>NC_059128.1:150234290-150859290 GCF_020740605.2 Lemur catta
CTGATATTGTACCATTACACTCAGGCAAAATGATCAAAGTGGAGCTCAGGAGTTCGAGACCAGCCTGAGCAAGAGCGAGACCTTGTCTCTACTAAAAATAGAAAGAAATTATCTGGCCAACTAAAAATATATTTAGGAAAAATTAGCCGGGCATGGTGGCGCATGCCTGTAGTCCCAGCTTCTCGGGAGGCTGAGGCAGTAGGATCGCTTAAGCCCAGGAGTCTGAGGTTGCTGTGAGCTAGGCTGACGCCACAGCACTCACTCTAGCCTGGGCAACAGAGTGAGACTCTGTCTCAAAACAAACAAACAAACAAAAAACATGATTAAAGCGAGTCACATTGGAGAGTTGGAAGAACAGAGCAGTCTAGCTCAGCTACCTCAATGAACGAGGAAACCGTGGTTCCAGAGCTCGATAGAGTTAGAGGAAACACTGCTCACTGGCGAATGCTACTGACAGGGCAGGCAGAAGGCAAAGGAGAAGACAGAGAGGAACCAGCACATTTGCCCCGTTGCCTCAGGGGCTCTTACGGATAAAGCCTTTTCTTGGAGAGGCAACGGGATTGAATTGTGGGAGGGGGAGTCCCTACCCACCAGTTTTGGTGAAAGTCAAGTGCTCTTTCTAGGAGACACTTTAGGCTTTTCAGAGGTGGGATTGCCGTCCCAACCATGCCTTTCCCTGAAAAAGAGATGGAGGGCATGCTGGAGGGCTGGAGGGAAGCCTCCCTGTCACCTGGGCGTGGGGCGGTCCTGGCCGTGAGTGTGGGGGGTGAGTGGGTGGAGGGTCTCAGGAAGCTCTGTCTCACTTTCTTTCCTTTTCATTCCTTGTGTGGCTGCACCCTCAACAAGTCAAGTGAGGATGAGCATGCCTGGGGGAGAAGGGCTCCCTGAATGTGGTTGTGCAGCTGGAGAGAGCTGTGGATCAGGGACAGCGGTGTGGACCGCAGACAGCAGAGGGCTGCCATCTGCGGAAGCTTTGGCTTCTCCTCAGGGCTGACAGGGGAGTTGGCTTCTTCACTGCCCGCCCCCCGAGGAGCTGACTGGCATCCCAAAACGACTGGAGCTCGTGGCCCCAGTGTTGGCCCTGATCTGCCTCCACGATTCCAAGGGAAATTCATTTCCTCTTGTTCTTTCTTGGGCCTCTCTCTCCTCAGCTCATCCCTCTGTGCTGGCTTCAAAAGAAGTAGAGAGGCTGGCGGTGGGGGGTGAGGGGTTGTGGGGGAAGGAAGCCAGAGGTGGTTTCTCCGCTGCAGGGATTGTGCGTTGGTGGCATGGCCTCTGTCTTTGGGGCAGGTGGGAACTTTGGTGGGGGAGTGGCTGAGAACTGCTGTACTGCTTCGTGTATGAACATGGTGGGACACAGGGATGGGACTCGCCAAAGGCCACCTCACCCAGACATCCATGGGAGCCCACTTCATGGCTTCTTGTCAGTGACCAGAGGCTCACTTCCTCCGGAGACACTCCTGGCCACATGTCTTTACCTCGTGCCCGCCCCACCCTAACTCTCTAAAATGAAACTCTCTTGGGTCTCTTCCCATCCATCCAGCCACCCTGTAGTTTCCTTTAGTGCATTCCCACCCACCCCCCAAAATCCCTTCTTGTGTTGGTGTTGCTGGGTCTTTGGTCTCGGCCTTTTTTCCTCTCACTGACTGCTCGTACAGCTCTGTGACCTCCAGGTCTATAGTCCCAGTGCTGGCTGCTCTGCACCGGGAGGTCCCTCATGCCTCCAAAATGGCAGGGCCCAAACAGAATGCACTAACTCCTCCCCCAAACTGTCTCTCCTCCAAATGTCCTGGCTCGGTGAATACTGTCATCTTGTTTTTACCCTGTTTGCCCCAGCCAAAAATGTGGATGCGAACATTCCCTCATCTGCCAGCCTCCCAAGCGCACACTCCTGGGCACCCCTACAAATGCATGTCAGCAGATGAGCTGATCAATTTTCATTTTTCCTCCAGGCCTGTTTCTCTTCTCATCTGTCCTCCTGCTCTGCACCCCAGGAGACTGACTTCCGGGACAGCATCACCTGGGGTATTTTGCCCTCTGATTTTGGATCAGGTTTTGCCAATGGGAGGCCCTGGGAAGAAAAAGAAATTGATGCATTTATTCTTCCTGCTCCTCCCCTGCTGGGCTGTGGTTTCAAAGGCACTGTGTTGCTCCCCGTAAGGCCTTGGCTCTGTTAGTCGGCCCTCTCCCAAAGGCTCAGGCCTTCCTAAGTTCCAGAAACCACTCCCTCCCCTTGCCCTTTCAGGCCTAGGGTTGCTAACAGCTTCCTACTGTCGTTAGTCCTGGTGTATGATTGTCCCTTCTGGTGGTCATCACCCTGCCCACACCTCTCTGCCACTGTCCTTTTAGTAAACTCTCCACAGCTATATCTTTAATCACACTGGATGTTTTTTGCTAGGATGCTGCCAGATATATCAGGTCATGCCATTGCTATCTCCTTTATCTTTCTCAACTTTAACCTTGACTATTTAAGGAAGAGGGAGCTGGTTTTCTAAAAGCAGATCACAAACGGGTCTAGGCAATGGCTCCGGCCACATTCGTCATTATTGTTCCTGACATACTCCCCTGTGGTTGTTCTCATCTGTACTATGTGAAATTGCTGGTCCTACACTTTAGCTTTATTTCCTGCTTCAGGCAGCATTAATGGCCCTCTGGACTTTCCTTTGGGACTTTCAGTCTTCAAGTTTCCTACAGGGTGTTCACATGTTCTCATTTTCTCGCATGTTTGCATTCTCTGTAATATGCAAAGTATGGGGCACATACCATCAAGGCTGGCTTCATGAGTGTGAGGAATTAAAAGCAAAATGTTAAGTAAATAAGTGTACACATGACATTTGGATGTAACAATTTTTAAGACTTTGTGAGCATCACTGAAGTTTGGGCAACACTAGCTTAGGACAGAAAATATTTTTCCTTCTACCCTCAGCTCCCCAGAAGCCTATCCCAAGCCTACCCTGCCCTTGAGGATTCCAGTAAAAGGCTGTCCCAGGAATCAATTTAAGAACTGGGTAGAAACAATTCATGTTACTGTTATTTGAAGTCTTTGATTTGATTTAAATTGTTCTGATTGTAATATTTACGAGTTTAATCCAGAAATGGGTCTAGGAAGAAGCAGAATCAGAGGGAAGCTGAATACAAGACCAAATCATGCATTCATTTGTTGTGTTCGCCCGTAGCATGCCTGAATTTTGACGAATAAATGGAGAGAGGCAGAGTGAGGTGACAGAACCCTTCAGGGGTGGCTCAAGTAAGAAGCACATATTTCTCTGTATACCTAGAACTGGAACTCCTAAAGTCTGTTAGGTGTGGAATTTTAGTGCTTAACTGGCAAAGACATGAGCCTTTAGTGGCTGGAGGTGGTCAATGTTCCAATGCCCAGTCCTGAAGTTCTGCTTGGATGGCCATCCTGAGTTAGTGATGCATATTCAGTCCGGACACCTTTTCATCCCTACGTATGACATTTAAGATGGCAAAAACTGTCCCTATTGGCTACATTCTTCATCTTATTACACCCATCATTGATTTCATTGGCTGGCATTTAAAAGAGGAAGCTTGTTAAACTAAGTTGTTATGCTTGTGGTTTTAAAGGTTGGCACAGCAGACAGTTCTAGGGAAGAAAGAAGTGTGCATGAGTGGACAGAAATGAATTTCTTCTAATGACATACATTACATATCTCTGGGAAAAAAAAATCTCACTAGCACACAGCATCTCTGAGTGTACTTTGCACCAGCAAACTCCTAGTCTTACCATTCTTCTGTAATAAGTGATGTGAAATAATTTCACTGGATGGGAGATGAGGTTTGGTCCAAGTTCCTGGGCCCAGCCCCATGGTATGTTTGGAAGTCATCAATGTGATCCAATTTCATCCCATTCCTCACAACTTCTGGGCAAGTCAGGTCAATTGCAGTCCCACCTTCTGCCATGCCTTCCTGCTCAGCTTGGACAACTCAATTCAGGGAACCCAAGTACAGGGTACAAGTTAATAATAGTAATAATGATGATAATAATATTAACTACTCTGTTCCAGGCATGATATGGATACCTTACATAAATCATCTCTGGCTCTTAGAGCAAATCTGAAAGGCAAGTATTAGCCGCACTTTTTACATGAGCTGCCTATTTGCCCATTTGCTCCAATATCCATTTCCTGCCCTTTCCTTCTCTTCCTGTGTTCTGCATTTCAGAGGGCTACATTCCTCAGGCCCCCTTGCCGACAACCTTCCAGATGACTTCAGCCAGTAGGAGGTACTGGTATGAAATTGGGGGTGAGAGGCAGCGAGAACCCAGTATTTTCTACCCACCCACCCCTGCTCTGGGCAGCATCTCTTGCGCAGTTCTGCCTCCCTCAGCTCTGTCGGGTGTCTCCAGCTCCTTGGCCCTGGCTGGCTACATCCCTGCCTCCCTTAGTCCTCCCTCTGCAGGCTGGCGGCAGCTTCCTGCTGCTGTTAACCTCTGTGTTGCCTCGCTGTGTCCTGTTTTTATCATCAGCCCTTATAACTCCTAGATAACCAGTTCTCTGAGTTAATTTCCCCTCGTTTGAATGGCCTAGCCTAGTTCCTGGTTTCCTGGCTGGACCTGACTGATACACTGTGGCAGAGGAGGCAAACGTTTTCTACAAAGGGCCAGGCAGGAAATGTTTTAGGCTTTGTGGGCCAGGAAGCAAAATCCAGGTACTTAGTACGTAGGTATTTCTAGGGAATACACATTTCCACAAGTTATTTTTAGCTCATGGGCCATCCAAAAGCGGATGTGGACCAGGTTTGTCCAGCAAGAAAAGATGAGACCAAACCAGTTAGGAAGCTGCTGTAACAATCCCGGCAAGAGTGGGTGGTGACGTGGACAAGGCCGTGAGAGGGAGCACGGCAGGTGGACTGGAGTCGTCTTCTCAGTCTTGACGCTGGGGTGACTGTCCTGAAATACAAACTTGATCATGGCACTGAGAGAAGCACCCCAAATCCTAGATTGTCTGCAGTCCAGATGACAAGCCACGGACTCAGTAGCCATCTATCCGGAACTTCCAGCAGGGGCACTGATGGGAAGGAGAAAGGCCCCGGAAGAGGAGACAGGGAAGGAGTGCAGTCTGTTTCTGCAGGACCACAGGGAAGGGGGATGAACAGTTGGTTTGATTAAATTTGGTGTTGACAGGAGTTATTGTCTGGATATGATGCTTTCCCCTTCATTGCAGATTTCAGGCCTTTCAAGGCCAGGAGTCTAAGGGATTTGCACCTAGCACAGTGCAATTCAAAGGTGAATGCATGCTTTCTTGTAGCACTCACTCTGACTGGTGAGGGTCATTTTCACTCTAAATGACCATTGACAGCAGAAGTTCTTAATCTAAGGCACATAAAGAGAATTCAAGGCTCTATACACTTGGATAGAAAAAAAAATAATTACTTATTTTCACTACCATCTAAATGAAACTTAGCACTTCCTTCAGTGATACATGTAGGCCAGAAACCCACAGTAGCATTAAGGGTGTCAGTAGATACTACAGGTGTTTTCATGTCACATAGCTATTGTTGTAGGTATCTTGAAATATTCACCGCCTCCATGACTCTAAGTTATTGCACCAGCCCTAGGTCTTATTATTTAATGTCTAATAAAGAGATGCAACTATTATGACATCACCAATTTGCCTTTTAAAAAAATATTTTGGTAACTGTATTTCAGTATAACTGATTTCTTTTATCCTTAGTAGTTATTTCATGCCCTTAAAAACATCGTTCGGGGAAGGGGTTTAAAGGTTTCACGGGTCTCCCGAAGCCTAAATAGGAGCCGATGCCCACCCGTCAGTGCTTCCACCCTGACAGATGTTGGTGGAGGGTGTTGGTCCTGGTTTGGGGACAGGTATATAGCAGTTTCCTCAAGCACCTTGTGCTTAAGAGAGAGCTGACTGTGCTCTCAGCTTTCTCCAGCACAGAAGCACTTAGCTAATTGTGCTGAACTCCGGGCCAGACCTCAGGGAGGGAGAAGCAGCCTGTCTGGGCCCCTTTGGCAATTAATTATCCCCCCAAGCAGAAAGATTGATAGCTTCTACACATCTCGGTCCAGTGAATAATACTGCAGACGCTGTTGTAATTCCAAAGCACACAGCCACCCCCAGCCTTTCTTTTCAACCTCTTTGCCTAAGACGGGAGCTAGTGAAGTGGCTTCCAAAGATAAAGGACGCGTGTCATTTGGAGGCCATTTTAATACTTACATACCATGCTCCTGTCTGTTTCTACAGCTTACTCACTTTCTGGCCACCAACTGGGATTTTTTTTCCCATTTTTTGGTTACCTTTCTCAGATTTTCTTTTCAAGGCAATCTCCTTCCCAGCATATTCTGAAATTGCGCTTTGTCCAATCAAAAACCCCTGGATATTTCCTTGTCTTTCTCTGTGCCTCTCCGGTCTTTGGTGGGGCCTGTGGGTCTGAGCCCTGGGGTGGGAGTGGGAAGGGAGGAGCTGTTTATTGTCTTCCCCTGCTAGTTGTTCAGAGGCCCTTGCAACCCTACTGGGGCCCTGAAAAGACCTTTTTGTCAAGTTTCCCCGTGACATTGCTGAGAACTTATCCCTGAGAATACAGACATTTCCAAACTCCACCTGAAAGCTCAGAGGTTTAAATAACAGTTTCTTGCAGGTACTCTATGATTAACAGTGTTGAGCTTTCTTTCCCACTGTGGTTGCAGAGAACTTAGCTGCCTTCCTCTCACTCTTGCTAAGTTCCTCTCTACTTCTGCCCCTCTAGTACCTCCAGGGGCTTCCTTCCCCACTAAGGGTCAAGGAGAGCGTTGCCAACATATGGCCCTACTGGGAGCTTCTCTCTAAGGTCTGACCAAGACATGGGGGACACCAGTACCCCAAAGTAGCAGTGTGGATGCTTTTGCTTCCCTCTCTGTGTTTCAAGCATAGGAAACCCCAAGACAGGCAGTATTTTGGATGCTTTCTGCATATGGAATTACATAGTTCGAGCATTCCTCTTGCTGCACACATGGTAGTGAAAGGTGCTGATTGCGGCTATGCTTGGGAGCAGTCATCTCCAAAGAAGCTCATGGTAGGCTTGGCTAGTTTGCATTCTTCTTAATTAATTTCTTTACTTTCTGCCCCCCCCATAAACAAGAAGGTTTCAGGGTTCTGGAAGGAAGCTGGATTCCACTCAAGCAGAAGACAATTTAAGAATGACACTATAAGAGGTGCACACAGGGTCAGGAAACCCACAGGGATGCTAAGGCACCAGCCACAGCATCGGGAGAGCCGGTACCTTCCCCAGACCTGATACAGGGGCAGCAGGCATGTTACGGAGCCCTGGGAGGCTGGAGCCACAGAGGAGGGGCTTTCCAGCAGGGTGTATCTTCACAGAAGGAGGAAATGTGGTGCAGAAGGAGACAGGGTTCGGCTGAAGAATACCCTGGCCTCCCTCTCTTCTCCTGCCCTCTCATTTCCTTCCCGTAGCTCACGTTGGCTGGACCCCATCAGAAGCCAGAGAGTGAGGAGCCTTCTGTGGCGACATGGGACACAGAGCAGAGGGGAGAAAGTCTAAGCATGGATCTGGGTAGGGCCAGGCTGTGGGGGGTGAGTGGGGGGCGGGGGAGGTAGCAGACGGGGAACGAGCAGCATCATTGTTTCCTGGGCTGGGCTGGGTGTG
This sequence comes from Lemur catta, assembly GCF_020740605.2. Lineage (NCBI taxonomy): Eukaryota > Metazoa > Chordata > Mammalia > Primates > Lemuridae > Lemur > Lemur catta. The sequence goes on from NC_059128.1 coordinate 150,241,917, forward strand.
TGCCTGGGCACTGTGCCCACCAGTGTGCGGAGCGATGCTTCGCTCTTCACAGAAAGGGTCCGTCACACTGAAAGATGAGTGAGCAAGTACATTTTACTGACGACAGCATAGGAGCTGCAGAGGGGCCTTCATCACACACTGCATGGCATTCAGTGCTATGTCATTTCTTCCCAATGAGCATGTCACCCTCTTGGGCTTCTGGGCCCCACGGATGGCCTGGGGCAGCCCTTCTCACTCTCACACCCTCAGGGGGTGCAGGCTCCTGGTGTTTGGTTTTGTTTTGTTATTACAGAAGAGAGAACTGAGAAACCCTGAGTTCTTTGCTTTTTGGGCTATAAAAAAGACTGATAGGATGACGAAAATTGTTGAAGTTTTGAACTATTATCAGATTTTGAAATTTTTTAAAAAACATTTTTCAGTTTTTAATTGTGGTAAAAAAATATACAAAATTTATCTTTTTTTTTTTTTTTTTTTTTAGAGACAGGGTCTTGCTCTGTCATCCAGGCTGGAGTGTGGTGGCAATTCATAAATGTGATCATAGCTCACTGCAGCCTTGAACTCCTGGACTCAAGCGATCTTCCTGCCTTAGCCTCCCAAGTAGCTGTGACCACAAGCACATGACACCACACCTAGCTAATTTTTCTTATTTATTGTAGAAATGAGGTCTCGCAATGTTACCCTGGCTAGTCTGGAATTCCTGGCCTCAAGTGATCATCCCACCTCAGCCTCCCAAAGTGCTAGGATTATAGGCATGAGCCACTATGTTTGGCCTAAAATTTGCCATCTTAATCATTTTTAAATGTACAGTTCAATGGTGTTAACTACATGCACATTGTTATGCAACAGATCCCTAGAACTTTTTCATCTTGCAAAATTGAAACTCTATACCCATTGAACAACAATTCTCCCATCTCTACTTTCCTCAGCCTCTGGTAACCCCCCTTCTACTTTCTGTTTCTATGAATTTTGCTAATTTAGACATCTCATATGAGTGGAATCATACAGTATTTGTCTTTTTGTGACTGGCTTATTTTGCTTAGCATAATGTCCTTAAGATTCATCTATGTTGTAGCATGTGACAGAATTTCTGCCTTTTTAAAGGAGGAATAATATTTCATTGCATGTACATAGCACATTTTGTTTACCTACTCATCCCTTGGTGGACATTTGAATTGCTTCTACCTCTTGGCTGTTGTGAATAATTCTGTGATGAACATAAATGTGCAAATGTCGCTCCAAGATCCTGCTTCACATTCTTTTGGGTTTATTCCTGGAAGTGGAATTGCTGGGTCATATAATTCTATGTCTAATATTTTGAGAAACATCCATACTGTTTTCTATAGAGGCTGCACTATTTTCTATCCCCACCAACAGTGCACAAGGGTTCCAGTTTCTTCACATCCTCACCAACACTTGTCATTTTCTCTCTTTTTTCTTTTTCTTTCTTTCTTTTTTTTTGGATAGCAGCCATCCTAACGGATATGAAGTGATATCTCATATCTTTGTGGTTTTGATTTTATTGCTATAATGATTAGTGATGTTAAATATCTTTTCACATGCTTTTTGCCCATTTGTATATCTTTCATTGGAGAAATGCCTATTCAAGTCCTTTGTCCATTTATTTGTTTTTGATGTTGTTAAATTGATAGGATATGTATATATATACACACATATATATATTTTCTGGATATTAACCCCTTGTCAGATACATGATTTACAAATATTTTCACCCATTCTGTAGGTTGTTTTTCCACTCTGTAAGTTGATTCTTTCCTTTGAAGACAATATAAAGTTTTGTCTAATTATACCAATCTTTGGGCTTTTGTTCAAATTATATATATATTCCCAATTCCTTCTCTGGAAGTCTGATTCAGGAGATATAGGCTGGGGCCCCTGAATATGTATTTTTAATCAGGACCTCAGGTGAATCTAAAATCAAGCAAGCTTGCAGCACTTTGGATTCCACTTAACAGTGTTTCTCAAAGGTGGCTACACCATGGGATCACTTTGAAAAAGTACTAATGCCTGGTCCTATTCTCAGAGTTTCTGAATTAGTTGAGAAGTAATTATCAGGAAGTTGAGACCTGGGTGTTGGGATTTTAAAAGCCCCCACGGGACACTATTGACCAGCTGGGATTGAAGATCACTGCTCTATCTACCCCTCCGGGGCAGGAATCTTGCTGCTGACATAGCACCTGGCTCAATTCATGTTTGTTTTACTCCATGTCTCGCTTTCTTATTTTGAAAGTGATTCTTACACTTATTATATTTGAAAGTGGTTCTTGTCTGGTGCAGTTGAGAGCTTTATATGTGAGTCTGACATCTGTGGCCAGAAGTCTCCATGTTGTGGTGGGGAAGTTGAAAAAATGGTGGGGAAGTTGAAAAGAACTCATCCATTTATTTCACGGGTGACCTAGTAAAAGTCTGCTCTTTAGTGTTGAGTTATGAATGGTGCCTTCTGCAGAAGTTATAGGCACGGATTGAGGAAGTTTGCTGCCATAACTGCTCAAAATAATGTACCTTTTACGTTATTGTATTTACCCTGAACCCTGTGAGATCGTCTCTCTATCCATGGTGAGCTGGGAGGGCCTGGTCATTTGAATGGGCTAAAGGTTATGGGTAAGTTTGGGATTTTAGCCTGGGACAGTGTGACTTGGAAAATGAAAGCAGGTGCTCTTGGGGGTGGGATTCAAGGCAGGAAAAGATAACCTGTGGGGAGAGGATCCAGCCCCTCTGACATTAATGTATATGAAAGTGATGTTGACAGAAGAGACAGGAAGGAGACCTTTACTGAGCACCTACTGCATGCCAACACTGTGTTAGCTATTACATTTCAGTTTCAAATTTGATTCTCGTGGTGACCATGCTGAGAGGCACTCATCTCTATTCCATACAAGAGGCCCAGAGATGTCATGTGGCTGTGTAAAGATCACCCAGTGGGAGTTACCTGTTTGGCTCCAGAGCCCGTATACATTCTCCTCTACCACTCTGACTCAGGGAAAACCAACCACAGTGACACCAATTAGAGACAGATACTTGAAAACTATCAAAGAGACGGATACTTGAAAACACAAAAATTGTTTGATATATAAAATACTGCTAGCAAGAGTCATTTATGTCCCATTTATGTCTAATTACCACATAACACAATAATGATTATGATTAAATATCTGACAGATGAGCTGGCTGTACGTTTTATTTGATCCCCCAAAAAGCTCAGCACACATGGCTTTATCTTCATCGTCTCCTGCCCACACAGCATGGTCATTTGTTCATAACTTCAATAAATTATAGGCAGTGTTGGTCAGCAGTTTCAGGCCACCACTTGTAGTCTAGACACAAAACAAGGTAGAGTCACATATAGTCTTTGCATTAATGTCAACAAAAGAATAATCCATTGATTTGCTAAGCGTTCTTCCCTGCTGTGGACAGGTATCATTAGGAAAAACAGATACACTTAGACTTAAGTGACTCAAAGTTCCTGCTTTGGTTATTGAATTTGCTAAGACTGATTTTTAAATCTTGTGATTAAGAGGAGTGTCTAAGCTCACAGTGAATGAACAAATTAACTGATTTGTTCTTGGGGAGAGGAGAGAGGTTGCTTAAAATTGCAAAGGATGGGGGTGCAGGTGGCAGGGAGATGCAGCGAAACTAGAAAGCAGTGGATTAGGATTCAAAAAACCTGGTTTGGCTATTATTTGCTGTGTAACTCCAACTTATGTGTCTTATTTTTTTCTTGTCCCTAAAGTGAGGATAATAATAATACCTACCTTATTTGGTGTGCTTTAGACTCCTAAAGCAAATGAGACAAGGATTTCAAGTGAAAGTCCTTTATTTTGGAAGTGATTCAAGGAAGCACAGTGAGGGAATTGATGGGCAAGTGGTAGCTATGGTAACTGGGGTCACCACCATGGGGACTCTGTATTAGTCATCTACTGCTGCATAACCAATTACCCCAGGATTTAGTGGTTTAAGACAGCAATACATATTTACTACATATACATTTTTTATATGTCTGGAATTTGGGAGTGGCTTCTCTGGGTAGGTTTGGCTCAGGATCTCATGTAAGTATATAGGTAGTCAAGACGCCAGTCAAGGCTGCAATCGTCTGAAGGCTGGAGTTGGGCTGGATGATCCATGTTCAAGGTGGCTCAGCCACATGGCTGGTGAGCTGGTGCTGGTTGTTGGCAGAAGACCTCAGTTTGTCACTGTGTGGATTTCCCCACAAGTTGCTTGAGTGTCCTCATGACATGGTGGCTGGTCTTCTCTTGGAGAAGTGGTCCAAAAGAGAAGCAGCTCTTTCATGAGCTATGCTATGGGAGTCACTTAGCATCACTCTTGTTATATTCTGGTCATTCCAAGTGAGTCATTTAGTATAGCCCACATTCAAGGGGAAGAAAATCAGTCTCTATCTTTTGAAGAGAAAAGGCTCAAAGAATTTAACATATTTTAGAACTATTGCACACCCTCTGTGGTACACACTTCAGGATTTTCCTTTTCCATGAGAGTAGAAGAAACTGGATTACTTATCTTCAAGTTCCCATCACTATTGGTTGAAGATTCTGGGTGGAGCCCTGCCCTCAAGAATGAGTGAAACTGGGAGGGAGAGGTGGTTCTCCTGTTCTAAAGGAGATACAGGAGGTTAAGAGATATGCCCTGAGGTTCCAGGGACACAGAGGAGCCTGTTGCCCAGCTGAACTGCCCCAGACTGATTCCTGTCCACAAGTAGAGCCATTGGTGGCCCCTCAACTACAGGCTAGATGAGGAATCTCAGCTCAGTCTAAGCCTAGCTCTTACCTCATCATTTCCATTTATTATGACCAAAGTAATGTGCCTTTTCTTGGCTTTGTATTCTTCAGATGGAAATGGGTCTGAGGATTTTGTTCTAGTTCCTAAAGTCCCCTTGCTTGGACTAGCAAATGATTTTTAAATGCTGTAGAAATGGGTGGTACTTATAAACACATGCACATATACTTGCATCCACAAAGACAAATTGCACCCCTCTCTGCTGCGCTATTTCTGGCACTAACCTTCATTTATAATGCCATATTTATGTAATTACAGTGCTGCAGTGGTGGATCATGGTTTCAAAATACAATCATAATCACCATCAGAAGAAATGAGAGAGAAGATGAAAAACAAACGCAAAGCAATTAAAAAGTCCTTGCAAATGAGTTTTCTCATTGCCTCCTCCTACGCTTGGGCCTTGGGATGCTCTGCCTCTGGGCATGTGTGTGTGTGTGTGTGTGTGTTTACATTTTTGCTCTTATTGTAAATCTGGGCCTGAGACTAGAGTGTGAATACTCAGCGAAGTGGTGTATTAAATACTTGGAGAGTACCTTCCTTCTGCCTGATTGGATTTTTCTGTTTAATTATCTGTGGTCTCAGTGGTTAGAGGGTCTTGACCACAGAGTATATTTCATGACAAATATACCCTTCTTCATACCTGCCCTTACTAAGGACACTTTTTATACATTACTTCTCCAGTGGTATTTTTTAATAGTTGTTCTTCTATGCTTAAAAAATAATTTTCTACATCCAGAATTTACCTGCCCTCCATTCCTGCTTTCCAATCCCTATTCCTTCCATTATCCTTTTGCAACACCCCTCCACCTCCATCGCTGACTGAGATGCCTGCAAATTCAATAACATTCTATTTTTCTCTGCTGGGCAACTTGCCAGCTAGAAGCTCTGGGGTCTGGGTCGCTTTGTGCTGGTGACACTGCTTTTCCTGCTTGCTGTATTTTTGCAAACCTATTGAAATACTGAGTCCCTTTGCAGTGCCTGGAAAGCCATTTGTTTTACTGATTCTTTTTCTTTTCTTTTCCATTTCTGGCTTGGGGTACAGCAAAGGCACAATATACTTCACCAAATCTTAAAACAGTTTGTGCATCCAATTTTGGGGCTGCCTTTTTCTTCCAGAAAGTTCCCTGGGGCTATCTCACATAAAATCCTACTTTGAATAGCATGTTTGGACACAAAAATGAAAATGTTTCTTTAGTGCATTACTATTTGCCAGATTGGAGAAGAGGACTTTAGGAGAAAAAGAGGGAATATTTTGAATTATTATTATTAATTATTTTTTTTTGGCTGGGGCTTCAAACAAAAACCACTCATTACTTTGGATCAAAAGCTCTTATCGACTCTTTAGAGCAGGCGTTTTTATCATCTGCTTTCTACACTGTCTTCCTGTTTATCTCTGGCTACTGAGCTTCTGTGTGAATTTGGGCGCAGGGAGAAAATGTAAGGAAGGGATGGTGGTGGGAAAATGTAAATGAGAAGTCTGATTCCTTTTTATTTCTCCATTAAAGTGCCACACATACGAGTCTGTGAGCATCTCAACAGATCTGTCTCACTCATCCAATGTTTCTTTTGGGTTGACAAGGAGAAGTAGCTGGACATGTCATCTTTAGCCAGCTTATATCCTGTCAGCTTCAAGATTTCATTCTTGTGACTTTATAGTTCTCAAAATCTTTTTAAGGGTCACTGGATGGAGATCTCCTGTTTTAAGAGTCAGGTTGTGGGAGGGAGTGTGTTTGTGTGTGCCTCCTGGTCTGTGATAGCCATGGCTGATGTCAAAACTAGAAAATAGGTCGATCTCAGGAAATCCTTTAACTTCTTAATTAAATAAACAATAACTAACAGTTTATTTTAAAATTTAAATTTTAAAAAGTTAAATAGAGATTCCTTTATATAGATCTTTTTTACTGATCTAGGACAAACAGAACTTCTTTCACTAGTAATTCTTTTCCTCTGACTCAGTCACCTACTATAGTACCTTCTCTGGCTTCTGAAATCTTACTCTTGTTTAACTGCTAGCTAAGGATCTCCTGCCTACTGTTTCTTCCATCACTGGTAGCGTTTCCCCTCATCTGTGGCAGCCATCCATACTTTAATAAATTAACTGCTCAGGATTGTGTGTTGGAGGTGTGGAGTGGATCCAGGGAAATGTAGAAAATTATTTTTCTCTCCTACTCCCTGTTAAGCCGTGGTTGTTATGCTATTATCTATGTTTTGAATCTAGCTGTTTGATCCTCAAGGTCTAAAAGTAGCTTTTGTGCAGTTTTAGGGTGTTAGGGAGGCCAGTTACAGGTATAAATTCTTCTGGTTGAGCCACAACCGCTTACCACATCCTGAAAATAATGTTTGACTATATTTTCTTCCTGCACACCTATATAGTGTGGCTTGTAGTGATGCTACTTTTATGTACATTTCTCTTTCCTTTCCTTACAAACCTGCCAGTTCTGAATTGACAGCAAATTTAACATTGCCGTTTCTCCCACTATGCTGACCTTGTTGTTTCTTATTTAACTAATGATGTGTTACAGTTGGCATTTCACTGGGGGGTTTGGAAGAGCCAATCTCTCTTTTTCTAATGCCACAATTAGATTCAAAAAGAGGCAAGAGCACTGTGATGGGAAAACCTTACATTCTCAGACGTTTTTTCCATCTGGGCATTTTGAGAAAACAAAGGAAGGGCTTGGTGTCATTATGCTTCCATCTGATGCAGTGGTCTGTGTAAAGCTAAGCCTGGATAGGGAAAAACAAGGGAATTGGGATGGTGCATTTCCATCATCTCTGATGGCAAGACTCTAACTGTTCTGTGTTGGTGGATTTAGGCAAAGAAGGGAGGAGATGGGGAGAGGAAGAAGAGAGAATGTAAGAAGCAAAGGGAATAGCTTTTATTTGCTCATACCTGGGGCAGGAATAGGTTGAGGTTAATATGATGCCATCAGTTATCTATGTCTGCCTCATTCTCCTCTTACCATGGAATTGCTTTCTCCTAATTCTGGCTTGCTTATGACTCCTCATGGCCTCTGAAGCTATTGCACAGCCTTCCTTAATGTACACTTTCAACATTCTTCCTTACCTATTCCCTGTTTCAAATTCCCGAGAAAGAGAATCTGACCTGTGTAACTTGTCTTTTCATATGTGGCCACTCCAGAGGTCATGGACAGTCTATGGTTTGACTGTTCTTGCTTAGATTTGCACTCCTGGCTGAGCACAGCATGGCCAGGCCACATGGTATAAAATATATCTTCCTGGGGCTACGTGTTCTGCAGAGGCTGTGGGTAGGCACAGTCTGGGGAGTAGTGGGTGGCAGCCAATCTTAACTTGGGTTCTCCTACATAGCAGACATCTACTATGCATGCTTGTAATTAATTGTGTACCCTACATCAACATAAGGCAAAAGAGCCCACAAACTAATCTAGCACATGGCAGTTGTAGGGTGATGGTTATCAATACTTCTGGTTCAAAAGGAAAGGCATCTGTGTTAAAATCTACAGCGGGAAACAACAACTACAAACAAACAAAAATCCTCAAGAGTGATTTAACTCATGGAAACATATAAATAATCATTTATGCCCTTAGCAAATGAATAAATGATCAAAGTTGGAATAACAGAACAAAGAGCCTCCCCTCTCTCCCCTTTTAACTGCTTGAGAAAAATCACCCAAGGACTAGAGATTTCAATTTTCTATTGTTTCTCATATACGAATGTAAATACATATAATACAGAAATCGGCTGGAATCTTACCCGTCCCTTGAGATCTGTGTACATTTGCCTCTAGCCCTCAAATTCTATGGTCCATGGAGATTTACCTCCAAGATTTGTGCTACTTTCTAGGATGGGGATGTAAGTGGGGTGGGTGTTTGTGTCCTGTTGGCTTTCTCTGTCAGTTCAGTTCAGATATCTTGAATGTGCGTCTGTCTTGTAACACATCCCCTCTAATATGAAACTGCCTCTTTGGGGAGGCTTTCCCACTCTCCTGCAGCCCTGCTCCTCACCTCTCCCTCCCAGCTTGCTCCAGATGTCCTGAAGGCTTATGTTTCTCTTTCTTCTTTTTTGCAGAGCAACTCAATTCTCCCTCCAGATTTCTTCTTCCTGGTGTGTCCTCCTAAGCCCATTAAAAAAAAACTAAACAGAATTGAGGGACTTCTACTTAGTCTCTGTGCTTGCAAAGAGGCAGTTGGGGTTATAACTAGCACATAGATAACAAATAAGGTAATCAGCTCCTTATAAAACCCCACCGAAGCATGAGATTGGCACCATTATCCCCCTTTTGTCAATGAGAAAATTTGAGTCCTCGGGTTAAGTGGGAAACTTGGGGTCACTACACAACTAGTGTGGCAGCTCAAATGCCAATGTGAAGTTGTTCTATGTTCCAGTAGATTCAAGGGATGCATAGGCTTCTTTTACCTGCATTTCAGCAGGATGTTTTGTCAGTCTGTCAACACATCTTTGGTGGACCTAGTGGATCTGTTTCTGGACAATTGGGTGGATATATTTCTGGCTGAATGACCATGCTCAGAGAGTGCCTATCAGTGAAAAATTAGAATGGACTTTGGGCACTTTGTGGTATCTAAGTATTCCTATCCTCTCCTGACAGCACCCTGATTTCACCTGGGGGCAGGAAACGCAGGTGGAATCCTTCTATTATAGATGCTGAGAGATCTCACCGGCCAGATCCTTCTTCTTACTGCCCTGGAAGAGCCAGGAGTTAGTCACAAGACCTGAGTTCAGCCACGAGGACCTTTCTCCTGGCTCTTCACATCTTAAATAGAGTAACACCAGCAAACAGATGATGGTTAGAGCTCGTTCACTCCAGAGTCAGCCTCCTGGGCACGGCTGTCATGTACCTAATTTTGCTGCTGCCTAGTTCTGTTGCTCCCAGGCATAGTTTCTGGGCTTCCTCTTAATTCATATCCTTTGCCTAATTTCCTGGAATGTGTTTCTGTTAATTGCAACCAAAGGACCTAAATGAGAAGAGATTTCTCTAGTGGTATGTCAGACTCTGTTCATGGCACTTTGCCTTTTTTCACTGTTCATTTTCAACAACGGAGATAAAAACATGGATTTTATTGGGGCCTGGATTGATTACAACAAATGGAAATGATGGATAAAAATAGGTGAAATATCACTAATAAGAATGATTGCAGCTTGGCATTTTAGATGCTAACATCTAACTGTATGCACTGAGTTAGATAAGTGGTAGGAGCTTGTGTTACAGTAATAATGATAGCTCTCATTTAAGGCCTACACTACAAGGAATCCCACAGATCTGGGAATTGAGACTCGAGGTGACTCAGCTAACACCTAGCTGTAGTAGAATTCAAACACAAGTTTTGCCTTTTTCCATAATGCTATAGGTAGTAGCCAAAGCTACAATCATAGAGGATTTAGCTAGAGACCAGAACTCGTGAGGGTAGCTCTGGGTCCAAAGGCTGTAATAAACTCATATGTGAGCCCTGGGAGCATTTTAATCCAGGAGCAGAGGCAAAGCAACCTGCAGGAGAAAATTAAAATCAAGGTGGTGTTCATGCATTGCAGGACTCAACATAGCAAATGTCAATTCTCCCTGAATCCATCTGTAAGTTTAATGCAAAGCTTATAAAAGTCACAGTTATGATGTTTTTCTTTTTCCAAATTTTGTCTTGTAGTAAGATACATATAACAAAATTTATATCCTAATCATTTTTTCATGTATATTTCAGTGGTATTAGATTCATTCACATTCACAATGTTGTGCTACTATCACCACCATGCATCTCCATAACTCTTTTCATCTTGTAAAACTGAAACTCTATATTGGTTAAAAAACAACTCCCCATTTTCTCCCCTCCCCCTAGCCCCTGGCAATTATCATTCTACTTCCTGTTTCTATGAATTTGACAACTCTAAGTACCTCACATACATGGTAAGAGGAGAATGAAGCTTCTGTCGTTCTGTGACTAGCTTATTTTACTTAGCATAATGTTTGTAAGGTTCATCCACGTTGTAGCATATGTCAGAATTTCCTTTCTTTTTAAGGTTGAAAAATATTCCTTTGTATGTATATACCACATTTTGTTTATCCATTCATCCACTGACAAACACTAGGTTGCTTCCACATTTTAGCTTCTGTGAACAGGAGTATACAAATATCTCTTGGAGATTCTGCTTTCAATTCTTTTGGGTATATACCCAGAAGTGGAATTACTGTATCATATGGTAATTCTATTTTTTGTTTTTTGAGGAACTGCAATACTGTTTTCCACAGGGGCTATGCCATTTCCCTCTTTCCCTCCAACAGTGTATAAAGCTTCCAATTTCTCCACATCTTTGACAACACTAGTTATTTTCTGTTTTTCTGATTGTAGCCATCCTAATAGATGTGAAGTGGGAATTCATTAGAGTTTCAATTTGCATTTCCCTAGTGATTAGTCATGTTGAGCATCTTTTATGTACTTATTGGCCATTTGCATATCTTCTTTGGAGAAATGTCTATTCAATTCCTTTTATCATTCTTATTGGGCTGTTTGGGATTTTTTTGTTGTTGTTGCTGAGTTTCAGGAGTTCTCTATATAGTCTGGATGTTAATCCCCTATTGATTTGCAAATATTTTCTTCCATTTTGTGGGTTGCCTTTTTACCTTGTTGATAGTGTCTTTTAATGCACAAAATTTATAAATTTTCATAAAGCCCAATTTGTCTATTTTTTCTTTTGTTGCCTGTGCCTTTGGTGTCATAGCCAAGAAATCATTGCCAAATCCAATGTCATGAAGCTTTGGCCCTATGTTTCCTTTCAAAAGTTTTATAGATTTAGGTCTTACATTTAGGTATTTGATCCATTTGGAGTTAATTTTTGTACATGGTGCTAGGCAAGGGATCAACTTCATTCTTTTGCATGTGGATATCCAGCTCTGCATAGTTTTCAATAGACATACACAAGTTTATTTTATTTTATTTTTATTTCAGCTTATTATGGGGGTACAAAAGCTCAGGTTATATATATTGCCCATGTCCCACCTATCCCCCTGAGTCAGAGCCTCAAGCGAAATTTGTAGGGAAATGCATGGGACCCAGAATAGCTAAAATACTTTGAAAAAGAAGAATAAATTGGGAGTAATCACTCTATCTAATGTTAACACTTATTATATACCTTATTATATAGCTATAGCAATTAAGACAATGTGGTGTTGGTAGAAGTATGGACACATGGATCAATGAAATAGAATAGAGAACCCAGTTATAGACCCACACAAATATGCTTGATTTTTGGCAAAAGTGCAAAAACAACTCAACGAGAGAGAAATGGTGTTTTCAAACAAGTAGTGCTGGAGCAATTGGACATTCATAGGCAAAAAATAGAAAAGAATGAACCTCAATCTAAACCTTATACCTTGTACACAAATTAACTCAAAGTGGATCATAGGCTTAAATGTAAGATGTAAAAGCTATAAAACTTCTAGAAAAAAATAGAGGAGAAAATCTTCAGTACCTAAGGCTAGCAAGGATTTTTTAGACTTTATACCAAAAGCACAATCCATAAAAGGAAAAACTGATAAGTAGAACTTCATCCAAATGAAAAACTTTTGCTCTGCAAAAGACTGTTAAGAGGATGAAAAGGCAAGCTACAGACCGGAAGAAAATATTTGCAAATCACATATTTGATAAATGACTGGTATCTAGAACATGTAAAGATATGTAAAGAACTCTTGGAACTCAACAGTAAAACTCTAACAAACAATCCAATTACAAAATGAGCAAAAGACATGAACAGACATTTCACTGAAGAGAACATGCAGATGGCGAATATGCACATTACAGGTGTTCAGCATCATTAGTCATCTGGGAAATGCAATGCAAATTAAATCCTCAATGAGATATAACTACACACCTATCAGAATGACTAAAAGAATTTTAAAAAATGAGTAATAACACCAAATTCTGGCAAGGGCATGGAGAAACTCATTCATTGCTGTGATAATGTAAAATGGTGTAGCCACGCTAGAAAATAGATTGGCAGTTTCTTATAAAACTAAACACATACTTACCATACAACCCAGGAATTATACTCTTGGATATTTTTCCCAGATAAATGAAAACTTATATTCACACATGAGTGCTCACAGCAGCTTTATTCATTATAGCCTCAAACTGAAAAAAACTCAAATACACTTTAGTGGGTGAATGGTTGAACAAATTGTGGCATAATACTATGGAATATTACTTAGCAATAAAAGGGGACAAAATATTGATACATGAAACAACTTGGATGGATTGCAGATGAATTATACTGAGTGAAAAGGCTAATCTCAAAAGGTTACACTGTATGATTCCATTGACATAACATTCTTATAATGAAAAAAATCAGAGTTGGAGGACAGATTAGTGGCTGTCATTGAACTGTTTTGTATTTTGACTGTGATGGTCACACAAGTCTATATATGTGATAAACTGCATGGAAATAAATACACATACAGTACACACATGCAAAACTGGTGAAATCTAAATAAGTTTGGTGAATTAAATCAATATTAATTTCCTGGTTATGATATTGTACTGTAGTTATGTAAGGTGTTACTATCAGGGAAAGCTGGGTTAAGGGTATACAGAGTATCTCTTTGTTATTTCTTACAATTAAATAAAAATTTAAAAAAAATCAAATGAGTAACCCCTGGGTTCCAGAGAGAACCCCAAACAGTAACTGGGGTAAAGCCAGATGTCACTTATTCCCGGGTAGGCCAAGGCCAGCTCTACCTGCCCCCATGGCCCATGCTCTCCCCATGTGACGCTGTCTCTAGCTAACCTTCACTTTTCCAAGGCTTGTAAATCACAGTATCTGGCATTTTAGTGGTCACTAAAACCTTCCTGAATGAATGAGATCTTTCTCTGATGTCCACTTTCTACTGATGTCTCTTTAATAGTGGGCTTTACCCTGTTACAGTTCTTTGTCACTGCTATTATTTTATCACTATTATTTTAACATTATTACACGACTAAGTGACAAAGCCAGATCACAAAAGGGGAAAAAAGGGAATGCAACTTACCAATAAGTTAACAGCTGAATTCTTAACTTTTAATTAACAGCCTGAAGACCCCAGACTCAAGGTTGACAGTATAAACAGACAAGAAAGATGACAGAAGAAAGCAATTAGCATATAAAATGAATTGACCATGTCCCAGAACAGAATACCGAACATCTCTTCAGTGGAGAAGAAAAAAATCTTGTTTTAGTCTATTTACTTCCCAAAACAGAATGAAGACTTCCTAGGTCAGGACAATGTAACTGTGATTCTCTGAGTCACTATGGTAAAACAAAACTTGGCAATTGTTTCACAGAAAAGTTCAAGAATTCTTTTTCCATTTGTTCCTCAGAATAGAAGTGAATCATAAAAATAACTATTTGAAAATAGCACAACTATACAAACAAGTATTCTTCAGAGTCTTTCCAAGATCTGAGTAGTTCCTAGGTAGTGAGCCAGATTTTTTTAAACTAAGTATCCAAAGCAACTAGTCATTCTTTTGTTATCGCCTTTCCTCTTTAAATCTCATAAGATCACTGAATTTGGAAGTGTTCCTATTCAGCATTAAATGGAGTTCACTCACAGGGCTAATTTACTCTCTTATATGGCTGCACAGATATCCAGCCAAGACCAAAAAGAAGAAATGATAAAGAAAAAATGAAGCCAAAGATTGGACTCACAACTGTATATTGCATATGAGGTTAGAGTTGAGTACCACTTCTTTAATAGTGAGATGCCTCAGTCTGCATCCTCAGGAAGTTCTGGAGACAGGAAAGATCTCCAGAAAGATTGTGCCAAGCCATGAGTTACTTCCTATATGATCCACCCTACCTATGGGTTAAGCATTATGTAAAGCACAGTCCCTGACACAGAGAAGGCACTTGTTAATTGTTAACTCTTGTTGTTGTCATTGTTATTGCCATTGTTTTTATTTTGATGAATAAAGTTTGGGAGTGAGAAAAGCATCATTGGGTAGTCTCATTGTCTCTCTGCTTATACTGGTTCTAGGATATCAGAGCTGGAATGGGATCTCACAATGGTGGAGTTTTATTACCGTCCTCTGACTTTCTCTCTTGATACGTGGAGGAACAAAAATAGCTTTTGTGATCCCCAAACCAGGGGCCAATAACAACATTATCACTCTTTGCAGAGTCCTATGTATTCAGCAGTTCTTGGTTACAGTATTAGTTCTTGGTTACTATATCAGCCAAGCACATTGGCCTGTACTCATGCCCTTAGCAAATTCTGCTATAATGAAGTGGCTAATGGTATATCCTGACCCTTTGGCATCTCTAAAAATTATTTCCTTCCACATTTAATATGATGGTTAACTTACAACAACATGCATTGTTTTGCTTAATGTTGAACTCTATGTCAACATTTCTGACTCTCCAATCTGCAGTGCCGTAACGCTGACTTTGGCTCAGTAGCCAGAGAAATTGCTCTAAACAATTTATACCCAGTCAGAGCAGATGCTATGATTTCATTATTTTGGACCACTATCAGTTCTACACAGAGCCCAACTCAGCCACTATCCCTTGCCAGATTTACTCTCTATCTCACAGTGTCAAATTGGAGTGGCAGACACAGCTTTATTGATATTGCCTTCTGGAAATTTCCCACTTACCAATATGTTTGATTCTTGGAAACATGATTTAGTTTATGCCAACACAAATCCTATAACATCAAATGTGAGCAGAGGGCTTAAGATTAAGTTTTAAATTGTTCATTTCTGGTTCACTTGGCCATTGCTAAATGGATAATTCTGAAAAATTAACTATAAAAATCTATATATTTTTTGACAAGCCCTGTTGGGTTCTCACACCTACCACTCTCCCTGTGTGTCTTATCCAACACCAATACTTCAATGACTACTCCTATTCACTCCCAAAACTACATCTCAAGCTCAGATTTGAAACTGAACTCAAACCATAATATGCAGCTGAATATACTATGTATATGAACTGGTTATTGAAAGACGAGGAAATGCAAATGTGTAGTAAACATGAAGATGCTCAACCTCTTGTAGTCAGAGAAATGCAGACCAAAATGAGTTTTGATTTTTAAAAGTTTGTTGGATTGATGAAAATTTGTGGAAGGGTCAAGATT
Source organism: Lemur catta (assembly GCF_020740605.2). Classification (NCBI taxonomy): domain Eukaryota; kingdom Metazoa; phylum Chordata; class Mammalia; order Primates; family Lemuridae; genus Lemur; species Lemur catta. Next base: position 150,257,816 of record NC_059128.1, read on the forward strand.
AAAGTGCCATGCTCCTAACCCTTCCCCTAAATAACTTTCTAAGTTTTGTTTTTATCTAAAGTAGAGATTTTAAAAATTATCTTTGGCACATAGGGTTCAGCCTCTGGAAAATCAACCAAAGCAACCCAAGTTCCAGCTCCCAGTAGCCTGTTCTAGATTAGAACATTTGCATGTTGGGTAGGTAAGACCTGACAAGGTGGGCAATGAAACCTCCAATACCCTGTTCCTTCATTGCTCTTGGAGGTTTTAAGCCATGAATTATGCTCTAGTGGTTTGATAGAAAGTGCTAGAAGGGATGGAAATAATATCCAGTGCCTTTCTGTGGGCCATGTCCACTGGGCAAGCATTGTGCTAAGAGGGCAGACAAGAGACATTTTTGACACAGTAACACCCTACAATTAGCAAACCATTGAAGGTGACACTTTGTGATGTGTTCTCACTTCTAATATGGAAGTTTCATGAAACCGAGATGGCATTGGATGGAATAATCAAAGAAGTCATCCTGAAGAATGTGGTACATGAGCTGGAACTTAAGTAAAGTTTGTGTAAGCCTTCAGGGTGCAGAGGTGAGGCATTGCAGGAAGGGCTTCTACATTCACAGGAGCAGAGGGGCAGGATGAGTAGAGCTTGTTTGGGAAACAGCAAGAACAAAATCTTAATAAATGTGAAGGTTCTTGTTGAGAAGAAATAAAAAACAAAACTATTCAGTTGAGGCTTGATTATGAAAACTCTCAAAAGCCAAGAAGCGAAGTCTGGAATTGATGTAGAAGGCCAGAGGCAAGCATTTTATCTCAGTGAACATTTATTTTGAACACCTTTTATGTGTTCTCAGGATTCTGAGGAAACAGACGAATTGGACATGGCCCTGCCCTGAAGGAGCTTGCCAGTTATAGTAGATGACAGATGTAAAGTGGAATCTTAGAAAGACGATTTTGGCAGGAGTATATAGAATAGGTGGGGGGCTAAGGAACCCTAAGCACCAAAGCTGAGGCAGAGTCCAAACCGAAAGCAAGGCATGTCTAGAGGCTTGTTTTAGGGACATTGAGGTGTTTATAAACCCAATGTTTTCAGCTTTGGTGCTTCAGCTGAATTTTTGAGACAAGAGGATAAATCAAGGTTGCTAGATTTAGCAAATTAAAAATATTTTTTAAGTATAATATAAATATGTCTTGTGCAATATTCGTTGTTTATCTGAAATTTGACTTAACTGGGCATATTGTATTTTGCAATGCATTTGTTTATTTTGGTCATTGTTTCTAAATGTCATTTATCCTCTACAATTGATGTGCTTGATTGTGCACTGTTTTCATTTCCAGGGGAAAGAGGAGAAGGGAAATGAGTTCTTCACAATTTTATTGTTTTGGTATCAAAGATTGTAGCTGATTGCTACTTCCTACCTCTAACATCCGGCAAAACCTATTTAGTTCCCCAAATGCTTCCCAAAACATAAACAAAATAGAATAAAATCACCAAAGATTCCAGAGGATTGAGAAAGGTGTGGGGGATACAGATTAAAGAGTAATTGTGAGGGGCCTTTGACAGAAATTTTATTCTTTCAGTGGATTCATAGTAATTTCTTTTCTGCTTCATTTACTACAAAGAAATTTGACTTAAACTCTGTTTTGTTACAAATTTTTGAAAACTGGGGATGTGGTTTCTAGCCTTGTCATATGTTTGATAAAATTCCACAGCCACAAAACCACTGGGAGCCTGAGGCATTTGCCAAGGATTGGGTTTTTGTTGAGAAACATAATAATTGCCTAAAAGTATGGTTTAACCCAGCAAAATACAGAGCACAATGAAAGGACACATGGAAGATACATGACGGCATGGGCAGGCATCTCTTTGTGGTAAGTAACAGAACCCTTAGGATTTCTGCTCAAGTGATAAGCAGTTTATTTCAGGGAACTCCAATGTTGTTTTGCAGAAGGTAAAACTACTGGAACTGAAAGCTTTGAGATACTCCTCTGTTTCTCTCTCTGTCTCCTCACTGCCCCCCATAGTATTACTGCATCCATTCCAAAATAAGTCAGCATTTTAGTTTGTTTATACAACTTTCCAAGTCCTGTACTTGTAGCTAAATAACTACAAGGTTGGTGTCTGAATTCAAATTTCTCTGAAAGAAACTCTTGAGTACTCACCTTTAATCAGATATTCATCCGTAGGACTCCTGTCCCATGGCTCGTGATCCCCTTAGCCGGGCTCTGGGCATGGACTTAGGCAGAGGTTTGGACAGAGCAGCTGAATCAAGTCACATGATGATTCAGGTGTTTTCTTTAGCATATTCCCTCTAATTGCCCCTAACCAGAATAAAGAACCTGATTTGTGGCCTTATTTTAATGAACTTTTGTATTTTTTATTAAGTTCTAAATCCACTGGAGTAAATCCTTCAGAACATTTGACTTTGTATTGTGGGTTTTATGGTTTAAATTTCCCCTGAAGTTAATCATACCATGGAAAGTAGTCGGGTAGAAGTACTGTCCCTAATCATTTAAAAATGTCTTCAGTCTGTCTTAGATTTTCAGGACCTCCTTGGGCCTATAAACATTCCATATGATCATGATAAGCAAAGACAACATTTGATGCAGGTCAGTTTTAAGGGGGAGAAAGAGAAATCTCTTTAAATTAAACTTGGCAATCAAAGGCTTGAGGCTTAAGAAAGGACATTTCACTGAACAGCTGGTGATTGCAACTGAATTTTCTAGAGATGATTTTTTTGCCTTCTCTTAAGTTGTGGTGTTGTGCATTGTGCAAGAATGGGAGTAGACAAGAGGGAGTGGAGATGGCCTTTTACAAGATTCCAGTTAAGCTTTTAATTTACACTGGTTATCTATACCGACTGATGCTCCCACATCATTATCCATGAGAGAGTGGAGAGAAAAAAAGTGGCATTCTATTTTTTGCACCCTCTTCTCCTTGAGACCTTGCATCTTCTTTTAAAAGCAATCAGATGGGCAGGTGAAGGGATTGGGAAAAAAGGATGGCTTTTAATAGCTTTTGAAATCAAGATTTCAACTTTCTCCTTAAAGGCTGTCTCACACTTCTGTGATGTCTGATGTGGTATTTTCAGTTCCACCTTGTGTGTTTTAAGAAGTGTGCACTTTTCAGATTAAAAATGCCTTAAAGAAGGACAGCAGGGTATAATAGCATCAATAGGAGACAGATTGCTCTTCAAAATCTACCTGATTCATTCTATCAGTCAATTACAACATAGCTGGCCTCCAACACTAGCCTTAGGTTTCAGTCTACACAAATTTAGGATAAAGAGGTCTCTATGAGGAGCACCCACATGAAGTGTGCTGCCCAGTTGGCAATGCTGAGTCATTATTTTTTTGATTATACCATCCCCCTCTTCTCCTTCCAACTGGCCTTAGGCTAGGTTGATGCCCTGGAGTTGGAATCTTAAGCTGGAGGATGAGGCAATCAGAGTCATAGAGGAAAGCCAGGTGTTATACACCTGGAAGTTCATGTGTAGACAACAAATCGAGACCAGGATCTCAGAGCCAAGGTCAGGGTGGCAGAAATCAAGACCAAAGTAAGTGGAAAACATATAGGGTAGTGACAGAGAGGTGGGATGGGAAGGTCTCAGGGAGCTGGTGTGAAGACTTGGGGTTTAAGTGTCGTGTGAGAACATTCTAGGCCGGTGGTGCTCAGCTGCAGTGTCCTAACAACATTGGTCTGTGACTACTAGCAGCAAAGAGGATGGTGGGTGGGGCTGTTGAGCAAGCCCTGCTGCATAGCCAAGAAGTTGACAGAGTCCTCTGTGCAGAGATGGTACAACTTTCCTTTACGCTGCACCACCATTGGTTTGTAAGAAACAAATTCCCCAAGGTTTTGAGCCCTGGGTATCTGTGGACACCTAGAGCTCTGAGATGAATCCCTATGACTCTTTGACATGAAGACAAGAATGAGTTGATGATGCCATGACGGTGGCTATTGGAGGCACCTGTGGCCAAAAGGCATGTGCGTATACCTGTGTTGACCTTCATTCCTTGGTGCAGCAGGGGACACATCTGCCCACAAAGCTGCTTATGTCCTGCCTCAATATCATAGCCACAGTTTACGGAGACAAAAATCATGCAATTTTGTTTTAAGTCTTGAGGAGGGACTCCAGGAACTGTGGATATGTATTAAAATTTCTGACTCCTCACTTCTTGGGTGACTGACCCAGGCATAGGCCAACTGAGTGACTATGTCCAAACGTTCTATGAGGCTGGCCCTGCCCAAAGGAGGATAGGGGAGCAAGGGGACAGGCCAGATCAAAGACGCTATGGGAAAGCCACAGCTCAGATAGCAGGAATATCACACACACACACACACACACACACACACACACACACACCAATTCCAGAGGGTCTGAGAAGGGGCCAGGTTAGCAACCAGATCATGGCGGAAGTCAGTAAGAGACAGGAAGAGAGGGGATGGATGGTGGTGGGAGGAGGCAGAGTGATGTGCTATTAGTTGCTAAAATAATCAGGAATGTGATTTATTAATTCAGGATATCATGCATTCATTCAACAAGTGCTCATCCATTCATTCAACAAATATTTAAGTGCCTAAAATGTTCTAGGTTCTGAGCCTAAATCTTGGGATACTGCATGACAGGACCCAGACACTAACAAGTACTGTGACTTGAGAGAGGGTCATGAGAACATAAGCAGGGCACCTACTGGAGAAAAGGGGAGTCTTCTCAATGGTAGAGAAAGCAGAGTCAATGCTCAAGAACAGGTGGCAGGTGGGTGGAAGATGCTTGTTTTAGGCAAAGGGAATGGCATATGCGAAGGCCAGGTGACAAAAGAGAGCACAGCACTTTGGGGAAGCCACATAGTGATCAGACAGGTTGAGGCATAGAGTGAAAGGTGGGGCATAGCAAAGGATGAGGATTCAGATAAAAGCTGAAGGGCCTCCTAAGCCATGGTAAGCACTTTGGACTTTATTCTAAAAACCATGGAGAGCCGTTAGAATGGCTTTAAGCAAGAGAAACTCAACTTGAGCTGTGCTGGGAAAGACCACTCTGGCTACAGGTTGCCTAGTTCAGAGCTGAGACAGCAATGAGCTGGCCTGGGGGGTGGCAGTTAAGCTGGAGAGAAACAGGCTGGGGAGAGATTCTGGTGTCAAAGTAACAGGGCGGTTATTGGCCGGCAACATGAGGGAGGGGGAGGAGGCGAACATGAGTTCTAGGTTTCTGGATTGGACAGTGGAGGGTGGATGGCAATCTTTTATCTGTTTGGGGAACCCAGAGGAGAATTGGGTTTTGGAAGGAAGGCAGTGAATTCAGTTTTGGATATATTTGGGTTGGGGGCAGCATGGGGAAGTTCTGGTTTGCATTGAGCCAGTGCATGTCCTGGTGGATGGGTAGGGCTGCTCACAGGATCAAGCACAGGCTTATCATCAGTGAACAACTGTATGTTTTTTTCTCCCTGGTGTGGAAGAGGATCTTCACTGGGACTATAAGAAATTTGGGTTGGAATATGCCAGAGGGGTAAACTTTGAGTTAAAATGTGGATGTACAATAACAAGATCTAGCTTCAGAATGCAGAGATAAACAAACAAAATCTTAATATCTCAGTGTAATAAAAAGAATTCATAGAATTTCCCTTGCACCATTGGTTCTTATTTTATGAATTCCTTGACATGCTTCTATAACAAAGCAATTGCTTTGTTATTGTGTTCAGGGGGAGCTTCCTGCAGGGCATGCCTAGAAAATGGTGCACTTCACAAAAGATATGCCAACTCCCTGGGCTCTGATTTTCTTCTTTCTGGGTCAGTATTTCACTCTTGTCAGGATATTGCCTGATGCCTGCCTGTCTCAAACCCCAGAAGAGAGCCATCTGTTGAGCTGTGGAATGTTTTCAGCCACAAGTCATACATTGTTATTCTAGCCAGGGCATGCTGTTGCTTGTAGAATTTTTTATAGGTGGAGGCCCAGCTTATGTTCGGAATTAGAGGCTCTCATCTGCCTGTGGCAAATTGCAGCACGTGCTAGTAGAAATTCCCTCCTGGGTGAGACTTGAAATATTTGGGATATTATTTGCTCAGGCATTCTACAACTCCTTTTAAACAATTCTTTCCTCCATTACCATTCAATCTTCAAAAGCAAAAATATGTGTGTGTATATGTGTGTGTGGTGTGTGTGTGTATGTGTGTGTGTTTGTTTTGGATTATCTCATACCAAAAGCATTTTCTGTTTTCTCATTAGGAACTTTCTCTTTATCCAAAAGGAGAAAAAACTTGTGGAGCACACATTTTATATTTAAGTTTAAAAAACATGACCTATTTATATTTTAAAGGTTGTATTCATGGCATAATATATTTGTAATTTTAAACTTGTAAAGAGGGAACATTTTAAAATTTAGCCTAGTATTAGTGATGTCTGCTAAGGAATAATTCCATTTATTAGCTTTCAAGTTATATAAAAGCTCTAGCTTCAAGGAAAACACAGCTAAAGGTAAATGGGATGGTTTAGAGGAGAAATGCATGATAGAGGCTGATTAGTTATGTGGGTTCATGCTACAGGAGCTGAGTGATTATTGTCTTTCTTCTGACTGTGTGGATCAGAGGGCTCTATTGCTTGAGTTGGGGAACAGGGAATACCATAGCAATGAGCAGGTAGGGAGGGCTGAGCATGCTGACTGGGTGGAAAAGTCCACAGACATCAGGAGTTTCCTTTTCTATAGTAAATAAAGTTCACCACAGAAGAAATGCTTTAGAAATTTTAACATGTCATGAGGCTAAAAATTCTGAAAGATTTTAGCTATAAGAGTGAGGTGACACTCTATTCAATCCTGGAGACAGAAATGGGGTTAAATCAAGTAACTTCTGATGAAAATCCTTCAAAGGTGCTTCATCACCCTGTGGCTAAAGCCCAACCTTCTTAAGATGGCATGTGGAGCTTTTATGATTTGGCCCTGATTACATTTCCAGCCTTATTTTTTTGCCTTCCTTGCCCATCTCTAACACCTCATACTGTGTCCTTCTTCCCTGTATTTATCCTTAGCTTTTAAAATAAAGCATACTATTGTGAAAGGAAGAATACAATTAAATAAAATCCATACTCTTCTCTGTATCTCAATTACAAATTCCTTGGAATAAACTAACAGATCTTACATAAAATCAAATTTGATTCCTACTGAAGTTGGAAAACATGCCATCGTGAAACAAATACGGCTTGGAAATAAATGACCTTGCTACTTTTTCCCAAGGTCACATGGTAGTTTGGTGAGGAAGCACATCTTTGTTTTATTATCTGTAAAATACAGATATTACAGTTTACTACATATGGCTACATATGGCTGTTGTGAGAATAAAATGAGATCATGCATAGTCGGTGCTAAATAGTGACCACAAAATTTATCTAAGGGACTGCGTGGATCCCTTCCAGTGGGTGTGGTTTCTAGAGACAAGCATGAGCTCATAATGTTCTGACCTCCTTACTATGCTTCTGAAATATTCCTCTGTGTGTGTGCATGTGTGTGTGTGCATGTGTGTGTGTGTGTGCATAGATGCTCACACACTTGTCCTCTTTGTATAGCATGGCCTGTACATCATACAGAGGCTGAATTTTCCAAAACCTTTTCCCTTGTAATCTGCATTTCCATCAACCTTCTATTGACCTTGCCATGCAGTTCAGCACGTCACCTAGGTATTGCTGACACCTTTGAGCACATCTGCTCAGAACTGTGGTTAGAGGGTTGAACATTTTGAGGGTGTGTGCATAATGATATAAAGTTTTAAATAATAAATTAAAAGATAGTTTAGAGCCCTTATTACAGCCATCTGTGTTAACTTCCCCTTACAAATTAGAATATCCATTTTGACACAAGTTTAATTTTTCCAAAACACCTGTTCTAAAAGACATTATACTTTTTGCATAAAGGAAATGGCAACACTTTGAAAATATTACACGTTACTGGAAAGTTAGTTATGTCCCAGAATAAATGTTATCCATGGTGAGGGGGCAGGTAGCTCTCATTTGTAATGAAGAAAGTCAATCCCTAAACAAAAACCCAGGCAATATATATAAAATTCACCCACAGATTTTCTTTTCTTTCTCTTTCATTACTACCTTTTAAAAAATGAGTCCCTTTGGTTTTCTTCTCACATTTTACAACAATCATTGTAGAAGCAGAGGTGTGATCATTAACAACTATTGAATTCTGAAAAACAACAACAAAACTTCCATCTCAAATCATCCACAGAAATTGGAGCAATTTCCATTGTGGATTAGGCAGCTTATTTATTTGTGCAATCCATTTTCCCCTACACTGGCTACTCATTTCATAAATAATTCTGGTAGTATGGTTGCACAATATGCTAATATTTCATTAATTTTTGTACTAATCCAAATGGCATCAGTCATTTAATGCTACAAGTATCTTCGAAGACCAACTTCAACATAGGCTAAAATGAGAGAATTCTGGTTTACAATTGTTTTGCCATTTTTCTAGGCACCATTTACTATAACCAGGTAGGAAAAGAAATACCAGTGTTTCCCTAAAATAAGACAATTTGTAAGACCTGTCATAAGAAGTGAAAAGATTTCTCTTCCTTTTTGGTTTCCTTTTAACTATACTCATAAAATAAAGGAATTGCCAGAAACCTTTGGATGTTTCTTCTGTCTTCATGAAAAGGACTGCTTAATTGAAGTTACCAACCTTCTTTCCTTTTCTGTTCAAAGATCAGCTCTATCCCATGGAGGGATGTCAAGGGAAAGATTTATGCCTTTCAGGAGCCTTAGAGAATTATAATCATATGTCTCCATGTATTATATACCCTCCTTTGAGTATATATTAAAAAGCTAGAAGGTGCAAAACATAGCACATGTTCTTTACTACTTTTCAAATATAAGTTCTTTGAAGGCACAATCGATAAGTTCAGGAATGGATGGATTTAAATAAATTTCTGATCAATTCTAAGATTCTGTGATGTTGTCACTTGTATGATCTAAGGTTCTGCTCTAAGCATCACTTTCTATGGGCTGACTGCCAACTACTTTCCAATGTTTATTTCTGTACTTTTCCATACTCAGGCAGTTTCTCATCCCTCTTGTACTCTTCTCCTCAAAGGTGGAAAGGCCTGCAGAGGAAGCTTGGCATTTTAGGAAGAACACAAATAGTTTGCTGTGATCTGGATTTCAGATTGCTGAGTGGGGAGGTGTGGGTGAGAAGAGGCTGAAAATCATGAAGAGTCATGTCAATCTTGCAAATGAGCTGGAACTTGATCCTAAGGACAGGGAAGCGGCATTGAGCATTTATTTTATAGACTAGCCATATGGTAAGAGTTTAGTTTTAGAAACATCACTGTTAAATCTGGGTAGTGGGAATATGAGTGTTCATTTTACCATTCTTTGTACTTTTCTATATTTTTCAAAGTCTGACTCAAGGAAATAGATAACTAAAGTTCATTCTGAGTATAAAGTAGAGAATAGATTAGGCAGATGCAACAAATACATCAGTTGGAAATTTGTGACATTAATACACACAAGGGACGATGATGTGCTCACCACGCCAGTGCCCCAGTAGGAATGGAGATACGCAAATAGATTGAGGCATACGTAGGAGGTAGAACTGGATTGGATGTGGAGGAGAGTGAAGGAAATGGGTGTCATTAAGGTTTCTGGAAGGTCAACTGGGTGAGTGATAATGGTCCACCTAGGAAGATACAGAGAAGATGACTATGGCTGCTTGGGACAGTTTGAAGTACCTGTGAGTCATCTCAGTAGAGATGCCATATAGGCAGCTGGATCTTTGAATATGGAACTTGGGAGAAAGTTTTGGACCACAGATAAATATTCAGGCATTGTCAGTTTGTAGAAGCCATAAGACCAGGGGAGATCACTAAGAGAGTATGAGAAGAATGAAAAATAGGCTGGGTGGGGGATGGAATTCTGAGGGACATCTGCAGATATTGGGATATTAGAGGAAGAAGGCTAAGAAATGGACAGAGAGCTGATTTTGTAAGGAAAAAAAGCCACCAGTTGTGCCAAAGGGATCAAGTGAGATAATTCTTTTTTTAAATTTCAAAATATTAAAAAGGTACAAATGTTTTTGTTACATGGATACACTATATAATGCTGAAGTCAGGGCTTTCAGTGTGCCCACCACCAGGATGGTGTTCATTGTACCCAATAGGTAAGTTTTTTATCCCTCACTCCCCTCTCACTCATCCCCTTCTTAGTTTCCAATGTCCTTTATATTTCTTTGTGCCCATGTGTACCCATTGTTTAGTTCCCACTTATTAGTGAGAACATATGTTGTTTGACTTTCCATTCCTGAGATACTTCACTTAGGATAATGGTCTCCAGTTCCATCCAAGTTGCTGCAAATGACATTATTTCATTCTTTTTTATGGCTGAGTAGTATGCCAAGGTGTGTGTGTGTGTGTGTGTGTGTGTGTGTATGTGTGTATATATATATATATATGTATATATATGTGTGTGTGTGTATATATATATATATATATATATAATGCTGAATTTTCTTTATCCTCTCATGAATTGATGAGGACTTAGGTTGAGTCCATATCTTTGTAATTATGAATTGTGCTGCAATAACCATTTGAGTGAGGTGTATTTTTGATGAAGTGATGTCTTTTCCTTTGGGTAGATACCCAGTAGTGAGATTGCTGAATTTACTACTAGGGCTATTTTTAGCTGTTTGAGGAATCCCCATACTGTTTTCCATAGAGGTTGTACCAGTTTGTAGTCCCATCAGTGTATAGACATATTTTTTTCTCTGCATCCACACCAGCATCTGTTGTTTTTGACTTTTTAATGACGTATTCTGCTAGGGATAATGTGGTATCTCATCATGGTTTTAATTTGCATTTTCCTGATAATTAATTATGTTGAACATTTTTCCATATGTTTTTGGTCATTTATCTATCTTCTTTTGAAAAAATTTTGTGTCTTTTTCCCACTTTTTGATGGGGCTCTTTGCTTTTTCTTGCTGTTTTGTTTGAGTTTTTTGTAGATTCTGGTTATAAGTCCTTTGTCAGATGTACAGTTTACAAATATTTTCTCCAATTCTGTAGGTTGCCTGTTTACTCTGTTGATTACCTTTTTTTCCGTGCAGAAGCTTTTTAATTTAATTAAGTCCCATTTATTTATTTTTAGTTTAATTAAGTCCCATTTATTATATTTGCCTTTGTGGTCTTAGTAATAAATTCTTTGCCTAGGCCAATGTCTGCAAGAATTTTTCCTATGTTTTTTTCTAGAATTTTTATGGTTTCATGCCTTACATTTATGTTTTTAATCCATCTTGCATTAATTTTTGTATATGGTAAAAGATATGGGTCCCATTACATTCTTCTGCATGTGGTGGTCCAATGTTCCCAGCACCATTTATTGAACATGGCTTCCTTTGCTCAATGTATGTTTTTGTCTGCTTTGTCAAAGATCAATTGGTCATAGCCATATGGTCTTATTTAGGGGTTCTCTATTCTGTTCCATTGGTCTATGTCTCTACATTTATACCAGTATCATGCTGTTTTGTTAACTATAACATTGTAGTATAATTTGAAGTCAGGTAATGTGATGCTTTCAGATTTGTTTTTTTTTGCTTAAAATTGCTTTGGCTATTCAGGCTCGTTTTTGGTTCCAAATGAAGCTTAGGATTATTTTTTCTAGATATATGAAATAAGATATTGGTATTTTCATGGGAATTGCATTGCATCTTTAATCGCTTTGGCAGAATGGACAGTTTAATAATGTTGATTCTGTTAATCCATGAGCATGGGATGTTTTTACATTTATTTGTGTCATCCATAATTTTTTTCAACAGTGTTTTGTAGTTCTCCTTGTAGAGATCACTCACCTCCTTGGTTAAGTATATTCCTAAGTATTTCGTTTTCTTGATAGCTATTGTAAATGGTATTGAGTCCTTGATTTGATTCTCAGCTTGACTGTTATTAGTGCATAGAAATGCTACTGATTTGTGTACATTGATTTTTGTAACCAGAGACTTTGCTGAATTTATTTATCAATTCTAGAACTCTTTTAGTGGAGTCTTTAGGGGTTTACAGTTACAGGAACATATCATTGGCAAATAGGGACAGTTTGATCTCCTCTTTTCTGATTTGGATGCCTTTTATTTCTTTCTTTTGCCTGATTGCTCTGGCTAAAACTTCCAGTACTGTGTTGAATAGAAGTGGTGACAGTGGGCACCCTAGTCTTGTTCCATTTGTTAAGGGAAATGCTTTCAACTTTTCCCTATTCAGTGTGATGTTGCCTGTGAGTTTTGTCATATATGGGTTTTGTAATTTTGAGGTACATTCTTTCTATGGCCAGCTTGTTGAGGAGTTTTATCATGAAAATGTGTTGGATATTATCAAATGCTTTTTCTGCATGTATTGAGATGATCATATGATTTTTGTTTTTGATTCTGTGGTGAATCACATTTATTGATTTGTGTATGTTGGATCACTCTTACATCTCTGTGATGAAACCCATTTGATCATGATGAGTTATCTTTTTGAAGTGTTGTTGAATTTGGTTTGCTAGTATCTTGTTGAGGATTTTTGCATCAGCGTTCATATCAAGATGATACTGGCTTTGTAGAATGAGTTAGGTAGAATTCCTTCCTTATTGATGTCATGGGATAATTTCTGTAGTGTAGGTGCCAGTTTTTCTTTGTAGGACTGCTGGAATTCAGCTGTGAATCCATCTAGGGTGGGGCTTTTTTGTTGGGTGTTTTTTTATTACTGATTCAATCTCGCTGTTCATTATTGGGCTGCTCAAGATTTCTATTTCTTCCTGATTGAGGCCTGGGTGGTTATATGTTTCTAGAAATTTATCCATTTCCTCTAGGTTTTCTAGTTTGTGTGTATAGAGGTTTTCTAGTATTCACTAATGATATTTTTGCATTTCTGTGGTATCAGTTGTAATGTCTCCTCTTTCATTTGTGATTGTGCTTATTTGAGCCCTTTCTCTTTTATTTCTGGTTAATATGGCTAGTGGTGTATTAATTTTGTTTATCTTTTCAAAGAACCAAGTTTTTGTTTCATGGATTCTTTGTATTGTTTTTTTGGTTTCCCCTTTGTTTAGCTCTGCTCTGAGCTTTATTATTTCTTTTCTTCTGCTGGCATTGGGTTTGGTTTGTTCTTTTTCTAGTTCCTTGAGATGTGACATCAGGTTGATAATTTGTGATCTTTCTGTCTTTTTGATGTGAGTCTGTAAGGCTATAAGCTTTCCCCTTAGCACTGCTTTTTCTGTATCCCATAGATTTTAATGCTTGTGTTCCCTTTGCCATTTAGTTCAAAGAATCTTTTGATTTCCCTCTTAATTTCATCATTGACCCAAGGATCATTCAGTAGCAGGTTGTTTAATTTCCATGACTTTCTATGGATTTGAGAGTTTCTCTTGGAATTGATTTCTAGTTTTATTCTATGTTGTCTGAGGAGACACATGGTAGGATTTTGATTTTTCTGAATTTTCTGAGACTCGTTTTGTAGCCTAAGATATGATCAATCTTGTAAAATGTCTCATGTGCTGTTAAGAAGAATATATATTCTGTAGTTTTTGGGTAGAGTATTCTGCAAATGTCTGCTAGGTTCATTTGATCTGAAGTCCCATTTAAGTCTAATTTTTCATTGTTGGTTTTCTGCTTTGATGATCTGTCTAGTTCTGTCAGTGGGGTGTTGAAGTTCCTTGTGACTATGATGCTACTGTTTATTTCTTTGTTTAGATCTAGTAGAATTTGTTTTATGAATCTGGGAGCCTCTGTGTTAGATTCATATATACTTAGGATTGTTATGTCTACTTGCTGAATTTCCCCTTTTTTTCATTATATAATAATCATCTTTGTCTTTTTTTTTAACCATTGTTGGTTTAAGGTCGATTTTATCTGATATGAGAATGGCTATACCTGTTCATTTTTGGTTTCCACTTGTGTGGAATATTTTTTTCCATTCCTTTACCTTGAATCTATGTGAGCCCTTGCAAGTTATATGTGTTTCTTGAGACAGCATATACTTACATTATGATTTTTCAACTATTCAGCCAGTCTATGCCTTTTAAATGGAACATTAAAATCACTCATATTCAGTGTTAGTATTGATTGTGGGATACTGCTCTGTTCATCATGTTGAATGACACTTTGTTTTATTTTCCCTCTTGTGCTATTGTTTTGTAAGATCTGTGAGCTTTAACTTTAGGGAGCTTTTACACTGGTGAGTATCTATTGTGCTGTTCCATGTATAGTGCACTTTTGAGCATTTCCTGTAGGGTAGATTCAGTTGTGACAAATTCTCTTAATGTTTGCTTGTTTGGAAAAGTCTTTATTTCTCCATCATTTACAAAATTTAGTTTTGCAGGATACAAAGGTTTTGGCTGGCAGTTGTTCTGTTTAAGAAGACTAAAAATAGGGCATCAATCCCTTCTGGCTTGTAAGGTCTGCTCTGAGAAGTCTGTTGTTAGCCTGATGAATTTTCCTTTGTAGGTTAGTTGTTGCTTTCATCTTACAGCTTGTAGATATTCCCCTTTATTTTTGATTTTGTTCAGGTTGATGACTATGTGTTTTAGAGATGTTGTATTTGCTATGAATCTTCCCAGTATTCAATAACCATTTTGCATCTGGATATATGAATCTCTGGCAATATCAGGGAAGTTTTCCTCAATAATTCCCTTCAATGAATTTTCTATGCTTTTTGCTTTTTCTTCTTCTCCTTCCAGGATACCTATAATTCATATGTTGGCTCACTTTAAATAGTCCCGTATTTCTCTTAGTATTGTTCATTCTTCTTCACTTTTCCTGCATCTTTGACTGACTGGGTTAGTTTGAAAGCCTTGCCTTCAAACTCTGAAATTCATTCTTTTGCTTGATCTAGCGTGCTGTTGAAGCTTTCTGCTGTATTTTGAAATTCCTTAAATGACTCTTTCATTTTTTCAAGTTCTGTTATATCTGTTCTTAGACTATCTCTTTAGTGACTTTTTCATATTTTGTCGTTCATGTCTTGAATTTTTTTTTTTTTTTGCTTTTTTGTGTTGGTTTTCAATTTTTTCTTCAATCCCATTCATCCTGCTTCAGCCATATTCTGAATTCCATTTCTGACATTTCAACAATTTCCTTTTATTTGGGGTCTGTTGCTGTAGGTCTATTGTGATCCTTTGGGGGTGCTAAACTAGCTTGTTTTCTCACATTGCCAGAGTTCTTTTGCTAGTTTCTTCTCATCTGAAATCTCTACTCTCACTTCAGGACAGATAAGTTTGTAGTGTACCTGTATTCCTTTGTTGGGAATGCTCCTATTTAATTAGAAGAAGGAGAAATCCCTATATGGTACTTTTGTGTCCTATTCTGGAAGATCAGTCCAGCAGGCAAGGGGTGATTATACTGAGATCCTGTAATGCAGCTGGTAGCTGTTCTGCACTGTCCCATTCCTCTGTGGTTGTAACATCCATACCAGTGCTGGGTCATCTTTGTGTAGAGTGGTATATGGGTTCCCAGCTGCTGTTGGAAGTTTGGGTAGGGGCTTGGTGAATCCCTGTCCATGGAGGTGGGCATTGTAGGAGATTTCTCTGCCTGGGTCTCCCCATGGTTGTTGCAGTGGCTGCTGGTGTCCATGCTGTAGGCGTTTGTTCTACCCAGGTCCAGGTATAATGGCAGCGTGTGGCAAGGGGTGGCTCATGAAAAGCAGGTCTGTGGTGGAGTGCTGGATGAGTGATATTTATGGTGCTTTAGGGGCTTTGCCTGCTGGGCAGCATGTGAATCCACAGGGGGTGGCCCACCAGGTGGTGTGCTGTTCCACAGGGATATATTCCACTGGGCAGCTTGTGGGACCATGGAGGCTGGGCTGCCAGACAACTGGGGCTCTGTCTCTCCTACGCTGTTACCATGGGATCTCTCAAATGGCATCAGCACCCCCTCTGTTTGAATTCCCTAGTTGGGGGTGCACTCAGCTCCCAGTCATTGGGCATGTGAAAACACCTGCCCTTCCTACTCCCTTCCTGGCCCAGAAAGGGTGATATGGAGGCTGTTGCTGTGAAGTTGATCCCTGTATAGACTGGGTGCTCTGGACCCAAGAGCTCAGAATGGCATCAGTTGCAGCCACCCGGGAACAGAAGCCAGTGGATCCCTGCTGTGCCTGCTCTCTGGTGCATCATTGCTATACAGTCTCCAAGTAGTTCCCTGACCAGTGTGGGGGCCTGCAGTAGTAGTGGGGGGCCCTCACAGCTCAAATCACAGTGTCAGTGGGCAGAATGTGAAGTCCTGGGGTTCTTTCCTTTGTCCCTTCCCCACATGTAGGCGTTCCTCCCAGGTACCTTCCAATCTTGGTGAGTGGATCTCCCTGTCCCCTTCTCCTTCACTCTGAGTGTCTTCCCGTTGCTTCTCTGATGATTTACAATGCTTTCTCTGAGAGAGTCCATCTGTAGGTGGACATCTACTTGCAACTTTTGATCCTCTCCTTGAGAGTGGCATGTGCAGGCTGTTTCTGGCCTGCAACTGAAATAATTCTGAAAAGTCATCTTTGATCAAATTTAGCAATAAGGAGATTCTTGGGAAGAGCAATGGTGGCTGAATTGCAAGGGAAGAAACCAGATTACAAAATTTTAGAAATTAAATAATAATTATAGCTACATTTTTAAAAGCTTGTTATATGCCAGACACTGTGCTAAGCTCTTTACCAATATTGCCATATTTTATATTCACCCAATAATCAGAATTAATATTTACTCCATTTTACTTGAGAAAACTGAGATGTAGAGAAGTTAAATACTATGCCAATGATCATGTAATTCAGGTGGGGGAAGAACAACTCTGAGTCAAATCTGCTTTAATTCAAAACTCTTCACTTCATTGGAGAGGAGAGAGGGACAGCGAGTGTAGACCTGCTTTTGACAAGCGAGAGTATGAGGTGCGAGAGGAGGCACGAGAGGACCAGAAGGGCCACCTGGGGCAAAAGAAGTTTGTCTGTCTGATTGTTTGTTGTCAAGATGGAATAAGCTTTTAAGTATATTTAAATACTGATGGAAAAGAACTGGTAGAAAAGGAGAATTCAAAGATCTGGAGGGAGAAGGACTGACCAACAGGACAGGTCTCCTGAGAAGGCAGTGTAGGATGGAGGGCATCCAGAGTATCCCATTATCATTGTCACCATGGTGAACCCACAGAGGTGAGCTGGGGAGCAGATGAGTGAAGGAGTTCTTGCCTTATGGCTTCTGTTTTCACTGTGAAGGAGCGGGGGGTGGGGGGGGGGCTTTTCTGAGCAAACAGGGTGGTGATAAGGTAGAAGCTTTGATGAGTGTGAAGATTCACATTTGCCTGTGTGGAGAATGGGTGAGAGTGCTGACCAGAGAAATGCAGAAAGACTCCAAGCGGCACTTAAGGTCCAGTGGAGGCTGATCATGAATTTGTAGTGAAACTGATCTGGGGCAGAGAGCAGGAGAGAAAGGCATAGTTCATGCCAGGTGCTCAGGAGGGATTTATTGAATTATGCAAAGTTAAATAGATAGATAAACATTGAATTTGCATTGACCTTGTGTTTTCCCCTGAAATTAGTTTCTTTAAAAAATTAAATCTATCACATCAGTTAGCTGTTAGTTCTTTTCTCATAAAAGGAGGAAAAAAAAAAGAAAATAAATCCACGTATATTAATATTGTGGAAGTTTAGATATCAGACAAATAGAAAGTGTCTCTGATGAGCTTATGTTCTCAGGTGTTACTTTCCTCTGCTCCTTCAATCCTGTCTTTCAAAACTGTAGTAAGGGAAACAAAAAAAGAGGAGAAGCAGGGGAAAGTGAGAGGGAGGAGGAGGAGGAGGAAGAAATGAGGACAAGGGACAGACAAAGAGGGAGGGAACCTGGTGTGGCTTTGGAGTCCAGTATTATTAAGATTTCCAATGCTCACTGGCACTTCTTTGTCTGAATTTTCATGTTGTGAAAATCCTCCTGGGTCCTGGCCAGTTCACACGGTGACTTTGTAACACACAGCAGTGACTGGCAGCTTCGCAAACCAGGCTTGATGTTCCACAGACAACTACATCTCTCCTGCTAAGTGTTAGATCTGGACTTCTGTGTAGCTTTGCAACCCCCAGAGTGGGGATTCCTTTCAGGACCCTCAATCTTTGCCTGATTGTTTTTCTTCCTGCTCCTATCCAATTTCAGGATGGCATTTCATGCATCATTTTCTTGGTAGGAAGAGTTGGGGGCCCAGTTAAAAATACAGGTGCAGTGAGTGATCTTAATTTGAATGAACTGCACTTCTAAATCAGGGCCAGATGGCTTTGAGGGTGGAAGCCTCAAATCTTCCTTCCATGAGGATCTGCTTCTCTCCCAGGGAAGCACTTCAGTGGCCATGGAAATATTACTTTTGGTACATTCAATCTAACACCTAATGAGCCACGTCACCACTCACAATTGACCTTAGATCACGGGCTCTTTAAGCAAGTCTGGGAGGAGCTGAAAGATAGGCAAGACTTTTAGACTAAACAGCCCTAGTTCTGGGTAGACTCTTGTGAATAAGTGTTAGTGTCATGAACTGAAATTCTGGGACCCCATGCTAGGATTCAGGATATGAACATATTTCTTCTTTGATAGTTGCAAAAAAAATCACCCTACCATTTTATTCATTCATCAAATATTTATTAAGTGCTTACTATGTTCCAGGCACTATTGTAATGGTGCCCTTCCCTTTCCGGCTTCTGTGGGCAGACCTTCCCCCTGCAATTAAGCCCAAGTATTTGGGGGAGGAATTAAAGCTCCTGTTTATCAAGCACCTTCCATAGTCTGCACCACATCATCTCCAGGCCCAACAAGAATGCACCAAGGTAAGAAGTATTATGTTCATTTTACAGAACTGGAAACCAGGGTTTAGACATGTGAAGTAACTTGCCAGCAAATGGTAGGACTGGGATTTGCACTTTTGGCTATCTGTCTCCAAAACTGAAAGTCTTCCCACTAGTTAAGCTGTCAAAGGAGAAAAGAAGAAATAAAGTAGAGACATCAATTTTCAAGAACACCATTTCCTCATACAATTGTATTTTAGCATTGGAAGCAGCCATTTACTCCTTTATGTAAATAAGGGTCAATCTAACGGTCATTTGCTTAGCAATGAAGCTGCATGTGAGGTTATAGCCTGGCTAAAATTATTTAGTTAGGAGGGTAAATGTGAAGACCTCATTCACAAGGTAGGGCTAACTGGAGAGCTCTTAACTACCTTGAAAAGCTGTGTGGGTTGTAAATCCTCATTCATTTTGTACTCACTCTCCTATCCACTTGGCACCAGTATAATTAGCTGATGTTAAAGACATGTCAACAAGGAGAAGATAGGGGAATTTGTCTTGGTTGAATATCCCCGGGGGGCACTTGTCTTTCTCACCCCATTTAATCATCATATAACCTGCAAAGGGGGGGATGAAGAAACCAAGGGAAAAAGGGTTGTAGGAACTTGCCCAAGTAAAAAAGAAATCAGATTTGAACTCTGATGTACTGGCTCCAAAGTCCTTGCTTTTTCCACTCTTAAAATAATAAGGGGGGGGGGGCGGGATTTAGGGATTGTTTAGAGCTAGGGGAGAAGGGAGTAGGTGTGGGGTTAGATGTCACCTCAGGTGGAAGCAGACCCCCAACTCAACCTCCTGGGCTTTTGCTGTTTTTTCCTTTAATTTCAAAGGGATCCTTATTTAGAAATGCAGAAGCTGACTATAGCTACATGTACCTGGTGTGAATTCTCTTATTGTGTTTTGCAAATCTCTGTAGGTCTTTCCCCAGAAACTTCTACTTCTGGCAACGTTGTAAGGTAGAAATAGCACTACTTTTGGAGTCAGGAGGCTCACTTGGAGCCTTAGGTCTACTGAGGAGCTGTACATCCTTGGGAAAGACTCTAAAATTCTTTGGGGCAAAATCCTAAAACTCTTATTTTCTTTACATTTTGAATGGAAATGAGGGGACCTACACTATTCATTCACTCATTCAATCCACTCATTCATTCATTGGTCTCTATGCCAGGCACTATCTAGCTATGGGAGGTATGGGGTGAACAAGAGCATGCTTATTCTTAAGAATCTTTTATTCTAGTGGGGAGACTTACCAGAAACAATAAGAAAATACATGAATGAGGTAGGTTTGGATTGTTTTAAGTTTCATAGAGGAAAAAAAAATAAACAAGGTCATATGATGGAGAGGGATGGCATGGGGTGAGGAAGGAGAACACTGTAGGCTGGGTGGCCAGAGAAGGCTCCCCGAAGGATGACGTGTGAGCTGTGATCCTAACAGCAAAAGAAACCAGTGGAGTAGAGCACACCCCAGTGAAAGAAGAGAACAAAGGAAAGAGAGACAGACCAGTGCTTGGAGTGTTTGAGGAACGGAAGAAAGATCTTGCATGATAGAGGTGAGGACCCAGTGATATAATATGTGTAAAATACTTTGCATGTTATATTAATGTTATACATAATTATACAAAGACTACTATTTTATTTCCCTTGGCCCTGCTACCTCTCCTCCCTCCCTCCCTTCTTCCCTCCTTTCCTTCCCTCTTTTCAATGTGTCTCCTACACCAATGCTTCTCAAACTCTGATTAAAAAAAAAAAAAAAGAAAACAGCACTTTTATTTTAAAATTTCCAATCTATTGTGACCTGATACTTTTGTAAAATGTCTCAGTACTGTCAGTAACTACAGAGATTTTAAATGCTTATCTTTTTTTCTGTACCTCATGGTGGGCAGGTCTTAGTTCATGCACCACACCGTGAATTGCATTTTCCTATAATAACAGTGTTTTTCTGTCCCAATCCTCCACTCATAGGCTTGGTTATCAGAGGTTCCTGACCACTTAACAAATTCTAATAACCCAATGTCTTGATTGGCACACGGCACAGAGGAGAGAGCACCGTGTGTTGTAAAGTTGGGCTCTGTGAAGGGCTCTTGGGGAAAGGGGTGACATTTAGGATGAATTGAGTTTGAAGGTTGAGCAGGAGATTGCCATGTACACAAGGAAGAGAGCAGAGGAAGGGGGTCTGTCGCGTTCCGTATCTGTTTCACTTTGCTATTTGTCAACGGATCACATGAGTAAGAAGCATTTTATTAAATGGGGCATGGAGCCCACAAGCACAGCCCAGGTGTCCATGTAAACAAATGATATTGTGGGCCTTGGTGTGTTGTTCTCTGATTGCCACAGCTCCTCCAGACTCTCAGAGACAGAGGCCTGGAGGCTGGCGTATAGAATCACCCTTAGTTTTTCCTGATATTGTTGTGTAATAAAACAGCCCAATTAGCCGAGAGCCAGGGCAGCCCTGTGGGAGATTTCATCCAGAATCTAGAAGGAGAGCAGCGACAGGCGGGCATTTCCCACTAGGTCTCAATTCCTTTTACTAAGTTTGAAAAGCCAGGGGAAAGTGTCCAACGAGGATGGGATCCTTGCCAAGGTGAATTTCAAGCTGGCTTAAACAGGCTTGAGCAATAATGGCTGCCTCTTAAGCGGAGAACGGGCGAGGTTATTAAAACTACCAAAGCGCTCCTTGGGCTATTTGCGGCAGCCAGGGCTGGCTTTCCTGTGCTGTGAAACTACCTGAAGGAGAGCAGAGCTCCACGCCAGGCCTGGGTGAGGAATAAAGATAAGGATGTCAGCCTTCCGAGGGAAACAATGTTTGTCAAGGGTGACACAGAATTCCTCTGATACCCCAAGCAGTGGACAGAACTTTTAGCCACCGGAGAGGTTTCAGTCATGCTTTTTAAAAAAATCAGAGACTATTGGCTTCTAAGGACAGGAAACAGTAGTCTTCTCATTTTGTCTTAATTTTTTAAACCACTGAAAATCAAGCAGAAATTTTCTGGAAGACTTCACTGATGGAGTGTTCCTCTAGGCAGGAGATGGAGTTGTTCTGTACTCTACTATTTGAGGAGCCACTTGTGGTTTGGCAGACATAAACCCATTATCCTTTTCTTGGGTATTTCCTTGTGATTAAAAAAAAAAAATCTTTTCTGGAAATTTAAAGATTTGAAAAGAGCCTAGAAGTCAATGAAAAGAATTATGTCTTATTGTTCAGTTTCAGTCTCCATGGGTGCAAGTGTTTCCACCAACTTGAATTCTATTTCCAAAAGAACAAGGCCATGTTCATGGCAATTTGAAGTAGAGTGATTAGGAGTTTTGGACTTTGGAGTCATATAGACTCAGGGTTGAATTTTGGCCTTACCCTTATCTGGGGTAAGTAATTTCATCTCTCTGGATGTCCATCCCTCGTGTGTAAAATGGGGTAATGATGGTACTCATGAAAGGTTCTTGTTAAGCATTAAATGAGATACACCAAGGCGGCCCTCAGCACAGTGTTTGATATCAAGTATAGGACACTATCGATTAATGCCTGATGCTATTATCATGTTATTCATTATTATGTTGGCGGCCAATTCAGATCCAGGGGACCTGTTACTAGTTCTGCCCTCTGCTGTCATCATTGCCGCATGTGATAATTGGGTTACTACCATGCTATTGGTGACCTTACTCCTTCCCATCAATCAGACAACCAATGTATGGATTTAAAATTTGCTTTTATGAAGCAGTGAGCTCATATTGTTGTGTCAGCTGCTATGGTAGACATAGAAAATGGATACAAAATAGCAGAGGGGAATTGATATTTGCTGAAGACCCACAAATGGGCTTACCTATTTCATCTCATTTAATTGTCACAGCAGCCCTGCATGGTAGGCATGTTACTTTCATTTCACAAATGAGGAAAGGAATCCTGAGAGCCTAAGTGACTTGCCTAAGCTCACACAGCAAGGAAGTCGATTTGCAATTAGCCCATTGTGTCCCTTAAGATAGTGCTTGTCTTATTGCATCAAATCACCTTTTCCCTTTGACGAGTCCATGAACTAACTAGGCAAGATAAAATGCACATAATGCAAAGCAGGGTGTATACTGATAGAAAGCTATAACATTCAAATTGGAAGGACAGTAGCAGCACACATCAGCCAGCTTGTGGGCCTTGCCTATGTCCTCTTCCCTGAGGTGGTATATCCACAACCACTGTTGAGTAAGTCGTGGAAAACACGGCTGGGCCTAGTAGCCATAGCTGTCTAGGTCAGTGTTGGACATTTGACCCAACTAGGGACAAGCTGATTTTTAGAGTTGGATGTTTGAGTTGGGAGATTGTGTAGACCCAGAAA
This sequence comes from Lemur catta, assembly GCF_020740605.2. NCBI lineage: Eukaryota > Metazoa > Chordata > Mammalia > Primates > Lemuridae > Lemur > Lemur catta. The sequence goes on from NC_059128.1 coordinate 150,280,903, forward strand.
TGGTATACTAGTATTATATTATTGTGTAACAAAAATGTCAAAAATTTAGCATATTTTTGGCATTTTGCAAAATTTAGAAGATTTTTGGCAACAATAGGTCAGGCCCTGTGTCCAGGTTCTCTGCTCAGGATCTTAGAAAGATAAATGAAGGTGTTGGCTGAGTTGTATTCCTCTATCAGGGCTCTAGAGAAAAATCCTTTTCCAAACTCTTTCAGGTTGTTGGCCAAATTCATTTTTTTGTGGCTGTAGGGCTGATGTTCTCTTTTCCTTGCTGGTTGTTGGTGGGGGGCTGTTCTTAGTTTCCAGAGGCTGCTCGCAATCCATGCATGGGACACCTTCATCTCCAAAGCCAGCAATGGAGACTCTCCCTCCCTCTGTTGTATCTCTCCCATGCTTCTCCCATCCTTTTCTCAGAAAGAACCCAGACCTTTTTAAGGTTCACCTGATTAGGTCAGACCCATAAACATAATCCACTTTTCTTGAAGTGAACTGTGTGATAATGATATAGCCTAATCATGACAGCGAAATCCATGGTATCCACAGTCCCAGGGATTATATAAGGCATGTACACCATCAATGGGGAGTCTTGGAGAATTTTGCCTTACACGGATAGTGGTTGCCATTTGAGGCATATGCAAGAAGGACAAAAAGGGAGGGTAGGAGGGAGAAAGAGAGACAGAGAACAGAGGAGAGAAGAGAAAGGAAGGGAGGGGGAAGGGAGGGGGAAGGGAAGGGAAGGGAAGGGAAGGAAAGGGAAGGGAAGAGAAGAGAAGAGAAGAGAAGAGAAGAGAAGAGAAGAGAAGAGAAGAGAAGAGGAAAGAGATTCCTTATAGAGGCTCCAGAGGAGAACATTTCTTTGCCTTCCATTCTAGAGGCCACCTATGTTCCTCATCCTTTGGCTTCTTCCTTCACCTTCAAAGTGCATCACTCCAATCTTTGCTTCCATCATTGCCTTGCTTTCTTTTCTCTGTAGTCCAACTTCCCTTTGCCTCCCCCTCGTAAGGACCTGTGATTACATTTAGGGCCAGTAGGATAATTTGGAATAGTCTCCTCTTCTCGAGATCCTTGACTTAATCACATCTGCAAAGTCTCTTTTGCCATATAAATTAACATTCACAGGTTCCAGGGATTAGTGCCTGAATATTGTTGGGGGGCCGTTATTCAACTCACTAGAATAGGTGTGGATTCTAGAGTCACGTGGCTTGAGTTCAAATCTCAACCCTGCCATTTACTAACCTCATGACCTCAGACAAGTTACTTAGCCTCTCTGTGTCTCAGTTTTATCATCTGTTAAATGGGCATAATAATAATAATATATGCATTGCATCATTTTTGTGATGCTTTAATGAGGTAATTAACAAAAGTGCTTATTGCAGAGCATAGCAAACATTGAATGAATGTTGGTACTTATAGTTTTCCCTGATGTTATTTAGAGCTTATGCTATGTATCCATTGTTTTTGCCTGCCAGCATCCATTTTCTTCTGGGGCTTCTAATAGTACCTGTGTTTTTCTTGGGCAACTTCCTCTATCTTACTCTCTGCCCATATGGTTTATGTGGGGCTGAATTCTCTGCTAGCCCCAGGACTGGCTGTAGGATCAGGGCCTAAAGCCACCAATATAATTTCCTTGCCTTGGTCCTACGGATTGGTTTAACGTTGGATATGTGAGCTAAATTGGTCCAAGTGGTGTGAATCTGTGACTTTTCCAGGAACAAGTAGGAAGGGATATTTTCACGGGGTCGCTGAGAGCAGAGTGTGTGAAGCTGTAGCTACAGGCAGCCTTTTTTTATCCCCTTTTAAAGTTTTACCACTCTGTGGAGCCAACCCTGAGAATGGGAAGCAGAAGCAAGGAAAGGAGAAAGACCCCTGAAGTTTGAGGTTAAACTTCAAATACGGCTGGTCCTGAAACCAGCACTTTTGTGGTCTCTCAAGTTAAGTGAGCCAATAAAGTCCCCTTCTTACTTAAGCCAGTTTAAATTGGGTTTTCTGTCATTTTTATCTGAAAGATTGCCAGAGTCATGGGGGACTGGGGAATCCCTTCTTTCTCTCTGAGAGGGGACAGAGGCAGGCCATTCCTTAGCTTCAGCAGATGCGTCAGACTGCAGAAGCCCCAGCCATGTGTTTGTGGCCCCAGAGTGTTACTGGGGTACAGTGAAGTCCCTAATGTTCTCCCTACTCCTTCCACAATGATGGCGATGACAGTGATGCCTCCCATCCATAAGGAAGAAAAATCTTTTCTAATACTTGCAACAACCCCGTAAAGGAAAGATTGTTGTATAGATGGGAAAACGGGAGCTGAGGGAAGTAAATTTTCCAAGGTCAAATAGTTAATGCTAGCCAAAAGTAGGGATCAAACACAGGGCTTCCCAGAGTCAGAGCTTGTCCCCTTCCTACTCTGCCGCAATAACTCCCAGAGGCAATCTGGGAGGAGACCCTACAATCAGGAGCTAAGTGATTATATGTGCACTTTCAGGAAGTTGGGATTCTTCTCCTGTTCTGTGTGTTCCATCTGAGAAGATTCTGCAGACATCCAGACTCTAAAAATCTCCTCCCTTTGACTGGGTTCATCTGCATTCTGTACTTCTACATTTTCCTGTGTTTTATTTAAACCTTCTCATGTGTTGGGTTTGTGTCTAGAGGATTCCTTCAGTGTTCAAATTCAACATTATGTGCTCTTGGGAATATTCTACTCAGTGGGTTTATCATTCTTTTTATAGGTATACATCTAAACTGAGACACGAGGTACAATGTAAAGCAAATAGAAAGTGGTTACTGCCTTTTGACTTCTCGTATTCCAAAGCAAATAATAATAGCAGTGAACCAGTGAATAACAAGCATAAATGCATACACACATAAATAAGGATAAAATATTGTGTTGTTATGACAAACAAATGTTGGGCACTAAATATATTTGGATCTGAGCTTCACACACACACCACTTTCTAACTCTGGGCAAATTACCTAATCATTTACCTTCGGGTTCCTCAACTGAAAATTGGGGACAATAATAACTCCTCACAGCGTCACTGTGAGGATTGTAGCTATAATTGGGAGGATTATAGGGCTGAATGGCAATTGTAAACATTAAGCACCTAGCATGGTGCCTGGCTCAAAACGAGAACTCAACAATATTGAGTATTTTTTAGTGTATGTATACGTGAAAAAAGTAAAATATTTATAATGCATATGAAAACTGTCTAATATACAGAAGGTACAGAATAAGATTTATAAAAGAATAATAAAGGCTGAATATACGTATTTTGTTATGATAGCTAAACTTTGGTCCTAGGGAACAGACAGCTACTTAGAAAGGATGCTTTTCATGGGGAAAAGTGAACCTATTATCCATTCAGACCTTAGTCAGGGACCAGGAGCCACAGGTTTTGTGACATGATCTTGGATGCAGACACCAGTCATTGGCCTGGATGGGACATATTCACCAACTCTCAGGGGCACCAACAGGATACTCAGGCTGCTCTTGGAAAAGCAAGATCTGAAGGTGGTCCAGGCATCAGAGCTGAAGTTCAGGTGCCCCCTGATCTCAGCAGAGAGAACAAGGCAAGAAGCACTGTCAGGTATTAAGACAAATTCCACACAAATCTCATATTCACTCATTGCTAATTTTTATGTCTCCTCAAAATCTTTGCATGGTATTGGCATAACCCTGATTCTCTCCTTCTGAGAGCTGCCACCAAATTAGTGCTCACTTGAAGTCCTGTCTGTGTTGACCTGACTCCACCTTCTGGCCATTGTTTATTGGGCAGTTGGAGCTGTCAATCCCTATCCCAGGATTTTAGAATTGAGATGTGCAGTTTGTAAGTGAATTTTTTGAACTGAGGATCTGGGAATTCAGGAGATGTGGGAAAACTATATGCAGAGGAAAGTGAAGAAAGCAAGTCTGGAGAGATGGGTGAGGCAGATGCAAAGAGAAATAGAAATGAGAGAAAATGTATGTGTGTGTGTGTGTGTGTGTGTGTGTGTGAGAGAGAGAGAGAGAGAGAGAGAGAGAGAGAGGCAGGCCTCAGTTCCTGACTATTCTTCAATTCTTCTTTCAGCCTCTTCCCTACTTCTCAAGAGTCTTGAATATTTTTAAGTTATGATAAATTCCACTCTCTCTGTTTTTTTTTTTTTGCTAATGCTAATTTGAAATGTGCCTGTTGTTTATTAATATAAGTGTCTAAACAGGTAACACTCAACTTTCCCAATATCTCCTTATAGTCCCTATTTTTAAAATTTAATTTATGAATTTAAAGATTTCTATTCAATTAAGGATACTGTGCACAAAGTTAAAAGACAGCTATCATATTGAGACAAAATATTTGCTATGTCTAAACTGACAAGAGACTAATTTTTAGAATATGTAATAAACTTTTACAAGTCAACAAGAAACAAAACCCAACACTCCAATAGAAAAATAGGCAAAAGGTATGAGCAGGCAATTTATAGAAGAGGGAAACTCAAAAGGCTAAGAAGTATATGAAGAATATTCAAAGTCATTATTAATAACATGAAGTAAAAGTAAAACAAAGAGTTATCTCTTGACACCTATTAGACTGGCAAAATACATAGAAAACCTGAATGAGGAGCCACAGCAACCACCTACAATGCCGGTGAGCCTGTAGACTGGTGCAGCCATTCTGGAAAGTAATCTGCCATTCTTAGTCTTTATGACATATATACGTGTCCTCTATGCCCCAGTCATCTGTTCCTGGGTAGACAGCACAAAGAGTTCTCACACAGGTTCATAATGGAATGCATAGGGGTACAGTCATTTCAGTATTGTTTGTGTTGGTGAGGCGTTAGAAACAATTTCACCACCATGGGAATGTGTAGGTGAAATGTGGTCCTCACACACGAATACCATGTAACAGAAGAAATGGACTCAAAGTACAATGTGGATAGACATTAAAAAGCTAGTGCTTAGCAGAAATTGGAAGAAATAGAATGAGATATGTGATAATGCATATCTATATAGTAAACAGACTTGCAGAGCAAATGGTAGTACATATTTACAAATAAACCTTAATAAACATTAAAATGATTGCTGATGGAGTAGGGAACAGGAGAGAGAAAGGTGATAAAAGGGAAAAAGTACACTACTTCACACCCATTAGGATGGCTACTATCATCAAAAAAAAAAAAAAAAAAACCTAGAAAATAACAAGTGTAGGCGAGGGTGTGGAGAAGTTGGAATGCCTGGGCATTGTTGGTGGGAGCATAAAACAGTGCAGCCACTCTGGAAGACAGTGTGGCAGCTCCTCAAAAGAGGAAAAATAGAATTACCATATAATTGAGCAATTCCATTTCTGGATATAGACCCCAAAGAATTTTGAAAGATGGGTGTTGAGAGCCATTTGTACACTAGTTTGTAGCAGCATTATTCACAATAGCCAAAAGGTGGAGGCCCTCAAGTGTTCATAAGTGGATGAACAGATAAACAAAATGTGGTCTACACATACAATGGAATATTATTCAGCCTTAAAAAGACAAGGAATTCCACTACATGCTACAACATGGATAAACCTTGAAGACATTATGCTAAGAGAAATGAGCCAGTCACAAAAGGACAAATACTGTATGATTCCACTTATATGATGTACTTAGTAGTCAAATTCATGGAGATAGTGAGTAGAAGGGTGGCTACTGGGGTGGGGCCATGGGAGCTGTTGTTCACTGGGCATTAAGTTTCAGTTTTGCAAGATAAAGAGTTCTGGAAAATAATTGCATAACTACTACTTGACACTACTAAACTGTACTTAAAAATATGTAAGATGGTAAATTTTATGCTTTTTATTTTTTGCACAATTAACTTTTTTTTCCCTCTCCCTCTCTCTCAGTTATTCTGTCTCTTTTTTTTATTTCAAAATATTATGGGGGTACAAATATTTTTGGTTACATGGATTGCTTTTGTAATGCTTAAGCCAGGGTTATAAGTGTGCCCATCACCCAGATAGTGTTTATTGTACCTGTTAGGTAGGTTTTTGCCCATCCCCTCCTCCTCCTATCCCCTGCTTGATTTCCACTGAGTTTTACTTCCGCTCTGTGCATGAGCACATAAGTGCTCATTGGTTAGTTCCAATTCAATAGAAAGTACATGTGATGTTTGTTTTTCCATTCTTTAGATACTTCACTTAGGAGAATGGTCTCCACTTCCATCCAAATTGTTGCAAAAGGCCTTAATTCATGCTTCCTCATGGCTGAGTAGTATTCTATGTTATACATATTCCACATTTTGTTAATCCACTCATGAATTGATGGGCATTTGGGTTGATTCCACAGCTTTGAGATTGTGAATTGTACTGTAATAAACATTCTAGTACAGGTGTCTTTTTGATAAAATGACTTTTTTTCCTCTGGGTAAATACCCACTAGTGGGGTTGCTAGATCAAATGGTAGGCCTACTTTTAGTTCTTTGAGGAATCTCCATACTGTTTTCCATAGAGGTTATACTAATTTGCAGCTGCACCAACAGTGTGTAAGTGTTCCTTTCTCTCTGCATCCACACCAGCATCTATTGTTTTGAGACTTTTGGATAAAAGTCATTCTAACTGGGGTAAGGTGATATCTCATTGTGGTTTTAAATTGCATTTACATCATGATTAGGGACTTTGAGAATTTTTTGTACACTTGTTGGCCAATAGTCTATCTTCTTTTGAAAACCTTCTGCTCATGTCTTTGCCCACTTGTTAATGGGGTTGTTTGCTTTTTCCTTGCTGATTTGCTTGAATTCTTTGTAGATTCTGGTTATTATTCCTTTGTTGAATGTATAGCTTGTGAATATTTTCCCCTATTCTGTAGGTTGTCTATTTGCTCTGTTGATTATTTCCTTCGCTGTGCAGAAGCTTTGTAATTTAATCAAAAAGTCCCATTTATTTGTTTTTGTTGTTGCTGTGATTGCCATTGGGGTCTTCTTCATAAATTCTTTGCCTAGGCTGATATCTAGAGGAGTTTTTCCAACATTTTCTTCTAGAATTCTTATGATTTCCATAAATAAAGAAATAAAATGAGGGAAGGCCTTGTACATGCTGATAATGTCCCATGTACCAAGGAATATGGTTAACCCCACACTTTTCATAAGGGATGCATATTTTTTAAAATGCAGGGTAATTCTTGTTGCCCTTGCTTTCCCCAGAAGCCTCACACTATGGAAGTAAAGAAGCAGATGGCTTTATGACCTTGAGGCCAAATCCTCTTTTTGTTGCTTACAATCCTGTTTTTACAAGATAAGCCCTGTTGATTCAGATGGATCTGGAGGTTTTATGTTCCCCTCCTTTTCTCCTATCCATTATTTCTCAGCTTTGAATTGGCAGGATTTATTATAGTTACAAAGTTCTATCTTCTCCTTTTCTTTGTTTAATTCAATTCTGTTTAATTTAAACCTTGCATTCCCTTTCTCTAGATTGTTTGGATTCAAACTTGCTGCCAAAGCACTGCCAGATCACTTCTTCTTGGCACAGCTTACAAAATTAGGCTTGGCACAGTCGCAGTTGCTTTGTGGGGACATGTTTAGTGTGGCATCGTCTCTCAGCTGACCATAGTGATGTCATAGATGGCTTTAGTGTGCTACTGCAAGATAGGTAGTGCCATTTAGCACGGAATCTGAAATAGACATGCAAATCTGAAGTTGTCCTTTGAGAATGAGGCTGGAGGTGGGAGTGTTGAATGTGGTTCCTAGCTTGCGGGTACAGCTGGTCTATGGGTTGTTCATGATTCCCAATTAGGTTGGACAACTTTCTTGGCTGGTTACACACTCTATACTGTTCTACTCTATATAGTGCTTAAATTGTTCTTCCCATGATTTTACAAAAGGAGATACTTCAAAATCCCTTGAAATCATGAGCTAATTCGATGATAAAGTTTGACTAATGGAAATACTAAGCAACTATATAGAAAATTATATATGAAAATATGTTTTTCCTTCTAAATTGCATAACTAAAATGCTTAAATTTTTCCAAACAAAAGTGTTAAGACCAATTGTCCCCTTTCTATTGATATTTATTTAAAAATTGTGACTTTAATGGTTGAATTTTGAGTCTTCAATATAGTTGGACTATTTTTCTGGTCTTTGCCAATAAAGTCCTGTTGGATAAGATTCTGTACCACTGAAAAAGTCCAAGTGTTCTCAGTTAACAAGTTAGAGGTTCAACAAGACACACACACTTACACATGGTGGGGGAGAACAGGACAGGGAGAGAGAAGGAGAGAGAGAGAGAGAGAGAGCATATCAAGATCAAAGTAGCCTAAGAAACACTTATCTATGGTCAGGGAAATATGTAATGAGCACTTTTTTACAAGGATGTCCATTCTTTCTGGCCAGTGTGATAAGGAATATGAGAGGTAGAAAATAAAGCCTGTTCTTATTTTGGTCAGTGTTATCTCCATTTCTTGTAGGCACCAGCCTTCCTAGGCCTGATTGCTTGAGAAGCTAAAGCTATAAATTATGAGTAATTTTAAATGTTACTTCTATTTTTATTGGCCAGTGGTGGAGCTGGTAAGGGAAAATCATTCCACTAAAAAACAAAGTGAATTGAAACATGCTGCAACATGGATGAACCTCAGAGACATGTTAAGTGGAAGAAGCCAGATGCAAAAGACCACATACTGTAGGATTCTATTTATATGAAATGTCAACAAAAAGGCAATTTATAGAGACAGAAAGTAGATTAATGGTTTCCTATGGCTGGGAATGAGAACAAGGAATGACTGCAAAAGGATAGAAGAGACTTTATTGGAAAGATGGAAATGTTCTAATATTGAATTCAGGTGATGGCTGCATAACTCTGTAAATTTACTAAAAAGCAGTCATTGAATTGTACACTTAAAACAGGTGAAATTTATGGTAAATGAAGTATACCTCAATATATCTGTTAAAAAAAGAGAGAATCATGCCAAACAGAAGCCATAGATTATTGCTGTTTGAAATTATACAAGTTGGCCCTATAAACCGTCTCTTCTCCTTTTGCCTCCAAACTGAAGGGAAGTAGATATCTAGTGTCAGAAGATAATTTCTTTCTTTTTTCTTTTCTTTTCTTGCTTTTCGTAAGAATTTTATTGAATTCAGGCAGAAACAGGACAAGTTAAGGTCACAAATAATTTTGATATACTCAGTATCTAATTTTTTTTATTTTTTTAAATTTCAGAATATTATGGGGATACAAATGTTTTGGTTACATGGATTACTTTTGTACTGCTTGAGTCAAAGTTATAAGTGTGCCCATCAACCAGGTAGTGTACATTGTACTGTTAGGTATGATTTCACCCATCCCTTTCTCTCTTCACCCAGCTGCATGATTTCTGTTGAGTTTTACCTCCATCTGTACACATGAGTGCTTATTGGTTAGTTCCAGTTTAATAGTGATACATGTAGTGTTTGTTTTTTCATTCTTGTGATACTTTACTTAGGAAGATGGTCTTCAGTTCCATCCAGATTGTTGCAAAAGGTATTAATTTATTTTTTATGGCTGAGTAGTACTCCATGGTGTACATATACTACATTTTTATTAATCTACTCATGAATTGATGGGCACTTGGGTTGATTCCACAGCTTTGAGATTTTGAATTGTGCTGCAACAAACATTCTAGTGTTTTTGATAAAATGACTTTTTTTCTTTTGGATAAATACCCGCTAGTGGGATTGCTAGATCAAATGGTAGGCCTACTTTTATAATAGTTCTTTGAGGAATCTCCATATTATTTTCCACAGAGGTTGCACTACTTTGCAGTCCCATCAACAGTGTATAAGTGTTCGTTTCTCTCCACATCCATGCCAGCATCTATTGTTTTGCGACTTTTTGATAAAAGCCATTCTAATTGGGGTAAGGTAATATCTCATTGTGGTTTCAATTTGCATTTCCCTGATGATTAGTGATGTTGAGCATTTTTTCATGTGTTTATTGACCAGTAGTCTATCTTCTTTTGAAAAGCTTCTGCTCATGTCTTTTGCTCACCTTTAAATGGAGTTCTTTGTAGATTCTGGTTATTAGCCTTCTATCAGATGTATAGCATACTGGCACAAAAATAGAGTCATAGACCAATGGAACAGAACAGAGAACTCATATATAAAACCCTCCACATAATATCATCTGATCTTTGACAAAGTAGACAACAATATACATTGGGGAAAAGAATTCCTATTCAATAAATGGTGCTGGGGAAATTGGATAGCCACATGTAGAAGATTGAAACAGTGTCCATATCTCTCACCACTCACAAAAATTAATTCAAGATGAGTAATAGATTTAAACCTAAGGCATGAAACCATAAGAATTCTAAAAGAAAATATTGGAAAAACTCTTCTAGGTATTGGCCTATGCAAAGAATTTATGAAGAAGACTCCAAGGGCAATCAAAGCAATAACAAAAATAAATAAATGGAACTTGATTAAATTAAAAAGCTTTTGTACAGCCAAGGAAACAATCAACAGAACAAATAGACAACCTAAAGAATGGGAGAGGATAATCACTCTCTATTAGTCTATGTAGAAATGACCCCAAATGCCATTCAGCAACTGTTTTAAGACTGAAGGGAACTGGACATCCTATATCTTGTCACTACACTGGTAAGAGATGTGCCCATTCAGTACTAAATAATGGTCCCATGCCTATATTCCTGCTTCATCTCTGGGCTCTCCATCTTCTCAATGCATGGTCTTCTAACCTTGAAAATGGTCTCTCTTGGACAATGGGAATTATCACTTCCCAGCATAGCACAGTGCATTTTATAATCTTATCACTTTCTACATAATGATAAGGTGGAGTTTTAGGTGTCTGTGTTCCACTCAAAACGTAAGCTTTTTAGGCTGAGTGACTGTGTTGTACTCATCCCTGTGCTCTCTGGACTTGACACATAGTGCATGCTCAAAAAATGTTTACTGGCCTGAAATGACTTTGTTTGCCAAAGAATTGCCACTGATCATGTGGAAGGGGATGGTAAAGGTATTATCCAACTTGGTTGACTTTCATTAGGAGGTTCAGGAGAGCACCAAGGTATAGGTAGACTTATTTTCGTCTTATAAGCTTTCCTTTAACACAACAATGTTGCTTAAAAAGCCACACCAAAACAACAGTCTTACATTCTCATTCATGCATCTGCGTACTGGCTGAGGGTTGGCTAATCTAGGTGCTGCTCAGGTGAGCTTGGCTTGTAGCTGTGGGTTGGGTCCAATTATCCTCCACATGTCTTTCTTCCTCCTTGGATCAGTGAGCTACTGGAACAAGTTCTGCTCATTGTAATGGCTGGAGAGTGAGGGCATGAATGGGAACATTTGCTGCCTTTTAAGACTTAGGCTTAGAACAGTTTGGCATCACCCACATCCCACCACCTAACATGAGTCACGTGGTTAAGTCCAACATCAGTGCATGGGGACATGGACTCAACCTTTAATTGAAAGAACTGCAAAATCACAAGGCCAAAAGTATATGATAAAAAATTGGAAATAATAATAATGCAATATGCTTATTCATAAATGCTTTTCCCAGTAAAGCCTGGTTGAAATTATGGACGACAGAAAATTTGTAAGGGGGTATGTGGAGACATGGGAAATGACAAGTAACTAAAGCTCTGTGTGGCCTGGGATTGTCCATCTGACTGGCTTGTACCTCGCAGTCATGAAAATATTGCTGCTCTCTCATTTCAGCTGAACTTGGCCTGCTAATCACACAAGTATTAATAGAAAAGAATGCCAAGTCAAGAAGCAGTTACTCTAAAGGGAGGTTATAACAGAGCTTTTTGTGGCTTCAAAAGGAGAGGTTGGGTGAGAAATGAATAGGAGAACACTTAAGTTATCATTTCAATTTTAGAAACTGTTAGTCTCACCTGCTGAGGAAACTATACTCCAAAAGGGACACACCAGAGGAAGATAAAAATTGTCCCCAGTGATTGTGGAGCCTGCAAAGTTGCTCTCCCTGACAGAATAATGACAAGTTTTTTCAAGGGCTTCCATTTACTGAGAATGCCAACGTGGCCTAATCATTTAAATGAAATGTTTTGACCAGCCTGTTTGCAGGCAGGGCCTGTTGCTTTGTCTTTCAGCAGGTGTCTTTCCATAAAGTAAAAAGTCATGGGGAGGAGTTACCAACCAACCACAAAAGCAGCTTTCAAGCTCTGAGATACATTACAAAATTATACCAATATATAATCAAACATAGTAAACACATTACAAAGGCCCTGCTGGGTGCAGAGACCATGAGTCCTGGCCACTTTTCCTTTCTTTCTATGTCAGTTTTGGAAAATAAGTGTTATATTTCTGCTCTTTTTTTTTTTTTGTCCACCTGAACAACATTTTTTTTTTCATTTGTTTGTTTAACATTTATTGAGTGTTTACTGTGCAGCAGCAGCAGGCTACCTTCTGCCTACATTGATCAACCATCTCATTTTTCCAAGACTGAAGGGTGTCCTCAGATGTGGGTGTTTAAGTTTTAAAATCAGAACAGTCACAGTAAAAAGGGAATGAATTGGTCATGCTAGTTCTGAGGTACTATGGCCAACAGAGCAGTGTCTGCACCTTCATGAAACTAACATTCTAAACACAAAGAACACCTCCCTGAATTACACAAATGCAAATTGTGATAGATACTTCAAAGGAAGAAAATGGGATCAAAATAGAAAACAACAGATAGAAACCTACTTTGAATGTAATGACCAAGAAGAGGAGGCATCTAAGCTCAGGTGTAAAGGACACTTGCAGCTAGCTAGGCAAAGAGTGGAGGGCAGACATTCATAAGAGGGAACAAAATAGGCAGGGTCCTGAGGTGACAATGAACTTGGGGTATTTGAGAAGCTAAAAAAAAAAAAAAAAAAGAGGGCCTGGGCTGGCACAGGGAAAGCTGGAGGAATGGACTCAGGGAGCTTGGAGAGAAGGCAGGGCCTTGTAGGCTGTGGTTGGAAGTCTGGATTCTTTTTTTTCCTTTAACTTTCATTGAAGTTTAAGACACATAAAGAAAAGTACTCAAACCATAACCATATTTTTTATAAATGTTTTTATACTTAGCATACCTGCGTAACCAAAAATGACATCAGGGAACAGAGTCAGCAGTGGCTCCCTGTGTCCCCCTTGTAGTCATGATGGCTCCACTCCTGCCCGGGTGATTACTAACCTGAATTCTGACGGCATTCATTAGTTGCGCCTGCTTTTGACTGTAACATGAACAAATCACACAGGAGTGCTCTTTTGTTCAACAGTATGATCTTAAGATTACCATATTTTTTCTGTGATTGAATTCATTTTTATTGTTGTTGCATATTCTATTGCATGACTCTATCAAAATTTATTTATTTATCAACCATTGATGGGCATTTGGTTAATTTCCACTTTGAGCATATTTATCAATAGTGCTATTAAGAACAATCTTGTACCTATCTTTTGGTGTATGTATGTGTGTATCTGGGGGGAGGAGAGTGTACATACCTAATGGTAAGATTGCTGGGGCATAGGATATGAATATGTTCAACTTTAGTAGATTCTGCCAAATAGTTTTCTAGCCAGCTAGTTCCAATTTACACTCTTGCTAGCAGCATGTGAGCATTCTAGTTGCTCCCAAACCCTCTAACAGTTGGAATTAGTCCATCTGCCTTTTTCATTGAGCCATCCTGATAGGGGCAGTGGTATTGCAATGTGGCTTTAATTAGTCCCTGATGATTAATGAGGCTGAGCCCCCTTTTGTATGTGTGTTGGCCATTTGGATGTTCCCTTTCATCAAGCATTTGTTCAAGTATTTGGCTCACTTTCTATCGAATGGTTCTTATTTTTCTTACTGCTGTATTTGACTTTTTAATATTCTAGTTATGAGTCCTTTAACAGATACAGGTTTTGCAAATATTAATACCTTCTCTCACTCTATGGGTTGCCTTTTCACTTCTCTTTGATGAACAAAAGATATAATTTCAAAGTAATTCAATTTATTATTTTCCCCTTCATGACTAGGACTCTCTGTGCCCTGTGTAAGAAATCTTTGCAGATTCCACGAGAAATGTTTGGAATTTTATTTCATGTTCAATGAAGATCCATTGAAAGGTACGGGCAGGAAAGTGACATGATCTGATTTACGTTTGTAAAAGTTCATGGCTGCTGCTATCTAGAAAGCAGGATGGAGGAAGGGTGTCCACGTAGGGGTCAGCTGCCTCAGCACAAGCGAGAGAAGATGATGGCTCAGAATCGATAGGATTCACAGATGGATTGGTGGAGGTGGTGTGGAAGAAAAAGAAGGCATGAGGGGTGATACTTAGCTTGCAGTTTAGAACTGAGTGGGTGGTGGTACCGTTTACTGAGATGAAGAACTGAGGGCAGTTTGGGGAGATAAGAAAAGAGTGGCTTTTTGGGGGGGGGGAAGTGAGATGCATTTTGTACATTTTAAGTTTGAGATGTCTCTGAGGCACCCAGGTTGAGATATCTGGGGGCATCTAGATACGCTAGTTTGGACCTCAGACTTGTGGCAGGCGTGTGTGTGTACAGGGGGTGAGCGATCTGAACTCAAAGGCCCTTAAAGTCTTTCTTGATCTCTCTGGAGGAAAAATCGATCACTCCTTCCTTTATATGTTTCTGTATTCTGTACAGATTTCTGTCATTTTTTTCTAATAACAAATTTGTCTCACTCAATTAGTCTGGGAATTCATTGAGAGCAAGGTATCTGATAATGTCCTTGTACATTGCATGAGTCATTCATTTTTGTTAGCCAGATGAATGGATTTCCTTAAAAAGAAAAAATACAAAACTAAAGAAGAGAGGTTTTTTGAAAACAAAACCTACCATTCAACCAGAAGTCACAACATGTTCTGCAAATTCCAGTAATAAGTTGATAGAATAAAGAAGAGCCTCAGTACTTAAGCAGAAAGAACAAAGTTTGTTTCCAAGACATCCGCATTCCTCCTGACGGTGAGTGATGAAATGATTCTGAGCCTAGTGCCCCCATGCGAGAGGGAGGGCCCTCCTTGCACCATCCCATGGCGTCTCCTGTGTAAGGAGACGGCCTGTCTGCGTCGGGTCAGCAGGAAGAAGATGCACATTTCCGTGACAAAGTGGAGCTAAGTTAAGGCAAAAATAATTAGGGCAGAGAAGGGAATTGATACCTCTTTCCAGCTTCCTATTTCTTGTGCCTTCAGCATACCCCCCAAATTGGTTCTTTTTTGGAGGCAAGAGGAAGAATCAATGCATTAATTGAAAGCCATGTTTGTTCTCCAGGCTGGTTGTTGGTGTCAGGGCCAAAATTCTCCTATCTCATTGCTCTGCTGGCGCTGATTTTAGTGCTTCTCAGGGAAACATGAAGCTCAGGAGTCCAGAGGAGGAGGGCAACGCTTCAGTGTGGCAAACCTATCTGCCCACAGTTTTGAAATTCAGCATCTCTTTGTCTGGACCTGTGGTGTCCATAGCTACATAATGTGAGCCACGTTAAAATTTGTACAAAGAAACAGGTGAGGTTAATTTCAATAATACAGTTTAGGGGAGGAGGGGAAGGGTAAATTCAGACTTAATGGGTACAATGAACACTACTGGGGGATGGGCACACTTATAACCTTGACAAAAACAATTATGTAAACAACACATTTATATCCACATACTATTCTGAAACAAAATAAATCAATATAAAAATTGATATATTTTATTTAATTAATTATATTAAAACTATTAATATTTCAACATGTAATATAAAATAAGTAATGACATCTAATATTCTATTTTTGTATGAAGTCTTCAAAATTTGGCATGTATCTCAATTCCAACTAGCTGCATGGCAAGTGCTCAGTAGCCACATGTGGTGAGTAGGTACCACGTTGGTTTGCTCGGGTCTAGATTTAAAAACTGATGTAGCTCCTATAGAACTAGTACTTGCCAGAGTTCTGGCTTTGGTCTGACTTCCAGAGACCTTTCTGAGTCCAAGAACATCTTCCTCCATTTGCCTTTTCTTCCTAGAAACACTGTAGAGCCTCAATTTAACTTCCTCTCTCCTTGTAGCTGTTACCACATACACTATTCCTTGGTTTCTGTTGCCCCTGGAACCACTTGTGGGCAAGATGCACTCTTTCTGCTCTGCCTTCCGGCATTTCCTAAATTCAGGGCCGCAGGTACCTTCCATACATGTCGGGTTTTCCTGTTAATAGTCTGTGAAAACGGGAGATAAAATGACAAACAGAGTGAAAGCATGACACTGAGAGGAAGCTTCAAAACCCTTCAAGTCCTTTCCCATACACTGACCCACTCTTGAGTGAGATGGAGGCCAGAAGCTTCAGCTGCTTTCTTGCTCTGTGGACGGCCTCCAGCATTTGTAAGGATGGGGCTCACCAAGCCTCCTCACTCTTGCAGCTCCCACCAGTAGTGATGGCCAAAAGGTGGCTTCCTACTAGTGGCCTGTCTTCCTCACTGTTGGCCCGAAGACGCAGCTAGGCTGAGATTGACAAGCAAACAATCTCTGAAGGGCTCCGAACTGGCTGACGTCTCTCACTGAATTTCCTTCTCAGCCAGGAATTAGCAGACACCTTCAGGTATTTCCTCCTACAGGACAAACCGAATGTGAGTGATTGCATGGCTTAATAAGGGGCACAAGGTTATGATGAAATGTAGAGTGGGTGTTAATGGACTTGGATTGGGATGGCAAAAGGAATTGGCTCCATTAGCGTGTTAGAATTTAAAGAACTTTCAAAGAAGGAAATAAAAAGTGAAACCAATTTATTTCCATGCCAAGAATGATAAAAGAGCACGGGTTGACAGCAAACTCCATCACCTCCTGCCTTTCACATGCCACCGGCAGCATTAGCAGCTGGGCCCAAGTACACGCTGACGCGACTCAGTGCAGTGACAGCTTTGTGTCCCCAACACTCGCTCTTCTCCCTTCCCCTGTCCGCAGTGAGATGTTTGACAGGCCCAGCCCAGGGGGAATTCTATCTTTGCGACCTTCTCAGAGGGGTCTCACCTCTGGGAGATAATCTCAGTGAACTGTGCAGTCGCCTGGGGCTTAGGAAAAGTTAAATAAGCAAAATAGCAGTTAGGGTCCCAGGCTGGGTCAAAAGGCCTGCCTGAAGCAGCTACTGGCTGTCAAAGGAAGGCTGACAAGGAAACTTTGGTCTCATTAGACATTCAAACAAAATGAGAATATACTCTAGATTCTGTCTCCAAAGACCCTTTGTGGCCTAAGGTATCAATCATTACCTGTCTCAGCCACACAAACTGTCTGGATATTAATAAATGACTTTCAGGCAGCCATCCTGTGTTATGTGTCTCAGCGTGGCCGTGTGGAGAGGGATGATTTGGCAGTATAATCAGGAGCCGTTGTGTGGCAAATCTATTCCTAACTCTTTCTGACATATGTCTGAACACTCAGATAAATGCAGGGAAAGGGCAATGTGAATACCCAATCATTATGAAAAATGTTACTCCTATTGTGGGCAATTAAGATGTATTAAGCCTATTTCATGTAAGAAATATGCAGATCAGATTCATGGT
The DNA here is from genome assembly GCF_020740605.2 of Lemur catta. Taxonomy (NCBI): domain Eukaryota; kingdom Metazoa; phylum Chordata; class Mammalia; order Primates; family Lemuridae; genus Lemur; species Lemur catta. The sequence goes on from NC_059128.1 coordinate 150,298,335, forward strand.
AGGTTAATCACAAAGTTGAGTGCTAAAACTTCTTCATTTTTTTCTAAAGGGAGATGATAGATTCAAAATTCAATGGATGATGAATCCCGTCCAGGATTTAGATGAAGATTTCCACTGCCAACACCACAGTATGTGATCTCATTGCCTCACGTCCAGATTATTAAAGAAGCCTTTTCTGTGCAAGACGGTTGGATCCTACCCAGCGGCCGTTCTTCCTTCTTCCTTGGTAACACAACTTCAATTTTGTTATCCACCAATTCCCATGAGGCATTGTTTGAGTGCTGGTCCCAGGGACGTCGTAGCTCCTTGGTATGTCCAGCCTGCCCCTCCCACGGGATGAGAACACCCCAGTAGCTAGTGAGAGCCTGCAGGCAGAGAGTTGCAAGAACTGGCCATCAGTAGCCTTTGGATCAGGGTGCACCAGAAGGGTGAGTTCTGGGAGATATGGATGGGCTCTGACAGTTTCTGCCAAGTTGCACAATTAACCAACACTGGAAGCATCTTTTTCCAGATTTCCTTTTATGTGAGTAAGCAAATCTCTATTATTTAAGCTATTCTCAGGAAAGTGCTCTCTCACTTAGGAATAGGGTTGCTATTTGCCTTATAAGTGCTGGGATAGCAGTCTGGGTTGTTAACAGCCAACATCCATTCTGACGACTCAGTCACCTGTTTTATTTGGTCAGTGCCATTGCTATGCCATTTAAAAAATATTTCAGATATTACCCAGTTTTATAGGAGAAACATCCATCTGATAGACCTCCTCCCTAGTCTTTTTGCTTTTAGTCTCTCCCATTCCCTAATTTATCTACTGATTAATGACTGACCAGGAAATCTTCCTAGAACAATTTTTTTATTATATCACTCTTTTTCTTGAGAGCCCATAGTCTAAAGATGAAATTTCTCAATCTGACATTCAAGGTCTTCCCCATTCTGGCCCCAACCTACCTGTCTAATATTATTACTCACTACTCTCAACCTCTCATACATAAACCTTTAATAATAATAACAAAATAGTAATAATACAACATACCAGTTGTTAAGTGCTTGCTCTGTGCCAAACACTGTGCTAAGTAGTTTATATAAGCCATCTACTATAATTTATAGAAGAGTCCCAAAGGGTAGGCTTTATCATCAAAATCATTTTATAGATGAGGACACTGAGGTTTCAAGAAGTCACACATGAACAGGAAGCAGATTCCAGGCCTTCCTAAATAGAGACACCATGTTATAATTTATTATACAATTTATTCTCATGTGAACTCTGTGCTTCTAAAGAGAATATTTATGTATTTTAAAATTTGACCAGTGCCTTGTACAGTTTTTGCATAGAGAGTAAATGTCTGAAAACCTATTTGCTGAATAAATAAATGCTCCCGAGCTCCAGTGAGGAGACTGCCTGACACTATGACTTTTCCTTTTGAATCTCTCTCTGCTCATGTCTTCCATGGCACCACTTTGCAAAAAAGGAGGAAATTATCCTAAGACTGATAAGAAAAATAATACAAATCAGAACTAGCTGATTTAAATATTTATTGAGGGCATGTGGAGAAAAAGGGATTTTTATGCATTGCTGGCAGAAATATGAGGTGTTTCTGCCTTTCTAGAAAGCAATTAAGCAGTTTCTATTAAGGTGAAAAAAGTATATATTTCTTTGGATCCAGCAATTACAAATTGTAGGAATCGGTCCTATAGAAACAAAAGCACCAATGCATGAAACATATGCAAAAATGTCTTTTGCAACATTGTGTGTTGTGGCAGAAAACTGGAAAATATGTGAATATTCATCAATACTGGGACAGCTGAATAAAGTATGGTATATAATTATACCATGAAATCTTATGTAGACATTTAAAAAGACAGATTAGAGCTATATAAGATGATTTTGAGAAATTACCACAAGGCAATATTGAGAAATGCTAGCTACAGAAAAGAACATTTAATCTTATTTTTGTATCATTAATAATAAAAAGTCGTGTGCATCTGTGTGTATGTGCATGTATGTGTGTGTAAATTTTATGAATAAGGAGAAAAATATAAAAGACAAAAAATATTGTTAGCATAGATTACCTGGAGAAGGGAGCAGGGCCCACATAGAATGGCACTTTGGAGAGACGGGGAAACAAGCTTTTGAGAAAACAGAGAAAATGACATTGCAGTAAAGAAAATAATTACATTTATGCATCTAGGCAAAATTAGGTGTATGTGTGTAAATATATTAAATTAGAAGCAATAAAATAGATGACAACAACCACTTATTTTAACCCAAATATATTCTACAGACTCATTCTGACATTGTACCTATGAAGAGGGAGGTCACATACTACTCTTAAGATGTCTTTTTCCACAGAGAAGTCTTGCTCTTGTTACCATATCTATCTTCCTGCCTATCTTTGCAGAACATATAAAGGTTTTGTAAGGGTCACTTTTGTCTCCAGGGGTTGGATGCCCTCCTATATTTTGTTTTTCTCCCAGTAGGATGTTGTTCACCCCTAGGCAGTCAGATGTTTGGTAACTATTAACCTTAAAATGTTTTTTTCTTCTTTCTGGTTTTCATGTCCCTGTTCTGGTCAGCCTAGGTCACTTTACAATTTCACACATGTTACATTCCTGAGTTATCAGCAACGCTCACTTTGAACACAATAAATCCAACATTCCCACCTTTGCTTCCTAGAAACTCTGCAAAAGGAAAAAGGAGAATGAAAAATACAGATACTGACTCCCTTTTCAGCAAAATTAAATAGTAGCAGAAATTCCAAACTGCAAGACAGGTAGAAGAGCTGCCAAGAGCAGTGGAATTCAAGCAAAGGGGTCCGAGCAGAGAGGCATACCATGGCCAGAGAGCTCAAAAACAGCCTGAAACAAGTCACCCATGGAAAGTGAAAGCACAGCCTCAGGTGAGCAGATCGAAATCTCAGCAGTTGCTGAAACTCCCCAGACCCGTATTCCTTTCAAGAAACAAAGGAGATGAGGTTAAATGAAAAATGACATGGGTGAGACACATTTGCAGGAAGCAGAGTGGAGGAGAAAAAAGTTCTTACATTGCAAAAAACCCTACAGTTGTTTATCTCTATTAGCTGGGTAGAAGGAAAGAGTAAACAAACTCTCACACACAAACCGAATAGCATTCAAGTTTGGATTCAAGGTACACAACACAAACTTCCTATATATAGTTGTTACAAAAAACACTCATCAACTTCAACTGTGAGTAATAAAACATGTACAGCACAGGATCCATACAAGAAATAAACAACAGAAAACAGTGGCAAAAATAAAAAAGATACTATCAAAAAGATAAAAGTCACAACCAATTTTCCAACATAAATTAAAATAAACTTAAGTATTCTATCACCTTTGTGATGCTAGAATGCAAAGCAGAAGTGTAAGAGCTCAGAGAAAAGACAGTGTTTTAGTCACTTTGGGCTGCTATAATAGAATACCATAGACTGAGTGGCTAAACAACAGAAATCTATTTCTCACAGTTCTGGAGCTGGGAAGTCTAAGATCAAGGCACGGGCAGATCTGGTATCTGGTGAGGGCATTCTTCCTGATTTGCAAACGGCCATTTTCTTGTTGTATCCTCACATGGCAGAGAGAGAAAGAGACATTATGTCTGTCTTTAAAGGGTACTAATCCCATTCATGAGGCTTCACTCTGATGACCTAATTACCTCCCAAAGGCCCCACCCCCAAATAACATCACACTGGGGGGTTAGTCTTCAACATATGATCTTAGGGGGACACAAATGTTCAGTCTATAGCAGATAGTAAGAATATAAGAAGAGTCAAATATAAGCTCAGCAAAAGGTAGGAAAGAACATATTAAATAGTGAATATTAAACTACCACATAAATGGACATTATAAAGCTATCTGTTAAAAACAATGAAATAATTGACTATGATTGGACAGTGGAGGTGAAAAAAAGAGGGTGAAGGAAGATAAAATATATTAAATTCATCATGGCTTATAGTAAGGAATTAACTGGTACTGTATAAATTATAGTTATAAAAGTAACCACTAGAATAAAAGTATGTATGCTATTAAAGATTAGAAGAAACACAAATGCAAAGCAAAAGATGACATATTAAAGAAAGTTTTAAAACTAGAAAAAGAAAGCATAATATAAAATAGTATGTTAACATATTTGTCATATCAGTATTTATAAGTGAGCTAAAGTCTCCTGTGGAAAGGAAAAGCCTTTCATATTGGTATAATAAGATATATCCTAATAAGTTTCCTGGACCTCAAAGACAAAGGAAAACATTCTTTGGGTAGTCACCTATTAAGGGAAAAAACCAACTGGCTACAGATTTTCCCCAGCAACAGTCAATGCCGATAGACAGTGGGAGTGATAACTGCAAAACCCTTAAGGAACTAAATGGGATTCGAATATTTGATACCCAGACAAAAGTTTTTCAAGGATAAAGACAACAGATCAGAACATGAAACCACAGAGAAATTGTTTTCTTTGTAAGCCTTTCTTGAGAGATGTCTGCTAGAACAGGGATTTGCAAACTATTGCCCTTAGGCCAAATCTAGCCTACCACCTGTTTTTTTTTTTTTAAATAAAGTTTTATTGGAATTCAGCCACACCCATCATGCACATATTATCTATCTATGGCTGTTTTTGTGTTATAAGAGAAAGTTGAGTAGTTAAGACAGAGCTCTTATGGCCTGAAAAGCTAAACACACACACACACACACACACACACACACACAATCTGGCCTTTTACAGAAAAAAGTGTGCTGACCCCTACACTAGACCATAAGTTCTTTAAAGGTAGGGGGCCTTTTTAGTTTCTTGGCACTTATTCCTGGCATGTAGAAAATGCTCTGTAAATATTTGCCAAATAAATGAGTAGGTGCCTTAGTTCTCATTTTTCACCTTGAGTGCACCCACTCCATCTGCCTCCTCCTCCTGAATTGTCATTCTTTTCTTCATTCCCCAAATAGACCTTTGATAATACGGGCACAGGAAGGTTCAGTAACTTTTCTTTAAAAGGCTACAAGAAGCTGCAAAGAGTTAGCAAACTGGCCAAGCACTCAGCAGACTAACAGTGAGTTAGTCTGTGCAGAATTGCATTCACTGAATTTCTTACAGCTTCAAATACTGCTAAAAATGCCCTACATTTGTGCAATGATCTACAGATAGCAATTTACTTGCTCTCTTGTCCTTTCTATGCCTGACTCCCATTAAAATGTGTTCTGTTCTCTTATAAAAAAATGTTTAAGGGAAGAAGGGCTATATTTAGTAGGTATAGAAATTAAACTAAAGGATTGCTTGTTAAATCAATCCTATTTCTTTCTCCTCAGATCTTTTTTCGTCCCTTTTCCTATCCCTCCCCTTTAATTCATGCTGGGCTAACTTAGAAACCCCGAGCAGGTTCTGAGCTCTGGGGAAGTGGACATCAAGCAGGACACCTCAATTTTCCAAGAGGCAGTAAAGTGATGGTTGAGGATGTGGGCTCTAGAGTGAAAAGCTCCATTTTAAATCTTTGCTTTGTCTCTCATTGGCTTGGCCTTGGATGTGCTATTTAACTCTTCTATGCCTCAGCTACCTTATCTGTAAAATGCATATCATAATAGCACCCTACTTCATAGCCTTGAAGGAAAATTAAATGTTTTAGTATAGAACAAAGCACTTATAAAAGCACTTGTCACATAATAAGCATTCACAAGTGTCAGCGAATGTTATTGTTCCTGTCACCATCCTTCACTCCTTACTGTTAAGGGAACAATTAGCCAGGGATTGGCTTAGGCAGTGGTATCTGCAGCAGAGCAGTAAGAAGAGTTTGGGTAACAGGGCTTGGGTGTGCATGGCTCTCAGTCTCCCAGAATGAAGCATTTTCCTTCCTCAATCTCTAGCTTAGCGACTGCCTGGCCTATGGACCTCAGTAGCTCCACATGATGTTGATTTCTGTATGCTGCTGGTGAGGGCCAGTGTTTCTTCAGGAATACCACTTTCAGTTGATTATTCAGTGAAGATAGTAAAGATGATATTCCCTACAGCTCCAGGAAGAAGTAATTTCTGGTTTTTGCTATTTTGGGAAAACTTGTTAGTATGCATCATTACTAGTTAAATAGATAAGGCTTCTGCTTGCTAGGAGATTTACATGTATTTTGGGCTTTCCAGGAAGTGAAACATAATGGTGCTCTAAATATTAAGTGTCTTAAGGAATGACTTTAATCCGATTGTCATGAATAGGATTCATCTTATTTCAGAGCCGAAGAAAGCAGTTCGTGTTATAACATGCATTGTCTGAAAGCATGAACCAGGTACTTCACCTGGTTTTGCCCCCTCTGGGACTATAAAAGACCATCAATTCATCAGGACCCAATTGTCTAACTATAACCATACTCAGAGAGATATTTTTTTAAAATCTTGGGATGTTCTTATGACAATAAAAAGATTAGCTAAGAGTGACCTAATCCACACTCTAAAATTAGAGCAAGGTACATGGCTGTCAGACTCCTAGAATGAAGTATTTTCCTTTCCTTGATCTCTGCAGAGTGGCGACTGCCTTTGCACTGAGAATATACTGTATAAGATTTAAAACACCATAACCACAAAAGTAATGCAGTGAATCCTAATATAAACTTAAAGTCCCCTCTTTAAGGAGGGGGTGATGACTTTTAGACACTGAGCCCAAGCAAGTGGCCTTCACTGTCTTGGTTTGGTGTCTTCCTTGTACTGTCCAAGTTCTGCTCACCTTCCTCAGAGAATCCTGAGCCTGCTCTGCGGGCGTGCACTTTTTACCACAGCCTTTTACTATTTACCACAAATCCTTAGACTTGATGATGTACTTGCTTTATATTCCGTTTCAGCACAGCCATTCCCAGCTCCCGCCACCTATGGAAGTTTGGGTCCAGCCAAACCGGCCTTTACTACTTTACTAATTATGTATATAAATACCCCTTATCTGTTTCCTTGGGGTTGGGATAATTTTCTTTTAAGAAAATGAAGATTTTTCCTTTTATGTTTTTCCCATTAATTTACTATAATGGTAGCAGTGGATACGATCATGCAGGTGATGGTGTCGATGCTCACAGTGATTGCACTCCCGACCATGTCAGCCTTGCAACAGCCCCTGGAGGGAAGTTTTTGTATTGCTTAATGTTTAATTATAGTTTATTTATATGCATATATTATATAAAATTATAATTTACTAATAATATAATTTAAATGTAATGTTATTATATTCCTTTATGGATAAGAAAATTGAGGCTAAAAGAATTTAAGCACGTTGCCTAAGATCACATCACTAATTCATTTTCAAGCTGGGATTGAAACCCAAGTCCAACTGTTTACAGAGTCCCAAATTTTAACCACCCAGATAATAAAACAAAAAACATTTACAAATATAATTTTAAATTAAGAGATCAGATGTGCGAGTCTAAAGGTTGAACCATGGTCTAATCAGGCAATTGTAATTGTGTGGAAGAAGCTGTAGACTGGAAAGAACTCAAAAGATTCATTTAGTCCACAGCCTGAACCCACTCTTCTCTACAATGGGACCATGAATTCTTTAATGACTACTTAGAGCTTTTAAGTATTTGTAAGATTTAAGGACTTCATAATCATCAAATACGTTTTGTTTTCCATTTTATTTTTCATAGTGAAAAACAAAAACATAATCTTTAATTTTTGTTTAAATAAATTAAGGTGTTTTGTTTGAGGTTACTCAGGCAACAGTAGTAGATAATAGACAGCAATTAAAAAATGACTCTACTGTAATTTCTACTACTCTAAATTGTACAATAGGGCCGGGTGTGGTGGCTCACCCCTGTAATCCTAGCACTCTGGGAGGCCGAGGGAGGAGGATCACTTGAGGTCAGGAGTTCAAGACCAGGCTGAGCAAGAGCGAGACCCCCCATTTCTACTAAGAATAGAAAGAAATTAGCTGGACAACTAAAAATATATAGAAGAAATTAGCCAGGCATGGTGGCACATGCCTGTAGTCCCAGCTACTTGGGAGGGTGAGGCAGAACGATGATTTAAGCCTAGGAGTTTGAGGTTGCTGTGAGCTAGGCTGATGTCATGGCACTCTAGCCTGGGCAACAGAGTGAGACTCTGTCTCTTAAAAATAAATAAATAAATAAATTTCACAATAGTAGCAAGCAGTACTTTTAACTCTTTGGTTGGTTTGTAGGATGTTGGGTTTGTAGGATGTTGCTTATATATGTGAAACTTTGATGACTGAGCAGTAAAATGAAAATACTGAAAATGTGCATTTCCTGGCTTCTGTGTTGTCAACATTTGGAATAGCGGTTTATTTCCCACAATCCAATTTTAATATATTTTGTATTCTTGCATCATTTTGTGAACATAATAGAGGCTCACCATATGGCAGCTTGATTGACATGGTAGAATCTACTGCCTGTGTCCCGAGGCTTCTGAGGGAGTGTCGGGGGAGGAGTCCTTTGCAACCTGTCTCTGAGCAGATCATGTTTTATCTCTAATTTTTTTTACAGCTCAACTGTACTCTGGAAGCAGCTTTGCTATTTAGATTGTGAGCATCATTTCATATTTCTTAAGTTTATCTTCAGAGCCACCGAACATAATGTAAGAAGGCCTCTATTTCCCTTAACTTATTGTAAAATAGAGAGATCTTTGGATTCATCCCTTCATTTTTCAGGATCCTTCTACAACAGAGGTTCCAGTGGGGAGGCAGTTACAGCAGCAGTTCCTGACTTTGATATTAAAGTTTTAGAAGCAGCGAAGTAAATATCTCCCTACCCTAAGGCACTGACTTCTTCTCGTGCATCATCCTGTGCCTCCAATTCTGATTTTCCCTCCACACCAATTTCCTCAGTATTTATTCATCACCTTGTAATACATGCATTTTTGAAAGCTGACTAAAATTCTTTTTGGAAATGAGGTTTGAGGTAAATAAATGTACAACTATATTAATTATATTTTAAAGAAACTTGCTTTGTGCTTACCTACTTTTTGGTTTCTATTACCTGGGGACTATTCTGAGATCCACTAACATAGAGCTGGGTGAATGATGGTAAAAAGGGTAGAATGAAGACCAGGGAAGGTGGGAGAAGTCAGTAATCAGCATGGGATTAAGTCAAGGAAAGGAAATGGGGAAGAGACAACAAGGAGGATGGAATACAAAGAAAACCCCATTTGTTTCTTACAGACTCCTGCCATCTCTCCATTTCTCATTCACGCCCAGGATTTAGTATAGCCTGGGAGGCATGGGATAATGAAAACATATTGGCTTAGCTCTGTGACTAACAAGAAAAGTGGCCACTGGTTAAATAATTTAATCTCTTTGAGCTCTGTGTCCTCATTTGTAAAATATGGAATTTTTCCTTCTAACTCTGACCTTTTGACTCTTTCTGACATATTTTTTCACTGTATTCTCTTATTTTCAACTAAAAAGTAAAATGAGTCTGAAATTCTTTCAAGTCATTAAAAATGTTTTATGTAGATATAACATATATATATAAAATATACAAAATTTTAAATGTACAACTTCATGAATTTTTATGTATATGTATGTACATATGTGTGTGTTTATTTGTATATATGTTATATACATATACACATGCCCACGCTCATATACACATACACACATTGATGTAACTGCACCTAGATCAAGATACAGAACATTTATAACACTCCAATCCTGCCTCTTCTCAGTCAATACAACATATTTGTTTTGGAGGAAACTATGATCTGGTTTCTGTCCCTATAAAGTACTTTTGCCTGTTCTTGCACTTCATATTCATATTTATAGTCGTCATTCATAAATTGGCTCATCATCCATTACATACTTTTTTGGGTCTGGTCTTGTTTGCTCTTTATTGTATTTGTATAATTCACCTATGTTGTTCTGTGTAGCAATAGTTTATCTTTTTCTTGCTGAATAGTATTCTGCTACTTGTAAAATACTATTATTTATTCACTCTAATGTCTAACCCAATTGTCCATTGGGTTATTTCCAATTTTTGTCTATTTTGAATAAAACTGCCATGCACATTCTTGTAAGTCTTTTGGTGGATATATGCACTCATTTCTTTAGGGCATACACTTAGAAGTGGAATTAGTGGGTCATATTTGTATGTTTAAACCTAAAACCAGAAAGCACTGCCAAATAGTTTTCCAAAGTAATTGTGCCAATTGACACTCTCACCAATAATGGTCAGAGTTCTATTTGTCCCATTTCACTAACACTTGGTGTTCTCTCACCAGATGTAAAGGCCATTTTTCATTTATTCAGTCCTTCATTTGCTCTTATTAAAAAACATTGATTGATCTATAAAGTATAGCAGGCACTGTGCCATGAAGAAGTCATTGTTTCTGCTGTCATGGACCTTATACTTGAGTTAGGGGCCCACAGACTTGTATAACCTGTACTTGAACAACACATACTTGTACAATCCATTACTTGCACATGCACAATGTACAATATAGATTTCTAAGTGCTTTTAGGTACTAGTTGAGAAGGGAACAAATGCCTCAATTTTAATTTGGGAATATATTGCAGGGAGGAGCATTGACCCTTTTGTGCATCCTCTTTCCTGACTCCTTTTCAAAGGAGACACTGTGAACCTGACTGGTTAGAGCCTAAAGCATTGGCTAGGCAGCATCACTGGTGCACTTCCTGAGCTTCGAATGGCATGCAGTGCTTCTCTGCAATCTTTTCTCAACTGTCTATCTTCTACATGGAATGTGCAGCAACAACTTGGAAAAAATCAGAGAAGGCTTAAGTGAGGAGGTGAGAATTTAGCTGGCTTTGGAATGATAAGTATGTTCACTTGATGAAGAAGTTGGGTGAGGGTATTCTGGTTAAAGAAAACAGAAAAGACAAAGACAAATTAAAATTGTGACATCCAGGAACTGTGGGTGGACTGGTTAGGTTGGAATGTAGGATTAAAGACAGATGTAGTAAGATATATGGCCACAAAGGTAGCAAATGGATAAATTTTCAGTAGTTCTTTTATGACATGCAAAATTTTTTTCCTGTTGGCAATGAGGTTACTGTGGGGATTAACCCAAAGAGTGATACTATGGCATTTTCTCTCTTAAAGAGACCATTTTTGTATTAGTACAATGTGTCCTACATTCTGGAAAAGTAAAGCTGAAAATGCTAAGTAATATGTGTCCCATTTCTAGCAAATATGGAGTGGGTGTGATAATGTTCAATTGTTAGACAGGAAAGTGCTATTTGAAAATGTTGGTTACTGAGTCCTTTAATTTCCAGGATCCTATTCCATACTGGGCTTGTAAATACCTGGAGAGTAAGGACTATGTCTCTAGCCTCTTATACCTTATAATTTGAAGAAATCTCAAATTTAATTTTGTTAATCTCAATAGTCTTGTTTATTGTACCTCCAGCATCTCCAGATCCAACTGCTTAATCTCAGATGCACCTCGGGGTTTGTGTATTATGGAAGTGGGACTAGCTCATGGTAGATGGATAAGAAAGCTGAGCATGAAAGCCGACATCTGGGGTAAAAGTGAACTGGAAAATTACATAGACTATCTCAATAGTGGGTCAACCCAAATGGCTGAGTAGGAAAGCAAAGTCCAGGTCATAGGCAACAAGACAGAACTAGAAACCTCAAAGTAGGACCAGTAGATCTGAGAGAGGAGCTGGAGTAGAATCTGGAGACAGTTTTGGAGGTGTGGAACAGCGAAACCAGGGTCTTGTCATAGCAGCACATTGGATGATCATGATTGTTGATGGGGAGAAAGTCATTAAGTGTATTGCATCTTTTTTTTTTTTTTTTTTTTTGAGACAGGGTCTCATTCTGGTGCCAGGGTTAGAATGCAGTGGCCTCATCATAGCTCACTGCAACCTCAAACTCTTGGGCTCAAGCAGTTCTCCTGCCTCAGCTTCCTGAGTAACTGGGTCTACAGGTGTGTGCCACCACACCAGGCCTTTTTTTTTTTTTTTTAAGTAAATGTTACTTGATTGCCATGAGGATGGTTAGAACCTGATCTTGGTATGCCAAAAAAATGCTTGGTATTTTTTTGGTACTATTTGGGTACTGACTAAATTAAATCAGCTGATAAACTATGTAGGAGTTGAAATTAAGAACTGTAAATTGTTGCATATCAGCTAGGACATCCTGTTGCAAGGAATAGAAAGTCTAAATTCAATCACCTTTTAGTGAAAAGGATTTATTATTCTATGTACCTGAGCATCCAGAGGCAATAAAGGCTCCATGATTGGTTAATTCAGCAGCTTGATGGTAGCACCAAAGACTCAGTTTCTTTCCGTCTCCCCACTCTGGCTCCCATGATGTCATTTCCCTCCTAAGTCTGGTTCCCTTCATGGCTTTAAGATGGCTGTCACAGGCATTGGGATTATAGGGTTTTTACTCAGCACTGGTGAGATACAGAGCATTTATGACCCAACATTTTGAGCCAGAGTCCTGAAATCAACTCTAATTGGATTGCACAGGTCACATGCCCACCCTTGAACCCATGCTTGATTAAAACCAACTACTGAAGTAAGGGGAGGGTTGAGCTTTTTCTGAACAAATATGGGATGCATGGAAAGAGGTGACTATTCAAATAAAATCTAGGTGCTATTAATGGAAAGATGGGGAAATGTATTGGGTGGGCAATCAGCTGTGTCCATACTAAGCAAGAGTGCTTGACATAAGCTTCTGAACTTCCCAGCTTCTAGACCCCAGCACTGTGAATACTGATTCAGTAGGTCTGCATTTTAACACATCTGCCCTATCGATCTGGTACTGAAATACTTTTGGGAACTACAAGAGTACACGACTTTAGAAAAATAAAAAAAAAGTTTATGAATTATTTTCCCTTATAACAACACTGTAGTACATGTTTATAACCTAAAACTTGGAAAATATAGAACAGATAAAGACAACAATTTGAAAGGATTTTTTTTCCTTCTAAGGAAAATGTCTATATTTCCTAAAGAAGGATGGTATAGTGTTTGTTAAGTGGAAATACTGAGCATTAAGTTTGAAAAATGTATTGTGTTCCTTTTTGATGAATGTTTTACATTTCATTAGAATTCCTCTACATCTTTAGAGCAATTTTGGGATACTTGCCAACCGTTAATGGTCCCGATGTACTATTAACACACAGGGACAGAGGAGCTTTGTCATGTCATCACCAAGACTGGCTTTATGGAGAGAGTCATTAATCAAGACAAGCAGGGCACTTTGCAAATATCAAGGCCTGGAGAAGGCAACCATTTCAACTGAAGAAACTTGTACATGGAAGACTCTAAATGTGACTCAGCTTTCCCTGGAAATGACTGGGCTTCAGCTCGAGGACTTCATTACCTGAAGGAAATATTTATGGATCAGGTTTGAGTTCTTTTCATTTGCATGCTTTGTTGAAGGTAAGCTTGTTTTTCTACACTTGTATATTTAACCTGAACCTTTGGGCTGGAGGGACTCCTGACACTTGCAGCTCTCTGGACGGGCCACGACTTGCTTTGCCAGGACCATGTTTATATCCTGTTGGAAGGAAGTTTAATTAATACAGAGAAGACTTTATAGATGTGATGAGTTTTTAAATGTACATAATATGGTAACATAAAATGTTCCAGAGTCTTATAACCTTCAAAATCCTCCAAGAAAGTTTTCTGGAAGTCATTTTATGGCCCCTGGAAATGACAGTCATATAGAACTGCGCTTCACACCCCTCTGACCCCTGTCAGATCGGCAGCAGCATCAGACCCACATAGGAGCCCGAACTCCACTGCAAACTGTGCATGCGAGGGATCCAGGTCACTGGCTCCTCATGAGAATCCAATGCCTGATGATCTGCGATGGGGCTGAGGTGGCGACCTTCCCCCATTCCTCATCCATGGAAAAACTGTCTTCCACGAAACCACTCCCGCATCTCAGAAAGGTTGGGGACAGCTGATTATAGAAGATTTTTTTCTTCTTTTTATCCATTTTCTTTGTGCCATGGGCGCTTTTGAAAATCTTAGAAAACCTATGGGCCCTCTTCTTAGAATAATACATACAGTGATTTCAACGAAATTTTTGACCTATCCCTAGGCAAATTAATTGAGCCCAGACTGAGAAATATAATCCCCTGGATGGATGGTTAAAAAAGTGGGCTCTTGAGTTAGGACACCATAGTTTATTTGATTGCTCTGCTGCTTGTGTGATCTTTAGCAAGCTATTTAACCTCTCTGTCCCTCAGTTTCATCCACAAAATGGGGATAACATAAGAAGCTGCTTCCTAAAGCGATTGTGAGCAATAAATAAGACAATGATATGCCCTGCCACAGAGGTGTAGTGCTAGAGGTGGATAGAAAGTTCAGGGAGGAACTGGATCTTGACCAAACCCACTATAATACTTTACTCACTGATTTAGGGGAAGTTGTCGAGGGTGCTGTCCACTGCATCACATAGCATTCTACCCGCTTTAGGCAGTTTAGTTTACCTGCTATGCGATGGGGAACCATGGAAGGGTTTTAAGTAGAGGGAAGATAGGATCAGATTTTTCATATTTTCTTTGTCTTTTCTTTTTCTTTTTTTCCCCCTTTTTTTGCATTAGATGTGCAGATGATGCACAAAATAGAAGCAGAGAGGCCACAAGGGGGAAGAGAACACTAGTCCAGGATGATACTTAGGGAACACATCAGGGGACATAAGCAAGGATGTTAAAGAGAAAACTAGGTTACTAACAGATGTGGGAAGTGAAGGAGAAGGAGGAGTTGAAGATAATCCTGAGGTCTCTCTCTTGGGTAGCCGCATGGTTTAGTGGCCCCGTTTATCCAGAAAGTGGCAGGGCTTTGTTTTTGTTCAGGGGTGGATATAAGGATAACAATAAATTTTGTTTTGAATGTTAAGCTCAAGGGATCTGTGGACATTGACTTAGAGACACCTGGTAGGAAGTTGAATGTATGGGGAAGGTTGGGTGAATTCAGGGGACAGAGTCATCAGCACAGAGGTGGTACAAAGTCCTCAAGAACTGGAGTGACAAGAGGATAACATCATGAAGAGAGGCTAGAAACACATCGGCATTTATTGGGCAAAATAGGAGAATCAGTAAAGAAAACTGAAGTGAGCTAGAGGGCAGGAGGAAAATCAAGATTTGGGTCACAGATTCTAAAAGAGGGAGAGAAGAAGGGAGCATTCAGTGAAGTCACATGATTGTAAATGATCATGGGGGTTTAGGATTGAAAAGTATACAATGTTGGCCAGAAAATTTCACTAGAGTGTTGGGGGAGAGCATCACCATAGTAAGCTGATAAAGAAAAGGCGTTTGGGAAATGAAAACCATGAGTGCACAGGACTTTTTGAGCACCTGAATTGAGAAATCAAGTTGTGGTAGTGTACAGAGAAAAACATGGCAAGAGGAGTTGGCTTGGTCTGTGTAGTCTGCCATGACAAAATACCGCAGACTGGGTGTGTTAAACAACAGGAACGTATTACTCACAATTCTGGAGGCTGGGAAGTCCAAAGTCAAGGTGCCAGCAAATCTGGTTTCTGGGAAGGGCTTTCTTCCTGGCTTGCAGATGTTTGCCTTCTCACTGTGTTCCCACATGACCCTTCCACAGTGTCTGTAAAGGGGCCTAGGGGAAGCTCTTTGGTGTCTCTTCTCATAAGAACGTTAATCTTACTGGGTCAAGGCCCCATGCTTACGACCTCATTTAAACTTAATTACTTTCTTATAGGCCTCATCCCCAAATGCAGTCATACTGGGGGGTTAGGGATTCAATATATGAATTTTGGTGGGGATACAAATCAATCCATAGCAGGGACATTCAGGGTTGAGGAAAATTATTAATGGGTGAAATCTAGGATTTTTCCTGCTGATGTGGCCTGCACTTAGTGAGGCTGGCTGCCCTATTCCCTGCTTAAAGGACATCTAATGTAATGTTAACTTTTATCCCAGAGACCCACCATAGATTGCTTGTGCTGATGGGCTCTCCAGCATCTGTTTCTTGGAATATGTGTGTACTGGCCCCCTGGAATTGTGCAAAGTGGCCATGTTGGCCACAGTTCCTGATTAGCTTAAGCCCATCAGTGTGTCCTGTGCTCCTGGCTGCGGTGATGGTCAGTGGATGGGCACATATCCCAAGTCAGGCTTATCAGAACCAAATACACTTAATTGCAGGGATTTTATTTAAACTCTCAGAGTTGCAGAGCTGATTTGTACCAGGAAACATGTAGCCTGAAATGCCATTGGGAACCATCTTGTGACCGTAAAGGTGGAGAGCTATTGAGGAGCTGGAGCTAAAAAACAAAGGGAGAGAAAGTGGGTCTTGCCTACACTATTTGAGCCCAAGCATCCAGTCTCCCGCCAGGCTTTTTCAGACATTGAGCTAATAAATTCCTTTTATTGCTTAGGCTAGTTGGAATTGGATTGCTTCTTATAGGTAAGCAAAAGCACTTTAGCTAATACACCTTTCCATTTCTTTGGACACAATTTTAGAAGTAAAAATTAAAATATCCATTTACTTTTTACTCTGCAGTTTACAGGAATATTTCACATGCATTATCTCATTTGATCCTGATAAATAGCATGCCATTTTACAGGTAAGGATCATTAGTGGACAATTTGGAACTAGAATTCACATCTCTGATTCTTACCACATCACTATTAAATCTCTTTTATTAATAAATATAGTCAGCTGAATATTGAATCAGTAGTTACATGTTCTACTGCTAGTTTCATCCCCATGTTTTGTTTGTATTTTAATGTATTGTTTGAAATCACTGAATCCTTTTACAAAGGCTATGACCCATAGTGAATAATCAATACCTTAGTATTAAAATACATAAAATATCAATGAGTTTGCAAAGTATCACAAAGCTATAATACTTTATATGCATATACCCACCTAAACCCAGATGGATTACATCTTAGAGTTCTAAAGAAACTTGCAGGTTTCATCTTATGTTTATTATTTTAAAATTACTATCATTATCGTTATTTTTGTGAATTTTTGGAGGATGGGGGAGGCAAAAGAAGGGCAAATCTGGAAAATGGTGACCAAATTTTCAAAACAGAGGTACTAGGAATTACGTACCAAAAGCATGATGTAAAAAAAAAAAATCTAAAACAATTTGAGAAGATAACTAAACTGTTTTATTTGTGAACATTTGGAGGAGAATTTGATAATTACTGATATAAGTCCTTCCTATCAGGCTAACTTGGTTACTAATCACAAGTCAGTCATATCAAAAACAATAGCTGATTAAAGATTTGGTTATTATTTTGATAGCTCAAAGTTATTCCATATTATTCTATGATTTCAGCGAAACTTTTGATAGTCTCCTCTGATAGCTTTATGGTTAAGTTGATAAAGTGAAGGCTGTAAGATCAGAAGATTCAATAGATTTACAGATAGTTAAAAACATATCCAAGGATTGATTGTGTACCTGTGTGTGTGACTCAGCTGCCCAGAAAGGAGTTTGACTCTATACTTCCTTTTGTGGCATGTTATCCACTTTATTCTGTGCACAGCTCCTCTTTTGTTTTATTTTACTTTGTTGTTATTTTCCCTTTCATTCCCACTTAGACATAGTCTAAGAGCTGCCATTTCACCTCTTAGACATTTATTCTGGTGTATGCAATAAGTGAACTTCCTAGGCCTCTTGAATATGATTGTTTAGATATTGTTGTAGTTTAGAAAATGTATGGCATTGGGTGTGTTTTTTAAAAAATTTACATAAGTGTAACAGAGATAAAAATTAGATTTTCTTTTTTTCTTCTTCTCAGTGTTATGCTTTAAAAAACTGTTTGTGTGTACTTGGTAAATCTGGTTTGTTGTTTCTATTACACAGTTTCCATAGCATTCCATCATATGCATCTGTCAAGTTCTACTTATCCATTCTTCCAGAGGTGAATCTTGTTTGCACAAACAATGCTGCAATAAACACCCTTGCCCACATCTCCTTATGGACTGGTATGAAAGGTTCTCTGAGGTACATACCCAGGAGTGAATAATCCCAATTTGTTCATTGCGTTGTCTGAACTCATGTACACTACTATAAGCTGTCTATGGGGATTCCTTTTTCTTATAACCTCTAACCATTTGATGTTATCCAGCTTCTATTATTGTAAATATTATTTGTTTTAAGTTGTATCGTTTCTTTAGCATTTCTCTAATGAGATTGTCTCTTTGCATTTCTCAAAGACATTTGTGTTTCCCAGTTTTTGAAGTTCCTAATCATATCCTTAGCTCATTTTCTTTTTTTATTTTTGCTGATTTTCAGCCATTCATTCATAGTTCTGGATATTAATCCTTGGTGAGTTTTGGATGACTCAAATATCTTCTCTCAGTCTGTCACCTGCATGATAATTCCATGTCCTTTGTTAAAGAGAATTCTTTAATTTTGATAAGGTCAAATTAATCAATTTTCCCCCTTACAAAAGTATGAACTAAAGTTATGCTTTTTGGATCTTTTCCCACTCCAATATCTCAGAGATATTTTCATATATTTTCTATTCTTACATTTATGGTTTTAACTTTTCCATTTAAGACTCTAATATAATTGAAGTTTTGTATATGGTGTGACATGGATTTCAGCTTTATTTTTCTCCAACTAGTGAACCAATTTTCTTAACTACATTTACTAAATCATCCAATTATTTCCTCCTAATTTGTGATGCAAATTCTCGTATACCACATACACACACGTATATGAAAAACCACATGTACATCTTTAGTTCTGTTTCTGAGCTCTCATATATCATGAATCTACTTTTCTATTCTTAAACCAGTAACATGCCTTTTTTAATAGTAATATGGTTTTGTAACATATCTTGCTTGCTGGTGGGTAAATCATCCATGTTTGCACTTATTTGTAAAAATTGTCTCAGCTTTTTGTAAAATTATCTTTCATAAAAATTTAAAATTCCTTTTGTCAAGCTCCCCCCAAAAATACAACCTCGTACAAAAATTAATTCAGATGGGTCATTAAATTTAATTTAAAAGCTAAAATCAACACAAAAATCTTTTGCTTTTCAAAGAAACCAATAAGAAAATTAATAGATGAGCCACAGATTAGGAGAAAATATTCACAAAATAGATATCTGACAAAGGAATGTAATCTAGGATACATAAATAATGCCTATAGTTTATGATTAAAGGCAGCAGTCATGTCACAAACATGTGACAGACATATCACAAAAAAGATAGTGAATGGCCAATAAGCATAGGAAAAAGTGCTCAACCTAGTTTTAATCAGGTAAATACAAATTAAAACCGCATCCATCAGAATAGCTAAAATTAAAATAACTGACCATAACAAATGTTGGTAACGATGTAGAACAACCATAAGTTGTTGGTGGGAGTATAGAATGGTACAACCATTTTGGAAGAGATCTGAAAGTTTCTTATAAAATTAAACCATTAACTAAACCCTTAACCCTATGGTGCAGCAATTTTACTCTTAGATATTTACCCAAAAAAAAATCACAGAAAGACATATAAGAATGCTCAATTTTAAGCACAATAGCCCCAAACTGGAAACAGCCCAGGTATCCCCATCACTATGAGAATGGATCATCAAACTTTGGTATGTCCATACAATGAAATACTACTCAACAATAAAAAGGAGTGAATTACTGATACAGGCAACAGCATGAATGATGCTAAGAACCTTATGTTAAGTGAATGAAACCTTACACAGTGGAGTATATATTGCATGGTTCTGTTACATAAAGTTCTACAAAGAAATTTTTTCTATGGTGAAAAAATATCAGAACTGTGGCTGACTGTGGTGGGAGCAGGGGTTGGCTAGGAAGGTTCACATTTTGTATCTTGGTCAAGGTTTGGGTTACAAATCTGTAGACATTTGTCAAACTTGTTGCATGTGCATTTAAGATTTGTACATTTAATCGTATCCATAAGATATACTCATGTATGTTTTACCCCTAAAAGAAAAAAAACTGAAAGAAATACTGAACTCTAGTCAGTAACGTGCATACTAATGTATTAAGTGGGGACATGGACTAATGTTTGCAATTTACTTTGAAATGCATCCCAAAATTAACATGGGTTGATGAATGTAGAGAGATAGATGGATAGATATGTGATAAAGCAAGTCTAGTAAAATATCAGTAGTAGAATCTAGGTGGTGGGTATGTGGGTGCTTCCTGTAAAATTCTTTCAACTTGATTGTTCTAATACTTTGTTCATTTTCTTTAGTTTTCTACATAATTTATCATATAATTTCTAGATAGTGACTGTTTTCTTCTCTTCCAATCTTATAGCACCTACAAGACAATGTTAAGCAATAATGATGACAGCAGCTGCGGTGTATACTTTAAATCAGCTTGCTAAGCATTTTTTCCAAGTTCATTCTGATATGTTTAACTGGAGATGGTGCAGGGAATGAAGCAGATATTTTGTTGGTGTGGATTGCAGGAGAGATGACATGGCCCTGGAGCCAGCATGTTGCAGAAGCTTCCTGGTTCAATAGACTGCTCCAGATAATTTTTATCTTTTAAATAAAAAATTATCTAATATTTGACATACACATAATAAAAAATCTGTAATATATATGAAAGTCACAATGAAGCATAATAATAAAATAAACACCTGCGCTGTACCCACAACCCAATTTAAGAGTTAGAAATAGTATCGACACTATTTAGTCTGCCTGTGTGTACTTCCCCACTCCCTCACTCTGCCACATCATCTACTGCAGAGGTAACTCTTATCTTGAATTTTGTTCATAAAACCCCTTGCTTATGTTTTAGTTGCTATTATCATCTTGTTTGTTTGTGGGCTTACGTAAATGGTATCATTGCATACATTGTTGCTTGCTTTCAGGTACATATAAAGGTCTCATACTGTATTTAGTATTCTAGTTCTTGCTTTTTTCTCTTAATATGATGTTTCTAAGATTCATTCTGATAGCTATATGTGTCTATAGTTCATTTAATTTTTAATGCTATAAAATATTTTCTAGTGTGAATATTCTATAATTTATTTATTCATTCTCCTATTTATAGACAGTTTTAGCTATTATTTTATTTGCTACAATCCTGTTATAAACATGCTAGTAACTGTATCCTGGTATACATGTGCCAGAGTTTCTCTAGGGTGTGCCCAACCAAGGGATAACTGTGCTTTAGGGTATGTGAATTCTTAAATTTATGAGTGGGCCAAATTTCTTGCCATAGTTTGCTCTAACAATTTACACTATGTCAGCAATGCATGAGTTTTTATTGATTCATATCCTTTGGGATATAATTATCAGATTTCTTAATTTTTGCCAATCTAGTCTATTTCAAATGATATCTTATTATGATCTTAATTTGTATTTCCTTCATTAATAATGCAGTTGAACATTTTTTCTCATGTTTATTGCTATTTGTAATTCTTTTTCATGTGAAGGATCAATTTGTCTTTTGCTCATTAAACATTTTTTATTTGTTTTTCTAATTGATTTGAAGAATCCTTTCTATATTCTAGATATTATTCCTTCATCGTACATACGTTGAAATATTTTGTGCTTGTTTTTATGTACTTTCCATGTTTTTCAATGAATAGGTATTAATTTTAATATAGAATTTGTCAATCCTTTCTCTTATGTTTATTTTTGTGATTTGTTTTAATAAATTCTGTCCTATCTTGGTCATAAAGATATTTTATGAATTAAATGGGCTAATCATTTTCATGTCCTTTTTTAGTTTTGGTGACGAAGTTATTCTGCTGCCTTAGAATAGGCTGGGAATAGTGTTTTATCTGTTAGTTGTTAGAAGAGTTGTATATTTTGGAATAATGTATCCTTTGAAAATTTGATGGAACCTGCCTAAAAAAAGATCTTGCCTGTGGGAAGACTGTTAATTACTGGTTCTATTTCCTTAATGGTTCCTATATTGCTTTGGTTCTATTTCTTCTGAATCAAAATTGTTATACTTTTCTAAGAAGTCGATCATTTCATCTGTTGTCAAATTCATAAGCATAAAATTGTTCATAATGTTATTTTAGTCTTATGTCTCTGTGGAATCTGTCCATATACCCCCTTTTTAAAAAAATTCCAAATGTTATTTATTTTTGCCTCCCTTCTTTCCCCTTGCTTGTGAGTACTACTAGGCTTTTGTCCATCTCAATAGCCTTTTCAAAGAACCAGCTTTTGTCTTTTTGATCCTATTCTTTGATCTACTCTTGTTTTACCTTTTTATTTTTACTTTTTGAATTTGTTTTTCTTTTTTTTTTTTTTCTTTTTTTTCTTTTTTTTTTTTTTTTTGAGACAGAGTCTCACTTTGTTGCCCAGGCTAGAGTGAGTGCCGTGGCATCAGCCTAGCTCACAGCAACCTCAGACTCCTGGGCTTAAGCGATCCTACTGCCTCAGCCTCCCGAGTAGCTGGGACTACAGGCATGAGCCACCATGCCCGGCTAATTTTTTTTTTGTATATATATTTTTAGTTGGCCAGATAATTTCTTTCTATTTTTGGTAGAGACGGGGTCTCACTCTTGCTCAGGCTGGTCTCGAACTCCTGACCTCGAGCGATCCACCCGCCTCGGCCTCCCAGAGCTAGGATTACAGGCGTGAGCCACCGCGCCCGGCCGAATTTGTTTTTCTGTTCTCATAAATTCTTAAGTTGTATGTCTACAAAATTTATGTCTAGCCTTTTTCCCTCAATGCAAGCATTTAGAACTATACATTTCATTTCCCTCCAAGTATCAATTTTGCTTCAACTCACAAGTTTTTTTTTTTTTTTTTTTTTTTTTCAGCTCATCATGGGGGTACATAAGTTCAGGTCATATACATTGTCCATGTCCCGCCCATCCCCCGAGTCAGAGTCCCAAGCGCGTCCGTTCTCATTCTCTGGACAGTGCGCCTGGCACTCATCATGTAGTCATACCTCCTTCCCCTCCCCACCCCACCTCCCCGGGTCTGCACCTTCAAGCATGACCATTCCCCAGAGGGTGTGCAACGCACTCGTCACGTAGGCATACACCCATCCCCTCCCCCCACCCCCCATCCCAGTCTGATATCCAATTGGTATCCTTCCCTGATGTACATTTAGGTGATGATCAGGGAAACCAGTTTTCTGGTGAGTACATGTGATGCTTGTTTTTCCATTCTTTGGATACTTCACTTAATATAATGGGTTCCAGCTCTCTCCAGGAGAACCAAAGAGATGTCGTATCATCATTATTTCTTATAGCTGAGTAGTACTCCATGGTATACATATACCACAGTTTACTAATCCATTCGTGGATTGATGGGCACTTGGGTTGTTTCCACATCTTTGCGATTGTGAATTGTGCTGCTATAAACATTCGGGTACAGGTGTCTTTGTTAAAGAATGACTTTTGTTCTTCTGGGTATATGCCCAATAATGGGATTGCTGGATCAAATGGTAGGTCTACTTGAATCTGTTTAAGGTATCTCCATATTGCTTTCCATAGGGGTTGCACTAGTTTGCATTCCCACCAGCAGTGTATGAGTGTTCCTGTCTCTCTGCATCCACGCCAACATGTGTTGTTTTGGGATTTTTTGATAAAGGCCATTCTCACTGGAGTTAAGTGGTATCTCATTGTGGTTTTGATTTGCATTTCCCTGATGATTAGGGATGTTGAGCATTTTTTGATACATTTTTTGGCCATTCTTATGTCTTCTTTTGAAAAATTTCTATTCATGTCCTTTGCCCATTTTTTGATAGGATTGTTTGATTTTTTCTTGCTGATTTTCCTGAGTTCTAAATAGATTCTTGTTATCAGTCTTTTATCTGATGTGTAGTATGCAAAATTTTTTTCCCATTCTGTAGGCTGTCTGTTTATTTTCATGACTGTTTCTTTGGCTGTGCAGAAGCTTTTTAATTTAATCAGGTCCCATTCGTTTATTTTTGTTGTTGCTGTGATTGCCTTAGGGGTTTTCTTCATAAATTCTTTGCCTAGACCAATGTCTGTAAGAGTCTTTCCTACATTTTCTTCTAGAATTCTAATTGTTTCCCATTTAAGGTTTAAATCTGTTATCCATCATGATTTGATTTTTGTGAGAGGTGAAATCTGTGGGTCCTGTTTCAGTCTTCTACATGTGGCTATCCAGTTTTCCCAGCACCATTTATTGAATAGGGACTCTTGTCCCCAGAGTATGTTTTTGTCTATTTTGTCAAAGATTAGATGGTTATATGAGGATGGTTTTATATTTGGGTTTTCTGTTCTGTTCCACTGGTCTGTGTCTCTGCCCTTGAACCCACAAGTTTTGATAGATAGCATTTTCATTATAATTTAGATACAAATATTTTTAAATTTCCATTATGATTTTTTAATCCTATGTATTTTATCTTTGATTTCTGTTTTATTAATTTCCACCCTTTTCTTCACCCTTCTTTTCCCTTCTTTCAATTTATTCTGATGTTTTCTTTCTGAGTTCTTACACTGATAATTAGCTCAGTACATTTCAGTCTTTATTCTATTATAAGCATTCAAAATTATATATTCCTCTCTAAATACCACGTTCACAGTTTTCCACAAATTCAGTCTGGTAGTTCCTCACATTCCACATTCTCACTGTGTGAATTCTTGCTATGTGAATGCAAAAAGCAGCTATGCTCAGTTAATTTTTCTTTTTTTCTTTTTTTTGAGATAGATCTGGAGACCCTCACATTTCCTTATCTGCAAAATGGGATTTGTATCAGTTAAAGCTCTTTAGTTCCAAAAGACAAGAAGCTCAATTCCAATCTATTTAATAAAAGGGGAATGTAGTGATTCATGTAACTTAAAAGGCCAGGGATATGTATATTTTAAGAGTGTCTTCTGGATTGGCTTAACCAAGGTGAGCAACGTCTCCAGGCTTGTCTTTTTCTATTTCGCCATTCCTTGGCTCTGATTCCTGTGTGTTGGCTGCAATCTCAAACTTCCCATGGAAAGATAGTCACAGTAGCCTCAATCTAGATGTAAAACAGCCAACTTGCAGCACCACAGTGACAAACTTGAAGATGAATACTATAAACCAAGAAAATCCAAACAGAAAGAGGCGTAAGTTCCTGATTGCATCACAATGCTGTCTGATCCTTATGCTTCTAAATACATGAAAAAAAATTGTTCACTTTTTAAAAACCTACTATATGTAAGGTTTTGTTTCTTGTTACCAAATACAGTCCTGACGGAAAGTATTTGAGAAGCACATAATACAAAGACTGACCCAAACCACATGCTCAATAAATCGTAACAATTACCACTTCAATGCTCCCCGGGAGGTGGTATTTGCTGGGAACACATGACCTAGGCTTATCAAACTGTACTTTGTAGTTGCTGTAGATATTTTTAAAAGTTCCATAAGGTCAAATCCCATTTCTAAAATCAGGTTGCTGCCTAGGAAAGAAAAAACAAGGATTTGGGAATGTAATTGATGCATGTGGCTTAGAATTTCCTCACCAAAGGAGAAGTTTTGTCCCATGGAACAAAGTTGAATGGTCTTGGGGAAAGTTGATGGGTAATTCTATCTGGCTGGCCTCTAGGTCATTTCAATTGTGGTCTATAAGGCTCAGAGAAGACAGCCTAAAGAAAATTCAGGGTGGCCACGGCTACACAGTTCCCTGCCCCATGTCCAATCAATGACCCTGCAATTCATATGAATAAAAAGATTTTACATTGATCACACAGCTGTAATTGAGTACTTCACTGTCTTTTTTTGTGTGAAAAATGGCTATGTTCATCCCATCAAGTGGAATAAGATGATTACATGCACTGTTGTTTCATAATAGTTATCCCACCAATACAACATGATTTCACATCTTTCAAAGGGAGCTAAAGTGCTAACATTTATTTTGAAATAAAAAGGAGGCATTATAAAGACTTCCTATGTAAAATTCTCTAAATCATTTAAAGAATAAGAATAGTATTTCCAAATCTACATTTTGATAAGTTATAGCTAACATAAAGCTGAGAAAAATAAATAATAGCTTAGTTAAAAGAAGAAGTATTGAATCAGAAACCCCTCCCCCCTCTCTGTTTACACTGTGATGGACTGATTGTTAAAATGGTTATAACTTTTGACCCCTTCCAGCATCCATGACCTTTACAAGGGGGTATTATCACCCTTTCCATCAAGACTGGAGTTTAGAGACTGCCTGTGGCAGTTTTAAAGTATAGCCCCCAAATTCTTTGACACTTTTTCCATTGAGAGGTGGGCCTATGTTCCCTCCCCTTGAATCTGGATGCTTACTGCTTGACAAAAGGAATATGGTATAAGTGGTACTGTACCAGCATCTGGGCCAAGCCTTAAGAAACTAGCACTTGTTACTTCCGGTTTTGGGATGCTTGTAACGCTGCAAGGAAGTTAGTCTGTAGAGTCTCACTGGAAGAGGAATTTGCCAGCCAGGTGATGGAGCCATCTTGGAAGTGGATCCTCCAGCCCTAGTCGAGCTGCCCAGCTGATGTCTAATAGACCAGAGAGGAAGTTCTCCACCAATCCCTGACCAAATGGCAGATTTGTGAGCAAAATAAAGGACTGATGTTTTAAATTACTGCCTTTTGAGGTGGTTTATTACAGACCAATAGATGTATTTGTCAGCTATCTATTTGAATATGAGCTGTTTATGTGTTTTGCTCTGGCCAACAGAATGTGAAGGAGTGATGTTGTACCAGTTCAAAGCTTATATCTATACTCAAAAGGCCTTTGGGACTTCTGTTCTCTCTTGGCACCTTGCCTTTGGAGCCTATTGGAGGATGGGAGACATGTGGCCAGCTGCACATGAATCCAGCCAACAGCCAGCCTACCTATAGAAATATAAGTAAGACCATTCTAGACCAGTCAGCCTTCCATCCACTGATCACATATGCATGAGCTAGCTAGTCGAGATCCAAAAAGCCTGGTCCAGACTAGAGCATATTCAATATTTCTCTCATTACAATAACAATATTGGCCTCCATCATAAATGGGATAGTGTGGAGAGGCAGCAGATCACACAAACAAGTCTCATTCTCTCCATGCTTACAAAAAAAGCGGGTGAAACTACATGCATAATGCAAGTCTATTAGGGACATTGGGACATGTCCTGATACCTAAGAAAAAATAATATTTTGGGGTGGTAAATTGAAGTAATAACTGAAAATAACTATTATTACAAGAATGAATTTCAAAAACAGATTATACAGACAATGGAATGCAATATAGAACTAAAAATGAGTGAAGTAAAACCACAGGTATCAATGGAAAAATCTCAAAAATATAACGGTTAGTGAAAAAAACAACTTGGGTGGCAAACAGAAATATTTTCTTATGAGGCACCTAAAGTTTTGCAGCAGTTGGCCATGTAATTGGGCACTGATATTTAGGTAGGCTGCACCGAAAAACATGGTGATCATAGCTTATTTGATAGTAAAAAAATGGATTTTTGTCAGTTACATAAGAGCTATCAAAAGACAAAATTATGGCAAATGTAGTTGAAAGATCTAATTGGTTTTTATTTGTGATTCTAGAATTGGGCAACACCTCATTTCATAGAATAAGTGTTCTGTTAGGCATAACAGCACAATTCACATATGTGGAGTGGGAACAAGGAAATGAAATAATTTTTAAAAAGCAGATTGGTTAACATCAGGTTACTACAGATTACTTTTCTTGTAAGAGCTAAATCAGAGGAGACTTTCTTAATATGCTGACTCGGGAAAACTGAGCTCTTCTGGTTTGGTTGCTGTGAATCTCCTGTTTTCAGGAAAAACTAGTCTGTTTGGAGATTTACCTGCTTCCTTAAAGTTTCAGTTTGATTATGTGACACTAAGCATGAGTGACTCCATTCTGGTTTGGTCTGGTCTGCTGGGGCCTAGTGCAAGAGCTCAGTCCAGAACGATGGGCTCCCATAATTTGTTTAAAAGAACATTTTCAAAGCTTGGTCAAATTTATTTATATAAAAATAAAACTTAGCCTTATAAGTCATCTGCCACAATCATCGAGCTATTGGTATTTTAATAGACAATAATTCTCGGCAACTATGGGGTATATATAGGCAGTGATGTTAGATTTTAGCTTTAGTCAGTCTTATGAAAGACAAAAGGAAACTAAATATTGCTCAGAATTTGGTCACATAATAAGATTTTCAGAAATTTTATTTAGTATATTCAGAATATATCTGTCCTCTAATCCCATGGACTCAGGTTCTTATGGGGCATTGTTTACTTCTACCTTAATCAGTGCCTTTGGGAACTAGACACAATAGGGTAAATGTCTAATTATTCTGTCACACTCTGAGATTTGCATTACAGAGGCTGCCACAAGGCTCAAAGTTTGATTCATACTTACACACATACTGGATTTGGAAATTGTGATTTTTTTCACTCTGCCAAATAGCTCTGCAGATTTTCAAGATCTGTGATTACATCAACTCAGAGCCTTTCACTCTGAGAAATGAGTCCTATTCCTATTTGCCGTCTCCTGCATCTGGTCTGGATGGCAGCACTTCTGAAAGCTGATCAGCAGTGCTCCTTCTTCCTTTGCAGTTTTGTTTTTTGCTGTAGATTAGATTATTTTCCTTTATCTCTGTTAGAGGTATATACATTCATACTTTGACATGTGACTTTGCAGTGCTTCCTGCTGTACGAAGGATATATCTTCCTTGTTCCCTGACTTGGGAATTAGCTCAGTGACTTACTTTGGCCAGTAGGATGCTAGCAAGCATGACGTAAGCTGAGGTTTGTGTGCACAGTTGACCTTGTTCTCTTGCTTTTTTTGTCATCACCATGAGAAGAAGTGGTCCCAGGTAGCCTCTCTTCCAGAGGTGAGCAGACCTGAACTGAACCCACATCTAAAGCAGAGTCAGCCCAGCTGACTTGCACACATTTGAGTCAGACAAATAAATGTTGGAAGTAGGGTCTAGGGAGTCATTACAGAGCAAAAACTGAGTGACGTAAGTTTCAAGTTGGGCCACTCAGAGCTATGTAAATATAAATAGCTGAGGAAGTTTGGTAAGCCTCTTCCACACAAAAAATGACACAGCTATTTTACAATATTAAAACAAATTGAAGACACCCTGTAGAGCAAATGAGTATCCTGTTTCTTCTGTTAACACAGCTTTTAAGACAATATGGCCAGGTGCAGTGGTTCACGCCTGTAATCCTAGCACTCTGGGAGGCTGAGACAGGAGGATCGTTTGAGCTCAGGAGTTCAAGACTAGCTTCAGCAAGAGCAAGACCTCATCTCTACTAAAAAAGAGAAATAAATTATATGGACAACTAAAAATATATATAGAAAAAAATAGCCGGGCATGGTGGCACATGCCTGTAGTCCCAGCTACTCAGGAGGCTGAGGCAGGAGGATCGCTTGAGCCCAGGAGTTTGAGGTTGCTGTGAGTGAGGCTCACGCCATAGCACTGTAGCCCGGGCAACAGAGTGAGACTCTGTCTCAAAAAAAAAAAAAAAAGACAATATGGATTTGAATTTCTTCTTAGATATTTACAGGTATTCTGTTTCTTTTCTGTTGCTAATGGTGTTATTTTTAAAAAGTCGAAAACATAATTGCCATACAGATATAGAATAAATACCTGTCAATAATTTAGTCATTTCATTAATGAGGGAACAAGTAAAACTGGTTCCAAGAGCGTATGAGGAACAGTTATTTCTAGATATTAGCAAAAAGAATGTTAAAGTAAGATTACTAGGCTATATACAAAACTGGTTAATATTCTACAGGGCAATAAACATTATACTTTGAGGTTTTCTTTTCTATTAGACTGTGGAAGTAAGTGAAAACAAACCAAATGAAAAGAAGCAAAGGCTATTGTTCAGAGCTTGCTGTAGCAAGGGATCCAGCCACTGTCACTTGTGTTTTAGAAGAGATTCAAAGGCAGGCAGAGGAGTAAAAAACGCTTTATAATGGCAGAAAAGGAAGGTTTTGGAATGCCCTGATTGCAAGGCTGTTGGCATGGAAAACCTAGTGACAGGGTTAACTAGAAGTGGGGCATCCTATGTGATTGGTTAAGGGTGCATATTTGGCTTTTGCTGGTTGGCACTAAGTTGGAAGCAGAAACAGGAATTAGGGAAACTATCAGTTATTGATCTAGTTCTTGCCATTTTGGGCCAGTTGTTACAGGGATGGTTGTTTGGCTTCCTGGATGGCTATTAGAGACAGTGGTCTGATTCCCTTTAAGTCAGGGTGGCTATCAGTCATAAGCAGGCTAGCTTCCTGGGTTGGTTACTATAGATAATAGGTTGGTTTCCTGGAGTGATTCCTGCAGGCTGTGGATCACAGTTCTATTTTTATACATGGTTTGGCAACTGTCCATTTGTATATTCAGTCTTTCAGTAAAAAACTTTACAAATTAATATATAACTTCACAGTGTTTGGGCTCTATTCAAATAATAAGTAGTAAGTCAAATACAAGTACATTCCCCTAGAAAATTAAATAATTCTTTGTGTAGGCATATTCAACAAAATTCTAGTATGACATTGAAGAGACATCTAACTTCCCCTTTACCTTATTTCCAAGTTTTAGATAATTTTTAACACTTTAGGGAAGGACAAATAACAGGAAATTGTGAGTAAACTGTATAGGGCTGGAGGAAATAGGAACTATATAAGAACTGGACAAAAGCACTGTAATTATTTCAGCATAAGTTTAATTCAGGAGGAAAAAGCAGTACTAGGAAGATCTATGTCAGGTACAGATTGAACAGCATTCTCCAATCTGCTTTACCAAGCATAAAGCTTGCATTTTTAAATCTTTGCCTAATTTACTTCTTTAATTTATTTCTCAGTTGGTTCACAATTCAAGAGTTGATGAGACAGATGTTGTCTATTTTTCTCCCCATACCTTAGCACTAATTACTTCCTACAAGGTATCATTCAATAAACCAGGTAAGTAAGATCTATATCACAGACTCTCTTGATCAATGATACAAGGGAAATTGGACACACAAACCTTCTCTTTTGACTTGAAATGCTCTTCTTTCCTCCAGTCAGAATAGTATCTGAGATGATTGTAGTCAGCTTTACAAATTTTTGACGAAACTTCTTAAAATTCTCAAATTCTTTACTGGCAGGTGGCTAGAACCTACTAATTCATGTGTGTTTGATAATTAGAGAAAAAAATTTCTTTTCCAAAAACATGTAAAATAAAAAGCATTCCTTGCTATATTTTTGGTGTCTCTGGTATTGTGTTGCCTATCTACACATGCAGTTGTTAATTCTGGTAGGCATCTAATTAGTGAACCAGTATTTCACAAGACAATGGGATGGTATTGTTAATGGGAAAAAAAAATCTTCAAAATATAATATTAACTTAAATGAAAATTTAATTAATTGGCTTAAACCATGAGAAAGTAATCTATATTTACACCCCAAATTTTATTTGGCCTGAGCCTTCTCAAATACCATGATTATGTAGTTTACTAATTTCTACAATGTAATTTGTGGCCAAAATATTAACCACCTGGTTGTCCACTAGATGTCAGTACATTCCCACACTGATATAACAGGTGGAATATCCATCTGGTGACAAAAAAAAAAAAAAAAATCTAAGAGGTCACACACCTGCCTCCCTCCCAGTGGCATGAGAGATGCCACAAACATCTCCATTCTTTTTCATGTTGCTTTTATCATTGGCTAATTGACATCTGCAGAGTCTGCTTTCAATAATTTTTTGCTTCCCTCTCATTAAACATGGCGGGCTCCAATTGAATTTGAAGAAGGTAATCGATTCTTTGTTTTGCTGTGTTAAATTAATGGCACAGAATGGAAATCAATGCCAGGACCAGATGACACACAAATAAATGTGTCTCCCAATCATGTGGTTCATTTGTAATGACCCCCAGAGTGGACTATTACACACCCCATGACTACAGCCATACTGCCTAGCATTATTTTAGCTGTCAGCCACCGGGATTCAATGGCATCCTCCCAAGAAAGGCTCGGAGTATGTTTAGAATGCACAATATGTGTAGTATAATAGAATCATATGCTCTTGACTTCATATAAGCAAATATTCTAATCAGGATGATCTTGGTGCAGTCTCACAGGCATTTATGTAGTTGATAATTATGGTTTCAGTTAGCTCTTTGCATGGGAACAATTTGTATTGGCAGTCTCTGAATCATATCTGGTTTAGTTAAAGCTACATTTGCCTAAATATGCTCTGAAGAACACTGGTCCTGTAGGATGTGAATAGATGATACTAAAATTATTAATAGAGGAGCATTCCATGGAACACTCCTAAAAGAACCAAAATCAAACACGTTCCTCAGATGCAGGACCTCCCAGCACCTTTAACATGCTCATATGCAAATATCCAAGAAGACGCTACAGTTCGTGAGATTTTCCAGGTTTTTTTGATCTTAGAATAATTATTTTACAGAGTATCTTGCCAAACAAGTTGATTTTGAAAATGTGAAGAGATTTCTGGACTATAAATAGATACTTTGTCTCATATTCTCCACCCACCCTTTCTTTCTCTTTCCTTCCACATCATATATTGAACACATATTATGTGTCAGGCACTATATGCGGGCGTTCTAATAATTTAGGTGCCATACAAAGAAAATAGTATATTACTAGGGCTTAATTTCCCCAGTAATGTGTAATAATCTTGTATATCAGTACATCTTACATTTAGAAAGTTTCAGTGTTTGCAAACCACCTAAAATAGGCACTGGGCATTGCCATTGGATCCATGTTGCACTGAGGAAGGATATAGTTCCCTGTATAGTCAAAGGAATCCTTTCAACTGGGTTCAAAATCTTTTAGTGAGGGATTGACATGAAAAATGTTTAGCCAACAGGAATTTAATGGAAATTTTTGGAGTTGGCAGCAGGATAGAGACAAGTTTTAGAACAAAAGTCAGTGATCCAAAGACCCTGCCTTTAAAAACTACAAACGTGAGGGCATTAGAAGCAAGAAGCAGGGTAAAAATGTACACACAGAGAAAAATAAGGGCATGCAACAGAAACATGCAGTGTCCAGTGGAAAGCAAGGCCTGAATGCTGATGGGAGAATTCTTGGTTTGCTACTTACTTCTCTTGTGTAAGCAGCAACAAGAACTTTTGTAAAATGCTTTGAAATCTGAGTAAGGCAAACCTCAGGCATAGATGCAATGATGCCAAAGTCTGGGCCTCATCTCTCCTGGGAAAGGTTTGTGTGGTGGGCACCATCTGCTCTCAGCTCTATCAGTTTGCCCCAGAGCCGTGTCCTGGAGATTGGGAACGCCTTCCTTCCCACATATGCTCACTCATCTCTTGTAACAGATTTCTAGTGTTTTCTCATAAAACTGCAGGAGTCTGGAGGAGAGAGTGTGGAAGAGTAAAGTCACATTATTTCTTTTGGTAGAACAATTTGAAAAATGGTGAAGTTATGGGAATAAACCTCATCAGGTAGAAAAATGAAGATATGTCCTGAAACTTCAACTAGAGGCCCATGGGCTGTGATAGGTAAAGTTAAAGCATTAACAATCATTCATGTGTAGGCTTCACTTCACAGGCTTGAAATACAACATAAAATTATTTTTTAAAAAACCTTTCTAGAAATTATAGAGGCATATCTCATTTTATTGCACTTTGCTTTATCAAATTTCTCAGATATGGTGCTTTTTATAATTTGAAGGTTTACAGCAACCCTGTGTTGAACAAGTCTATTAGCACGATTTTCTCAACAGCATATGCTCATTGTGTGTCTGTATCACATTTAGATAATTCTTGCAGTATTTCAAGCTTTTCCATTATTATTATACCTATTATGGTGATCTGTAACTGATGACCTTTGATGTTACTATTGTAATTGTTTTGGGGCACCATGAACAGTGCCCATATAAGACAGTGAACTTAATCAATAAGTGTTCTGTGTTCTGACTGCTCCTCTGACCAACCATTCTCTCTCTCATCTCTCTCTCCCCTTGGGCCTCCCTATTTCCTGAGACACAACAATATGGAAATTAGGCCAATTAACAACCCTACAATGGTTTCTAAGAGTTCAAGGGAAAGGAAGAGTTGCCCGTCTCTCACTTTCAATCAATAGCTAGAAATGATCAAGCTCAGTGAAGGAGGCATATCAAAAGCTGACAGGCTGAAAGCCAGGCCTCTTGCACCAGTTATCCACATTGGGAATGCAAAGGAAAAGCTCTTAAAGGAAATTAAAAGTGCTACTCTAATGAACACATGAATGATAAGAAAGTAAAACAACCTTATTGCTGATATAAAAAAAAGTTTTGGTGGTTTGGATAGAAGATCAAACCAGCCACAACATTCCCTTAAGCCAAAGCCTAATCCAGAGCAAGGCCCTAACTCTCTTCAATTCTATGAAGGCTGAAAGAAGTGAGGAAGCTGCAGAAGAAAATTTAGAAGCTAGCAGAAGTTGGTTCATGAAGTTTAAGAAAAGAAATCATCTTCATAACATAAAAGCAAGGTGACACAGCAAGTGCTGATAAGGAAGCTTCAGCAAGTTATCTAGAAGCTCTAGCTAAGACAATTGATAAAGGTGGCCACACTAAGCGACAGGTTTTCAGTGTAGAATGAACAGCCTTTTATGGGAAGAAGATGCCATCTAGGACTTTCATAGATAAAGAGGGGTCAATACCTGGCATCAAAACTTCAAAGAATAGGCTGATTCTCTTTGAGGGATGATGAATGCAGCTGATGACTTCCAGTTAAAGCCAATGCTCATTTACCACTCCAAAAATCCTAGGGCCCTTAAGAAATGTGCTAAATTGACCCTGCCTGAGCTCTATAAATGGAACAACAAAGTCCAGATGACAGCCTAGCTGTTTACAGCATGGTTTACTGAATATTTTTAAACCCACTGTTGAGACCCATTGTTCAGAAATAAAGATTCCTTTCAAAATATTATTGCTCATTGACAATGCACATTATTACCCAAGACCTCTGATGGAGACAAAGAGATTAACGTTGTTTTCATGCCTGTTAACACAGCAGCCATTCTGCAGCCCATAGATCAAGAAGTAATTTTGACTTTCAAGTCTTATTATTTAAGAGATACATTTCGTAAACCTATAGCTGTCATAAGTAAAGATTCCTCTGATCGATATGGGCAAAGTAAATTGAAAACCTAATGGAAAGGATTCAGTAAGAACTTTCATGATTCATGGGAGGAAGTCAAAATGTCAACATTAACAGGAGTTTGCAAGAAGTTGATTCCAATTCTCATGAATGACTTTGGAGTGTTCAAGACTTCAGGAGAAGAAATAACTGCAGATGTGGTAGAAATAGCGAGAGAATTAAAATTAGAAGTGGAGTCTGAAGATGTGACCGAATTGCTACAATCTCATGATAAAACTTGAATGGATAAGAATTTGCTTCTTATGGCTGAGCTAAGAAAGTGGTTTCCCGAGATGGATACTACACCTGGTGAAGATGCTGTGAACATTGTTGAAATGACAACAAAGGATTTAGAATATTACATAAAAGTTGCTAAAGCAGTAACAGGGTTTGGGAGGACAGAGTGCAATTTTGAAAGAAGTTCTACTATGAGTAAAATGCTATCAAACAGCATCACATGCTACAGAGAAGTTTTTCATGAAAGAAAGACTTAATTTATGTGGAAAGTTTCATTGTTTTCTTATTTTGGGAAATTTCCACAGACACCCCAACCTTCAGCAACCACCATTCTTATCAGTCAGCAGCCATCAACATTAAAGTAAGACTCTACTAGCAAAAAGATTATAACTTGCTGAGCACTCAGATGATCATTAACACTTTTAGCAATAAAGTATTTTTAATTAAGGTATGTACATTGATTTTTTAAGACATAATGCTATTGCACACTTAACAGATAACAGTATAGTGTAAAAACTTTTGTATGCACTCAGAAACCAAAAAGTTCATGTGACTTGCTTTATTGTGATTTTGCTTTATTGCAATGGTCTAGAACCAAACCTGCAATATCTCCAATGTATAACTATACATACAGAAAACGAGATGTATTATAAATGTAAAACTTGATGAGTTTTCACAAACCAAACATTTTTTTTTAACCAGCACCCCAATCCAGAAACAACATTACCAGGGCTCCAGAAGTCCTTGGTTCTCATCTACTTGTTACTCCATACCAAGAGTAACCACTGTCCATCTTCTAACAGCATGGGTTAGTTTTGAGAAATCTATTATGAGAGATGAGCAAGCATGTATGGATGCCATCCTTCACTCCCATATAACCCATTCCCAAGATTAGCCTATGGGCACCAGAAGGTCAGCCCTACCACCTTGCTTAGGAAAAGCAGAAAGTCTAGGGCATCTGCCTACACCCTTGTCCATGGCTGCTCTCTGAGATACTATCTGTTGCAGCATGTCACACATGGTGCATCAGGCCATGGGAGACAAAGACCATTACATCATAGACTTACCACATTGCAGGGTTATCACAACAGTGTATGCTCACAGGACTAGCTCTTGCCACATGCTTACAAAGACAAACCCCCCCTGCTCTCATGCTGTGCCCATGAACCAGGCCAGCTAGATTGGGTGACATTTTGGCCCCAGATCCTCACATGCAGTGTTCATCACCAGCTATCTTCTAGTCTACACCAAAAATTAGGCCTTGCTTTGGAATCTGAGTCTCAATTTAGACTCCCCACTATACTCATATAGTGAGTCTCCTCGGAGTTCTCTGTTGAATTTTCCTGCCACCTGGCCTCTCCCAGGGTCAATGTGGTCCACTTGCCTCTAAATGCTGAGTCTCAGAATATGATGCCCCGAAATATGGCACCTTGGCATACTGAGTATTTTAAGCTGAAAGAAAGTGAGAAAACCACAGAAGCACGAAGGTCACTTTTTAACCTTTTCTTACCTTTCTCCCCTGAAACAGGCCTTGAAGAATCCTCTGACCTACTTCCCCTTATGACCTGTGTCATAAGACCGTCATCCCAGAGGGGTCCTGCCCTATACCTGGAGGCCAAGAAAAATCTGAACAAACAGGCCTTGCTGAGTTTTTGCTAGTATATTACCGTTGGATCATATCTTTTTATCCTCCAATCACACTTCTGTTCCACTGCCCATAAAAAGTGCAGTTTTTCCTGGGTCTTTGGGTCTTCGTTTGTGAAGGCTCCCATGTCACATAAAACTTTTAAAATGAATTTGTTATGCTTTTCTCTCGTTAATTTGTTTTTTGTTATGGGTGTCTCAGCAACAAACCTTGTGATAGGTGAGGAAAAGAGATTTCCTTTACTTCCCTACACACACAACTCAAAACTTAAAGGGAATGAGGTCTTGAGCTTGCTCCCGTTTCTCCCAGAATGTTACTTGAGTCTCATGTCAATTAATGGATTCAGATAAACACATGATGGGGATTTACCACTGTCATCACCTTTGCAAAGAAAGCTAAAACATTTTCCAACAGAACAAGGGTACCTGGTTTATATCATTAAATGGAAAAAAGGGTATCTTTTCCAAGGTGGCCTACTATCAAATGATAAAAAGCAAGTTGCAAAAGGATACATACAACACGACACCATTTATGTAAAATCTGAAACCTCACAGGACATTGGTATATATTATTGACAAAAGTTAAAAATAGGTCTGGGAATGAAACATACCAGTCTCAGGATAGTGGTGACCCTTGGGAAGGGGTGGCAGTAATAGGATTTGGGGATGTGGTGGGGCCTTAACTATGTTTGTGACTTTTTTCCAGAGTGATCCAAAGCAAATATAGTAAAATGCTAATGTCTCTTAAATCCTGGCAGTAGGTCCCTGGGTAGTTGGTATATTACTTTCTGAAGTTCAGTTTATATTTGAAAGATTTCATAAGTTTAAATTTTGAAAAGTTTTTTCCCATGTACACTTCTTAAATGCTAAGTTTAAAATGTTAAGTTGAAAAGGCAAGAAGCAAAACTGTATATATAGTATGATTTCAACCATGTGCCAAAAAATGTAAAGAGAAGGAATTAGAAAAACAAATTATATCAAAATGTTAATAGTCATCTCTGTTTGGTGGGAACAGTGGATGGGGTGTGTGTGTGTGTTAGAGGGAGCCAGCACGTTAGTTCTTCTTTATATGCCCCCTTATCTTCCTAATTATTGAAGGGATCCAGTATACACCACTATGGAATAAAAATTATTCTGAGCTAAAGACATTTGGGAGTCAACACATGCAGAAATGCAGAATGAGGCTTTGCTTGACACCCCGCTTCCTGCCTTGCCCTTATCTGCCTGAAAATGCAGAGCTTTCCAAAAGAATTCGACTGCCATAGATCCTCCTTCAAAAGAGGCTTCTCTGTGTGGGGTGGGGAGAGGATAGATTCCCATTTTAAGGTGTGGGATTGATTCCTACCACAGGAAAAATCGAACAAACAAACATTATCACAAAACTATCATACCTCCCATCTACTCTCCTACAAGCCCATTCATTTTTCCATAAGTGCCTTTTCTCTCCCTCCCCTTCTCCTATGAAGATGGTATAGAAGCCCCCAATTCTAACTGCTTCTTTGAGCCACGTTTTCTGTGAGCTCCTGAGAACTTACATGAATAAACCTTTGTCTTTTTTTTCTGTTAATCTGTCTTTTGCCAGGTTAATGTGTAGGCCCCCAAGTGTTGAACCAAAGTGAGTAGAGGAAAAGGTTTTCCTCTCTGACATTACTGATCTAATTTTTACCTTATTATTTAAACTGTATAAATGAGGAGTAGGGGAATAATGGAATGTGTTTGAAAAAGAAATCTAGCCCAGAACTAGTAGATACTTGCCAAGCCAAGAACTGAATATGTACCAAACCCCCATGGTCCCTCAGCCCTACAGGAAGTGATAGTTTATTCCTGTCTCCTGTCACCTTGCTCAAAGGAGGGGCAGCAGCTCCTGCCCCTCTCAGACTGTAGGTTTTAGCAATTTCCCTGCATGAAAACCGGGTTTTATCTCTGGGAGTTCCAAGAAACTCAGCAGGCCCTACTAAGGAATTTAATTGAACAGTTCTCAACTTCTGGTGGGGGCTGGTTAATCCCATTTAAAGAAGCCCTGACTTCTTATTTGAGCCTTTTGTTATTTGCATCATGAATGTGCTTCCTAAATTGCAATATGACATTTGTCTGAAGAGGAAGCCAGGTTAAGACCAGGACAAACGGGGGGAAAGGGGTTACTTATTGCAAGGAGGCAGTGCTAAGGATATAGGACACCTAGAGGTAAAACTTCAGCAAGGTAGCAGCTCTGAATAAACTGTCCCAGATCACGAGCAAAAGCCCTGTCCTTACCTGACTGTTGCTGTTACCATCACATTTGGGGAGCTCTCCACAAAGGTCTCTGCTTTCTGGAATCAGCCTTCCATTTATCGGTAAAATTATTCCTACTCCTTATCTCCTAGCAATGCTTCTCAAATCTCAATGTGCATACAGATCACCTGGGGATCTAGTTAAAATGTCGATTCTGAGGTAGCAGGGCTACAGAGGGGCCTGAGATGCTGCATTCCTGACTTGCTCCCAGGTAACGCCAAGGCTTCTGGTCCATTGACAGATCTGGAGTAACTAAGCACTTGCAGCACCTTCTCAATCTTTAAAAAGAATACTTATGGCATGAATTGAGTTTGTTGCCAGAGACGAAAGCAGAAAAGAGGAAAATGAACATCTATTGAGCACTTACTATACATCAAGCATTTTTAGCTCATTTAATGCTGTTTCCTACCCCAGTGTCTTAGGTTAAGCAGGGCCCTCCGCATGGAATGATCCTCTATCCCAGCCTCCATTTCTGTCCACTGAATTATGAATTGTCTTTCAAGACTCAGTTTAGGTATCCTGTATTCAAAAGATCTTTTCTTCAAAGGAAGGGAATGTAACCTAACTCATCCTGTATCCTGAATCCCTAGCAACACCTGACATTCACTAATGTGTAGGCATTGTAGGGGATGAAAAAACTTTTTCTTTACCCTTTTAGGTGCAGTGTCTGAGGACTATGAATTAAAATGACAAATGATAGATTAACAGAAGAAAAAACATACAAACTTTAATTTTCATGCATGGGGGCTCCACATAAAAGAAGTAAAAACCCAAAGAAGTTAGACTTGGAGCTTTTATACCGTTTTAACAAAGAGCAATAAATTGTGACATGAATAGACAAAGGAAGAGGGGTTGGGCTTCTAAGGGCAGTAAATTGTGGAGAGGTTAACATATGGGAAAACTAAGGGAAGACAAAATTTATTTTAGTAATGTTTCTTTTTGCAGGCTCATCTTGGTGCTAACTTTCCTATCTTCTTTATGGCAGAGAGGAAATTTATGGCAGTCCTCATTTCTCAGAAGTTTCTGCTTTTAGTCAGATAAGGGAAACTCCAAGGTTTCTTTCTGCATCTGTTGATTCTCAACTGCCTTCATTCAGCTCAAAATAATCCACATGCCATGGTGGCATATTTTGGGGTGGCATATTTTGATCCCCTTCAGCATTCAGTAAATGTTTGTTTAATAGAGGATTAAAGAATCCCTAAACAAGAAACCTGAAAAATAAATATTACCACCCAGATTTTATAGATGAGGAAGCTGGGGCTTAGGAAGGTTCAGTGACTTATCCAATATCACACAGTAAAAAGAAACAACATTCAACCTAGGTATGTATTACTGTAAGATCAAAACACTTTTAAATTATGCTATTTTAAGTCTCAAAAAGTTAAAAAAGGCAAATCATTAAAAGTTATGAGAGGTGATTTAAAAAACATTTCCTGTTACTGTGTTCTTCTCCCTGATCTCTGCTGGTACTGGAAAAATTTCAATAAGTATTTGTTTATCTTATTTTTATTTTTAGGTACTAACCTGCTTTGAGACCGAACCCTCAATTTGAATATTATAATATACTTTAATTGTTCATGGTACAAAGTATCTCCCAGCAAAAGTGGAGCAAGGCAAATTTAGAAAGCAGCAAAGTGTATGTTCCAATACCTACCCCAATATTTTGGCCTTTTCTTCTCCTTCTCCTACATAATACATTGGGCTGGGTTTCCAAGTCTTCCCACTGCCTGGCCCCACCAGTATGCTAAGCAGGGATTGAAAACTCAAATGCATGCTGCAGGCTGGGTATTAACAAAAGATGACAAGTTGCTTATATTGCAGGCCAGTATCACACTTGCCAGGTACATTGCCCTTTAAAACACCACACTCATAGAATAAATAGAACAAAATAATACCCAGATGTTGGGTATTTAGTAGCAGAGAAGAAAAACATGATGGTCCCTGATTTCAATGGGCCCAGTTTCATTTAGTAGCCTGTGCAGATTCCTCCTTACTTTCCCAAACACCCAGTGCCTTTAGTTGCTCACCTTGTCCAGGTACTCAGCCTTCCCGTGTTGCTCCCCCATTTACCCACACTCATTGGTTTCCTCCACCAATCTCCTCCATGTCTCTTTTGCCACAAGTATTTAGACCTCTGCAGCAAATAGATAAATGAATTCATGGTTGATAATGTACAAATGGTTACACAAGAAAAATTTGCATTTTGCCAAATGGGATAGGCGATGTAACTGAAAGAAGTGACAAATGGTAAGATTATCAAGAATAAGGTGTGGGTCTGAGCACCTCTCTATTATCCTTCATATGACAGTATTTAGCCAGCAATTGACTCCAGTCTTATGATTATCCCCCCAGCTCTGGGGCTGTGCCTTTATTTTAGGGCAATATTTCTCAAAATTAGGTCCATAGATCACCTGAATCAGAATCTCCCATGAAACTTGTATAATTTCACCCTTACATGCCAAAAGAAGTAAAAATAAAGATAAATAAATAAATATAAGGAAATATGTTAGAAAATTAGTCCTACAAATGTAAAAAAAAAAATAAAACAAATGTACCTAATTCTGTATCAAATTGATGACCTAGCCTGAGGGTTGGCAAATCACAGTCTACAGGACCAAACAGGCCAGCTGCTCATTTTTGTAAATGAAGTTTTATGGAAACACAGTCATATTATCCATGGCTGCTTCTGTCCTACAAACGTTCAGTAGTTGCCAGAGAGACCGA
This sequence comes from Lemur catta, assembly GCF_020740605.2. Taxonomy (NCBI): domain Eukaryota; kingdom Metazoa; phylum Chordata; class Mammalia; order Primates; family Lemuridae; genus Lemur; species Lemur catta. The sequence continues at coordinate 150,340,118 of NC_059128.1, forward strand.
TGGACTGCAAAGCCTAAAATATTTGCTGTCTGGGTTTTGACAGAAAAAAATTGCCAACCTCTGATATAACCACAGATGAACATAAATATTTCATATGTCTTTAGATTAGAGTTTCTAGACTATACATTCTTAATGGGATCAATTTTGTGGGCAAAAAGAACTGCAGAAATTTTAAACTTTATTCTGTAGGATTGCTGTTTTTAACCATATTGGTGTAGTTATTTTGAAATATTCTATGCATATTGGATGGGAAATGAAACAAGTTATTATGTTAATGTTGTTAGGAATCGGGATTGTTAATGTAGAAGAATAGAGAAAGGTATAAAATCAAAGGGGTTAAAATACTGTAATGTTAAATTTTTTCTTGTTATTAACAATGTATTTTCTATCCGTATCTTCTGAAAAGGCCTTGAAATAACACTATTTGTGTAACACTGAGCACCCATGGGGCCCAGATGGTGGTTTCTAAATACTGTTTCTCACGGAAATGAACCAGAACCTTGAAGAAATGGCTGATTACATATTTGTGGTAGAAAATGGACAATATGAGTCCAATATCTTGATGAGCTGGAAGTCGAGGAAGGTGTCAAGAGCTAGTAGAGTCATGTCCAAAGGACACTGGAGCCAAGTTGAAGAATCTTATTAGCCAAAGATAAGAAATTTTGAGCATGAAAATAGAAAGGAACAAAACAAACTAAACAAACAAACAAAAACCCTCTCTGGTCACTATTGAAGGTAGCTGTCTCCCCAACACCTTATGTAAATCATTGATAGTAAAAAGAAAAAGAAATATATTTTGCCTGTCCATGTGAACTATATTTCAGGATAATCAACCTAGTTGATAAGGAAAAGTTGGTTTTATAGAAAAACTCCTGCTAGTAAATGTAGAATAAGTGATAAAATTTAAAAATGACCATTTGCAACCCTTAATGAAATAGTGCCAAAATTGTTAGAAGACTTGTAGATAAAGTATTTCATGCTAAAAAAAAAAATCAGATTTTCATGATCTGAACCTGCTGATCAATTTGTCATCAATAAAAGTAGAACCATCAGACCTTATGTTTTTCCTGATGTGATGTGATGTTGGGTGCAAAGAACCAACTGTGAAAAGTATTGAACCTGAATCTAATCAAGCCTTTAGATGTACTTTGTAGATTGCAGGACACACAGGGCACAGAGGAATGAATTAACGATACTTTGAGGATACAACCAGACAAATCCAGAATGCGAAGCAGCCCACCAGGAAGCTCAGCTCGGTTTTTGAAAAAGTTAATAGTATGAAGAAGTGGGAGAGGGGTGTAATTTATAGAACAAGAGACTTAAGAGGCATAATGATCAAATACAATGTGCCCTTATTTGGGGCCTGATTGAATGTATGAACTATAAAAGTTACCTTCGAGATAATCAGGGAAATTTGAATAGGGACTGGGTATTGGGTGATAAAAGAGAAATATTCTTAGTTTTGTGAGGTATGACACTGGTTATATAAAAAAATGTCCTTATGTATTAGAGAAGTAAATATTTGTAGTTAAATGTCATGATGTCAGGAATTTTCCTTAAAATATACAGCAAAAGGAAGGAAGGAGAGCTAAAGTAAAGCAAAATATTGATAATTTTAAAATTTGGCAGATGAGCATATGAGGTTCATGATACCATTTTCTCTGCTGTTGGGTGTTTTTGAAAATTGTCATTATAGGAAATTAAAAAAAACCCTGCCTATTCCTAATGAACTCCTGGGCATAAACCCCAGAGAAATTCTTACTCAGGACATATATATGGTTGTTCGTTGCAGCCTTATAGTAGCAGGAGGAGGAGTTGAACACAACCTACCGTACTTGTCCATCATTGGGGGAATGCATACATAAAAGGTGGTGGGAGTACATTAGGATATACTAAGTGGCAGTTAGAGGCAACAAATTCTAGGGATGCACCCACTGCAGTCTGGGCTAGATCTTAAAAATAGTGTTGAGAGAAAAAAGTAAAAGACAGAAATATGTATACCACAATTTAACTTATATGCAACGTTGTCCCTCTGTATCCATGGGGGATTGGTTCTAGGATACCAGCCCACCCAGGATACCAAAATCCATAGGTATTCTTTATATAAAATGGTGTAGTATTTGCATATAACCTACACATTGTCCTGTATACTTTCAATCATTTATAATACCTAATATAGTGCCTACATAGCACTTCATTAGTGTAGATACAATGTAGTACTCAACATGCAGCAAATTCAAGTTTTGCTTTTTGGAACTTGTGTAAATTTTTTCCCCAGATATTTTCAATCTGCAGGTGATTGAATCCGCAGACAAGGAAGCCATGGGTATGGAGGGGTGACTATTTAATGTACATATTCTTTTTTATAGTATATATATGTAGTATATATTACATATATGATATTTTTACTTAAAATGCATAATTTGTATGTAAATTCACACAAACCACACTATATATGTTCTGAAGGTATTTTAAAATTCTAGGATATATATCCAATACATTGAAATGAGTGCTTAGAGTGGGGAGGGGAGTTGAAATTGGCAGTGGGAATAAAAGAGAATTACTGGATAAAACAAGGAAGTGGCCTTGCGTGGAGTAACAGTGTCAGTGTGTCAAATTTAGAAATATGATTACCTCAACTTTCCATGCCTGAAGCCCAAAAGACACAAAAATGTCCCACCCAGGACCTCCTGAATCAAAATGGGAAATAAGAAGGGTGGGCATCTCCATGTTTTCCTAAATCCTCTCAAATGATTCTTAAACACCAAAAATTTGATCTGTCTTAAGGGAAACCACCTGGTTGGTTCTAAGTCACCAGACTAAGTCAAGAACAGCAAAACATGAGCTCCCAGGAAAGGCCTACAAAGCTCTTCCCAAAGTCAAATTTCTGTTTATGTATAAATGTGAGTTAGCACTGAATTAGCTCTGAGAATGAGGAGCTGTATAAATGCTAATTACTCCTGGGCAAACCAATCTCCTATTTACTACTTAGGGAATTTCCTTTTCAATCACCTGTAAAGGAGAAAAAGAATCTATTGTTATTCATTCTCACTAATGTTAATTATAATAAAAGTTAGGCATAATACAAAGATGAAAGAAGAAAAGATAATATTGTTAGTGAGGATGTAGAGGAACAAACTGCCTCAGGCATTGTTGGTGGGCGTGTAAACTGGTATAGCTAGCAAATCCTTACCATCTCCCCCTTATGGGAATTTGTCCTCCAGAACCATTGTGCAAGACATGTGCATAATAAATAATGGTCATTTCAGCATAGATTGTCATTGAAAAAAAAGGAAAATGACCCCCAAATCCTTTTGTAGGGGAATAATTGAACATATTAACATTATGGTATATCAGGAACTGTTCAAAAGAATAAGGATCTACACATACTAATATAGAAACAGCTTTCTAAGATGTAATAGTTCCAAGAAATACTGCTAACAGAAAAAAAAAAACATATGGGAGAACAGTATGTAAAATATGACACCAATTTTGTTTTTTAAAGAAGAAGACGAAAATAAAATATTTTAGCATGTGTGGAAAAACAAAAGTTGAATATTTATGCTCTAAATTGTTAACAATGATTTCCTCTAGGGCACTATATGGGGGAACTTCTATTTTATGTATTATATATTTATGAAATAGGTTTATGTCAACCAACTCTGTATTATATTTATAATTAGAAAGAAAACAATAAAGATTTGTTGGTCCCCTAGCATATTAAGAAGATAGAAGTCTTAAAAGGTCTCTCCTATTCTACCTACCCTAGGACTTCAAGCAACATGCTGAGAGAACATGTCTGGATTAATTAGACTTTTTATGGTCAAGAAAGTTTACTAATAGGAAGTAACTAGCTTATCCTATGAGCGAAGCAGAATTGTTTCCCCCATAATCAAGCAAAAATGACAGCAGCAAGAAGTCTAAGCCAGACCATGCGCTTATACATAGAAGGACCTAAAGAGAATATACATAGCTCTTAAAACCCAAAGCAAGTAGTTCTCATAATAAGATGTAAAATCGTCCAAACTGATTATTTTATTCTATTAATATATCCTCCTCTGAAGCGCAGGACAGGTTTTTAGAATGCAGTGTGAAATTGCTCTTAAAGCACTCCTTTCTTTCTCCTCCCCTAGCAGAGCAATGAGGAAGCCAGGAGGGAGATCAGAGTGTAACATAAGGAAGGAATTTTGGGACAGTCAATTACAGTGACCTGGAGCATGTTAACAACACAAACCTGTGAGTAGTTAGGTACCCTGGCATCTCCTGGGAATGCTGCACCCAGGAAGCTGTAGGAAACTCAAGAGTCCTAAATGCTTGTATGGGAGTGGGGGTTGTGGAAGAATGGATGTTAATTTGCTAGACATCCAGGTCAGAAGGTACAAGGGAAGGAGTATTTACCCAACCCAAGCGCTTTGCACTCCAAGTTTTCAGGAAACCAATACCATCTATTAAGGTCTTGGTGAGCTCTGCCAAGGAGACATAATAAGGTACCAATGAAGAGAACACAAAACTGGGAGTCTAGAGATGTGGAGCAAGTCTTGGCTGCATCACCAACTAGCTTGTTGACCTTCAGCAAGTCACTTGCTTTTTGTAAGCCTCAGTTTCCTTATTTGAAAAATGAGACTAATAATAGTACAAAACTAATTCAATCATTCATCAAATAAGATGGCTACAAAGATTAAATAAGATGATGCTTACAAAATGCTCAGCACAACACCTAACAGGTAGTTAGTACTTGATAGATAACACAGATGATTATTGTAATTGCTGTTGATGAAACAAGGTATATTCTGAGGCCAGTAATATTTTAGATGTTATATTACTTATCTATGTTTATGCACAAATTACACTAAATACTTATAATCGCATGCGATTTCTGTGGGTCACAAATTTAGGAGTGTCTGGACAATCACCCTCAGGATCACTCATGAGATCTTACAATCCAGATGCCCACTAGGACTATAGTCCTTTGAAAGCCTGACTGGGGCCAGCAGACCTACTTTCAAGATGGCGCACTCACATGCCTGGCAAGTTATGGCTGTTGTTGCAAAGAGGCCTCAGTTCCTCACCATGTGGACCACTTCAGAGGGCTGCCTGAGTGTCCTCATGACATGGTGGCTAACTTCCCCTGAAGTGAGTGATCTAAGAAAGTAGCAGAAGCTGCAATTTCTTTTTAATCTAGCCTTGAAGTCACACTTACCATTTTCATGACATCCAGAGGATTACACAGGTCAGCCCTACCTAGTTTGGAAGGAGAGTTCACAAGAGTGTGAAGACCAGGAGGTGGGATTCATGGGAACCACCTGGGATGCTGGCTCCTACAGATCTTACAACTTCCTTGGAGCAAATGGAACCCTAATTCTCACTTGACCAACAGCCTATCTGAGACTGTCATGATTTTCCTGCTAGATGAGGAGGGAAGTTTCAGGTGGAACAAAACAAAGATAAATAAGTTAGGATACCTTTCCTCAAGTTATTCATTATCTAGGAAAGAACACAAACATGTATGCAATAAGCCAGGGCAGGGAAAGAGAAACTTGTGAGTTAGAGTTTTATTTCTTGGGTAGGGAGCAAATAATAGTCAAAATCATAGTATTAACCAACGCCTATTCAGTGTTATCTACATGCTAGGCAATGTACTGAATGTTGTACTTGTAGAGGCTTGCCTAATCCACCAAAAATTCTGCAAGGTAGATGCCATTATCATTCCATTTTTTAGATAAGGCAATTGAGACACAGAGAAGTTAAGTAACAGCCTAAAGATCACACAGAGAGTAAAATCAGAGATTAGACTTCTGCCTGAACAGGCTGGCTCCAGAGTCCGTACTTTTAATTGCTACATGTTTCAGTCTGGATTCAATCAGAAAAGCAGAATCACCATGGGTATTTTGGGATAAGCAATGTATTACAAGAATTAGACCTTACCCAGTTGTGGGAAGGCCACAAAGAAAAGTAGAGGGACCAGACAAAGGACATGTATTAGTCTGCTAGGGCTTCCATACAAAATACCACAGACCAGGTGGTTTAAACAACAGAAATTCATTTTTTCATAATTCTGATGGATTAGAAGCCTGAGATCAAGATGTTGACAGGGCTGGTTTCTTCTGAGGCTTGTAGATAGCTGTTTTCCTCTTGTGATTTTACCTGGTCTTCTCTCTATGCATGTGTGTGTCTTCATCTCTTCTTCTTATAGGGACATCAGTCATATGCTCTTAGAGTAAGTCACAGGGCCCACCCCATAACCTCAGTTTACCCTAATTATCTTTGAAGGCCCTATCTCCCAAAACAGTCATATGCAGAGGTTCCAGGGGTTAGGACTTCAACATACACATTTTAGGGGGACACATTAAGCCCTTAACAGGTCACTATCCAGCCCTGGTGTGAGTGAATGAGTCCAGGCTTATAGGGAAACCCAGAAGCCACTAGACACATCTAGCCGCTGGGGTGGAACCACAGAGGAAGAAGACATAGAAGTTCACGCAGGTTGTCGGCTCCCTGTGACTAGCGCCTTGTGAGATCACGGTGCGGTGGGCCTGGGCTCACTCACCACTGCTCATCAGGACCTGCAGTTGGAAAGGAAAGCTGGATGTGCGGCAGGGAAGACCAAGGACACGTTGGAGCTCACCAGAGCCTCAGTGTCCACCCCAACGCACTCCTTACCAACTTTGAACTTCAGGTCATAATGGCTGCCGCTTCACTTCCACGTCCCAAATCTCATGCAGCTTCACTTTTGTCAACACTAAACCAGACTTACAAGAAAAGGGATTCTGGGAAATGTAGTTCCAAGCATAACTAAGTTACTGAAAGAACAATACAACACACTACACAATACTACATCTCTGAGTGTTAAGCTGCCTCTGGAGAAATAAAGAACCTCTAAAATCATTTCTGTTTTGAAATACTCTATATTTGAGTTTCCATTGGTTATCATCTTAAATGCTATTGCAATTCATTAGACCCACAAATAAGCCCTTTGCAACCAGAACTAAAAGAATTATTAATTCATTATTGCATAGGGCAGGGGGAAATAACTTTTATTAAATCCTTATTGTATGTCAGGCATGGTGCTAGGATTTTTTTTAATGTATGTACCATTTGATCTAATAGGTATTCTAAATAGCGTTGTTGGCACACACCTGATTTGCACATGAGGAAACGTAGACCCAGAGAGGTAAAGCATTCTTTCATAATTATTCAATTAGTAATAATAAAATGAATGGCTGACTTTTACTGAATGCTTACTGAGTGCCTGATACTGTGATTTAAAATCATGTTATCAATTCTTATTAGCACAATACTTCAGTCAGAGACTATTGTTTCCTTGCTTCACCATAGAGGAAATTGAAGCACTGAGTACCTTAACCTTGTCCAGGGTCATATAGCAACTCATTGGAAAGGTCACATGTGGCAGAAACAGTGGTGCTCATTGGACATTCCATCTGCTCTCTGTCATCTCCTAGAGTCCCTTGTAGTTTGTTGTGGCCATGTGACTGCTTATGGGCAGTGGGCTATAAGGGGAAGTAACGTGTGTTACTACTGGGATGAAAAGTAGAAAGATGTATGTGGAGTATCCACATTTCCTCTTCTCTTACTGCAGTACCCAGGGATAGTCCATATGATGATGCCTCCATCAGCTTAGGTCCCTGAATAAGTGTGTGGAGCAAAGCCACCTACCCTGATGGCAGCGTGGGATGTATAACATAAGGAAGAAGTAAACCTTTGTTATGTTCAAACAGAGGTGATTAATTTGTTATTGTAACACATCTAGGCCATCTTGACTAACAAAACCCTTGCCAGTCTGACTCTAGGAGCCCGCGATTTCTGGCCACATGGCTGTACTCTTTTCCTTAAGTGACAGAGCTGGATAAAGACCTAAGTGTGAAGTAATATATGTGATTGCCTCTCAAAAATAAAGCATAACATGGATGTAAGATATCAAGATACCATGATAGATCCCACCTGACCATAAGTACTGGACTGACCAAGGTCAGTTACATCAATCAATGATGATTTCCCATTGGCAGAATTTCAAGGAATATTTGTAAAATTTCACCTGAGAAGGAGGGCTGTATTTCCTAGAAATGGCAAGAGGAAAGGAGAGTGAGTTAAAATTTAGCACAGGCATCAGCAAACTATGGACTGCCACCTGTTTTTGTAAACAAAGTTTTATTGGAACATAGCCACACTCATTCACTCATCCAATTACACTTTATCTGTGGCTGCTTTTGAGCTACAGCAGCAGAGTTGAGTATTTTTCACAGAGACCATACGACCCACAAAGATTTGCTCTCCGGTTCTTCATAGAAAAAGTTTGCTAATCCCTTACCCAGAGGTATTGAAATACGACCAGGAGGCACGGGGCTTTCCCTTAGGGATCCTGAAAGACTTTCCAGATCTTCCCGAGGGGCCTGCTTATGTCCTGAAAATTCCCTCCTTAATCACACTTTCAAGTTAAATTAAGGCCTTAAAGGGTCCCATAAAAATGCAAATGATTATCTGCTAACTCATTACCCCAATTAACACTGTGATACTAATTCCTTTTCCAGTCTTATCTGTCTCTAGTAAGTTTCCTGGGAGAGTAGTGAACTGTGAAGGGGGTGTAGGGAGTAGAGGAAAGAGTTTGGGATGGGTTAGGAATGAGGTTGGGAGGCTTCTGGGAAACCACCAGTCAGCATGGCAAGTAGAGAATCAGTGTCATTTGCTTCAGAATTTGGCTCCATCTTGCTTTTTAGCACTCATAATCACTCTTCTGTAGGTGGAGCCAACCAAATTGCTAATCCCATTTCTTAGGTTTTAGGGTTAAAGGTGGCACTCTCTCTCCGATTTTGGCAAACAAAAAGGCACATACTCTCATGAATGATTTAACACCAGCTCTTGTGAGTAATTCATAGCCATTAAGGCCCTTTCACATGTGGCTTCCCTGTCTGGAATCCCCTACTCTGCTTTCTGATTGGCTGACCTTTATGCAGATGTCAATGGTCATTTAGGCTCATCTCCTCCTGGAAGCCGTCCCTCACTGGCCACAAGTGGGTTAGTTGTTCCTTAGTCCCATATCCTACTCCCATCCCCCATACTTCCCAGGTGATTGGGGCTCCTGCCCTAGGCTCCATGCTTTTGAGGACTTCTCTCAGACCTCTTCTGGGCTGCACTCCTCCCATGGGGTGAAGAGTTCTGGTCCTGCTTCTAGATCATTCCCTGAGTAACCAGAACCCTGTAATTCCCAGCCCAAATGGCCTTAGGCCTCTTCCAAGTGCCTGCAGAAGTTTATTCACAGAGTCTGTTTATAGAGGGTAGATGGTTTAGCTGGTGTGACCCCCGGTCCTGGAAGTTGGCCAAGGGGCATCTGCTTGGGGTCAGGGTGATGATGGGTCAAATTTGGATATATTGGTGGGATGTCCACATAAGAATCCTTCAAGTGTAGGTGGAGCCTGGGGTGGGAAGAGAAGGAAGGTAGGTTTTATAGTCCCCACAATTGCTAGGGATAGGCCTGGCCATCATAGCGTTTATTTATTGCTCTGATTCTTCTGCCATTAGACTATGAACAAATTGGAGGCAGACGGTCTTTCAAGTTCCTGGCTGAGTGAGTTGCCAGGTGCCTTGTTAATTGCTGAAGTATAGAGCAGCACCTGGAAATGGAGCTGCACTGCAGCTCCCATGTCCTCCCATCTGGAGAAATAGTCTTGTGAAGGCTGAAAGTTCACCTAGCTTCTTTCTCTGTGTGCACCATCTGCAGAATTCAGCTGCCTGGAGGCCTCCCAGGCTTGAAATGAACAAGGAATCCTTCCTGGCTGACCTTCCTTCTACCATCTGACCTACTTGTGAAGGGTGAAGCATCTTTTAGAGAGCTGGTGAAGTGAATGACCTTGCAAAACTGTACTGAGACTATATTAGTGTGAGAAGCCTTGAACCATAAGTAGTTGGTAGTGAGCTGGGGAGAGAGAGAGATGTGCCCTGAGCCATGCAAGCTGAGACTTACCCCAGACAGCAGGGAGTTTCCATTCCATCAGAGCAGAGTTTCTGACTTGACTTGTTTATTTGGGAGTTAAGTTCTCTTCAACACCTGACTTCTAAAAATTGATTTATTGAACACTTATTATGTTAAATATTTATGAATATATGAGCCACCTGAAATTGAACATGGCGGGAATATGTACACCATGGAAATCAACAAACACTACAAGTCAAGGCTTCTTCCGCTTCCTTCCCTCCCCTCCCACCCATCCCCAATCCAGCTGTTTGACCAGCACACCACTGCTTACCGTGAAGGAAACCTCATCCTGCATGGGACTGCAGGAGTCAGACACAAAGACAATTTCTCTTCTTTAAAACTTTATTTTTAAAATCACAAAAGTGTATATGCTTCTTGTAACAGATTCAAAAGAATAGAACATATGAATTAAAAGAATAATTCTTTATCTTCTAATTCAACATCCCCTCTCATACAGAAGTAACTTTGGAGTATAGACTTCTAGCCTTTTTCTAGAGTTATGTAGACACACAAAAACAAATACAAAATATATAGGTTTTAGATAAATAGAATGAAGCTACACATTTTCACACCTTACTTTTCTCCTCTAAAAATATATAATGGACATTTGTCTGAGTTAGATACTATATTCTACACCATGCCTTTTAATGATTGAAGAGTATTCTGTAATATTGTACTCTTAATGTCCGTTTAGGTCATTTTCCTTTCTTTCCTTTTTTTTTTTGGCTTCTACAAATAATGCTCCCATAAACATTGTGTGTGTGTGTGTGTGTGTGTGCATTTCTGTGTGCAAGTAGGCCTATTTCTGTAGGATTGAGTTCCAGGAATGAGATGGCTGAATTTGTTAAATAATATCTTGGCAAATTGGGTTAAATTATGCTACAAAAAATTGTACTAATGTCTTCCACTTCCAGCAAGCATGAGAGTGCTTATTTTTCCAAATTCTCACCAACAATGAATGTTACCAGTTAATTTTGAAAATTTGTTAGAAGTTATATTTTATTGTTGTTTTTACTTATATTTCCTTATTCACTTGTGTCATTCACTTATTCACAAGTGTCTTGTTTTCCATTTTTATTTCTTCTTTTGTGAGTTACCGATTCATCTTCTTTGCTCATTTTCTATTGAATCATTCATTTAAAAATTAATTTATAGTAGCTATTTAAATAAAATATATTTTTAACCATTAGTATATAATATGCATTGCAAACATTAGCATCAAGTATGTTTGTCTTCAAATTTTGTATTATGTTTATCCATATACAAGTTGTATAAAATTAACTATCCCAGGGAATGGTTTTGTGTTTTGTTTACAAAGGCTATTCATACCCCAAAGTATAAAAGCATCATCTTGTATTTTTCTAATACTTTTATTTTCATTTTACATTTAACTTTATTTGTTTGTTTTTACCTACCCAAAATTTGTTTTGTGTGTGATATGAGATGAGGATGGAAAAGATATATGAAGAATGCTTTTTGAAATATTGTTTGTAGTAATAAAGTTAGGAAGCAACCTAAATGTCTATTACTAAAAGAGTAGTTAAATATATTGTGGTAAATCTATATTATGGGACAGTATACAGCTCATAAAAAGAAACAGGTCCATACCTATTGACATGGAAGGATGTCTTTGTTGTATTAGGAGAGAATGCATTTCAGAGAAATGTATACAGTATGCAATGCGAGGACTTATGCTTATGGCCATGTAGGTTGTGCATTGCTAACTCCTTGGACTGTGATGTGATTGGCATCCCTGGAGTTATGCAGTGTAGTAACCCTCTTCACTGCACTTCCCCATTCACTGACATAGGTAATTCTTACTCTGTGGATTTTTGGTGAGTTTTCCTCATCTCCTTTTCCTTTTAGCATACTCCTGGGATTTCTCTTTCTATTAAAACCCTCCATTGGGTTTTCAGGAAAGCCCTGGCTGGTTCTATTCCAAAGCATCCAGTATTACCATGGGAGATATGCAGGCTTCTTTACTAAATTCCAGCAGTGAAGACCACTCCTACTATAGTCTCTCTTCTCCTTTGTCAATGTGGGATCCCACGGCAGGTTCATGCTTTCTACCCTTCTCTCCAGGCAGAATCAGGCACTATTTACTATATACCCCTCTCCATCCCAAACTCTAGGGATATATATCAGATTCTCTAAGAACATTCTCAGGCTTGTTATGGGAGCAATTTTGAATAGACCTGTGAGTTTTTACAGCTTAGAAGCCATCCATCTGGGAACTAAGATGCCAGTACATAGGTGAGAACAAAACAGAGAGGTGGTAGTTGAAGGTGGGAGAAGAAAGACAGTGTTATAATAGAAAATCAAGCATTCCTTATGGTGGTAGATTGAATTACTGATCCCAATTCTTCCCTGTAGGAGGAGTATACAGCTAGTATACATCACTACTTTTGTTGTGATCCCCTGGTAGACAAGCTGCATTTCCCTGCTCTTTGAACTTGGGCTTGTCCATATGATTTGCTTTGGGCAATAATTTATTAGTGAACTTAAATGAAGTAGAGGCTTGCAACATTTGACTGGGCTTGTTCTGTTGCACTTCTGCTATTGGCCTGGAAAGAACTTGCCCCTGTCAGCTCCCTAGTACCAGAAGAATCAGGTGAAGGAGGGTGAGTTGAAGCCCCAGTTTTATATCAAGCTCAGCTTAGATCATTTTCAGTGAACTCTGCTTGATTTAAAACACACAAATGAGAAAGAAATGCTTGTTGTTGTTAGCCACTGAGTTTTGGCACGGTTTCTTATGAAGCATTGTTGGGAAAATAACTGATTGATTTATGCCTTTTTCCATAAAAAACAAAATCCTAGTTTTATTTGAGCAGCAAATGAACTCAACTAAAAGAGTTCATTTTAAGCTTTCTTAATTGCTAAATGTGTCTGTGTGACTGAGTTTTGGCCAATGAGATAAAATGCTGAGTCAGATTTCTGGGAAATCTGATTAAAAGGAGCTGACTCAGCTGAAAAATATACCCCTCTAGCCCTTTCCTCCTTTGTTCTTCCTGTTTCCAGCTTCACACATGTGAAAACCGGAACTTCAGTGGCCACCTTTGAATCATAAGGTATCTTTGGGATGGAAGCCAAGTTGTAGGATGGAGAAGAAAAAGAAGAGCCTCCATCCCTGATGACTGTGGAACCAACATAACACTCTGGATTGCCTACCCCCAGACTTCTCTTATTTTAAGAGAAAAAAATGTGCTCTCTTGTTTGAGTAACTCCTAATTCTAATTGATAATGTAATATAATGTTGAATGAGAACGGAGAATATAACTCTCCATTCTCTTACTATAAATATATTAAAATATACTATTTATAAGAATAAGAACTATCAGACTATCTGAAGAAAGAATAAAAAAAAAACAAGGACTAGAAGTTACTAGAGTCAAATGATAACAAAACTTGATTATGTGAAGGGAAAATGTTTGCTGAATGATGAATAGTTACAGTCAGTTTTGATGAAAAGGCCATGTGCTAGGAGGTAGCTAAACCACAGGGCTAGGCAGGAAACTAGTTCTGGCTTCCAGTTCTAGCTATGAGCAAATGATAATGGTGTCAACTTGGGAACACTATTTAACTTCTTTGAGTCTCAGTTTTCTCATCAGTTTAATGCAAAATGGAAGCAATACAGTAAAATGCTATTTAGAAGTTAATTGTTATAATGTTAAATTAGCTATAGTTAGAGTGACTTAAATTTATTATCCTTACTGGGACATTTCGGAGAGTAAAAGGCAGATTACTGGGACTTTTCTGGCTATAGTAGTTATAACACAACTGGAGTCTGGGACTGATCTCCTCTACCCCATGGAGAGATTCAAGTTCAGTGCATTTTTTTTTCGTAATAGTTAGCCTAGTTCCTACACAGCTAATAAATGAAAACATTTTTATTTTTTCCTTTTCCATAAGTAACTGGAAAAACAGCTAAAAATATATATATTCATTAACTTCACAATAATGCAATCCTATGTTTTATGCAATTACATTTTTTGGCCCCATTTATCCTATATTACAGGGTTTTCCTGTAATAACACCTACACATGACTATCTTCCAGGGTTGTCATAAGAATCACATGAGTATCTATAAAGCAGCAATGCCTTGAAGATTATAAAAGCTTCTGGAAATTCTAGGAGTTTTCATTGAAAAGAAAAAAATGTAACATGACATCTATTGTGGTAAGAGTAATCACATTGGAACACACAAGTTAGAGACAAGGAGATGACATAGTCAGGCATAGGTTACATGCAACAACATAATAATTACATTTATCTCCAGAATATGGTCTTTGGGAAAATTGTGATGGAAACATTTTTATATAGTCAAAAATAAAGGAATGGAAATAACGAACTAGCATGTGTACAATATTACCGAAGTTGAATTACTTTGCCAGCTAAGTACATTATGATGTAATTGTTATTGTCGCTGATTCCAATGTGTTATTAAGTACAAAGAGTTATTATGATGGTTGTTACTGCTGCAATTATATTGTAAATTGATTCTTTTAAAGGACTATGAAAACATTAAATAATTTTCACCCAAGGATGGGTGCAGTTAGGTTGCCGTGCCTGACTCACGTATACGAGTGTGAAATCCTGCCTCAGAGATTTTCTCTACTTGCCTAGTTCCCTGCCTGAAATGAGGCCATTAGTCCTATTCAATGATTTATTGATTCACAATTATTCATTTATTTACACTTATTTGGGGGCTTACTCTCTGGCAAGTGCTTAATAAAGCAGTAAACAAATTGTAGAAGATGCTCTCAGTTCTCTGCCCTTATTCCTTGAAACTTCAGGCTACTCCTGAGGTTTACAATGACTGCCAGTACCTGTATCTTATTTCTTTGAAGGCATTCTCCAAGGCAGTGGAAAATCACCTACCACCACACCATGCAGCCCTTAAACAATGACTGATAGGGGTTAGTGTATAGATCTACTGTCTTATTCCTCAGATGAAATAACTGTGAGGGATGTGTTTTATATAGTTTCCCAGAGTTATATGTAGGGTTTAAAATTCAGATACCCAGGGTGGCAATGGCTTGATGAAACCACATTTATTCAAGGCCTTTGTTTCCCTGTCTCATTGCCCTTCTGGGGCTATCTGGGATTCATTCCCTAATACCATACTTACGTGAATTCCTTGTTTTAGGATCTGCTTCTGGGGGAATGCTTGAAGACATAACCCCTGCCTTCTTGGCTTTTATAGAAAAAGGGTTACTGATTCAACTGCCTGCAGGGGCCAGGCAGGTGTGGTAAATGAGTTCCTCCCCAGAACTTCACCAATTACCAATGTACTTAGAACTCAGGGACCTCTGCCTAAAATCTTTAGCTTACTAGCTATTCTTTCCTCCAAAGGTATAGTTCTTGCTTTGCAGGGGGCCTGAAGAGGAACATTTGATTAAGTGAATGATGGTACAGTCCATAACCCATCCTCTCCTTCATTCACACATCAACCCATCCCCCATCACTCACTATCCATTCAACCACCAACCCACCCACTCACAACCCAACCATCTAGTCCCTCGCTGCTCACATCCTCACTACTCATTTCCAAACATTATTAAAATCTTTTCTCTGGGCATAAAGTCATGCTAATCAAAGTAGGGGGAAACAAGGAATTTATAAAAGGTCAATAAGCTGACCTTAACATACCTTATCTCTAGTGACTTCCTTTCCCACAAACACTTTGGTATAGTAGAAATTTGCTGAACACCTCAGGCTGTTTCATGTCAAGATGCATTTGCTTTGACTATTTCATCTTTCTAAATCTTCATTCCCTTCTTTAATATGTTGACAACACATATTTATTCTTCAAAGCCCTCTTAATTAAACACCTGTAGTGGATACTGCAGTTTCCCGCAGAAAGTCCGCATTCAAGATGGTGACACCTATTTCCTCACCTCTGGGAGTGTTGGTTGCTGATGGCTCATAGGGCCCCCTCCTCAGGGGCTTGACTGGTCAATATGGACATACAAAAGCCTAACCCATTTGCCACAAATTAGGATCTCTCCTAAGGTCCCTCCCAGTTCCAGAGCTTCTCGTGTGATTGGTTGAGGTCTCATTTGCAGTTGGAATGCAGTTAATATTTTCCCTTGTCCAGTTCTTCTTTCCTCATTCCCTTATAGAACACTCCCTGTTCAACCACCTGCACTCAAATCTCCAAGACTCAGGGTCCGTTTCTAAGATAATCTGATCTAAGACAATATCTTTGCAACGTCCTCTCAACTTCTCCGAGGCCCTGCCCTAAGAAGACAGAATGAAAAGCTCAATCACTTTATTACCTCCTCTTCTATGCCCCCAAGGCTCTTAGTTCATATGGTGTATCTGTAAGTTAGGAAGACAGAGCCATTATTAATGTTATGGGAATATGGGATTTAATAGAAGACCTTTTTCTTACATGTAAATAGAAGGCGGTGTAAACTATAAAGAGCTAGAAGCAAGGAGTCAGGCATCAGAGAAACAGTCATGCGCCCATGTTTGCCAGGACCACAGACATACGTAAACAGGAAGAGCCTGAAGAAAAATCTGGTGCTAGCTGTGGCTGGCTACTGATGTGGGGCTCCAAAGGAGGCAGCTGCGGAGAGGGATGTAGAAATTGCTGCCTCTGTAGAAGCTGTTATCTCTGTGGAATCTGTAACTTTGGCAGGCTACAGTCAAGTATCTTATGGTGAACTTGGGGCCACTGTTGGTCAGCAGGGCTGGAGATCTGGAAGATGACCTGGCTGCAGAATAAGAGGAGAGAAAGAAAATGCTGGGGCCCCTCTGGACCTATCTGTGTCTGTCTTCATATCTGACCATCAAAACTTTCTAAAGTAATGGCCTCTGCTTTTCCCAAATATCACATGAATTCGTCTGTTAGTTAACTCCAGCCCAAAGCCACAAGGGAAGGTGATTCTGGGAAATGTAGTTTCCAGCCATAGATAGGAGTGTTGGTGCCAAGTTGCCAACCTGCACTCCATATACACTTGACATGAGGACATTAAACATACTGCCTCAGTGTTGGATTTTTCTGCTTGGAGACTCCTTCTAGATCAGGAGTAGAGCAGCTACAGCCTGTGGGCCAAATCTTGCCTACTGTCTATTTTTGTAAATAAAATTTTATTGAAACACAGCCACTTCTACTTGTTTATATAATATCTATGGCTGTTTTTTCCCTACAATGGCAGAGTTGACCAGTGGTGACAGAGACAATACGGCTACCAAGCCTAAAATATTTACAGAAAAATTTTGCCAAACCCTGCTCTGGACTCTGAAATCTGTGAAGACAGGGACTGTCTTACTTATTTTTGTGTCCCCAATGTCAGTGCCCTGCACATTGCATGGAAGAGTCCAACAAATATTTACTAAATGATTGAATAAATTTGGAAGATGAAAAACTTGTACAATTATTAACACATGATTCTGATACATTCAGAAATATAAGTAAGCCTCATGATTGGAGAAACCATGAACTTCATTCTTTTGGAGCAGAATGTATGAATTATTATCAGGTGGTATAGGAGATACCAGGTAATCTTGAGTGGATTCGATGAAAGTACTAAGTTTCCAGAAGAGTTAAGGAAAGAGGAATGTGTTATAGAATAGAAATTAGCAACATTAGGTTTTAGACATGGGTCAGTCATTTTCTAGCCATGTGATCTAGAACAAGTTACTAAGGGCTCTCTTAGCTGCCTTTTCTTCAGCTATGGGATAAGTGTAAGAACATTGGCTTGGCCAAACTAGGGGAGTTTTTATGGCAAGCTAATGACATGATGGTGTGAAATGCTTTGAAAACTGTAAGTACCACTCAGATAAAAGGGATTATTTTGCAGTTAAAAATCATTTTCACAATTAACGTGGAGCACCGGGTTGGTCAAGCCCCTGTTCTATTTGTGCTTTTAAGGTGTCTTAAACCTTAAAGACTTGGTTGAATCAACCAGGACCTATGACTCTGTCCCTAATGTGAGCAGAAATGCCCCAGATGTCAAAATATAGGGTGCGATGTTGGTGGAAAATGGCCCTTTTCTTCTAAAAATTGTTCATGTCTTCAATTTCTCCCTGGCAATAGGGTTTGGTTTTTTATAGAACAGTGTCTGATTTGTCAGCAACCTTTAGGTAGCTTATTGATTTAACAGTTCTTCAGAAATGTTAAGAAATATGTGGTTTGCTGACAGCAACAGGGAACTGTGCCTTAAGAGAGGAATCTGATGGCTTGCTCCCAGCGGTCCTGGCTCAGGGCCTTCGCAATCACTGTTTTTCAGAAAATTGTTTTAAATAGCATTTATGCTCCATTTGGAACAGTATTTTTTTTTTTTTTTCGTTTGCTTCTTTCCCAACAATCAATGGGGATTGCAGTGTCTTTGCTTGGTATCTAACACACTATGGCTGAATGAAGTCATTTCATGGTGAAATAACCCAAATGGAATTGATATGTGCTTTGGTAGAATGCTGAAGTTCACTGTATCAAAGTAATCAGACTGCAGAAATAATTTGCAAAACTAAATTTTCAACTTATTTTTTCTGAGCATTGAGACAAATTAGAATCTGTGGATCTGTCCTTGAAGAAGCCTCCAAAAGGCAGGACTGTAAGAGAGTAAAAAGGAAGAACTCATCTTAAAATTAATTCCTTTGGGATAGTAGGGCTCACCAGCACTCTTCTGCCTTTCTTCCAATTCCCTTCATAGCTTCCCACTGCCAAGTGGGAACAATTTACTAATCTGATTGGATTATATCTTGTTTGAGGATGGGCTACTGTGCCTTAAAGGGCAACAGGAGCTTCAAGATTTCCTTCTTTCTTTCCTCGTATCCTGTGCCTCTAATGGTGTGGGTAGGTCAAGGTGCTTATTCTCTGTAGTCTCCCATTTCCTCTTTCTTGTGTTGTTACAAATATTTAGATTTGGAGGGGACATAGGAGGCTAGGGTGACCAATTCACCCCAGCTTGCCCCAGACTTTCTGGGCTTTAGCACTGAAAACCCAGCATCTCAGGAACCCCCTCAGTCCCAGGCAAACCGTAGACCTTATTTCAGCCCCTAAATGAAGCCACACATTCCAACTTAATTTTTAATGGGGGTCTTTGTATTGGGTATTATGGAGACTGCCTTACCTACTAATTAAGAGCTGCTTTTAAAAAAAATTAAAATTTCAAGTTGGCTTTTCTTCTTGTACCTGCTCCCCTATTCTGCAGCCGCCTGGAGAGAATCTGTGGAAGGAAGGATGGCTCCCCTGCTCTAGCGGCCCTACAAATGCCTCACATCTGAAATGGCTGCGTGTCTTATAGACACAGACACACAAGGACCAAAAGGGCCCTGAGGTATGTGTCTTGGGGAGCAGGAAGAGCAAAGGGGCTGGTGGAGACTAAAGCGGAGGAGAAGGGCCAATAAAAGTTTTTAAGAAAATGGGCCAATTTTCTGAAGGGGTCTCATTTCGAAGGATGTTTATTCAGGCCAATGATGTTGAGTTTCCACGTTGTGCCGGGCCCTGTGTCAGGCCCTGGAGACACTGAGATGAGTGAGACACAGTCCTGCCCCAGTGAGCTCCTCGTCCTGCTTTCTTGGTAACTCTCAATGGTGTGAGCTCAGCTTCCTCCCTGGACCGCGGTGAATCAAGGCTGGGGCTAGAGTCCAGGGGAAATCCACACCACAGCTGCTTTTCTCAGCGGTGACCGTATCAGGAAAGCGCAGCTCAGCAACTGGAGTTCTAGCTAAGTGGAAATGTCACCTGATTTCTCGGTCTGGGATGAACGTTTGTTATCCTGCACAAATGGGCATTGATCTCTTTACAACCCAGGTTGCAATGTGGCTCCACATCCCTGGCAGGCTATTAAAGCCCATCACACCACATTTGAGACGATCTGCTTGCCTTCTGGCCACAGGGGCTGATTTTTGGATCCTTTAAGAGATGTCAATTGTTGTTTCAGAGGTAAATTCCGGAAAATTGCTTAATCCTGGTCTCTTTCAGGGCCATCCTAGGTAGTGAATGAACTGCTTTCTTTTTATTATGAGTTTGGTTATTATTACTCATGGTTATAACTTACAAAAATCCAAAAATTTTAGGTCTTTTGAAAAATTAGCAACTCTGGCAAACACTGGGCCCCACTCATTGAATAACAACCACCATCTGGGGTTAAATAGGGACTGTCTCCTTTACAGAGGGCTTGCAGTTCCAGGTCCTCAAAACCACCCCACCCACTGCTGTCTCTCCCATATTGTAGCAGACAGGGGCCATTTCTCAGTCCTGCTTGCCCCTTTTTTATTTTTATAATCTCCCTGAGCCTATAGATATTTGACTTTTTGAACCCTGCGTTAGTCTATAATCAGTGCAACCTCTTCCACAGTGACCATTTCCATCTTTTTTCCCTGCCCTCTTCCCTCCCCCTCATCCTCCTCCTTTTGCTTTCCACCCCTCCCCTCTCCTCCCACCTGGTCTCATTGCCTGGTAGTGCAGCTTTATGTAGAATCGTGAGAATCTGAGAATCGTGCATCACCTTTACTGAGCATAGAACAAACATTTACAGTGTCCATTTCAGCACAATCGTCTACACCTACATCACCTGGGAATTAATTATAAATGTAAATTCTCAGGCTCCATCTGGACCTACTGAATCAGAAACTCTGGGGGTGGGATCCCACAGTCTGTTTTAACAAGCCTTTCAGGCCATTCTGATGCAAGAAGTTTAAGGACCACTGGTCTCAACTTTCAAGCAGCATCCATTTACTCAAAATGAGTTTTGGAAGGCAATTTACTTCTCTGGCTGTCGTCTGAGGATACCACAAAATCCCTCCTTGTTTTTTCTCCACATGCATACAGTGGAGGTGAAAGAAATGTCTATTTGCAGTCCAGAAATCACCATTTTGTGAGGTGTCTGAGGGCCTTTTAGTTGAAGTCTTGTTCACTTTCAGTTTTGTGAGATATTTATTGTGGCCCAGAAACATTCCTTTCCCTGTCACTGACAAAAAGAAGAGAGGGATAAACCCTCCCTTGAGGTCTGTTAGTTCTTGATTAGATACTCTGTGTACTGCTCCTTCAAGTTGCTCCTTGGGCATAAATCTCGTCTCCCCAAACAGATGGTAAGTTCCTCGCAGACAGGAGCTTAAAGCTCAGCAAAGCCTGGCTGACTGCTTTGAACGAAACAACTTCATTTGCTTCCTCACCAAAGGTTATGCAGGGGCTGCAAGACTCATTTCTGAATTCAGCCCAGGTTGGCTTTGTGAGCATGAGGTAGCTCCTAATCAGGCCATCTTGGGTACAGGTGCCGGCCCTAAGAATCCTCTGGAATGGAGAGGGGGGAGTGTCGTACTCACTGAGGATTCTGCAGGTGCTCCTTTGAGAGTAAAGTCCGGGAATCACTTCCTCCCCAGTAAGCTGACCATTGTGCCCAAATACTCATCCAGGAAAAAGGGGAACCCTGATGCTGGGGTAGCTGGGAAGAGGAAATGGATGGTGGATCACAGGTGATGATTTGATCACGTGGTTATCTGGTTGGTGGCAGGGTCTTGACCCGGCTCTCAGGTTGAAGTGATACCAATGGACTGTGCTGTCCACTTAGCACCAGGGTTGAGTCAGGTTAATTACATCAATTCCTCCATATTCCTTCCTTATATTGAAGTCTAGAAAGGGTAAGGAATATATCAAACAGCTACTAAGGGGACTATTCATTCATTCATTCATTCACTCTGTCCACATACTCCTATTAATCTCCTGCTGTGTGCCAGACAATGAAAGGTTTTATATGTGTGTTATGAGTTTCTTTTCTGTCAAGCTCCAAATAATGGCTTTGATACTTCTGCGATTGATTTCATTAATTAAGTTAATTTTATTCGTAATGTTGGGGACATAAGAAATGGATGCAAATAAATGCTAATTTCTGAATTAATATTTCAAGCTAAGGCCCTTGCCATTTTTTAAGGGAAGATTGCTGCAATGGTATTGGAATTCAGAAATAGAAGCTTGTTTTTCTCGTCTCTCATTTAAGCTGCGTAGGCTCTCACCCTGAGAATGAAAGTTTCTAAAGTCTTAAGGACTTCTGCCCTAGTTTACTCTAGCTCTTGGGAAGTAGTCATTAATGCTGAAAATGCTACCTTTTGCTGTCCTCTCTCATGACTCTTTCTTTGCCTTGGGTCAGAGAACTGATGAGAAATGTATCTTCCCTTTTTCCTCCAGTTTGGCTTTTCCTTCTTGACCCCTTTGCTTTGCACATAGACCTGGTGACATAGGACAGCACTAAGGGAAGGGAAAGGTGCCTGGCTGGATGCATGCATTTCAAACCTCTCCAACTACCCACTTCCCCCTTCACATGTTTCTGTGTTAGCTTTTGGCCCCACGGGGAGGAGTTCTTATGGAGAATGCTAAAGAGGAAAACTTTATTTTCCTATGCACAGCAGTGATCTCACCTTAATGTGCTCTTTCAGGATTGGGCAATGAGATGTTTGTTTCAATGGAGGAGTTTCACTGCCAATGAAATTCTATGAGTTTCTACACTGCAGTAGCCCTTTTGTTTTGGGGGGCAGTGGTGGGAGTAGGAAGTGATGGCCAGGTTTCTTCTGGGGGAGCAGAAGGTTTTGATTCCATTTCTTTGATGATTTGAGAGGCTCCACTGGGGGGGGGGATGATGAAACATGCTGCTCATAGCTAAATCTAGAAATTCATACTCTAGATCAAACCCCCTGGCTCAACTCACAGGACCTTTGACAATCTAGCCCTTGCAGCCTGGCTGGTCTTGTCTCTCACAGTGCCTGTCCTCCCTCTCACATCTCCCCATGGTCCAGTCTGTGGAAGCTGCTTACCATTTCCCTGAATACTCCACACTCTTGGTACCGTTAGGGCTTCGTTTTCTCTGGATCAACTTACCTGGGGGAACATCTGCTCATCTTTCAAGACTCAACTTGAGCATTACACCTTATATCAAACCCAACAGAGCCTTGTCTCTTCACCTCATGCCACCTCTATGTAGAGTTGACTACTGTTTCCTTAAGTTCTGTTCATAACTATGCTGTGGCATTTACCATAAGCTTTTGTAATTGTTGTTTTACAAAAATAAGATAATATCATAGTGTTTAAAAGCAGAGACTCAGAAGCAAGACTGCATAAATTCACTACCAGTTCTGCCATTTCCTAGCCATGTAATTTAGGGAAAGTTACCTGGTCTTTATGCTTTAGTTTCCCCATCTGTAAAATGAGGGTAATGATGATAATACTACTACTTACTTTGTAGGTTTGTTTTAAGGATTAGATGAATTATTCCTCTCCCTCCCTCTCTGCTTTCCTCTTCTTCCTTCTTCTCCCCCTCCTCCTGCTCCTCTTCCTTCTTCTTCCTTTACACGCCCAATTTCTTGTACTTATTACTCTTCCCTTTTATACAACCTGCCCCTAGGGATTGATGGATGCAGTCTAGGATAACTACTTTTTTGTTTTTAAATTTCATAAATAAATTTTGAAAATAATACAAAAGTTATAGTGTTGGATGCTGCCTCTTCAAAATATCACCAAAATAATCTGTTGATAAAGCAAGTTCAAGTTTATTGCTTACTACAGTAAGGGAGATTACTCCCTTGACAGAGTCTTAATACCAACTCAGAAGAGGGAGGGCAAAGTTGCAACATCTATGATTCCATTAAAAGTGAGCAAAGTTTATGATAAAATAGTTTGGGATGAGTTGGCACAGCTAGGTAAGAATTTCAAGGGAAGGGGTTCAAAGCAGGTCTTGGATTGTTGATGAGCCTGGTTGAATTATTTATTGTTACTTGTTGAGTACTTCCAGGAAGTCATTGAAACATATGTTAAAAGGTATTTGAAATTTCATCTTCCTGGACAAGAGTGTCCTGGAATAGTCCTGTAAATGTGGATAGTAATCTGGGTGGACATAGATAGTTT
Source organism: Lemur catta (assembly GCF_020740605.2). Taxonomy (NCBI): domain Eukaryota; kingdom Metazoa; phylum Chordata; class Mammalia; order Primates; family Lemuridae; genus Lemur; species Lemur catta. The sequence continues at coordinate 150,363,952 of NC_059128.1, forward strand.
CAGTTCTTGATACTTTGAAAGATAAAATATTTTTTATTTTCAAGATCCAGGTTTTATTGAGGTATGGTTTGTTATGAAATTCTAAATGGCTGAGGTGCAAGCATAAACCAAAATGTCTGGAGGATTTTGAGAATACAGTATATACCATACACAACAGAAAGGGAAAAAATATGAGATAACATAAGAGCTTTAGAATCCCACACAAGAGAAAAAGTCCAACCATACAGCAGGAGGAAGAAGTTAGGAAGAGAGGATACTAAAGGTTAGGCAATGTTGCATCTCAGAAAAGGTGCTTGGTATATCTTCTTTAGGAGGTGATAATGGTGGAAAGGAGAACCTTGGATATTTGGGAATCTGAGGGTAAAGGGGACTGTATCTCATTTCTCAGGTAGAACTCAGGGAGAAGTCAGCCATAAGTAGACTCAGCAAGGGCAGCAGTCCCTGTGTAGAGAAAGGTTGGGAGGTAGCACCCTGTGCCTCCCATGCTAGAGTGCGACCAGGAAGTTGGCTAAGAGTTGAGAACTTGCAGACTGCTAGGGTATCATTGTGGTACAAGTGAGGGGACTTCATAAGAGAAACTGTGGATTAGTCATCCCAGGCTAGGGACTAGATAGAGAACACAACCAAGTGTCAGAGCATCATCCATGGGAGGGAAGAAATGGAGCCCCCTCGATTAACCACTGAGCATTGCTTTTGCTGGGAGAACAGGTGGAGAGGTGCATCAACAAAGAATGTGTCTCAGTTGTTTATTGCTGTATAATAAACCATCTCCAAACACTAGCTTCAGCCACTAGCTCAAGTTTAGACCCACAACAGTTATTAATTTTGCTCACAAATATGGGAGAGGGGGTGAGTGGGCTCAACTAGGCCTTTCTTGCTCAGTTCTCTTAGGTGTTCGCACTCTGATGGTAGCTGGGGCTGGGGTTGCACTGAAGTCCTCTACATTTATAAGTCTGATTCCTAGGCTGGGGAGACACAAACAGCTGAGAGTAGGAAAACCAAGATTCTCTCTCTTCCTTCACCTGGTCTTTCCACAGGACAGCCACCAGCCCAGACATTTTTACATGGTGGCTGAAAGTTCCCAGAATGAGTGTTCCAACTCACAGAAGCCTGTGACCTTCTCTAAACTAGCCTCAAAAATCACAAGGCAACCCTTTTGCCACATTCTCCTCATTGATGTGGTTACAATAGCCTGCCAGATTCAAGAGAGGTGACGTAGATTCCACATCTTGATAGGAGACATATCAAAGAATTTGCAGGCATGCTTTAAAACCTCCACAGTCTGATGAGGCAAAATATTGAGGATCCCCCATCTCAGAGGAAGCCCAGATGCCGGGAGAATATGACAGTCTCTGGGAACTCAGGTCAACTGAGAGACTAGGAGGAGAAGAAGGGGGACAGAGAGTTATTTTGAATTGGACACATTTAAATGCTGATCTTGTTTAAATCTGTCAGTTTCAATTTACATTGATCAAAAAAGTTAGGTTTCTCAATTCCAAGTGGAAAAAGAGTGGCAAAAGAACTGAATTAAGTTTTGTTACTAAAAAAATATAGTTACATATTGCACATCTGAAACTGTGACGGTGTGAACCAGTGCTGGGGACACTGGGAAGATGGCAGGCCTGCTCTTGCAAAACCAACTGAACTCTTCCTAGCTCAAATTTAATTTTTGTGCATGCAGAAGGATCTGAAAGCTTTCATCAGGCCTTGGGCTTTGCTGGGGTGCATGGAGGGAGCTGACTTTAGATTTTTGGGGGCTGATGAGAACAGAGTCACCAGCAGAGAGCCCTGGGTCTAAGGATCCAAGTGCAGTTGGATCCTGGAGAAAATATGACCAACAGAGGTCTGAGAGGCAGGGTGAGCACTGGCCCTGTGAGAAGTTGTGGGACTTCTTGCTGGTGCCAGATCCTAAGAAGCTATAATGGATCTGAAAAAAGTGAGGTGAGTCCTCCCTACTTCTGAGGGCCCAAAAGTACTAGTGTTTGCAGATATAGCCGAGGAGCTCAGAGACTTTGTCCTGATACTACCATTGTGGTGACAACTTGCCAGCTGGGTCATCACTGATCCGTGGTAAAAACCCATGCACCATGACTGTCAGCCAAGGCACCCAGAGCTGGGCCCAGGGAGTACTTACTTATTTGAGACCCGACATGTCATTCCTTAATACCCACTCCTTTTTATGATATTATTTTCAGTGACAATCACATAGTACCCGGTAATAATCATTATTTAATTTATTTGCCTTTAAGTAAATAACAATTAATGAAAAATAAGAAATTTAAATTTTTAAAATGTTATTTAAATTCACAAAAATATTTCAAGTATGAACTACATTTTTCACTTCTCAAACAAAATTGTTACAGATTATAGTTTTTACTCCTTTTCATTTTAAAATATTTTAAAACAAATATTACAAGTGTTTGTATAGTACTGGAACTCAAGTGACCCAAATTCTGTTTCTTCATGTTTATAGTCATTGTGCTGTCATTGTTTACTTAGAATCTGCTATTCCAATGTAGGGATGTGGAGTACCACAGGGATTGGAGACCTGAACCGTACCCGAAGGAAGCTGGAGCAATTCAGGACTACTATGAACTTAGCCTTCAGAGGATCTCATAACCGAGTCCGGGTGTGCTGGGGGCCAGCTTTGTAACTGAGAGTTTTCTGCATTAACTTCCATGTAGAATACAATGTTTATTAAAAGATAAGTGATAAAAATGTGCTAATTTAAAGCTTACATATATATCATTAAAACTCAATGGTAAACACAGAAATTGTTGAAACTTAGACCAACAGAAGATTTGGGGGTGAGAGGTGTATTTTTATCACTGACATTTTTAAATTGCTGTGCATGATGAAAATAAAAGGCAGGCTTGCATCTAGTTAGTTTTATCATTATTTTTAATTTATCATGAGGTTTTTTGTTTATTTGTTTGTTTGTTTTGTTTTTTGAGACAGAGTCTTGCTCTGTCGCCCAGGCTAGAGTGCCATGGCATCAGCCTAGCTCACAGCAACCTCAAACTCCTGGGCTCAAGCGATATTCCTGCCTCAGCCTCCCGAGTAGCTGGGAATACAGGTGTGTGCCACCACGAGTTAATTTTTTCTATTTTTTCTATTTTTAGTAGAGACGGGGTCTTGCTCTTCCTCAGGCTGGTCTCCAACTCCTGACCTCAAGCAATCCTCCTGCCTCTGCCTCCCAGAATGCTAGGATTATAGGTGTGAGCCACTGTGCCTGGTCTATTTTTAATTTCTCTACAGATACTGTACACCTTAGTAGCTGGCACGCAGGGTAGACTCTTCCTACTGCCCTCTCTTGGTGTATGTACCACTGGTGGGCCTGAACCTAGGAGTAAAGATATATAGAAACCAGAGAAGAGAAGCAGCAGCAAGCATCAGTCTGGGCAGCTCCTCAGGGAAAGGCAGGTGCTAGGAAACACATTCAAGAACTCAAGTGTGAAGATGATAAGAACACCAAGGGAGATTTGACCTCAGTGTAAAGAAAAAAATGTTCTCGGGAATATAAACTACGGTCTTTTAATCTAAAAGTTTTGTAGATAAATTGGAGAGGATGATGACTGTTGAGACATGAACTGGAAGATCAAGAGCAAGGACTATTTTATAACTCAGAGCAAAATTGCAAAGAGAAGGAAATCATGGAGTGAGAACTTAAGTAAATTGGTGTATAGATCCATGAGACCTAATATATGAGCAATAGAAATTCCAGAAGGAGCAAAAAGAACAGATGGAGGAGAGCTAACTCATAAATAAATAATAAAAAGAAATTCTTCTGAGCTGATGAGAGAACTGAAGCTAAAGAAAACCCTTAGTCTGCAGAGTTCTAGAAAGTGTTCTGAGGACCAGGTAGTATTGAAGAGAAAAACCCTATAACTCAGTGTATCCTGGCAAAATTGCTAAAGTCAAAGGGTAAAAAGAAAATCCTATAAACTTCAAGATAGAGAAAAAAGTTACTTAGCATGGAGAAAAAGAATCAGACTTGTATTTGAACTTTATTTCAGCAACACTGCAAATTAGAAGATAGTGGAATACTGTTTCTATATAATTCCAAGAGAAGTCTGTGCCTGAATAATCTTATACACAGTCAAAGTACTATTCACTAGAGCAAATGAATGAAATTTATGAATTTATAATAAGTCGGAGAGAGTATGTACATGACTCACTATGTACCATCTGAGTCAAGTAACTGAGACGAGACTCTAACTAAACAAACAGACCCCAGCGTGGTAATCAATGGACAATGCTGGAATGAATGGAAATATGTAATGCAAGTGTCATATGAAGATTCTGAAGCAGAAGAGACCTACTCCCTGGATAATACTCTACAAACAAGAATATCAAACTGGCCTCATAAGCCTGGGTAGAGGGAACATAAAAACATTTAAGCAGTTTCATTTTACAGAGGATAACGAGGAAGAAGAGACAGAAGAGAGACAGGGCTGGCTTCATGGCCTGTGAGCTGTAACAGGTCTCATGCTCAGAAAGGTCTTGCATTTGATCTAATGCTTCAATGCTTGAAATGATTAATAATTTTGAACAAGTGGTTCTGCATCATCATTTTGCAATGGGGCCCCCCAAATTACATAGCTGGTCCTGGATGGAGATTTTCAATAGACTAAATTTCAACCCTGAATTGACCAAGTTTAAATCCAGAAGATTCTGAGTTACTTTGAGTTGAAAACAGTATCAATTTTCTCCTGATCAAATATAGTGGCTTGAGAACTTGGTTAAATTGAAAAATAGAAAAAAGTAAGATGTTTGTATGTCAGCCTCTATGAAGTTTATATCTGATAACATGCAGGTTACTTGAGAGCAGATGCTAATTCCTCATCTATGTATCCTCACCAGGCTCCTCATAGGGAAGGTGCTAAGTGAGGTGGAGTGAAGGAGCTGTCGCCACCTGAACGCACACTGTACACACTGTGTGCAAAAGCAGTCCTGTTGGGGAATGGCAGTCTTCCTAGGTTATAGAAAGTATTCTATGCACTGAGGGCTAATGGTCCCTGATATTTTGATTTTAATTAAAACATCTCAAAAACTGCCAGGTACTGTGCTGAAAGTTGCTGGGAGGCATCAAATAAATAAATCAGGGCTACTATTCACACTTTAGTATGAAATAGTTACCTCTTTTAAATTCTTTTTTTAATTTTATTTATTTATTTATTTATATTATTATTATTTTTATTTCAGCACATTATGGGGGTACAAAAGTTTAGGTTATGTATATTGCCCTTGTCCCCCCCCCCCCCAAATCAGAGCTTCAAGCGTGTCCATCCCCTAGATGGTACTCATTGCACTCATTATGTGTGTACACACCCATCCCCTTCCCCCTCTACATCTGCCTGGCACCCAATTAATGTTATTCCTAAATGTGCTCTTAGGTGATGATCAGTGAAACCAATTTGACGGTGAGTACATGCAGTGCTTATTTTTCCATTCTTGGGATACTTCACTTAGTAGAATGGATTCCATCTCTATCCAGGAAAATACAAGAGGTGCTATATAACCATTATTTCTTATAGCTGAGGAGTACTCCATGGTATACATACATCACATCTTATTAATCCACTCATGTATTGATGGGCACTTGGGTTGCTCTTATTTGTTGAGCAAAATTAGTCTCTTGTATTCTCCCCTTTCTAGCTTTCTAAGTTTTGCCTTGTTCTACATGTTTCTTTTCTAACCTAAACAATCTATTTAACTCCATTGCACCTACTCAGGTAGGCATCTCTGAGTTTGGCTCTCCAGATTTCATGGTTTTTTTTTTTTTTTTTTCACAGTACCAGTCTTGATTTTGTACTAAGAAATTTTTCCTTCCCAAACCCTTAGACCTAGGAGTATAGCACATCCCAAGGGAATCGATCCCTGCATTCCCTGGCCTTAGTGATTATTTGGGAGAAAGTGGTCAATTCTTTGCCATCCAAACTGGATGCTTTTGAGAATGAAAGGGCAACTATTGATAATTACACTGGGACAATAGCGTAGGTGGGGACTCTTCTAGACAGAGTTGGATGTGCCATTCCTAGTTCGGTGGGGCCACCTGATCCTAGGCAATCTGAGCAGTATGAACATCTGGGAATTTGGGGCAAAGGAGAAGCTCTCTTCCCCTAGGGGTTACTGGAAGAGAAAAACTCTTTCTCTGGATAATGCTGTTTGAGGGTGAAAGACTGGGAATTGCTATAGTCACCGTAGTCATGCTACTCCCTGAGGATGACTTAGGGAGCCAATACATAGAGGAAGGCAGGTAGGAGAATCCCAGGGGATCAGAGTGGGAGCCCCAATGCCACAGGTCCTTCGTCTCCTGCATACTTCTCCCTAGGAGGAAGCATTTATGTCCATACCGTCCTCTCCATACAGAAACTTTCTAAATAGACTCATCCTACCCTGAGCTCTGAGCTTAGCTCCTCAAAGACATTTTTGTTTTCCTATGGTATATCTCCTTTGGGAAGTCCTACCATTATCTTGAAAGAGATAACAAAGCTGACTCTAGCTCTGTGTCCTAAATTTTCTGTTTTAGTCATTTTGTCATTTGTTTAGTACTCATTTTGTTCCACTCATTTTTTTTAATTGCTTGAATTGCATGGGTTCATTTTCTCCCCTAGATCCAGCTGACACTTTTTCAAAGGCTCTTGAAAGTATGTCTTCCTTCCCATGTTTCCTCCTGACTTGAAGCCCTCTGGGCATCATTGTTGGGTTGTGTCCTAGCTTCTGCGCTAGCCTTCTGGCTTCCAGACCTTCCACCTCCTCTGATGTGAGAGTTTTTAATCATTTACTTTTGCACATGTGTGTCTCTGTGTGTGTGTGCCATGGATTCCTTTGACACAACTCAAGGACTCCTCCAAATAATGATTTTAAATGTACATGGTAAAATACATAGGATTACAAAGCCAATTATATTAAAATACAGTTATTGAAATAGAAGCCCTCCTTCCACAAATTTGTGCTACAGTAATATATATGCTTCTCTATTAATGCCTTATATAGTAGTACCCAGTGATAGGTTCAGTAACAATCATAATTTAAAATCAGTGATAAATGTATGATATTTTGATATACCAACAACTATAACAGGAAACAAAAATATCTATACTTTTTATGTTGGCAAATTTACAAGTACTGCAGATACTACTGCAGTCTATTACCTGCATTCGAAATAGAAGAAAATGTCACATTCCAACTGAGATTAGTATAAACAGTCTCTAGCTGTCAAGTTTTGTCCTCCTAAGTACGTGGACCCCAGGTTAAGATCCCCTGCTTTAATCAGTCCTGGTGTAGCTGCCAGGCCAATATCCCCCAATTAATCTTTTCATTATGTCACTTCTTTCCTCAATTGTGCTCTGATTGTCTACTGCTTATTGGAGCAAAGTCAAATAAACCACTGAACTTGGCGTTCAAGAGCTCTCATGGTGTTTGCTACCCTACCTCTCCAGCTTTTCTGATAGCATTGGATTCTGCTTTCTAGCTAGGCTTAGTTCCTTGTTGTCTTGAGAACATAGCAAGTGCATACCTGTATGTTTTATTCAGGGTGCTATATTTGCTAGTGAAAGAAACATAATTTGCTTAAGCAAAAAAGGATTCAAATATGAATGGATCCAGGTGCACAAATTATGCTTTCTGGTATCTTTCTGTCTAAATCTCCTAATTCTTCTTTTTCTGCATTGGCTATATTGGCTTTAATTTCAGGCATGATCTCCCTTATCCTGGCAAGATAGACCAGAATTCCAGGCTTTTTACATTTTTTCAGTTTATCAATCCCAACAGAGAGAGAACCTCATGTTAAATGGTGCCAAGAAAAACCCTTGGAATTCCTAACTGAAATAAAACTTGGGTTCTATTCTTTCCTTGAATTGACTACAGTGAACACAGGGCTAGAATATTTGAAGTGACCAGGCCTCAGTAATGTGCCCAGTCCGAGCGCTGGAGATGAGATCAGCCTACTTAAATCACATGGAAAGAACAGGGAAGGGGGTGGGCCCCAAAGAAAGATCAGGTTCCTATTACCGCAGCACAAATTAGGCAGGCAAAACAATAGATATCTGCTATTTCCTTTAAGAATGGGGTCTAGTTCCTTCCACAAAATATTTTCTTCCTTTTCCTTTTTCCTGCACAAATCCTTTCCTTTGTCACAGAAGGGCAGGTGAGATAAATAATACCACTGAGCACTGACTGTGTACTAGGTGCTTTACATCCATGTACCAGGCTTAAAAGTCATAGTCACAGCTTGCAAGTATAGCAGTGCAATTCAACTTATTTCTGTATAATCAAATTAAACTTGCTATTTACGGTGGGGAAAAGTTTTTAATATAACTCAGATTCTTCTGCTTAAAACATCATTTCTTTTTGGGTCAATCAATTTAGGCTTTAACTTCAGTTAATTAAAAGTTGAAATTCTCCTTCCTAGGGGTTCTCCTTTCCCCCTTTTCCTCTTTAGGATGGTGCCTGAATACGAAGGAAAACATGCAGGACATCGTAGCTGCTGCCCTCACCAACCTCAGCTGAGCTCACTCGTTTTTGTGCATGGAGTGTGGGCCTTAGTCCCTGCTGCTTGTTTGCTGTGTCTGCTGCTGTCCATGGACCACCTCAGGGACCGTAGTCATGAGGCCTGTGTGCTGGATACCCAGGCCCCTCCCTGTGCATGGACTCTCTCTGCCCTTTCCCGGTGCCTCCACTGGAATGCAAGGGACCACGAGTGCTGTCTCAGGGGCTCTCACTGCCTGAGTGCCATGAGGCTCCATTTCTGCTTTACCTTCCTACTCAGGTGTGGGGCACAATCTGAGGGGGCTTCCTCCCAGAACTATTGAATTGAGTTGGGAAGCCCCTTCGCCTTCAGCCCACCTGATTTTTCTATCAGCTCACACAAATCTACCTGTCCGCTTCCCCTATGAGATAGGAGCACCGCATCTTACCTTTTATCTTGTCCTCTTACACATTTCTCTAGGTTATCCCCAGGCTTTATTTCCACCCCATGGCGGCTAAACTTCTCTCAGGACACATTCTCTTACTTTCTCCCCGATCCTTTGAGTTGATAAGCTTTGGATCTTTGGAACCAGCTATCAGTCTCTCTTTTATTTTTCCCTCTCTCTCTCAAAAAATCCCAGCTCTTGCAAAATGAAAGCTTTAGCTTTCACAAGTATTGTTTCTGAATGTGCTTTGGGAGTGTATTTTGAATGTAAAAAGCTGAACACCTAATGCTCTGTTCTTTTTTTAAAAAAAAATTGGTAGATTTAGGAGTGCAAGTGGTTTTCTTTTACATGAATGAATTGTATGGTGGTGATGTCTGGGTTTTTAGTGTACTCATTACCCGAAGGGTGTACATTGCACACCGAGTAGTTTTTCTTCCTGCATCCTCCCCAACCCTCCCCCTTTTGAGTCTCCAATGTCATTGTACCACTCTGCATGCTCCTGTGTACCCATAGCTTAGTTCCTATTTGTGAGCTAGAACATTAATGCTCTGTTCTTGTCTGAGTTCTGTGGTCCTCCTGAAGCGATGGATGGATTAGCCTGCATGGCTGGAGAGCAGCAGGTCAACAAAAACCTGCTTTAGTCTCTTGTTGCTGCTGTTGTCTTGCAGTTGTGGAGCAGAGAAGTTCAAAATGGCTTTCATTAGGCTAAAATCAAGGTGCTGCCAAGGCTGCATTCCTTTTGGAGGGTCTAGGGCAGAATCCATTCCTTTGCTTTTGCCAGCTTCTAAAAGCCGTCTGCATGCCCTGGCTCAAGGCCCTGCATTTCAGCCTCTGTTTCTATCTTCACATCTGCTCCTCTGACTCTGAGCCTCTTCATTTCCTCTTACAAGGACCCTTGGAATTACATTGGGCTCACCCAGAGATCCAGGATAATCTCCTAATCTCAAGATCCTTAACATAATTACATCTCCAAAGCCCTTTTTACCATGTAAGGCAACATAATCACATGTTCCAGGGATTAGGATGTGGACACAAAATGAAAAATTTGTCAAAATATATTGTAAGATATTACCTTGTTCTATATTCTAACTTCTTAAGTTCTCCCAAGAACCCTTGAGTCAGCTACTATTATTCTCATTTGACTGAAAAGGACATTAAAGTTAAATTAGAGGAACTTCAGATCTGGGTCTGTGACTGCCTGACGCCACAGCCAATGTTCTTTCCACTGCTTCTTGAAGACTGCCTTTTCCCTAACGAGGCTATGTCAGCCCACAACAAATTTTTTAGTCCAAATTACCATATCATGTCTTCATGTCACAACTTTTCATTTGATAGTGTATTGTTTGGAATATTCAGAGTGAAATGTGTGACTGTATGTATATACATGTGTGTGCATGCTCACAGGTAAATATAAACCTTTTTTACCAGCCAAGATTATAAGTGCCTAAAACTGCGATGGTATCTTTTATCTCTTTTGAACCACTACTCCAATGCAGAAGTCACCATGGTGTGGCCACACAGTGTATGTGTCGTATACATTCACCGATCTGATGGTTGGTACTAGAATCAGCATCACTGATCCAGTTAGCCAGCTCAAGTTTATTGAGTTCTTACCGTATGGTGACAGAGGTAAAGGGCGTACTCTCCATACTGAAGATGTCCACAGTCTGTAGTTAGACATAATGTCCATTGTTCCTCTCCCACTGAACACTAGACTATGGGCAACGTCCTGTTGGATACTATCTGTCAGTTATGAAATCCTCACAGGAACCCTGAAATTAAGAGGTGAACTTACTTTTTGTTTCCTTTGCTTCTCTTTTTGTGATTTATCATTCCCCAGACTATTTTTATTGATGATTGCATTCCAATTTTGCCTTAGCAAAATAGGGGAGCAGATTTGTTCATGCCACTTAGGAAAGGATGGTGAAACACGAAGCCTACCAGGACACCGGGAGAGGGAACTGTTAAACCTGATCGTTCTCTGAGACAGGATCAAGGACCTCAGAGTTACAGGTAATTCAGCATCTAGATTTTCCCATTCTTGTCAAGGGATTATTAACTATGACACCAGGCTTTTGTAAGAGGTGCAGTTGAAGGCAACGTCAGAGCTGGAAGTGACTTGGGGACCCATAGGAAAACCGCTTACCCAGCCCAAGTGCATGGCTGCCCGACCAGGCCTGCGCACAAGTCTCCAAAGCCACCAAGCTGCACTTATGTCTGGTTACACCCTTTCTCCACTTTCTGGCCCTCCTCCTGGGCACACTTTCAGGAGAAATGGGATGTAGACAAAGATTGCCCTTCCTTAGAGCTTCTGTTCTGATCCCGTTCTAGCTTCCTTCCCAGGCTCTGTTTCTCAGTCACCAGGATCCTCACCTTCCCTTCTCTCCCTGCTATTCTCTCTCATAAAAGTGTCAGGTGTTATCTAAATCTAGATCTAGGTAGATACAGATGTACGGAGATATATTTTAAACCTCATGGTCATCAAACTTTTTGGTGCATCTTAATTCACTGGAGATTCTGCTAAAAATATAGAAGTCAAGAGCCACACCCTCAAATTCCTGAATAAGAATGTTCAGGTGTGGGTATTTTTTTTAACTGTATATTTTAAAAAGCATTCTTGCCTGTTAATTCTGCTTCTCTCAATATTTGAGAATCACTATGTTAGTGTAACACCCTCTTCCTGGTTTATTTACATACCATCTTATCCATTTTGCTTGTTATGAAATGGCATTTTGGACATCAGCAAATGGGTGGGGAACACTGAGGTCCTTGATGAAGTGACATGGATGTGGGTAGGAATGGAGAAGTATAAAAAAAATAGAAAGACTATTAGCTATTGTTGGCGCCCACTTAGGTTGAGGCATTCAGTGTGGGGGGGTCTTTACATATAATATTTCATTTAATCTTTTCTAAATATCTGTAAAAGAGTAATAATTATTGTCCCCATTTTACAGATGGGGAAATAGATCTCACAGCAGTTAAGTAACCCGACTGAGGTAGAGTGGCCAGGATACGGCCAAGGCAATTTTCAAATCCCATCTCTTGGTTTCCCCAAAGCCTGTGTTACTCTGGTTCTGAAATACATGTAGTACCCTGAGGGTGGGAGGCATTGAAGGCCAGCTCTGCCTGCATTCCCTTTAGTTTTCTAAACTACATCCCTTAGACCAATGGTCTGTGAAATATAAGGAAATATTCACTCCTCTCCCCCAAATAGAGGATTCTGTGGTCAAACAAGTTTGGGAAATGCCATTTTCAGTAGCCTGGTCTTTGACAGTTATCATACATTAATATATGGAAGACCTAAAAAGCCCCTCCAGGGAAGATAACTTGGGTGAAGCCCATCTTTTTCACAAGTATTTCACAATCATGATGCTATATTTTCAAGACACATTTGCTTCAATTTTGGGGGAAATATGTATATTTGGGAGAACATCAGCTTAGCACATAGGAAGCCCCCTGCTTTGAGGGGTATGCAAGAGAAATAGTAGGAGAGGAGATAAAGCCAATGAGAAGACCCGTTTTCCCATTTTCTGTTTCCTCCTTCAAAAACAGGGAAATGAAACCAGGGTTTCCAAAAGGACATAAAAACTTTTCCCTACCTCCTATGCAATTCTTAGGGATGCAGCACTGCTTGCAGAATCCTTATTACAATTATATTATTATCCATTATATTATATTCATTATTCATATTAATTACATTAATTATCCACTGAGGAGTGATTTCTCAGTTGATTAGCTGATGTTGCTTAGACTATACTGCAATAATATCACTAGCCTGGTTTTCTGGGTCGAAGACAGCCAAGTAGCGGGAAACAGCCTCTCCCTCTGCTTTCTCAGTCTCGTGTGTTTGTCTGCTGCAGAGCCTTCAGCTAATACACCTCAAGATACAATTTTAAATTAAAAAACAAGAAAGTGTATTGGATTAATTCATCATGGCTGGTTTTCTACCTGGAGCAAAACAGACTTTCCAAGCTACCCCATCCAAGTTTGCAAAGGAAATGGCACAAAACCTGGGCTGGATTCTCTCCAATACTATAGCTCACTCACAGTCTGAAATCAAAGGCTGTTGAGAGTCCTGAGGAAGCGAAGAGCACAGCTCCTGATTTCTCAGAGGCAAACCTGCCAGCGTGTGCCCTAAGTTAATAGGAATGCCCTGTTATTGCTGGGCTGTTTTATCTACTGATTTCGGTGTACTTTGCTGGAGAATTTTGAGTTGAAAATACTATGTAGTTAATTATACAGCTAATGAGCTCTGGGAAACTTGCTTTTAGATTTGTCACTCCAGGCAATGAGAGGAAAAACTGCCATATAACATCTTTTGCCCTTGGGGAGTAAATTAACAGAGTTAAAATCAGATTTTTGAAAAGCAGCACATTCATAAGAGAAACATCTGAAGTTTATGGATTTCTTGCTTCCAGGTGCATCAGTAATGCCTTTTCTCTCTCTCTGGGAAGGCCCATTGTGAAGGGTGTGTTTCCCTGCCTTGGTTACCTTCTTTTGCAGGGCACACAGTCATACCTGAAGGTGAGAAACGAGGTGAGATTCTCCTAGCATCACTTCACGCAGGTCTTCTGACGGGTCCAAGTATGCAGAAATTCTGGGACCATCCATGTGTCTGTATCCCACCAAACAGACATTAACTGCAATTTACCTTTTAGGCACCACTTTTTAGGAGGCTGCTGGAAGCAGTTTTCCACAATAAATCAGAAACCAAGAAAGTGGAACACTAGACCTTAAGGAAATAGATGTTAAGGAAACCAAGAAGTCTACACAGAAGTGAGGCAGAGGAAAGCCCCTAGATGAGGGTACAGGGAAGACCTGGGATGACAGCAGTGCCCCAGACCCAGACAGCACGAGGACAGCCACCAGTGGGAAGAGTTTGGAAAATGAGTAGACCTGATAGATCATCTGATACATTTCCCTGGACAGTGTAGAAAAAATTAGCAATAACTGTAGAGGAAACTAGGTCAATTTTTTAAAAAAGAGGGGATTATTAATTCTAGAAAAATAAGTTGTACAAGAAAGAAAACATTTATAGTATACTACTTGGTTTGGCAATGAACATAAATTACATGGCTACAATATTATAATAGAAGTATATTGAGGTTAAGGATGTATTTATAAGTGGGAGGTGGGTGGAGATTTAGAAAACTAAATATTTACCTACTATTATAGATCATTTATAGATAATTTCTAAAACTGATACATCAAGCAAAACCAATAAGTATATACTTTGATTGGCTTTGAAAAATAGAAACATAAAATAACAGTGACTTGAGGCAAAAATTCATTTTTTTTCTCACTCAACATAAAGCTAGGCAATCCAGGATTGGGGTGATAACTTTGCTCCATAAAATCTTCAGTGATCCAATCTCCTTCCATGCTGTTCTGATGTGACAAGGTTCCTTTCCCAAGTTAGCCTCATGGTTCAACATAGTCGCTCAGGTTCCAGCTATCATGCCTGCATTTCAGACATCAAGAATGAAGAAAAAAGCAGTCGAAGGATATTTTTCAGGTTCTTTTAAGAAAGGTTCATGAAAGTTATATGAATGCTTTCACTTACATTCCTTTGACCGGGATTTACTGGCACATCTATAAGTAATCAGAAGAGAGCTTGAAAATATATTTCTGGAAGTCATGAGCTCAGCTTGAAACTGGGATATATATTTCCAGGGAAGAATGGGAGAATGGATATGGAGGAACTAGCCATTTCTTCCACACATATTATTTAGAAATGTTGAAGTAAATTGCAGGAGAAATATATAAATAGATAAAATCATTGAAATTGGTTACTGATTAGGCAATGAGGCTTTGGGTTATGGCTATAATTTACTATAAATTTTTAGTGGCATTATCTCTTAACTTTTTTATGATATGCATGTATTATATTGATTAACAAGTTAAATCATAGGGGCCCCTGACATGGTGGAGTGATAGCAGGCTCTGCAGGTTGTAAGTAGGGAGGGTGAGAGGATGTGTCGCCCTCCCTATTTATTTTGGCTCCTATTTAGCTCCTGCTTACCTATGAGTATTGGGTAAATCTGGTGTTCTCAAGCTTCATTGCAAAGTGAAAAATTATGACTCCAAATTGCAGGGAAATAGTAATTGGACTTATCAGTTCTTTCTTCTATTTACTCTATTTTTCTTGTGTTCCTGTGAATACAAAGAAAACCTTCCCAGCAGGCTTCAAAAGCAATGGTGATGGTGATAAGCCAGTGACACATCTCAGGAGCTTAAGTAAGACCTGTTTATTCCAAGGTGTTAGAAATCTCCTTTTGGGAAGTCAGGCATCTTTCTGCGGTGGCTTTCCTCTGAATTCATAGCCTCTTAAGTGGTAGAAAACAGTGACACTTAGTCACTGTTCACAGAATCTCCACTTAGTCTGGAGATTCTGACTTTGGCCAGTCCAGGAAATAGCTCCTGCTGCGTCCTAGCCTCTCAAATTCTGTGCTGGTAAATATTTTCCCCTTTCCGAATTCATATCCACCCTGACTTAGAGGATGTCCAGTCAATTCCACTTTTCTTGTCTCCACAATTGAAAGTGCATTTTATGAAGGCTCAATCCATCTGCTATGTGAAAACGCCTACAGCCGCAGGGACGAAAACAAAATGCTGAGATGAGACAAATCCAGTAACAGTCACAAGTATGTAACTGAGGGATATTGATAAAAATGTTATCACTATTTTTAAAAAAGTAGCTTTTGTAATAATAACATGATTGTAGTTTAATTTACTAAACAGTAGGGGCTTTTTTTAATAGATCATCTCTGATCTTCAACAACTCTACAGGCAGATATTATCATCATCTCCACTTTAGAGATAAAGAAACAGCTCATAGATGGGCCACATCTACATCACAGTTTAACAGTGAGTCAGTGGGCTTTGGGTTTCAATGCAGGACTGCCTGTCTGACTTTAAAGCCTGTGCTTGTTGGATAGCACCCGACTCTAAATTTTTGGTGGCCACTCCATCCCAGGTCCAGCCATCCAGTATTTTCTGAGCATCTGCTATCTGGAGCACTCTGCTAACTTCAATGAAGAACACATAACTAGACCACACAGAACTTACCCTAAAGGATCATATCATCTACACGGATAGGGGGAAAAACAGATATAAAAATCACAGTTACAAATACAAGACTATACATGCTAATTTGTCTAGGACAATGCTGAATTTTTGTCTGTTATCTAAGAATAATTATTAATAGTACTCCTTTTCATTCTCACAAGTGCCCTGGTTTGAATAATAAACTATATGATTATTGTAGCAGATGCTGGCAGGTCCCAGCCGTATCCTCTTGGTCTTACCATGTCAGTCTTCTCCATCTGATTGCTTCTAGCACACCTGTATCACCTATATTTCTTTTATTTAAGGCTTTCTCCTGCCACTGGAGCTTGCTTTGCTAATAGAACAGAAGTGCAGGGGAGTTAACGCCACCTGGGAGGAGCCCTCTAGCAATGACTGATGATATTTGGTCTATCAGTACTCCAACTCCCTCACCCCTTGGGTGAGGTGATTGAAGCATGTTTCTTATACTGGCTCCCCCGTTCCCCACAGGATTGTGTTCTAGTTGTCCACATTGGTAACTGGCTTGATAATGTACCTTTTATTAGCTGTCTTTCCTCTCTTATCCTTCTTCTCCACTCTCCTATCATGTTTTCCTATAACTTCCAAATAACGTATTTGCATTCAGACATTTGTCTGAGCCTTTCCTTTTGTCAGTAATCCAAACTGCAATAGCTCTCTTATCTATAGAAAAGTTGAGGACTGGATGGTTTGGTTTATAGCACAACATTCATGGGTGTAGTGAGACTTGAACTTGACCTTGACATTTGGATATGATTCAGGTAACAGTGTGGGTAAAGGTGGCCTGGTGTGCAAGGCAGGCAGATGGTGGAAAAAGGTACAGACTGGGGATGGACATTGGTTCTGGGAGATGAGGACCGACTATAAAGCAGAAAACTTGCTTAGGCCAATGAGGACTGGAGAGCACTCGCAGGTGTTTGAGCAGGGGAGTGAAATGTTGGGCACACTATTTTTAGGAAGCCATGTCTGGCAGTGGGCAGGCAGACAAGATGAGGAAAGAGAGAGAGCTGAGTCAGAGACACCAGTGGGGGAAATGTACATGCAATCTGAATAGGAGGAGATGAAGACTGAGCCCCAAGTGGAGGAGAAATACAGTGAGAAAGAGTGGTTACGAGTGATTACAAAGGCAAATCCATTGTATTAATATTTAGTGGGTGACTAAAGGATGAGGGGCAGAGATGAGTTAATCATGGTGGCTCCATCATCCCACAACCACCCTGAGACTCAAGCTGTGAACAGCATGGATGGCAGAGCCGCCTGATGCGTTTAAGAGAAATTATCTCAAATGCTAAAGTGCACTCAGTGTCTTGCTGCCTTTGCTTTCCCTTCTGAAGCCACCCGCGTGCCCGCTGAAGGGTGGCTACTCTCTAGAGTGTGCTTTTCTTTAATGAAATGAAATGGCGGTTAAGAACTAAAGGCACTGGGCTCAGACTGGGCACGGTTCAAATCTTAGCACTGTTTCCTAGGTGTGTGGCCTTGAGCAAGCTTAGTAATGTCCTGAGCTCCAGTTTCCTTATCTTTTCAATGTGGATATAGTTAATTGGTTTTTCTTAGTGTGGTGCTTTAAGGACTTAATGAGATAATACAGGTAAACGTTGTCATAGTATGTGGCACCCCTATAAGCGCTCATAAAATGATGCCAATTATTATCAGACTAAGAACAGATACTATACTTGCTCTTAGCCAAAAGGCTGAGAAGTGATGATGCCAGTTATTAGCAAGGTGGAGTGAGCTGTCTCCCCATGTCTCACAGTGGCTGTAAGAGAAAAGGACTATTAAAGTAAAAAAAAAAAAAAAATCTACATCTCTAGGTAGATACAGCTGGCTAGATATCTGTATCTCTCTATCTCTGTCTCAATCCAAGGCCCAGAAAAAGATAATACTGTTCTGCATTCTGCAGGAAGCTCAGCATCAGGACTGTGGATGAAGAAATAAAGTCTTCTCAGCCCCAGACATTTTTTTTTTTATCTCTAGATAGCTACAATATTGGGGACTTTCTATTCTATTCTTTGTGCCAGAGATCATATCCCATTTCATGGACGGCTTTAGGTCAATAAATAGGTCTATTTTTTGCTCATCAAAAGCTCCCAGACACAATTCATTTCAAACAAAAGTCACCACCCACCATCCTCCTTTTCATGCTCCTTACCATGAAAATGGTCCTGGGAACACAGAGCTCCCGCCCCAGCCCAGGCGCACGGTGGGGGGAGGATGGCCTGTGAATTCTAACAGGCAGGCCAGAGCTAAGTAGCACAATTGTCTTGCCGGGGAGTGAAGGCAAAGGGGATGTACCCCGCCCCCTTTCATTCTCTTCTGAAGTCAGCTGGTGGATTCCAAACACAGCATTTCAGAGTGTGGTTATTTAGCTTGAAAAGGCTCTGAATTGACTAGGATGTCCCACGTGGCACTTTCTTGAACTTACTGGGCGTGCCTGAGGCTTTCTTGTAATCAGAGAATGATTCTGAGGGAAGCCCAGCTTGCAGCCCTCTCTCGCAGCCTCAGACCTGGAATGGCAGTGTTTCCACAGGCCCTGCGTATGCTCAGGGGGGTTTCCAGAGAGGGGGATACGTGCAGACACATCCACGGTTTTCCCTGGGCTCATCAGAGATGGCCGCCATGCTGCAACTTCTCAGCTTGACCTCCTGGGACTGAAGTCTTCCACAGGACCAAGCTGCATGATTTCTGATACTTAACAGAAATCCTCAAATGCAGGAAAGGCCTTTCTTAAATCTCAGTATCAAGACAGCAAAACCCTGAAAGGACTGCTCATCTCTGCTTTCAGGGACTTAGTCCCTCTGCTGAGCAGGGGAACAACAGATTTCAGTCCACCACATTTAGCTTCTTCGGAACAAGATTCCATATTCTCAGAGCAATGCTGCAGCCTGGGTGAGGCTTTGGGGGGAGGAAGGGAAGTTTGGAGAGGATGAGATACACATCTTTTAATAAAGGCCAAAACATTAAGTTGCAAAAGAGAAAAAAAAAATCATTTGGTTTCAGTCAGGCGCCAGCATTGGGTAATTATAGAATGGAGTGATTTGAGGATTAGGTTTCCTTCTTTAGAAAATTACTGGAAAACTACTAAACATGGAGGGGACATTTAGGTCAGCTTAGCAAGTCACCTTGCAGTGGCATTTCCTCTGGGACATTGAGGTTTTGAGGTAACCTGGTATAGTAGATGCTCATGGTACACACCCCCATCCCTATTCTAGACTGGGGTGTCAACTCCCAGCCTCTGTGGGTGCTGGCAGCTAACAGCTGCCCCCTTCTCCAGAGGAGATCTTTCCTTGGCTGAGGCTGCCATACCCAGACATAGTGGGTAGTTACACCTCCCACCCCATCTCACCTCCACCAGGCAGCCATGGCCAGTGAAGGACTGATACTGAGGGCACAAGAGCCCAGTCCCCCTTGCTTCTGGGCAGGACAACTCCAGAGGTCAGCATGGGATTGTGGAGGTTAGGTTTCACCTAAAACCACACTTTTTACCTGTTTTTTTTTTTTCTGCCTTATTTTGCTTCCCTCATTCCCCTACAATTTTCACCTGAAAGCACTCTCTCACTAAATCACACACCCAAGAATCCCTGCCTCAGGCTCCGCTTCTGAGGAACCCAACCTAAGACACCTGGCTTATAAAGGAGGCAGAGGAAGCTGGTTGCTTTCTCCTGAGAGGTGGTGTTCCTTCCTTTCTCTCCCATAATGCCCCTTGAGTCAATTCCAACTCAATTGTGGGCACACGGAGGCTCCTTGTAGAATATAACTCTCCAAGATGCCTAAGTATAATCCTCTTAAGTTAAAAAAAAAATGTTGACTGCCTATGCCCTTGATTTCAGTTAGACTTTTTCATTAAAATGCTTAATCAGTGAGGCATAGGATTCTTAGAAGTTGTCTACTAAGAGTGACTCTCCTCCTCTCAACGTTCTCACACAATTATCTAACTACTCTAGAAAATTATAATTTAGATTTTCATTTTGTGTGTTTCAAGTCTTTTTGCCAAAATCATGACTTTGAAACTCTTGAGTTTCCTCTTAGAGCTAATTATCTGTAAGTATATTAAAATGTCCTTTCCTTTCCAAAAAAATCTATTCATATAAACATTCCAAAAATGAAAGCTTCTTATTTAATATGTCAAGACTTTTATTCTGAGTAGTTTAATTTAATGTCAGTGGGAGGGAGCTTGAGTGCATGAGTGGAGAGTGGTGGTAGAAATGGGTAAGAATTCAAGGGACAGTGGCTTTCTCCTGGGTTGTTCGCCCCCTCTGTATTATTCTATCTCCTGGTCAGAAGGGAATGTCTTATGATGGATTCCACAGAGGCACACTCTGAGATAAGAATACATGTGCAAAGGACTTACTAGGGAAGTATGAGGAGAAACTAGGAAGGAAGTGTGGGAAGTAGGGCAGGGAAGGAGAAAAAGCCAAACAGGGTAGCAGCAACAGGGAAAGCCTCATTGAAATGGGGCCACTGTTTGAAAGCTGCCTGACAACAGGCCCCAAAGGAGGCCCAAAGTAGGAGTTTGGCCCCCACCACCACCCAGCGGCCAGGTGTCCTCAACAGAGGGCAGGTTCAGTCTGGACATTCAGGGGAGCTCAAGAGTGTAAATGACACCTCAGGGCTGTTTCCCCAGGAGGGAGGAAACTGAGCTCTTGTTGTCCTTCACCCACCAGTCCTTTGTCAGAGGTCCCACAAGAAGAAAGAGGTGGGAGCCGGTGTTTCTGCTTTTGTTGCCCAAGAGCAGTTGTCCATAGGCTGTCATGGGGGTAGCCTGTTCCAAACCAAATAGAACAGAAGCTGGAAGAGGGGCACCCAGGAATAGGAAAAGGGACCCCACAGGATCTAGGTGGGACCCTGACAGAGTCTACTACAAGGGGTCAATGGGAGGAAAGTGTGCAGAGGACAGGATATTTGATCCCAGTAGATCTGAACTTGAGGCACTCAAGCCAAAGAATGTGGTCCAGGTTGCATGTCAGTCACACATTGGCTGGTGCCAGATATCCCTGCCCACCTTGGCGACTGCATGGTGATGGTGGCCAAGCTCCTACTTTGGGCCTCCTTTAGGGCCTATTATCAGGCAGCTTTCAATTAATCGGGTTTCTGTACTGCCAGTTGGGGTGGAACAAATCAAGCCCATTTTAGACACGAATGCTTATAATTGTGGATGTAAATGTGTCTGAGTTGCTGAAGAATCTGGAAGCTGTGGACTGAAGAAGCAAAACCAGCAGATTATCTGCTAAAAGTGCCTGAGGGCCTAATTGTCCAGGTGCACCAGCAAGCAGAGCAACCAGCAAGCAGAGCTGCCTGAAGAGTATGCTGGCCCTGTCACCTCCCCCAGATCTCAGTGGAAACTGTCTGGGACTCCAGGCGGTGAGCACAGCTTACAGAGCACAGAGTGGACTTGGCACCATGAAGAGAAAATTGGAAATAAAAGAGGTTGCTGATGGGTCTTTTTCCTTGTTCCGGAAAGTTCCCTATGGACCAAAGCTGAAAACAAGAGTACTCCACATTCCGAAAAGAATTACTAAGGAGTAATATATGGAACCTGTCTTAGTCCACTCATGCTGCTATTACAAAATACCTTAGATTGGGTAATTTATAAATAATAGACATTTATTTTTCATGGTTCTGGAGTCTGGGAAGTCCAAGATCAAGGCACTGGCAGACTTGGTGTCTGGTGAGGCTCAGTCTCTGCTTCCAAGATGGTGCCTTGTTGCCGAGTTCTCCAGAGGGGACAAACCCTGTGTCCTCACATGGCAG
Organism: Lemur catta; assembly: GCF_020740605.2. NCBI lineage: Eukaryota > Metazoa > Chordata > Mammalia > Primates > Lemuridae > Lemur > Lemur catta. Next base: position 150,385,704 of record NC_059128.1, read on the forward strand.
AAGGGCAAAAGGGACTAGGGTACTCCTGTCAACCTATTTAATAAGGACACTAATCTCATTCATGAGAGCACTTCCCAAAATGTCTGGCCTTTTAATACAATCACATTGGGTATTAGGTTCCAACATATGAATCTGGGGTGACACATACATTCAATCCATAGCAAGACTCAACTAAGTTTCCTAGAATCAGCAAACACGAATACGTGTCTGGTGAAATTTAAATTTCAGATAAACAATAAATTATTTTTGGTATAAGTATGTTCTAAATATTGCATGGCATATACTTATATCAAAAAATAGTCATGAAATAAGAATGTCCTGTGCAATATTTAGGACATACTTATAACTACAAATACTTTGTTCTTTATCTGAAATTTAAATTTAACTGTAAGTCCTGTATTTCATCTGGCAACCCCAGGCCCAACATTTCCAATCTAGGGCTTATCAAAATGCAGCAGAAGCATCTCTGCTTCTACCTGGTTACAACCCAGCTCTACTGTCCCTCCTGTCTATATAATGAGAAAAGTGGGGTAGGAGGTGATCATTGTCAACAGTCTTGTGGGAGGAGCACTGTGGGGGGGGTGGAGAGAGAGAAAGAGAGAGAGAGAGATTTTTCCTATTCCTCCATGCAGAGGAGGAAAGGAGGTTTGCATTTTCCTGTCTAAAGAGAAAAACGTGCAGTCCTTGAGAGCACATGTAAGGCTGGAGGTATCTGCTTTGCAATAAGAGATTTTTATTCTCTGTTTGGGCAGTGACCTTGCTGATTGGCCCCTGTGCCTATTGAGCAGGGGGAAAGACAGCAGGGAGTGGGGAGGGGGAGGACAGGGAAGCTGACTACTCCCACCATTTGGCTTGACAAAGATGAGCCTGTCAGTCAAGGGGATGCTGCACAAGGTGGCTGAGCTTACACTGGTGCTTTGACGCACTGCCCCAGAGGGATGCCTGCTAGATGAGGGATCCTAGCAGCAGAGGTCATGGGGAGCACACCGGGAGGGTCCGGGATGATGGGGGGCTATGGAAGTGTGGAGATGGAGCTGGACTTCAGAAAACCATGGCATAGGGAGAAACTTCAAGCCTCTGTGAAGAACCCACCCCTGTGGTTGCAAGCACTTGGGGCCCAACACTGGGTCTTGAGGTCTTGGGGGCCAGAGGTGAAGGCCAGAGAAGGAGCCGTAGTCAACACGAAGAGTCAGTCTCATGTGGCCAGGTAAGTGATGATGGTTCTACTCTCCTTCCCTGCTTCTCCTGCTGTTCCTCAGCTGGAGAAGCTCAGAGAGGCGGTGCCCAGAGGGAGGCAGAGGGTGTGCAAAGCAGGCACACTCCCCTTCCCCTCTCTGTGCCTTCAGCAGCAGGCCTAGCGGGAGGCGGGTGCGGAGAGCTTGGAAGTGAACACAAAATTGAAATTTAAAACTGATCCACACCAATTTTAATAATGAAAATTGATGAAATAGTTTGGAATTTCCCCAAGATGTTGTTAAGAGACAGGAACTGTGGATTTGATGGAGTAAAAGCAGAAGTGGGAAAAAGTAGAACTCTTTTATATCTATACTCTAATGTGAAAAAGTGCTCAGTAAACCAATTCTACCTAGCAAAATGGAATCCAGGAAGGGTAGAATTTCTCTAATAATGTTACAACTGGAGCAGCCAGACCTGCTGCCCACGGAGGAGATTCGATCTAGTCACCCTCGCCTGCCAAGACTGCGTGGTGAAAGGGTGAGGTGGAGTGGCACCTCCACTGTGCTGGTGGGGCCCCAAGAGTCCTCCTTACTGAAAAGTCACAGCCACAGCTGAGCCTGGACAGGGAAGTAAGGAGCCCCCTGAGACCTCACCCTCAGACTGAGAGTGGATTTGAGAGTGTGTGAATAACAACTGAATGAATGTAGGTCATTTTTAAATGAAGTTTTGCAAATGGCTTGGTGCAACCAATGAAAGTTTAAGTTGGCAAACTGCACCAGTTATCATTTAAATCATCCCTCTTTGATATTTTGGAACTATTTCTGCTTATATTTAACATTGATGTGAGTGCATGTATACACAAATACATTTACGTAAAAAATGCTGTCATTGTGATGGATTCTGCTTTTCTCTTCCAGTTCTGATTGCATTATTATGAATAAAAGTTTCTCGGCGGAGACTCTGCCAACAGCTGTGCTGATGCTGTATGAGGCAGACTTGGACCCGGTTCACTTTTCCACGCTTGCCTTTGCCCTGTAGGACTTAGTGTGGTAAGAACTTGCCTGTGTCAGTGAAATGTGAAGCCCTGACTCACAGGTTGCTGCTTGGAGGCAGTCGCGATGAAGAAAGCCAGCCTCATTTTTCCATAGTCGATTCCAGCTGACAATCCTTGCTCTAAGCATTGCTTTCTTCACCCCCTTTCCACCATGTCAGACACAATGCCTGACTGTTCTTGCTGCAGAAGCTGTCAGAAGTATTTTTCCAGCTTGCTAATCCATGATTTTTTTTAAATTTTGGATAAAAATATTCAAATTGATCTTAAAATCAGAGTTACAATAACCAGTCCTTTCCCATATACCATTATTGCTACAGTCAAAATGGACTATCACAAGTTTGCAAGTGTGAAGGCAAGAGGCAGTATTTTAAAATCATGGTTGTACTGAGTTGTATTCAGTATTGAGGTTGAAAGCAAGGTTAGCAAGATTCTCTTTTCCCTGGCTGGCAGTGTTAGGTAAGGTGTTTTTAGGAGAGGATTATTGTTAAATAACCTCTATGTTCCGTAGCTTTGTGACCTGGAGAAAATTTCTTAACCTCTTTGTACCTTAGTTGTATCATATTTAATGAGGATAATAATAGTATTTACTTCTTAAAGTTGGTATGAAGATTAAATGGCCTTTTATATTTCTATATCTAGGTACAGGTATAAGCCCAAAGACACAGATATAAATATCTTAGATCTATTCCTAGGACATGGAAAACTCTCAATAAATGTTACTATTTCTATTGCTGCTATTATTGTTATTATTATTATTATTAGTTTTCAAAAGAGCAGGAGGCAGTATAGCATAGTAGAAAGAGTACACATAGGTTTTAGAGAAAGTGAATTCTCAAGTCATGGCTTTGGCATGTGCTATGAGAGCTTGGACAGGAGAATCTCTCTAAGGCTAAGTTACCACATCACCAAATGGGTAAAATCATATCCATGGTGCAGCATATTCAATGAGGATAGTGAAGATTGAATTAGAAAATGTTTATAAAGTGCCTGGCACCTCTGTTTTCAGAGGGCCAGTAAAAGACATTGAGTTTGCATTTTACATCTATTTCTTTGTCCTAACACATTTCACTCCTGTCTTCTGTCATTTTGAGGAGATAAAATACATAATCTTTCTGTATCCAACTCCACCTAATTCTCCTGTGGTAAGATTAATGTATCAATTGTACTCAAATAATCAATTTGAAATGACTCATCTTTGTTTTCTAATACCAGCTGAGTCTAGCCAATTATTTTAGTGGAGATTATGAGCCCAGGTGAACAGGTGAGAGTGATTCTGCTTTTCCTCTCAGGACCTTCCACTGCAATAGCACAGTCCAGGCCAATGCCTCAATCGACCCCAGATGGTTTGACCTTAGGTCCCTCCCCCAGCTTAGGAAACACTTGGGACACCCTGGTACATAAGAAGCTTAGCCACCCTGTACGTTCTCTGCTAGAGGAGCCCTGGGCAGGTGAAGGGGAATCAGTGGTGCCGCACTCTGGCCATACACTGCAATCACCTGGGGAGCTCTGAAAAATCTTCACACCCAGGCTCCACCCGGGCAATGAAATCAGAATTGTAAAAAGATATCCAGGTGGCTTTGATATGCTACTGAGATTGAGAACTACCATCTTAAGCTACTCAACTCAGATCTTCACTCAGTGGGAAAATGCTTTGGTAAATAAAGGCCCTTTAACAGAATTTCATAATTATATCTATTTAACGTGCAATAACTGTTCTTGTTTTGCAGGTTAACAACCTATTTTGAAAACTCCAATAAATGTTATTGAAGTATTAATTTACATAGAATAAAATGCACCTACTTTAAGGGTGTAGTTCAATGAATTTTGACAGATATATACACTCATGTAACTGCCACCACAATCAAGACATAGAACATTTCTGTCATACCAGAAAGTTCCCTCATGTCCCTTTGCAGTCAGCCTTTGCTCTACCTCAACCTCCTGTCTCAGGAAATCAATGATCCTTTTCCTGTCATCACAGATTAGTTTTCCTTATAGTGGGACTCCATATAAATGGGATCATACTGTATATATTCTTTTGTGTCTGTCTTCTCTTGCGATTCATCCTAGTTGTTGTACATATAATAGTTTGTTCTTTTTATTGCTAAGTTATATTCCATTCTATGAATATATCACTATTTGTTTATTCATCACCTTTTGATGGGCATTTACCCACTTATTTTTAGTATCACTTTTTAAATTGTAATTCTTTCTGTACTTTTCCTTTCATAGCTATTTTGTAGTAAAAACAAAGAAGGTAATATTTCACCAGAGCTCAATTTTCTGTGAATTTCTGGATTGGGTCTAAGCAATGTATTTAGAGGTAATTGGGAAAATGATCAAATTGCTCTCCCCGATATAAAATAGAGTTACCTAGCCATGCCATCTGTTTCCCTGAGCTTTCAGAGCCATTGGCTTATGTGAAGCCACAGGCATTGTTTGCCCTAGGTGGTTTCATTGATCCTGGGTTGCTATTCATTTCATTTTGGTCAAGCTCAGTTATTCACCAAGAATTAAAGTGACTCATTTCATAATCTTTCTTTGGTCTTTTGCACTTAACTTTTGTGTTTATTAATATTACAACAAAAAAATGGACAGGTTCAGCTTTGTAGCTGATTCATAAGGCCCTTAAAACATCTCCAACGTGCTAACTATTCCCCAGAGATAGTTTTGTAAAGCAGGCTTGTGATACACACACACACACACACACACACACACACACACACACACACACGTGTGTATATTATGTATGTGTAAATGGGAAATATATTAAATATATATACATAGTATATATGGAAATATATGTAATATATGTATGTAAACCTCTATACATTCTTTTTATTTTATATTGGAAAACATAGACATTACTATGACAATAAAACTTTTTAACATTATTTTTACTGGCTGCATATTAATCTTTTGTGTGTATGTATCATAATTAGCTTAATTATTCTTCTGTAATTAAACTTTTAGGTTCTACTTTTTCCCCAATATAAAAATGCTCCAAAGAACAAATGTGGGCACAGACATTTCTCTATATTGCTTTCTTTGTCTTAACTAGTCTATTTTGATTTTTTTAAAAAAGCGCTTGACACCATGACCTTGGATTTTCTTTCTTTCCTTCTACAGTGAATAGATGTCTATGCTAGATCACTGATATAAATATTCACTTCTAGGAATTTTTCTCATGTCTAGGAACCCTGGAGAAAATCCAGTGGCATTTCAGTACTCTTGGACTTAATGTTACAAAGACTATTGCTTTTCAACTTTCTTAGCAAGCCCTCCATCATCAAGCCAAAGCTCATCAATGTTAAGGGTGATATCCTGTATCATAAATTTCAGTGTGTCCAAGGGGATTCTAGCTCAGGCCATGGTACAATAGAATGTAGAATTGGATGATAGTGAAACTCAACATTCTGGAAACATTTGCAATGATAGTCAATAACAAATAATTTTTATTCTATAAAATTTCAAACATCTGGTCATTTTGTTTGTAGCAGATGAATTTATTTTACTCATATTATTTACAAATTAAAAAGGCCAGTATTTGTTCTATAGTATTAAACAGGAGATTTAAATCAATGCATAGGATATTCATGTTCCTGGTTATAGCTAGTCATGGACAGACTTCCCCAATGATAATTAAGTTTATTCCAAAATCTTGTTCTGTTGCTTTCAACAGAATTTTCCTGAGGGCCTCAGCAGGTAGAGACAGTCACTGGGTAACAAGTGCATTTACATACCATGTTTATGGTCTAGGAAACAGATTCTTAGGCACTGATTGAGGTAAAGTAGCAGTCTTTTTCTAATCTCAAAATTGTAGTTTATTCTTACATCTTCTCTTTTTCATCACACTCTTTGCTGGCAGGGTCAGAATTGTGGAGATGGAGAGAAATGTGGGGCCAGTGGCCAGGACGCTCCCAGAAATATTTACTTTTTTGGTATGTAATTATTTATATACTATAGTACCTAAGAAGATTAAACATACTCCCCAGGTTCAAAAACAACCCCTTGGAAATAAAAAGTATGAGAAATTCCTGAAAGAAGACTGCTAGAGAAGACAATATCCTAATTCTGTATACGAACTGACATGAGTCCTAGGTTCATCCCCAAAGACTACATGGGTGGAAAAGACCCAAAGAAGTACAGCAAAGGCTTTGAGAACTGAAAAGCAATATAAATCCCTGTCAAAATCCCAGACAAGTACCTAAGGGAAACATGTATGAGTCAGACCCAAACAGTACAATGTAAGTTTTGAAAGCTGAATTGACAGTTGAGATCACCATCCACAAAAGATAAGGAAGAACCTGCAGTCTGACCCACACTGAGCTGATTGCCTGCTGTACCAGCAACAATAACTACAGAACCCAAATCATCTCCTGAGGGTTTTAATAGGGCCCATAATCTCACAACATAATATTCTCTGTGTCCTAAATAAAGTACAATAGCAAATTACTCAACAAAAAGATCCAGGAAGATCAGCCAAAATTTTTAAAAGGACTATCCGATGTTAAACATAAGAGTACCCAGAAGTTAGAATTATCAAAAATTTAAAAACAGTTATCATAATATAATCAAATTCAATGAGGTAAAGGAGAACACTCTTGAAATGAATGGAAAGATAAAATATCTCAGCACAAAATAATAAACTATAAAAAAGAAATAAGTATAAATCTAAGAAGTAAAAAGTACAATATATGAAACAAAAATTCACTGATTGAAATCAATAGCAGAGTGGAAATAACAGGTGAGTCCGTGAAGTTAAAGATATATCAATAGAAATTATCAAATTTGGATAACAGAGAGATAAAATATTTTTAAACATAAACAGGGCCTCAGGGACCTGTGGAGCAACATCAAATGGTCTATTATTCATGTTATTGTAGTCCTAGCAAATTCGGAGAATGAGGTTTTTGCAGAAAAAATATTTGAAGAAACATTATCTGAAAACTTCTTGAATTTGGTGAAAGATGGAAAATATATACCATGCAAACACTAACCAAAAGAAAAGTGAAGTGGCTACATGAATATCAAACATCATAGGCTTCACAACAAGAAAATTTCTAGGGATAAAAAGGGACATCATGTAGTGATAAAAGGGTAAATTCACTATAATGAAATAATACTTATTTGAAAAGAGAGCTTCAAAATATATGAGGCAAAAACCAATGGAACTGAAATGAAAAATAAACAAATCCACACAAATATACTGAAAGATTACCCTGAAAGACATATTAGTCTTACAGTTACTAATAGAATGAGTAGACAGAAAATTTGCAATGATATAGAAGACTACAACAGTACTATCAACCAACATGAATCAATCGACATTTATAGGACACTTTACACAAAAATAACAACAAAATTCACATTTGTTTAAATGCACTTGGAATATTCATTACAGTATATCAAATTCTGGGCAACATAAAATTTAAAAGAATGGAAATAATGCAAAGTAGGTTCTCTGAACACACCACGTGTAAACTAGAAATTGATAACTAAAAGGTATCTGTAACATTCCTGAATATTTGGAAATTAAACCAAACACTTCTAAATAACAAATGGGTCAAAGGTAAAGTTTCATGGGAAATTAGAAAATATTTAATAGATAGAATAGGATGAAAATGAATTACAACATATCAAAATTTGTTTTGTTTTGTTTTGTTTTGTTTTGTTTTTTTCAGACCTCCACCCCCACTCTATCAAAACTTGTGATAAGCTGCTAAAGCAGTGCTTAGAGGAAAATTAATAGCATTAAATGTATTAGAAAAGAAGAAAAGTCTCAAATCAATAATCTAGGATACCTACTTAGGAAACTAGAAAAAGAAGAGTAAATTAAACACAAAGCCAGCAGAAGGAAGGAAATAATAGTAAAAGCAGACATCAATGAAATTGAGCAAGGAAAATAATAGAGAAAATCTATGAAACTAAAAGCCAGTTCTTTGAAAAGATCAACAAAATTCATAAACTTCTAGCCATATAATGATAAAAAGAAGACATAAGCTACTTATATCAAGAATGAAAAAGTGTATATCACTATAAACCCTACAGATAATAAAAATAAAATAAGGGAAAAATAAATAACTCTATGACCAGACATCTGACAACTTAGATAAAATAGAAGTAGTTTTTGAAGACATCAAAATTTACTCAAGCAAAGATGGATAACTTAAGAGTCCTGTTTTTATAAAAAACATTAAGTTTGTAATAAAAAAATCTTTTTAACAAAAATCCATGCACAGATGTTTTCACTAGAAAATTCTACCACATATTTGAAGAAGAAATAATACCATTTCTATAAAATTTCTTTCAGAAACTAGAAAAGCAAGGAATAAAATACATTTTATGAGGATAGCATTACCTTGAGATCACAACCAGATAGATAGATTACAATAAAACTACAGACCAATATCCTTCATGAAAATAGACATAAAAACCTTCAACAAAATTTTAGCAAAAAGAATTCAGCATCGTATACAAAAAGATAATCAATCATGATTAAGTAGGGTTAATCCCAAGAATACAAGTCTTGTTTAACATTAGAAAAATCAATCAATATAATTCATATTAACAGATTATTGAAGAAAAATCATATCCTATTAATACATTCAGAAAATGCACTTATAAAAATTTAACATTCATACATGGTAAAATTCTTGGCAGACTAAGAATAGTGGTGAACTTCCTTAATATGGTAAAGGGCATCTATGAAAAACTTAACAGGAAACATACACATAACGGCAAATTTCCAAATGATTTCCCCTTATGATCAATAGCAAAGCAAGGATGTTTGCTCTCATAAGTCTTATTCAACATCGTACTGGAAGTCCTAGGTAATTCAATAAAGTGAGTAAAAAAAAAACCGCATATAAATAGAAAAGAGTGAAATATTATAAAACTATCTCTTCCACAGATGGCACAATAATCTATTTAGAAAATAAAAAGATTCTTCAAAAAAGATTCTAATGCAAATATGTGAGTTTAACAATTTCACAGGGTACAAGATGAAGATACAAATATTAAACATATTTTGACATCTAGCAAGGAACAATTGGAAATAAAAATTTAAAACAATGCTATTTATAATTTAGTCTAATTAAATTTGCATACAATCTCAATGTTGATAGCTACAAAACATTGATGAAAAAAGAACTAAAAATCTGAAAGATGTTGAATATCTTTTCATATGTTTATTTACCATTTGTATATCTTTTCAGTGAAATGTCTGATCATATTTTTTACCCATTTGCTACACTTGATCTTAGCCAAAAGGCTGAGAAGCAATTTTGCCCATTTTCTAATAGAATTGCTTATTTATTATTGAATTTTGAGAGCTCTGCACATATTCTAAATATTAGTCCTTTTTGGCAAGTTAATTGTAAAGTATATGTGGAAATGCAAAGACACTAAAACAGCTAAAAGAATTTCAAAAAAGAAAAACATTGGAAAAAAATCACAGTACCTGATTTCAATACATACTATAAAGTCACAGCAATGAAGATAATGTGGTATTGGTAAAAAGACAGACACATAGATCAATGGAATAGGAAGGGTGTCCACAAATAGACTCACACAAATCTGGCCAATTGAATTTTACAAAGGTATAGAAGTAATTCAACGAAGAAAGTATAGTCTTTTCAATGAATGATGTTGGAGCAACTGGACATCTATATGCTGAAAAACAAAATCAGAACCTCAACCTTAGAGGGAATTCTTTCACTTTTATCCCATATATGAGTGATTATAGAAGTTTTATTCATAATTGCTCAAAATTGGAAATGACCCAAATGTTCTTATCCTCGTAAATGGATAAGTAAACTGTGTTGTAACCATACAATGGAGTGCTACTCGGCAATAAAAGTAAACAAGCTATTGATACAAGCAATAATGTGGATGAATCTTATATGTATTATGATGCACATAAAAAGGCTCACTTACAAGGCTACATGCAATACCACTTATATGATATTCTGGAGTAAAAAAACTATAGTATCAGAGGGCATATTAGTAGGTGCCAGCGTTTAAGGGTGGGGATGGTTTGAGTGTAAAAGGGAAGCATGAGGAATTTCTAGAGGGGGTGAAGCTATTTGGTACCTTTACTGCAGTGATAGTTACACAACTCTGTATATTTGTCAAAATTCATAGAATAATACACTTCCAGAAAAAGTGAATTTTACCGTATGTAAACTTAAAAAATAATTTTGAAAATGGCAACCTAAATAGGTCTGTTGTTCTCAACCATTCTCTCCGGCCCATATTTCCTCATCCATTCTACGTAAGTGGAAAACTGGGACAGGGAGCAGGGGAGAATTGCTGCAGTCCTGAGTCACTGGCCTAGCAGGGAGTGCTGTCCTGCGTTCTCTCCCCTACAGGGTGCTCCATTAGAGTGATGCGCGGTCGGATGTCTGTCTGTACCACATTTGCTAAGTTTGCCGTCCTGTGTCTTTTTGAATAGGTGGAGAAGAGAACTAAAGAGATTTTAGTGTGGACAGAGCGGGCAGACACAGAACAACCTGCACCTCCACTCTTTGGTGTAACAAGGAGAGGTGAGTTTACCATGGGTGTGGCTGGGTTGTTTTTATGCTACCCATCCAGAAGGAAGAAGATTCTAACAGCAAGAGGCTATGGGAACTGGCAGTATGAAAGGGACTTTGAACATGAAGGAGAAATAAAATAATGATGCAATGGGGTATAACTGCTATAACTGGCAATGCAATGCCAGGGCTGGTGACAAAAATGGATTAATCAGATGAGGGGCACAGTTAAAGTAAAGTCAAGGGGTTTAGTTTTCTACCCATCTGAGTTCTTATGAAACTTCTCAGTAGAGAGGCTCTGCAGGTAATTAAAATCCAGGTTTTGGATTTTTAGGAGAAGGCTTGGGCAAGAGAAGACATTTAAGATGGCTTAATTTTTAGCACCATGCCATTGTAACAGGCTTCAGTGTGGAGTGACCCTTCCTTGTCTCAGCCACACTGATCCTCATCCTTTCTTAGTTCTTTCCTCCTCTACCATGGTCCCTCTTAGTGTCTTATAAAACAAACAACCAAGCCAAACCCAACCAAAACAAACCTAGGAGACTGGTAAGGGGGCTGGGGGGTAAGAGAGCTTTGTTGTAGCTGCCCTTTCTTCACAAATCTACCTAACCACATTTCTGTTTTGCTAAACTGAATATGTGATTGAAGTTTTAAAGCAGACTGGACATTATAAATGGCCAAACCATTGCAAAGTATAGAATCTTCCCAAGATAAGTGACAGAAAAAGAGATTCAACAGAAAATAGTCAGAGAATGCCTGGAGAAAAATAAAGTAAAATGGTTTCACACTTGTGCCCCCTGCCGAGTTCAGACTGTTCAACAGACCTGCTTTATATAGATGGTTTTGGATCAAGCGCCTTTAGAAGGTGGTAGTCATGACAGATGAAAAGCAGTCCTCCTTTCAACTGCTCTCTGGCTTCAAAGTTCTCGTACTCCAGGATTCAGTTCCAGACATAGAAAATGTTTCTTAGAGCAAGAGAAGTTATAAGATTAATTACAGTCAATCTTGGGTGCAATTTTGAGGCACTATATCAGGATTTTAAACCAGGTCTGCCTTTGACTTTTAGGACACACGACAACAAATTGATGCTGTTAGTTTATCTAGCAAATTCCAATTGTGAAAGCAGGAATTGAAATGCATTGAGTGCCCACAATGTGTCAGGACTATGTTAGCCCTGAACATGTACTCTGGCATATGGAATTCCCACAAATGTGTAAGGTATAGATCATGATAAGAAGGTGAAAACTGAAACTACAGAGTGGCAAAATTAAAGCCTCAGATCTCCTTTCTCAGTTTGTTTAAAACAACAACAAAGCATTTTCTTTAATCCACTGCTGCCTCTGATATAGCTCTCTCCTTTCATTTGCCAAATGTCTTGACAGAGTGGAGCTGAAGCTGCAAAGAACTCTCTTAAACATTTGGGGATAAAAGGTCTCACCAAGTGCCAAGTGTTGGGACAGTTTACTGTTTGTTCAGTTGAACAGCAGATAAAGTAGGTGTTTTGCATTTATGGAAATTCCTCTCTTAAACAGTAGAATGACACTCGGCATGCTGTGATGCTCATGTGATAAGATACCCACAAGAAGTGAGACTGACAAAATAGTTGATTCACATTTCCCATCTCTCCCTGACTTTGACATAGCTTCTGTCTATGCATGGCTCGTATTCCCTCAGCAATCATAATTGCTGTACACAAGAATCATTTTTTTCTGCAAACACCTGTGACTCACAGTCTGAGGGCTTTCTCTGATAGCACGAGGAAGCTTAGCCCAAGCTTAGCTGGGGCAGGCTGGAGGTACCCAGGAGTTCATGCTCTGAGGAGCGGCCCCCTATTAATTGTGGACAGATGTTGGAGGATTACAAACCCCAACTTCCTCATCCCTTGTATAGAACACTCTGCAATGTTTTTTATGCAGTCTCCAGAGGACCCTTGCAGGGTCATCATTTGGTCACAGCAATATCCTGCTCCTTAATATTTCCTATATTAGCTTCCTTCTCTTCCCTTTCTCACTTGCCTTCTTCCTTACCAATGCTTCCTGCTATCACCTCCCAGATAGACTATATGTATCCAATCCTTGTCCCAGAGTCTGCTTAGTGGGAACCCATCCTGAGTCACATATACTTAGGATGGTGGAATTTCCCACAGTATTAAAATTGTTTTTTTGTCTCTTATTCTCTCTCTCTCTTTAAATTTATAATCATGTATGTTCCACATGCATACAATGAGACATTGTTATCTAAACAGAATCATGCTTCATTAGTTGCAAGTTATGTTTCCCTTCTGAGTATGTCATCTCTGTTACTCTCCAGGCACACTCACAAAGGCCATCTTCGTGTCTCAGCATATATTGCACAACTTCCCCTCTCCTTTTGTTCTTTAACGCTTCTTTGTGCTAATAGCCTCTTTTGGCTTACCTGATTCTGGGGAGCCATTTCAAATTGTTTGAAAAGTTTCACATGGGGAATTGTGTGCTCTCTTCTTTCTCCCATTATGCTACGGTTAAGTAAATACGATGGAGTGACAAACAGGCTGATTGTCCCTGGTCGTTCACAATCAGAGCAGACGGGCAGTAGTGGGCAGCAGTGTGAAGTGATGTGGCATCTGTCTAGAGAGAAAGAAATGACTTGACATGATTGAGTTCCACCTTTTCAGGAGGGTTATGGGGGTGGGGGTGATGAAAGCCGTGTTTCCTAGAATTCTATTTCCCAGTTAGTCAATGAGAGTGTATTGAGCAACCCAACACTGTACAGGACATCCTGGGCATCCTTGAAGCCTTGGCCACCATTCTCTAGGTCACACTTTGATGGTGTTAAGTCTACTTTGTACACAACCAGTTGTCCACTTTTAGCAAGAAATTGTGTCACTTTTATATAATGACACTTCACAGTCACCTCTGCCATCAGAGGAAATCAAAATTTTTCTTCCATGTGAATAGTAGACCGGCGTTCTGACCCTGTTTGCATTAGAGCCAGGGTCTCCAGGCCCTGGGCTGTGGCCTGGTACCGGTCTATGGCCTGTTAGGGACTGGGCCACGGAGCTTCACTGCTCCCCACCTCCACCGCACCCCTATCTGTGGAAAAATTGTCTTCCATGGAGGGCCCGGGGTGGTGCACAGCAGGAGGTGAGCAGCATATGAGGGAGCAAAGCTTCATCTGTATTTACAGCCACTTCCATCACTGGCATCACTGCCTGAGCTCCACCTTCCCCTCCACACCACATCCCCGGTCCATGGTAAAATTGTCTTCCATGAAAACAGTCCTTGGTGCCAAAAATGTTGGGGACTGCTGCAGGGCACTGAGCTGTATGCAATGCAACTTTCCTGTTTTAGCCACTCATTCGATAAATGTTTACCAAGAATTTACACTGTATCAGAAACTATATTAGGTGATGAGACTGTGAAGATGAGCAAAACCAACCTGAAGTAACAGTTAATAGGACAGACAGACAATCAAATCATGGAAAGCGCTCGTGTGATTGAGCTGCTCTCTTGCTCCCCAGCGCAGCACAGCCTAGGTCAGCACAGCTGCACCCACCCTCACCTTCCAAATGACCTGAAGACACTTGAGAAATGGACGCTTCTTGTTGTATGCCGTGGAGCCTTTGTGATCGACACACAGCACTAGCTGGCCAACACACTACCCTTGGCAGCTGCAAAGAGTTAATCTTCACTAAGAGTGATCCAGGGAAAACAAGGGCCCTGGTGTCACTCTCTTCTCTTCCTTCAACATCCTTTCAGAGCTGGAGGGCAAGGAAGACCATTAATGTAGTCCAGATAGATTAGGTTTTTGAGACAGAGAATAGGGAGGTGAAGGTGGAGGGTGGATCTGGAGGGGAAATGGAGACTAGTTTTTAGAGACCTAAAAGATAAATAAAAGTTAACTAGTAAAGGGAGCAAGTTCTAGGCTGACAGAATAGCATGTGCAAAGGCGCTTGGTTAGGAGGCAGCATGGTGCTTTGGAGAAACAGAGAGAGGCCAGTGTGTCAGCAAGATAGGGAAGAGGGGGAGACCAGTCACTAATGAGAGTGGAAAGGCAGGCAACAGTGTGAGCTTTTGCCCATTCATAGGACAAGCAAATTATTTGGGGCTGCATCTCACAAGGGTTTTCAGAAAGGGTAGCGGTTGCCATAATTTTGTTTATGTTTTTAAAAAGATAGCTCTGGCTGCTGGGCTAGTGATGGGAGCAGAGGTGGAGAAATATGAGGAGGCTGGTTAGGAAATTGTTATATTTTACATCCCTAAATATTGAGTTGTTGCTGCTGAGCCAAGCGACTGCATCAGCTACCTGTGGCACTGAGGTATTATGAGCGTCAGGGGAAGGGCAACAAGAATTTTTTCAAGTGACAGAACAGAAATGAGGCTGTCCCCTGTGGCCTGCGTGCAGGAAACAGTCTTTTCTAGCCAGAGAGACCTGCGTCAGCACATAGTTTCACACAAAGTCACCAAGTGATTAAGGAGGAATGCTCAGCTTCAGAGGAATCCACCTGTCCACAGGGGCCTGAAAATGATGACACAGGGCCTGTGAACTCTGCCACGCAGCTTTCTTCCCAGGCTTGTTTGAAGGATGCATTTCATTTGCTCTTTCTCTTTGGCTCTCCAGGAATTGCCAGAGCAGAAGGAAGTTTCTGGGAGGCCCAGGTTCAAAACTTCAGGGCAGATGCCTTCATCTCACCTCCCTCCCCAGCTGCTGCTATTGTTGCTGCTGCTGCCACTTTCTCTCCTTGCTCCTTGATGGGCCGGTCACAGAAGTCTGCAGTTCCCTGTGGGACCCCTATGTCCTCTGCTTAGCAGTCACTCCTGAGCCTTCTGGTAATTGCCTGCCCATAGGGAGGGAGAGCAGAAACTGAGAAACCCGCGAGGACCACGACTCTCCAATTCCTCATTTCCCTCTCACGCCTCTTTTTGCACTTATCTCTCTCTGCCTTTCCTGTTTTCTTTTTTTTCCCCTTGCTCTATTTGCCTCCAAAGTAATAACCCATTTCTCTCCAATTTCCTGAATGCGATAATCATTTCTGCCAGGCCCAAGAGACGATCAAGTTAATGAAATTCCTGTCAATAAAAACAGGACATTTATTAAATGGGAATTATGCTTAAAGATGACAGAGAGCATCACTCAAGGCTAAGGGTTCAGAAGAATAAAGAAATTATTTTGAGGAATGTTTTGTTTGGGAAGATTTGTATTAAGCATCAACACGTGCACTACACAGACTGTTTGCTTTAGGAGCAGGGGGAAGGGGTGGCTGAGTTCAGGGCTAAGGAGCCCCGAATCTGCAGTCTGCCTGAAGCCTGTCTGTGCTGTGGACTACATGTGTGACCTGGGGAAGGTTACTTAGTCTCTCTGCCTCTATTTCCTCATCTGAGAAATGGGAATAGCTATAAAATTCTACTTACAGAGTTTTTGTCAGATGAAGGAAATGAATTTATACTATATGCTCAAGACAATGGCTGGCATATAGTAAACATATTCTAAATGTTTGCTGTTAGTATTAGTGTAAAGTAAGGCCAGTGACAAAGAGTTAATCCCATTTTACAAATTATAAGATTAATGAGGTTCCTTTCAGAAAGAAAAATAAAACTCAAGAATTCAGTTGGTTTTTAGACCATACATTAAAAAAAATTAAAGTAAAATAGAAACCACAAATGAAAATGTAAATACTATAATTATTCTGTACAATAGTTGTAAGGTTTGAAATAAAATAAAGATGATGATGGCAAGTTAGCTTAATTGAACATACAGCACGTCCCCCACTGCCAGATCATCAAACATTTTATTTTTCTGGTCGCCTCCTAAAATGTTCTGTAGAATCTTAAAATGTATCTCTTGTTGGCTACTCTAGCCTTGTTTCCATCACTGGGTAGAAATATTGCTTTCAGAAATGATTTAGTTGAGTAGTAGCTGAAATACGGCACAGGTGATAGGCATCTTTAAGGGCACAGTCTGGGCCTTGTCCATCTATGTATCTCCTGGTCCCCTTGCAGATGCTACACCATACTGCTATGTGGGTATCCAACACTCAGTGATGGTGAAGGAATGACAGCTAGCATATTAAGTGAACACAAACACTTGGGGTCAGTATTCTTAGCAGAATACACGTATACATACATACAGAGATAACTAATGATTATTAAGCACATGCTATATACAGTTGTTATGTTAACTTCACCTCACTTTATGCTCATTACAACCAGTTGGGTAATATTTCATTGTATAGATGAAGAAACTGAGATTTATAGTGGTGGAATAAGTTCTCATACAACTTGTTAAGTATTTGAGCCGAAGTTCAAATCCAAACTATCTCCAATGTTTGTGTGCTCTACAAATACATTATAAAGTGGAATGAAAGGAGAGTGTGTTTGCACTTTGCATTACTAGAAAGGAAATACTTGAAGCTGGGTCATTTATAAAGACAAGAGGTTTATGTGGCTTGCTTGGCTCATGGTTCTGCAGGCTGTACAAGGAGCATGGCTCTAGCATCTGTTTTTGGTGAGGGTTTCAGGGAGCTTCCAATCAAGGCAGAAGGCAAAGGGGAAGCAGGTGTGTCGCAGGGCAAGGGAGGGGGCACAAGAGGGAGGAGGAGGGAGCAGACTAAGTTAAACAACCAGCTCTCCTGCAAACTAACAGAGAGAACACACTATTTCCTGTGGGGAGGGCTCCGGGCCATTCAGGAGGGATCCACCCCTATGACCCAAACACCTCCCACCAGCCCCACCTCCAACACTCGGGATCAAATTTCAACATGAGATTCAGAAGGCCCAAGTATCCAAACTATATCAGAGGGTGATTTTTTTAAAAATAAAGTATTGGTAAAGTCACGTGAAAAACAAAAATATGTCTCTGGCAAAAGGCAGAGATATTTAGAATCTGTTCTGTGACATAAAAGTATTGTAACAGTATGTTTGTTAGTTATTGCTGCATAACTAAGCACCTTGAAACTCAGTGGCTTTCATAAAAATAAAATGTTTATTATTATTCATGGGTAGAACTGACAGTTCTACTTTGTATTATGAGTCTAGGGATGGCTGGGGCAGTTTTGCTTCAGACTGCAGTGGCTGGGGTGGCTGTGTTTCACGTGAATGTCACCTTCTTCATGGGACTAGGAGCTAGCCACAAGTATGCTCTTCTCCTGGCAGTGGCAGAGCTGCAAGAGAAGGCCACCCTGGGCAAGTCCCTGCCTGCGTCGTATCAAGGTGAGTTATCTGGACAAACCCAAAGTCAAGAGCTGAGCAAATTTACCCTTCCGGTAGAGGTACAGGTAACTGCAAAGTCAACAGTGTATCATTTAGAGAGTAATTCGAGAAGCAGAACTCTCTTAAGTGATATAGAACAAGGAATTTATTATAGAGATTAAACCGTATGCAATTGTGAGAGCTGATTTAAAAGTCCATGTAAGGCTATTTGCCTCTATACCTGATGTTGAGCTTAAGGTAATCAGGGCCAGCAGCTGGGAAGAGAAGTTAGGCATAACCTGGTGAGAGCAGCCGACTAGAATCCACCGCAGTCTCTGACTGTCTCGAGTACAAAGATAGGGTGGCGTGCTGCGGGAGCCGGTGCCCATGCTGGTGTGTGGTAGGCTGCACCCACCCCTGGCTCAGGAGCTGCAGAAGGTGAAGGGGGATTTCCAACAGACGCTGGGGGCCCGTGGGGCTGGCTCCTGCCCCGTGCTGACAAAGGGGCCAGCAGGTCAGTGGGAATGTGCGTGAGCTGCAACAACACAGGACCCACCCCCACCTTCGGAGCACAAAGAATGGCTGCTGCTTTACTTCCCTAGCCCAAAACTCACAGAAGCTTTTCTTGCAGCAAACTTAATCCAGGACCAGATGGAGAAGAGCATTTTTGGATATATAGTTCCAGCTTTATTAAGCTAACAAAGCCAGGCTGCCTCACATGAAAAGGGTGTGGATTCTGCAAGGGGGAAAATATTTGGGCCAGTAATGCAAAAGACCTCATATAATAACTGTGGAAGGACTGAGCCAAGGCATGAGAGAAGTGCTTGCATGTCACTACCAATTATTACTTATTGAAAAATGAAGATTTCAAGGGCCCTCGTCAACTTTATAGATCTTACTTCCACCCTTTCTGAAGAAAGCAATAAATCAATATGGATGGTAGTGGGGCTGTGAGACAGAAGAGGGCAAGTTCCATGGTAAGAATATAAGGAATGGGCCCACAGGCGGAAGCTCTTTGACAATCCATGTGAGGCCTGCTGTCCATGTCACATACTTGCTGTGACCAAAGAGGAAATAAGGGCCACCTCATTTAGGTTTGTCCTTGGTGGGAGCTACACAGGAACTAGAGAAAATGATGCAGAAAAATGTTAAATGACCAAGAAGCAATAAGGCAAGAGGAAAGAGCATTAGATTAGAAATTTGGAGACATGGGTACTATTTCTGATAGCTGCAGCTAGTTACCTAATCCTGAGTAAGTTATAGCACCTCAGTTTTCTCATCTATAAGTAGAAGTGTTGGAACAAATAAATCTCTTTCTGCCTTCTATGTGTTACGTGCCAAATTAGGCCTTAGATCCCATTCCTGTGACTTCCACCATTATACAGACTGCCATGTGTCCCTGTTTGCCTCATGTTTACGGCTGTGTGCTTAGACTTTGGGGTAAGGGACTTTTTGGTCATTTAGTTCAAATCAGATTCTCCTGCTAGAATAGCTGCTATAACTTTGGCTAGTACAATTTATCTTGTTTCTTTCTCAATTTCTTCACTCTCTTCTTCCTAAGTCAAAGAGTTATGGGTATATGTCAACCCCACTCTGCTCCTTTGGAATAAATCAACTGCTCAAAACAAGGCATTGGGCCAGTTCTTTCTTCCTGGCATTGGGAGGTACAAATAAGTGAGAGGGAAGGAGGAAGGATGGTTCTATGGTGTAGAGAGTGGAGAGGGGTTGAAGTGGTATGTTGGAGGGGAAATGGGGGACAACAAATCCTTGCAAAACATAGTGGTTCTATGATTTTCTAGCAAAACTGGGTTTCCGAATTGGAGCACAGAGAGTGGTACACAAGTAACAGTGTATGTATCTCCAGCTAAACTATTTTTTTTTAATTGAAAGTTTTAGAGAGTAGAGAATGCATAGACAACCCTGCTCTGAATTAGAGATTGAGAGCTGTAGAATCCAAGATTACTTAATGAGCTTCTGCTCCAAATGGCCACCATGGTATATGAATAAAATGAACAGTTTGTGCATTGCACAATGAACAGAACTGTTTCCAAATAACCCTGGGAGTTACTCTGAGTTGCCTGGCCAATGAACTACCTGGGACCAGGACTCCCATTGTCCCAGTGAAAGAGGCTCCATCTAAGATCAATTTCCTATAGGACTAGGATCTTTCATCATCTCAAAAGCCCAGTTTTCCCCAGAATCAGAGCAGCTGGTTTTCTCAGATAATGCTTATAAACATCTGGCATCTCAAATCCAGACTGCTTGGCAATAACATTCTTTATCTCCTTTCTTCTCACCATAGTGATGTAAAAATGGAAAGCCAAAAAGGGAGAAGGGCTACTTCCTCTGGAACAAAACCCACATTGTGTCTAGCAGATGCCCTGGCTGTATTCATATAGATCCTTCAGAGAGCATGCACCAAAACCCAGTTACATGTGCAAGAAATTTATTGGGGATAATGTCTTTGAAAGATACGGGGCAGGTAATCAGGGGAAGCAGGGAAAGACTTCAGAACACAATGTGAATCTTATACCTGTGTCAAGAGAAGAGGAAGGAAGGCAGATTTGGGAGGAAGAATCTTGGACTATGGTGGAGTTCTGAGATAGTTTTGGCCAGCTCAGTGGGAGGGCCAGTGCAAAATTGCTCATATAGGAGTTCCGATTGGGAAAAACTGTCCAGACCCTTATACCCGTAGGGCCTGAGCACAGCCATGGGTTAGGAGCTGCTCAGGAAGAGCATGGCCTCATTGTGGTGGATCCCAGAGGCCCCCAAAGAGAAGGCCATCAACTAGCTGCACCCCTCATAGCAGGTCTCTCTTGAGGTAAGGTCTGAGAAGCACACCTTCATGCCTGCCTCATGGGCCTGGCAGGCCTTTTAATGGGATAATGAAAGACTGAAGTACGGCATGCATATTTTTTTTTTTAGAGACAGGGTCTCACTCTGTTGCCCAGGCTGGAGTGAAGTGGCATGATTATAGCTCACGGCAGCCTGGAACTCCTGGGCTCAAGCAGTTTTCCTGCCTTAGCCTTCCTGCTGGGACTACAGGTATGCATTACCATGCCCAGCTAATTTTTTCTATTTTTTGTAGAGACGGAGTCTCACTATGTTGCTCAGGCTAGTCTCTGACTCCTGGGCTCAAGCAATCCTCCCACCTTGGCCTCCCAAAATGCTAGGATTACAGGCCTGGGTCACAGCATCTGGCCTGCCATTATATTTTGAAAGGGCAGTGCTGCTTATGTTCTCCAAGGACAAAGTCTTGAGAAGACTCAAGAGTGTCATGATGGCTGTTATTACAAAACCACCTTTTAGAAGCAATTTCAGAAGGAAGGGATGAACAGGGCTATGGAATCACACTTTCTTTAAATTTTAAGCAGGTCATGTGGCATCAAGTACACCCCTCCACCTGTCTCCCCAAACTGATGCTTAAACCCTGAGCTAGATGTTGTTTGACAACCATCATTTCCTGCCCTTTTAACTCTCTTCTGAACTTTGGGGGCTGGATGTCTGCGAACTATAGATCTCAGAATCTCTTGTTTCCAGCTCTGTGTATACAATTTATGTTCTGTCAATTAGATGTACTTACAAGAAGGTCAAGAAAAGGTGGAAACCGTTTTCTTCTTTATCTAGTAGTGGCAACAGCTAATTTTAGGCAAAACTAAAATCTAATGCCTACTTTCTGCCTTTAACTTCTCTAAGCCCTTTCAACACTTTTGTGATCACCAAATTATCTGTATTAAATCCTATGTTTTTGAAATACCTCAACTAGCTATAGTTTTCCTGAATTATAGAAATCTCCCTATAATATCTTCTCCTAGGAGTTCTACATTCTTATATTGGCCACCTCCAGAAAGTCAATGGAACCCTTTAAATCATAAGCAACCATTTAATTCCAGACAGCCATGACTGTCATGTCTTCCTTATATTAAGTCCAATTCTTCCTACTTACAATGTTTCTTTAATGTAGTTCTATCACTGTGACCATTCAGAATTAATGTAATCCTTCTTCCACATCACAATTATTTAGATATTTAAAACAGCTTTTTATCTCCCTCTACCTCCCAACCACCTGCCCAGTATTCTCTTGTCTGGCAGGAATGATCTTAGTTTCTCTGTGAACTTTTCATCATCCTGAAACCTTCTGAAAGGGAGTTTTACCCTCATTCATTCAAGTCAAATCTTTTTAGTTAAAATATTCCCTATACATTTTAGCCAATGCTTTAGGGTAGAAACCAAGTCAAGAATGAGATGGCCCATAAACAAAGGCAATTAAAAAGGTATATCTGGAAAAAGAACTGTAATAAAGATGGCAGTCAAAGGGTAATATCTATAATATACAAAGAGCCCTTACAAATTTATAATAAAAAACAATTTGTCAGAATAAAATTCCAAATACGAACATAAATAATTAACAAAAGATATAATCCTAATGACTGACAAATATAAAATAATATGCTCAAATTTAACTAGTAGTCAGGGTAATAAAAATAAAAGTAACATAGAGATACTTTTTCACACCCATTAGGCTGAGAAAATGACTAAAAGAGTGATAATGGCAACTTAGAGTGGGAACATGGGTAAAATTTTTCACTCATGCTTTTATGATGCAAAAATGGAGTATTAACACATTTTCTGAACATGCAGTCTTATAATACCTATTAAAATAAAAATTACATACCCCTCTGACTCTGAAATTTTATTTCTGGGAATCTATCCCTGGAAATAAAACACCAATATGTGAAAGTATATTTACAAGACGGTGTGCTATGATGATATTTGTGAGGAAAAAAAAGAAAAGAGCACAAAGCGAATTACCAGATATGGGAGAATTGATGAATAAATTATAGTGCCCCCGCTTGAAGCTGTGATTCACGGGGAGGGGTAAGGGCAATATACGTAACCTAAACTTTTGTACCCCCATAATATGTTGAAATAAAAAAAAATTATAGTGCCCCTCACCACCAATGGGCATTATATACCCAGTTTTTAGAAGGTTAAGGCTATACTAAATCTCTTTGAAGGATTTATATGAAATTGTTAAATAAGACAAGCAAGAAGCAGAAAGGTATGTATTTAATGTAACATAATTTTATTTTCATAAACTGACAATGATAAAAAAACTGTGTGTACAGAGAGAGAGAGAGAGAGAGAGACATAGATACAAACACAGAGACAAATATGCACATAAATATCAATATAGAAGTACTCGGATACATTAAAAAAAGAGAGAAACACCCACACTAGATTACTGACATGGCCTGGAGGGAGGTGGACAAGGGTAGAAGAGAGAAGGAGAAAGAAAGGGGAGCAATGGTCAGTGAAGAAAAAGCACAAAGAAGAGCTTTTGATAAACACATGTCCTGATGAAAGAAATTTTTAAAATATCTAAATAAATGGAGAGATATTCCACATTTATTGAAAGAAAGGCTCAGTATTAAGATGTCAGTTCTTCCCAACTTTATTTATAGATTCAATATAATCCCAATAAAAATCCCATCAAGTTATTTTGTGGATATGAAAAAACTGATTCTAATAGATGGAAAGACAAAAGAGCCTGGATAACCAACATAATACTGAAGAAGAACACAGTTGAAGGACTGACACTATTTGACTTCAAGACTTACTATAAAGCTATAGTAATCAAGACAGTGTGGTATTGGAGAAAGAATAGAATGATCAATGGAACAGAATAGAGATCACAGAAATAGACATACACGACTATAGTCAATTGATGTATGACAAAAAAGCAAAGGCATTTCAAGAAGAAAGAATAGCCTTTTCAACAAATGGTGCTGGAAAATGATCTCTACATGCAAAAAAAAAAGATAAAATAAAAAGAAAGAAAGAATATAGACGCAGACATCGTATCTTTCTCAAAAATTAACTCCAAATGTGTCACAGACCTAAATGTAAAATGTAAAACTATATCACTTTTAGAAGATAACATAGGAAAACATCTAGGTGATCTTGGGTTGGTGGTAAGTTTTTAGACACAACACTAAAAGCATAATCCATGAAAACAATTGATAAGCTGGAATTCATTAAAATTAAAAATTTCTGTTCTCTGAAACACTGTTAAGAGGATGAAAAGGCAAGCAATAGATAGGAGAAAATATTTTCAAAATATGTACCTAATCAAAGACTTGTATCCAAATATATACCTAATAAAGGATACACATGAACTCTTAAAATTGAACAATAAGAAAATAAGATGCCCAATTAAAAATATGTAAAAAGATTTGAATGGACTTTGCACCAAATAGCATGTACAAATGGCAAGTAAGGATATGAAGAGATACTCAACATCATATGTCATTAGGGAATTGCAAACGAAAACAACAAAGAGATACCACTACACACCTATTAGATGCTAAAAATCCAAAACACTGACCACCTCAAACGTTGGAAAGGATGTGGAGCAACAGGAACTTATGTTCATTCCTAGGGGGAATACAGAACAGTACAGCCACAGTGGGAGACAGTTTGGCAGTTTCTTACAAACATAGTCTTATATGATTCAGCAATCACACTTACTGGTATTCACCCAAATGAGTTGAAAACTTTGTCCACACGAAAACCTGCCCACAAATGTTTATAGCAGCTTTGTTAATAGTTGATAAAAAACTGGAAGCAACTGAGATGTTCCTCAATGAATAAATGGATCAAAAACTATGGTACATCTACACAGTGGAACATTACTCAGTGATAAAAAGAACTAAGTTCTCAAGCCATGAAAAGACATGGAGAATCCTTAAATGCATATTGCTAAATATTAATGAAAGAAGCCAGTCTGAAATGGATAAATATTGCAAAATTCCAACTATATGATATTCTGTATAAAGCAGAACTACAGAGACAGTAAAAGACCAGTGTTTGCTGGAGGTTTGAGGGAAGAGGGAAGGAGGAATGAATAGGTGAAGCACAGAGGATTTTAAGGCAGTGAAATTTATCCTGTTTGATATTGTAATGGTGTAAACATGACATTATGGATTTGTCAAAACCCACAGAACTGAACAACAGAAAGAGTGAACCCTAATGTAAACTATGGACTTTAATTAATAAAATGTTTTGATATTGGTTCGTGAATTGTAACAAAGGTCTCACACTATGCAAGATGTTTATAATAGGAGAAACAGTGTGTGCAGGGGAAGGGCATAGGAAGTTTATGGGAACTCTATATGACCTGCTCAATTCTTCTAAAAACGTATTTTTTTAACAAAAATGCATGTAGTGATTATATTCATTTTTCCACATCCAATTATGTATGTATGTGATTATTTCTTATTTAATTTAATAAGAAATAAAAAAGGAAAAAATACTAAATCAGCAAGGTAGTACTATTGACTTCAATTTCAGAATGGGTGAGTTGAATTGTTCCCAATTCAGGAATGGTAAAGCCTGTTTCCAACCCAACCCGAGTCTCATCAGCTCATCTTCTCTCTGATGCACCTGCAGTGTCAGAACTTTAATGCTCATATTTTTGTGTTACACTTTTAGTACTCTGGGAAAATCTTCTGCCTTAGTGTATTCTTTGGTGTTTCATGAGGTCAGTGTTCTCCTACTGAATGGATTGGTGGTGATGATCTCCTACTATGTGCCTTGCACTCTTCTAAGCATCTTAATTATGTCACTTCATTTA
Organism: Lemur catta; assembly: GCF_020740605.2. Classification (NCBI taxonomy): domain Eukaryota; kingdom Metazoa; phylum Chordata; class Mammalia; order Primates; family Lemuridae; genus Lemur; species Lemur catta. The sequence goes on from NC_059128.1 coordinate 150,411,270, forward strand.
ATCTTCACAACAATTTTATATGGTGGATAAGACGCTAGCTCTACTTATACAGAGGAGGAAACTAAAACTCAGAGAGATTGTTCAAGGTTATTCAACCAGTAAACTGCAGAGCAGGGACTAGACCCAGGAAGCTTGGTGTTTCAGGCCACAGGATACAGCCTCAGAGCAGGGTCCTCAGCCTTTCCAATAACCCCGGGTACTTGTTAAGAATGCCCATATCTGCTCCTGCCGTAGGTAGGATTCAGTGGGTTTGTGGTAGGCCTAGAAGTCTGAGATTTTTGACAGATACTCCAGGTGATGCAAATGCATGATTTTAGGAGTACACCTTGAGAAACCCTGAACCTGAATGAAGGAGAAAAAATAGACAAAAGAAAAGAAAAGTGAAGAGATTTGTGAATTGACCCAGAAGCAGTAATATCAGAGAACAGAAACCGAATTTATAGAAATCAGTGGAACTTGTATTTGAGTTGTACAGCAATTAAACCTTCCCCAAGACTAAATGGTATGACCCTGGCAAGGAGGCAGTGTAAACAAAGGAGGCAACATTAATGCTGAAGACACACAGATTTATGGCTCTGCCATGCACCCTCCCCACCATCACTGAGAGGCCTGGGGAGGGGGAACAGCACAGTTTAGTGATCAGGAGGCTGTTTTTCCTACCACAGTGACAGGGTGACAGTGCTGAGTGGCCCGACAGCCTTGCAGCAATGCTGAAGAACTCACAGCTCCGTGATGAGCCTGTGCTGGCTGCCTCTAGCACATGCAAACAGCAACAACCATTTGTTTTCTGACAACTCCTTTGACTTTGATATAATGGGGTTTCTGTTTTATGGCTGAACATTAAAGAGAAGGGGAATGCATGTGAGGTCTCTGTAAGGAGCAGCTCTCAGCATTAAGCAGGCAGCCAGCTGGACACTGGCATGCAGCAGGCCAGAAGGTGCCCAAAGATGCCCTTGGAGGAAAGGAAGTGGCGGCTGAGCAAATATGGAGGCAATGTCAGCAGGCCAGAGGCCCGGAAGTTCAGCTGATTCCATCTGTTCTTATTTGCTCTCTGTGACAATCTCTGGTTGACCTGAATTCCCTAACCTCTTATTAGGAACTTGGACTTTCTAAAAATCTCAAGAACATGGAACTTACAAAAGTCCACATGCCCAGGCTGTAACCTACACCAAGTAAACAAGAATTTCTGAAGGTTCATGTGTCAATATTTTTTAAAACTATCCAGGACTAATCAATGTGCTTCCAAATTTGAAAGCAAGTTAGCTATATGGAAACCTTGCCAAAGACAGTTCTGGCTGCCTCTTTTTAAAAAATTAAGAACCTGTTATGTAAGGTTTAATATAAGCAATATTGTTGGAATTTAAAATCATTTCTATTTTAAAAGGAAAAACAATAGGTTGCAACCCTGGCGGCTCAGTAGAATCATCTTGATTAAAAAATAGCCCAGGCCCAACCCAGAATACTTAAGTCAGAATCTCAAGGTGTAGGGCATGGATGTGCATAATGTTTTAAGCTTCCAAAGTGATTCTTATGGCACCCAAGGCTAAGAACCACTGTGTTGCATGGAAGATGCTACTCTTAGGATAAGCAAAACCTCGTCTAGGATCTTACATCCCTAGGATTGAGTATGCAATACAAGTAGCATCCCCTCTTAGCCAAGGGTGAACTCTGGAAGCCAAAATGTGTACAAAATTCTGAAATAGCTTCTTTTTCCTTTTGCCACTTTGAGGTTTCCAATCCATTGTCTTTTGTGCTTCAGTTTTTCTACTGAAAAGTCTATAATTAGTCTCTTCTTTTCCCCTCATTATGAAATTTGTCTTTAGTCTCTGGTTGCTTGTAAGATTTTCTCTATCTTTGATTTCTAGTACTTTGACTACAAAGTGGTTAGGTGGAGTTTTTTCTTGACCTTGTTAGGGCTTATTAGGTATTGGTCATTAGAGATTTATTTCTTCATGTTTTAATCAAAGCTTTGAGGCTCTACTCTATACTCTGCTCCAGGTGCTGGGGATATAAATGTGGCCAAGATCAAAGAGATTCCTGCCCTCACAGAGCCTTCATTCTGATGGGCAAACTGACAATACATGAATTAACATTAAAAAGAACAAGATAAATTTCTGTGGTGATTAGCGCATTGAGGAAAGAGATTGATGTTTTGGGAGCAACTCAGAGTGAGGAGTATTAATATAGATTAGGAAAAAGGAAACTATCTATGAGGAGATGAAACTTAGACTGAAGCTGAATGATCAGAAGCCAGTCGTGTAAAGAACTGGGAGTAAGAGTGTCCAGGTGGAAGAAACAGCAAGTACAAAAGCAGGAAAGGACTTGGTGTGTTAAAAGAACAGAGGTATAGACAGTGTGGATAGAGCATGGTGAGCAATGGGGAAAGGAGTGGGAGACGAAATTGGAAACATTTCCAGGTCATCTAAGTTCTTGTAGGCCATGGCAAGGTATTTGGGTATCATTTTAGGAAACCACCAGAAGGTCTGAAGAAGTAGGTAACATGAAATGATTTATATTCTAAGAGAGTTGTTCTGGCTGTGTATGGAGAGCAGATTGCATGGGAGGCGGCGGGCACAGAGGGTTTACTAGGGGCTACCACAATAGTATAGCAAGACACCAATGTAGCAGAACTGAGGTGGTAACAGAGGCATGAGAGGTCAATGAATTTGAGAAGTAGTTTAAAGGTAAAAGTGATGGATTTGTTGTTGGTTTGCAGGTTTGGAGGTGAGGGGATTTGAAGAGGAAGGAATCAAGCAGGATTTCTAGATTTCAGACAAGGAACTTGTGGCGTTAACTGAAATGGAGAGAACTTGGGTTGAAAGGGGATTTGCATGTGTGCATGGGGGTGGGGGGAATCCAAGGATTTGTTTGGCCATTTTGAATTCCTCATGCCCTTTAGACATCCAAGTTGTCAAAAAAGCAGTTATATATACGATTTTGGCACCCAGAGGAAAGGTTAGTGTGAAAATGACAATTTGGTAGTCTTTGGCACAGCTGTCGGTCTTGGTAAGACCACAGAGAGCACATAGAGAGACTTGCACATGGCCTGCAGCTGATGCCCTGCAGTGCAGTCCAACATTCAGAAGTCAAGCAAAGGAGGAGGAATTGACAAAGAAGATTGAGGAGGGGCCTGTGAGATTGGAGAGAAACCAGAAGTGAGTGGTGTCATCACAGAAAACCAGGAGAAGGGAGTATTCCAAGAAGAAGAGAGTCAACTGTACTGAGCTAAGAGGGTGAGTGAGACGAGAACAAGAGAGACTATTGCACTTGGCAATAAGTAGGTTACTGGTAGCCCTGAGAAGAGCATTGTTGTTCCTAAAATTAGAGTAAGTTGAGGAAAAAAAATAGAGTGTGAAAAAGTAGAGCCATTAAAAACAACTGTTTGGAAGTATTGTTGTGATGGGAAATAATAAAATAGGACAGTAGCTGGAGAAGGATATGGGACGAATTAAGCATTTGTCTTAAGGGTGGGAGATATTGGAGCGTGCTGTTTGCTGATGGAAAAGGTCCACTAGAGGAAGTAAACTGATGATGTGGAAGACACAACAAATGAAGGGAAAGAAGAAAAGTCAGTTCATCCTTGAATTAGAAGGGAAAGCAGAGAGTGGAATAGGTGTGGTGATATAAAAATGAGAAACTTCATGTCTAAGTGCTTCTGTTTTCCTACTAATCTATAGATAAGAACACAAACTGACGGGTGTGAATGGGGGTTGATGACTTTTGATTGCCTCTAGGTGAAGAAGAGTGGAAACTGCACAGTCATGAACATAGACATTTTGCTTTATTTTGAGAATTGACACAGGCCATCATTTATGTCAGGGCATAGGTGGGGTGGGGATGATTATGAATGGGGAACATGAATAGGCTCTAAGCTCACTGAGGAACTCACCTGACTGCTGATGCATACAGAAAATGGCATTGCATAACTTCGCATAATCCTAGGGAGTAGGGAGCCTCTAGCATGACTGCAGTTGATATTACTGTCAGCTCAGTAGGATGAGAACTTAGAGGCAGTGTCAAGATGGTCTGTTCTATCAGAAGAGAGCTAAGAATCATTGCACCACCAGAAGAGGCCCCAAACAGAATATGAGAAGGTATCTCGTCCCCTGGTGGGGATTTGTTGATGTTGACAGCTGCTTACTAGTTCAGACAAACTGGAACCTGTACTATACAAAGGCAGAGGTCTTAGGGTCTGAATGGAAGTTCTTGCTGCTGCCAGGGCTGCCTGGAGGATGGCCAGCCTATGAAATGTCAGCCTACCTGGATGGGAGAAACTGACTGGGATTCCAAAAGATGTGGTTTTAGCAAGATAGAGTAATGGATTGGGGTCAGTGGAGCTTGGAGAGAATTCCGAGTCAGTGGAATAGATGAAAGGGAGACTTTTAAAGGATGGTTACAGCCAAGGCCAAGAGAAAGAACAGGAATGTTAAGTGTGCTGAGTTGTCTCAGATAGACAACAGTGAGGCAGGACTCCTTTTCAGGTGGAGTCGTGGGGAGGAAGCGAGTATTGAGAACAGGAGCGAGAGAATTGAGACAGACAGTATGCTCAGTTAAAAGAAGCTAGTTAGAAGGAGGTGGAAAAGAGCTTTTGGGGTATCTTAAGCCGGGACCCTCCTGGGACCTGAGAAAATGCTGACCTTGCCTACATTGAAAGAGACTTGCAGGTTGAGGAATCAGTTAGGCCTGACCCATTTGGCCTATGATCAGAAGATGAGTTTAGCTACTTTGCACCATGTGAACTTGAAGCCTAAGTCCATGAAGGATCAGCCAAGTTCAGAAATATTTCTCAGCTTGGCCATAAATCTTAAAGCTGGGGATATATCTAGCAGCCCCACTGTGATACTAAAGCTAAATTATACATTGAGTCCTTAGCCTGGAATACTATGATTTTTCTGTCTCAGACAGGTGTTCATTAAAGGTCACTTGGCAACCCCTGAAACACAGACTTTCACACCTTAATAGCTGACAGCATGAACTCATTTCCCTCCGTCATTGCTCTGGATTTTAGCTTCAGGCTCAAAATTGGGGAGATGGGGAAAAAAATAATTCTGTTTGTTCCTATGGCACTTGGTAGATCTTTTTTTTTTAGGGATTTTTTTCATTATAAAAGTGATAGATGGTTATTAAAAATGTGAAGAAAATATAGAAAACATAGAAGCATAAAAGCCTTCCCAGTTCAATTCACTCACTAAACTTTGATACTGTGAATGTTTCAGTGTTTTTCTTCTAGTCTTATTTTCTAAATAGAGAGGATTTTCCAACTCAATTAAGATCACACTGGATACATCATTACACAGACTGAATTTTTAATTTAACATTGTATTGCAAGCATTTTTCAGATGAACATCTTTTTTTAAAAATTTTAATTTGAAAAATTTTTAAACCACAAAATTGTAAGAATAGTACAATAAACACTGATTTATGCTTCATCCATATTTACCAATTATTAATACTCTGCCCTATTTGTATTATCTTTATTACATATACAATACAATTAGCATTTTTTTCTTTTTTTAAGTCATTTGAGATTGAGTAGAAGACTGTATGATCCTTTATTCCTAAGTACGTTGGCATGTATCTCTTAACAACAAAGAAACTCTCTTATACCTGATCAACACAGTATTTAATATTAATACAATAGAATTATATAATAAAACTTGGACATAGTTCTCTTTAAACTCTGTATGGCAGAAATATTAACTTCTAGGTGAACATATGTCCACCTGCTCCTTCACATTTCCCAGTCCCCTTGCTGGGAATCTGGGTCATGAGCTATGAGCAGAAGTGACGTGCACCATCTCTTAGGTGAAGCATTTAAGAACCAGTATGTGACTCCCTTCTCCTCACCCTCAGCTCTCTTCACCTTTGGCTGTGTAGAGATGGTGGGGTCAAAAGATGAGGCATATCCTACATTGTTGAGTTCCTACATGGAGGATGGCTGGCTGGGATTGGCTAAGAATTACAACACAGATTTATGGATTAGTCACAAACCTGTCATTGACACAAGGAAGAAATGGGGGAAGTATATGCTCTTTCTAATTCATGGTCTGCCTTGCAGAATAGGCATAAGGAAGAGAGTAAAATTTCATAACTCAAGATTAAAATTTTTCTAGTGTGACATTACTTTTTGGAATTTACCTATTGATAGTCAAAATAACATCTAGAATGGAATTAGGCATCAACATCTCTATTATGCAGAAAAGGAAACTGAGGCTAATGACTTGTCCAAGGGTCTGTCTGACTCCCAAGCAGGTTCTCTTTTCTATTATACCCTCCTGAGCGGAAATTCAATGAATGCGGAGCAGTCAGTAGTAGAACTAATTAGTAGAGAATTAGAGACATCTTTCTTCGTTCTAACAAAAATCCCAGGGCAAAGCTTACCACTACTTTTGTTTGGTTTTAATTTTGAAGGAAAAAGGAAGTACATGAAGGGAAAAAATGAGAGCAATATAAAACTGCAAGCCATGTTTCTCACTTGCTTAAGGGAATGTAGTTCTTTCCTCAGATGATGTTCCTGAGAGTCAGGAAAGTAAAGCCTGGATTCCTTTAATATCTTGTAAAACCTAAAAAATCCATCATTTTATTTCTGATAACATATTTGCTAACCATAGACAATTAACATATCCATACTTTGTAAAATTGGCATCTGCCTTTTTTCTTCTCTCAAAGAAAAGATCAGGATCTTTCCCCACCTTTGTAAACATTTGTAAGTTGTGTTCTTATCAGAACCATAGAGATAAGGGCATCACCCTTTTTATGCTATTTCATCCAATCACTGGTTGAGAGAGAAGGTAATTGAAGTCAAATTTCCTTTCTTTCCTTTTGAGTTCAGTACACCCCAAAAGTTCTTTCCAAAGCAAGTAGTTTGCACTGAGCCAGCCGTGATGCACGTAGCCGGACTCTCAAACAGGCTGCACCTGACAGCCGGGGTAGCGGGAGGACACCCAGCATGACAGCTCGCAGAATGTGTTCTACGAGCACCATTTTCATCTGAGAGTTTTTCTTAACTGTGAGTGGACTCTATGCCAGCTGTGAATTTAGATCCCATTTAAGGACATTACCTTAGGTCCAGCAGACATCCACACACGTTGGAAGTTGAGGACAAGGAATACCATGTGGCATTTCTCTAAGAGCACATATCATCAGTTCGTATAGAAGAGAAACGAGAACCTGTGTTTGTAATATGAGGATGTTTGCAGACATAGTTTCAAGGGCATCTATTTCTCCTCATGGACTTTGATCCGCAATGATTGTGACAGATTCCATTATTGGTCAGTGAATATTCCCTACTTGTGCCACTTCCCTGGGGAAGAATATACTTCCCTGTCCTAGTGACATTGGGCTTTGTTACATGACTTGATTTGACCAAAGAGGGTGAAAGTTGCAATGTGAAAATTCTAAGCCTAGTCCTTAAGAGACATCACATGTTCCCCTTGTCCATGTTGTACTTTTGCCATCACCATAAAAAAGACATGTCCTGGGTAGCCTGCTGGTCCTAGAATAATGAGAAATAGTTGGGGAAGACTTACACCTGGCTCATATACTGAGGCCAAGCTCTGCCTGGTCCAGCCTGGATCAGACAAACTCCAGGCGTGTGAATGAGAAATAAGAGCTTATTGTATGTTCCTGAGATTTTGTGGTTGTGAGTAGCATGGCAATAGCTCACTAATGCACTGAATAAAGTGTGTCTTTTCCTGGACTCACCAGCCTATGGATACACATAGGGTCACAGTACAAGTAATATCTCATATTTTGTTAATTCTTGCACCTGCTTTTTCTCAAAGGTCCAGCTGTCTGCCCCAGATATTTCTGAAAACCTCCAGGGGATGACTGTGTGTAATCACAAATCAGGTCAAAGTTCTACACTCTATGACTTCCAGATATCTGTGGCCTCCTGGCTAACAGGAATTGGTGTTGCCATTAATAAATGAGCCTTAGAGCAGGGCTATGTCCATGTGGAAAAGCTGCAACACTCCATTCTCCAATCCATCTGATATTTTTTCATCAGGGCCCTGAATCAGTACTGCATGCATTTGTGTGTTGTATAAGGCTTGTGAAAGATTGTGCAAGTTTAAAAATATTAATATATGCACAGGTATGGCTTGCCTGTGAGACTGAAGTGTGCAACTCCTATCAACACTTACTAATACCATGAATTGGGCAAGTTGCTTCACTTCTGCAAACCTCAATTTTCTCATCTGCTAAATGAGAATAGTAATTGTATCTACTTCACAGGAGTAGTGGTTAAGATCAAAGGAGAGAATGTGTGCCATATGCCAAGAGATGTAAATACTCACGGATTGCTTGCCATTATCTTTTCTCCCCTTTTGAGATTTATAAAGGTAATCATTAGTTGCATCCTTCTCTCCACCTATTGCTAATCTAACTGAGGAGCATACTAAAGAGGCAGCTAGCACAGTGATCCAGAGGGTCGACTATGGAAACCGTGGCCTGGGTGTGACCTTGGATAAGTTACTTAACATTTCCGGCCTCAGTTTTCTCAGTCACTTAGTGGGGATAATAATAACAGTACCTAACTGGTTTGTAACAAGTACTGTAACTTGTTTCCTATTGCTGCTGTAACAACATGTCTCAAACTCAGTGGCTGAAAACAACACAAATCAATTTTCATATAACTCTGGAGATCAAAAGTCAGAAATGAGCCTCCCTGGGCTAATGTCAAAGTGTTGGCATGGCTATGTTCCTTTCTAGAGGCTTTAGGGGAGAATCCATTTTCTTGCCTTTTCCAGCTTCTAGAAGTTGCCTGTATTCCTTGGCTTCTAGGTCTTTTTCTCCATCTTCAAAGCCAGCAATGGTCAATCAAGTCTTTCTCATGGAATTTCACTCTGTAGTTAACTCTCCTGCCTCTCTTTTCCATTTTTTAAGACCCTTGTGAGTATATTGGGCTCACCTGGATATTCTGGGATAATCTCCTTATCTTAAGGTCCATTGATTAATAATCTTAATTCCTTATTTCTTCTTTTACCATGTAACCTAACATATTCACTGGTTCTAAGGATTAGGATGTGGACATCTTTGTGAATCTACTATCCTGTCTACCACATATCTTGTAGGATTTTATGATGATTAAATGAATTAATATATGTGGACCATTTGGAATAGAGTCTGGTGTATAGTAAACATTATATAAGGATCAGGTATTAGTATTTTCACATAAAAGTCAAGAGTATCAGTGCTATTGCCATAGGCTAGATTTCAGATTGTGAAATACAGGCAAGGGGCCAAGTCAGCTGTCTGTACTTTCTCCTTTGAGTTAAACTTACACATTGAATCAATGGAGGAATCCCTGGACATCTTCCAGCCCTTCCCTGCAGTGTGGGTCCTCCCTCAGGGCTGAATGGGAAAAGGGCAGGTGAGAAGACACAGAGAGACCCAAGAAAGCTCGTGCAGCTGCAATGACATTTTCCCTAGTCTCGCCAACCAGGTAAGTCATTTCTCTCTTGTGGGGAGGAGCCAAGAGAGAAATACCTCTGAGAGAGTAGAAGATACTGTGTTACAGGGTCAGCAGAAATTCAGGGAGAAGGAGAAAGTGTCTTGTCCAATGAGTTCATAAAGCCAGATTGGGAAGGAACTGTCTTTGTCTCTATCTACCCATCTCTTCACCCTGAACCTGCTCTTGCCCCCTTCAGATCAGATATAAGCTTTCATGAAAATCATTTCTCTTAACTTGCCTTCTCTTGTGTTAGTCTTATTAGTTTGTAAAAGTGTCGGGTCATTTCTGAATACCAGCTATGACGGACTAGGTTCAAGTTGAGATACTTGAGACAAAGAAAATATAACATCAAGGTTTGGATGGCTGTAGACATAGACCGATCCATCCTTCCTTCCTTCCTTCCTTCCTTCCTTCCTTCCTTCCTTCCTTCCTTCCTTCCTTCCTTCCTTCCTTCTTCCTTCCTTCCTTCCTTCCTTCCTTCTTCCTTCCTTCCTTTTTTTCTTTCTTTCTCATCACTGCTTCTCTTTTTTTGGTTGGATATACTGACAAGGATTTGTTCAAGTAAAAACTACACCTCACATCATGTTTAGGTTTAGAAACAGTCAGAAGAAATTTGATTCAGGTTTGTTGTAAACTTCTGCAAAAAAAAAAAAAAGAGAGAGAGAGCACAAATTGTAATATACATCTCAAAAACTATTGCTTAAGAGAGCAATGACCCAAATATAAGAACAAAGAACCTTGCAGAAAATTTATTTTTAGTTCCATTACATAGTTTATGAGTTTTCATAACCTCTGACTCTGGTCTGTTTAATGACATTACACTATAACCTGAACTACAATTATTCAAAAGTAGGGGTTTTCATTTCAGATAGGAAAACATCGGCTCATAATAAAACAAGGTGACATCAGGGGATTTCTTATGCCTTTAATTGAATGAAAAGCTTATGGTGGGGAACAGAGAGGAACAAAACTGTTTTCTCTTAGTTGAGACTTTGTTGATTAATTAGCTAGGTGAAAGCTTTTTAAAAGCATATTTTACCAGGTGGATAAATCCTATTTTTAAAAATAAGTACAAAAAAGAGAACAACTACACAATACCTGAAAAACATAAGCTATTTTTATGCCCAAGGCTATTGTTTCATGGTTCTCTATTACTTAGAGAAGAATCTGTTCTTACAGGGATAGTCATAACGTGGGCTTCATACTTACTCTTATTAAAGATTGTAGCCATTATGGACTGAAAGCATGTGTGTTCCAGAAATTCATGTACTGGAGCCCTAAGCTCCAGTGTGGCTATATTTGGAGTAAGGAAGTAATCAAGGTTAATTGAGGTCATAAGGGTGGGGATCTGATCTAACAGGATTCATGTCCTTCTAAGAGGTGATGCCAGAAAGTGCTCTCTCTCTCTCCCTCTCTCTCTCTCAAAGTGCACACGAGAAGAGGTCGTGTGAGCACACAGTGAGAAGGTAGGTGTCTGCAAGCCAAGAAGAGATCCCTCACCAGAAGCTGACTATTCAGGAACCTTGATCTTGGATTTCCAGCCTCTGGAACTGTAAGAGGATAAATTTCTGTTGTTTAAGCTACTCAGTCTGTAGTATTTTGTTACAGCATCCAGAGCAGACTAAGACAGTAGCCAAGGCTTTTTACCCCTGGATATTCTCCTATAGTGTCTGCAGCAGGCTTTTCTCTTTACCTTCAGCTGTGACATGGGTTCATTTTGGGGGTGGGGCAGAAGCTTTAAAAGCTAGTACGTAATCCAACCCCTTCTCTTCGTTCTCATGAGTGACCGAGGAAGCACGTGTTGAGATAGAGCTCGTGTCTGCCTTAGGTCCTGAGGACCTAGATGAGCAGATCACCCTCCATGCTGGACAGGGGACATGAGAGAGAAATAGATGTTTGCTATGGTAAGCCACTGAGTGTTGGAATAATTTTTCCTACCACATAATGTAGCCTATCCTGATGGATCCTCTGTTTCAAGAATGTCATTCACATATTATAAGGGAGTTAATTTGTGGCTTTTAGTTTCAAAAGCCTAGGGCCCAGGTACACAAACAACATGTCTGAAAGACCAGGTGGAGATCTAGGCTGCCCTTTGCCAGGCTAAATAAAGATTCTTTGGACTTCCCCATGGAGCATTTTGCATTTTGGGGAAAGCAAAATGTGTGGTCACTAATGTGTCCTTGAGTCCTCTTCCCCATCTGTGTCTCTGAGAGATGGGAGCTTTCTCTGGAAACCCCAGAGAGGCTTGGAGATTCAAAAGCTGAGGGGATCCCTGTCCTATTTCTAGAAAAACCCTGTAGCCAGCTTGATGAGGGGCAGATCATGTTCAGCAAAGTGTGTCTAGAGTCGAATCACTTCACAGACTTCCCACCCTCTCCGTGACACAAGATCAAGAGAGGAGACCTGCATGCCCCATCCTGGCCTGGAAACAGTGGCCAGTGTGAGGGGGCGCCTGGCTGGCCTGAAGAGACCTTCTGCTTGGGAACTGGGGAGGATGTAGTGGCTCCCCTAGTGGCTCTGTGACAGCTGAGCATACACGGTCTCTCCTGCTCTGGCTCCTCACCTCTTTGGCCACGTTCTCCATCATTTACCTTTGTGTGTCCTGTTTTAGCCCATTAAGCTGCTTATGCTTTCCTAACTCTACCCAGATGTCCCGTCAATCTGTGCCTTGCATCTGCTGTCCCTTCTGGTGTTCCCTTCTCATTCCTTGTTTCACTGAAAAATATCGGTTCATCCATAGAAGTACATCTGATTGTCACCTCCTCTGTGAAGCGTTTCCTGTTCATCAGTGTCATTAATCATTCTTCCTTTATTCTACCAATGTACCTGAATCTTACCTCTATGCAATAAAATTTGACAAATATTTGTGGAATAAATACTATGTGTCAGATACTCTGCTCACCAAAGAGTAAAGACTGGTGGACAAAGAAAATAGAGTTCTGCCTCAAAGTAGTAACTCATTCCAGTTACTACTGCTGCAGAACAAATCACGACAAAACTCAGTGCTACATAGGCACAGCAGCCATCTTGAATCTTGTGACTTTTGTAGGTCAGGAATTCAAGAAGGTTCCAGCTGGATGGTTAGCTTGGGGTCCTCATGGGTTGCAGTTAAATGGTGGCTGCATCTGGAGCAGCAGGGAGAAAGGAGAATGGGAGCATCTGCCAGTTGGCCAAGTCTCTCTCTCTTTAATGTGGTCTCAGAGCCTCACCATGTGGCCTCTCTGCATGGTCTAGTTTGGGCTTCCTCACAGCATGGCATCCTCAGGGCAGTCCAACTGCTTACATGGCAGCTGAAGTCTTCAAGAGTGAGTATTCCAGAAAGCAAGGCAGAAGTTACTTGCCCTGTAGGACTCAGCCTTGGAAGTCACACACATTGTCACTTCTGCTGCATTCCCTTAGCTCAAAGTGAGTCAGCAGCCTGAACAGATTTAAGGGCAGGGGAGTTAGGCTCTACCTCTTGATGGGGGATTGCAAGGTTCTAGAAGAGCATGTGGGATTAGAGATGTTGTTATAGCCAGCTTTGGAAGACACAACCCTTCACAGTTTTATCTAGCAGTTATCATGCTTTGATGCATATCCATCTCCCGATCTAGACCATGAGTTTTTTGAGGATATGAATTAGATTTTATTCTTCATCTGCTCTCAAAACTTAGCACAGTGTCTAGAAGAGAGAAGGCAGTCAATATATACATGAAACGCATATGCAATGAGTAAATGCATTCTCCATTTTGTCCTCTGAGTCCAGAGAATCTTTATTTCTATAAATAAAAATGTCTCTTATTCTAATGAAGATAAGGAACACTTTTGCAAGGATAATTTATTCCCTCAAAGTAGCACATTTTCTAATTTTCCAGTAGGGTTTTTGTTTTTTTAGCTATTTGTATTAGTCAGGGTTCTCCAGAGACAGAACATATCCCTATACATGGCTCCTTGGGACATGTGCACAAAGATATTTTTCCCCCTCTAATATATTTAATAGCAGCAGACATCATGTTATTCTCTTACTTTTGGGTTAGAAAATAAGTGACAAACATCTTCTTTCTGCAATCCAACCTTCAGAACATTTCCCCAGCTTTTTCTTACATGATCCCACAGTGTGTTCTCCCCACTCGGTTCCACGTGTCCCAACTCCCCCTTCAACAATGACATTTACAGTGGCTCTGTCCCTCCAACCTTTCATGGGGAACTTTGACAGAGTTCCATGGCCGGTGACTCACTGGGCACTCCACTCCCTACCTTTGCCCAATCCTGGGAATCTTTTCTTTTTCTTTTTTTCAGTGTAGGGAAGGTCACAGAGGTAATGATGATAAGCCTATGAGGAATGAGGGGATAAGAGGATTTGGGGCTCTGCCTGGGGACCTCCCTATCACTGGTGCCTGTAGTCCCTCCCAGGCAGGGTTCTGACATCAGGGTGAGTTCATACATATACACAAAGAGATTATTACAGGAATTGGCTACATGATTATGGAAGCCAAGAAATCCCACCATCTGCCATCTGCAAACTGGAGAACCAAGAAAGCCAGCGTGGTATAATTTAGTCCAAGTCTGAGGACTTTGAAACCAGAAGGGCCAATGGTATAAGTCCTGGAGTCTACAGGCCCGAGAACCAGGAGCTCTGATGTCAGAAGGCAGGAAAAGATGAATGTGCCAGCTTAAGAAGAGATAGAAAATTCACCCTTCCTTTGCCTTTTTGTTCTGTTTGGGCCCTCAACAGATTAGATGATATGTGCCCACACGGGCGTTGGTGGATGATGTTCTTTACTCACTCAGTCTACAGATTCAAATGCTAATCTCTTCTGAAAACATTCTCACAGATACACTCAGAAATGTTTTTAAATTTTATCTTATTTTAATTTTTAAAATTCTTTTTAGAGACTGGGTCTCACTCTGTGACTTAGGCTAGAGTGCAGTGGCGCAATCATAGCTCACTGTAACCTCTAACTCCTGGGCTCAAGCTATCCTCCTGCCTCAGCCTCCTGAGCAGCTGGGACTACAGGCATGTGCCACAGTGCCTGGCCAGAAATAATGTTTTTATCAGCTATCTTGGCATCACTTAGCACACTCAAGTTGACACATAAATTTAACCATCATACTGTCAAAGTCAAGTCTTTCTAAAATATGTATAGTAAATTCAACGTAGGCACAAAATTTATTTTTCCCACATAGTCCTTCTCAGTACTCTGGTTCTTCATGCCGAAACACCTCAACTTTGAAAATTGGGGCTGTCAGACGAATGTCAGGGCCCTTCAAAGGGTTAAGATTTCCATAAAACTTAGTCTTCCTAGAGCTATTCAGGTCTGGATACTCTGCTAATTTGGAGCCCCAGACTTATCTTTCCCTGGGATCACTTAGCTCTTTGCCCTTCAAAGCCACACTAGTGAGACTCTTATCTCTGAATGGTGCCTTAGCAACCACCGCACAACAAGAATTTTCTGGAGCTCCTTCATTAGAGAACAAATACAAGGTTTCCCTAAACACAGTTTGCCATCATGGTTAGAGTGAAGGGCTTGAGCCAGTGCTTCGTGTGTATGTGCATTATAGTTAGCTCCCTTCATGCACAAAGAATGATGCTAGATGAAGTCCCCTGCCTCATTATTTATGGAAATTATAGGCATGATGAAACAGGACCAATACTGGATACTTGCATGGTGATACGAAAAGTAGTAACTCTTCGCAAAGCTTCCTTAGGCATGTTTTTTTGGTTTCCTTGTTCTATCTGTCTTGTTTGTGGTACACGATTTTCTTATATTCTTATATATTATATATATTATTATGACCATATATTGTTATATAAATTTTAAGTATCAATGATAGCCTCCATTATTGACGTCTTATTCTAAACACTTTATTTACCTATCTCAAATGATGCTCAAAAATATCCTATGATGTTAACATTCTCTTTGCCATTTTGGAGGTTCAGGAAGGTTAAAATTTACCTAAGGTGATATAGGCAGCAGATCTGGGCTCTGGATCTGAGTCTAATGTGTTCAAGGGCCAGAGTTCTGGGAGAATTGTGGGGATCTGGGAAAGGTCTTCTGTCCCTATGTGTGCAGCCTCTGATCAGCTTCTACACAGTTCTTCACCTGTCTCCATGACAATCTTGTTGCCTAGAAAAGGAAGGCTGAGATGGCTCCCCATTGTGAGCCCAGCTGCTATTCAGTGCTGTGGATGTTGGTAGCCCAGGGTGGCAGACCTGGCACCTGGGGGTGGGTGGCCTGGGGTCACTTGGCCAGCTGCCTCAGAAGTCAACATGCGGGAAGGTGCAGCATCATTTAGTGCAAAGAGCTTGGGGCTGGGAGAGAGAAACGCATGGCTCGAGTCTTGGTTCATCTGTTAGCTGCACCATCCTGAGCAAATCACTTAGCCCCTCCGAGCTTCAGTTTTCTCATTTGAAACAGGAGTTAATGAGACCTTCTTGCCTCTTCTGTGGGTTATTGTGAAAATTAAATGACTTAACCTTGGAAGAAACTGCTTTGTGAATTGTGAGGTTTTACATAATGTTGGTTATTTTTATCAAGGCTGATCAGTGGGGTGGTCTACCTCAGGGAGAGGCTGCCATGGAAAAAGGGGATAATGCAAGATGAAGTAGGGGGAGAGAGGTTCCTGAGGATTGCAGCTGCTGGGAAAGATTCTTGAGATGTGGTGTTTGATTGTTGTTGTTGGGATGAGGGGAGGATAGTGGTGGAATGATACACCAGAGATGAAAAGCACAGACATCATGGAAGTGAAATCTTATCAGTTATATATTAGAATGGAAAAAAATAGAGAAACTTTGTCAACATTTGAAAAAGGTATCAAAGCACATGTAGTGCATTCATTTATTCTTTGAACAACAACTTTGTGCATAGCACGTGTGTTATTGAAAGAAAATGTTTAGATACTTGTTTACATAAGCTTGTTTGATAACTAATTAAATAATAAAAGGTTTAGATGGACATTTAGAAAATTAAGATAAGTGCATGATTTTAAATTTGCCAACCTCACAAATTCCCAATACATCAGTTTCTTACATTTAGTTTGTGCATTGTGTGGAGTGGAGGTCAGAGAAGGAGGACACAGGACGTGGTGGAATATGCACTGTTTCTGGTGTCTGACAGCTTAGTCGCTGCCTTGCTCTTGACCTTGCCCAGAGGGTTTTCTTCCCCAAACCTCAGTTTTTCCACCTGAAAAATGTGGGTGAGGCTGCCTGTCGAGGCTGTCAGGAGATTACATAGGATTACAGTACTACATTTGGCAGGTGATGTGCAGTCAACAAATGTTAATACCCTTTACTGTGAAGGCTGGTGGCTTGAGGTGGCATGAGGGACCCCCCTAATATTAATTGGTCCCATTTGATTCTTCCATCCTTGGAGCTCCTGATATGCTTGTCATTATTGGCCCCACTGGGGCAGTAATCACAAAAACTGACTTCCCTTTTTAGCAGGAGCCGTAGATGAGAATGTCTTTTCCTTGTCAGTGTGCTTAGAGTTCAGGTACAAATTTAGGGCTGATCTGTGCCACCTGGGGAGTTTTAGGCTGTAATCTTAGATGGGTCTGTGGCCCCTGAGGGACAATGCGCCTGTAGGATCTAATCCAGTCTGTTCTCCCCCTGGGGCTGAAACAATGCAGCCAAAGGGCAGAGATCAAGAACCCTTTGCATTTCTGAGCTAGAGCTTTTCTGGCGTGTAAACCAAAGGCTGTTTCTCATGCCTGCTTGCCTGTCATTCCTTCATAGCCTCAAGGGTGTTTACCTGGCATTTCACTGATTTTTATACACAAGGTAGTGATTCGGTGGCATTATCTGTTACTGACTGATCCTAGGATTTAAGCAGTGGATTTGGCCGGCTGTATAAGTATCTGCTTTCTCCCCGTAATAGTCAGGGTAGGCTAAGTGCTGTAACAAACACTCCTTAAATTTTCGTGGCTTAGCACAATTGTTTATCTGTTGCTCATGTAAAGTTCATTTGGGTGTTCCTGGCCAGCAAGCGCCTTCCAAATGGACATTTCAGGATCCAGGCTCCTTCAGTCCCATGGTTCTGCCTTTCTCTAAGGCCTTGGAGTCCTCCTTTTTCAGCTGTGGAGCAAGAAGCAGAGTGAGGTATTGCAGATGGCAATATAGCAGGCATCCTCAGGGCCCCACACATACACCCTTGGCCTCTTCCATTCAGTGCATGCCAGTCCCACTTCTAACAGCAGGACCACCAGCTTTCCTGAGGGTTTCTATGATCATGTGAGCCTCCTCTGCTCACATGTGTAACAGGCCAGAAGTGCCCAGAAACTAATTCATTGCCATCAAATAATGACTTATGAGGACTGGTATATAACTATGTCAGGTCAAGAGTCACTTAACCCTTAGGTAGAGGTGGAGATTGGGCAATCCTATGCTATTTACCAGAGTTTCCTACAGGATTAAGGTACAGTTGTCTAGAATGGTAACTTGCTGAATGACACATTCTTTATTGGCTTCCTTCCTTCCCTAACTCTTTTTTTCCACTCCTCCACTGGTGTTTCCTGAGGTCACCTTCCAAATAAACTACTTGTACTCTCATCCTTGTCTCAGGATCTGCTTCCATTGTCACTTAAACTAAGAGGAGGTTTTTATGGGCCAGGCCTGGAAGGAGTGTGTCTTTCTTCTGTTCACATTCTGATGACCAGAACACAGGAACATGACCTTCTTTTACTGAAAGAAAGGATGGAAATGGAATGGGCTATGTGCCCAGGATGGAGAGGATAGGGTTTTGGTGAGCAGCTAGCTATCTTCTGTAGATGAGGACACCAGTCTCAGAGAGGTCAGTAACTTGCTTATGTTCTCACAGGGAGGGAGGGATAGACCTGAGAATGGAAGTCCATTGACTTCAAAACATTTGCTTTTCCGACCATACCAGAAGTGGGATCTGGCCTGCAGTGATGCACTGGCAGCTGGGTAGTACCCGTTCCCCTTACACAAGCCATGTGCTCCCACGTTCAACATAGTCCTCATTCCCCGTTGCCTGACACTCCTCCACTCATATATTAATGTTCACATGCTTTTCCTGGAACTTAAAGGCTTTTTCTAGTTGACCCCAGCACCAGGAGATGTTGTCTCCAATTTCAAGTCCAGTCTACCCACCAGGATCAAAATTTAATAGCAATGGGATTTTGTGTAATAATGAGCCAATTAATATCAAGTGGGCCTATGGTGGATCATGTTAAGGAATTTACCAATTAGTACAATAGATATACATGTAAAAAACTGGTTTTATCATAGGAATTAGTGGACAAAAGAGGTATGCACAAGGTATTGAAGCAGCACAAAGGAAAGAGTAGGCAACTCTGCCCGGAGTGTCTAGGAAAATAATAGGAAACAAGATGCTTGAGCTGGGTTTCAAAAGATGAGTTGGGGTTTGCCATGTAGAGGAAATAGAGAAGGCTAGACATTCAGAAAAAAACAGCATGAGGAAACCTATGAAAGCAGACAGGTAGTAGTCAAATGTGGTTAGAATACTGTGGATGTGGAGAGAATGTAAGTCATGCAACTGGTGAGAGAGGCTGGGATCAGATCATAAAAGACCTTGCATGACAAACCAATGGGAGTGACTTTTAACTACAATGCACTAAGAGAGCTATTAAGAAAGGTTAATAATTAAGAGTTTAAAGTTTAAGGGAAGTATACAGTCCATGAGTGTTTGTATATTTGTGTGTGTGCGCGTGTGTGTGCACATCTATCTATCATCACCTATCTTCAGAGAAACCACTTGAAACTCCCTTTTAAGGTTTCACACATGTCAATTTCAGTTAAGTTACACAAATTCAAGTGGCTTGAGTCCATTGTTGGTATTGTCCAAGGCCATAAGGTTGGTCTGTAACAGAGCAGAGATTAGATCACTGGTCTCTGAATACCCAACTAGTTACATCTCCCTTCATTTTGACCTTTGAGTCAATTCAATGGGGAAAAAAACAAGCAAGCCATGTGCAATGGGAATTGGAAAACTGTTGCTAACCTTAAAAACACAGGATGGTGCCACAAATACATGACCAATAATGAGGAGCCTCAGAAGTCCCTAAAAACCTGTGCTCTTTTCTGTGCTCCTCCAAATGCTGCCCCCATGTTGTGTGTTCCAGTCTGAGAGTGGTTCTTTTCCTCCTCCCATCTCTCATCTTCAGTCTCAGTTTTCACTTCTGGACTCAATATTATTATTTTTTATCCAGACCTGTCTCTGGGCTTAGATCTGTACCATTGTCATTCTAGTTTGGGTGACTTGGAGAGAATACCCTTCCCATGTTGGTTCCTTAAAGGATCCAGCCCCTGACCCAGGCTTCATCCCTACTGAATAATTCAGAGCACAGAGGCAGTTGACCTGGGGTTGAGAGAGTGGGGTTTTAGCCTGGCTTTGCCACTTAAATTCTGTGATATTGCACAAGTTGCTTCAGTTCTCTGGATTCAGGGTTTTTTGTGTATTTGTTTTTTTGTTGTTGTTGTGACAGGGAATAGGTCTAATTATCTCTAGGGTTTTGTGTTATTTAGAACTTTGATAATTGCAAATGATAGAAAATCTAACACAAACTGTCTTGAGTGATCAAGTGGACTTTACTAGCACATGTAAGTGACATGTACATGGTTGGGGCTTGTTTCAGACATGACTGGATTCAGGGTTCAATGTCTCCTGTATGTGGTTTCTGGTTTCTAGCATTTCTTTGTTCTGCCTTCTGCTGTACTGGCTTTAATCTCAATATCCAAGTCATAGAAAAATGGCTTCAAGCCTAATATTTTCTCCTCTTTAAGTTCACGGAGGAAGAGAATGAAACACTTTCTCAAGTTACAAACAAAAACAAGAATCCGATTGCTTTTCATTGGTTCTGATTGGATAATGTGCCCATCCATGAGCCAATCATGGTGGAACGGGTTGGCTCTGGTGGTTGGCTTAGCCTGGGTTGTGCGCTATTGCGTAACTCCACCCACCCTTGTGGACTGAAATGGGGAATGGGGTGTCTTCAAACAGAAAGGCGGACTGTTGCCAGAAGAGGGGGATGGATGCTGAGTGGCAAAAAGATGTCTCTGAAAGTCCCTTCTTCCTCTATATGAGTTTCCAGTTTCTAACTGTGGTTCATGCTTTTGCTAAGATGTTTCTAAGAGGTTTAAGTGGGTAGCAATGCGGACAATGTACCAGCATTGGAGCCAGGAGTCCTGAATTCTAGTCTTCGTTCAACCAGCTTTGTGACTGAGTTACTTCTCCTAAGAGCTTAGCATCATCATCTGTAAAATGAAGCATTTGCATGAAATCTTCTTTAAGACTTTTTCCAGCTCTGCTATGCTGGGTTCCTGTGAAGTTTGTCTTGTTCAATTACATGCCCTTCCACAAGAGAAAGACAGTCTAATAGAATTTCCCCACTGGAACCAAAGCTTTAGAAATGTAAGATGTCAGTGTAAACTCCTTCCTATATACTGTTTTCTTCCTTGTACTTAATAGAATACCAAAGTGCTGTATTTTAACTATGATTTTTACTGCCCTTTTGGTTAATCTTGCAGTGAAATTATACTGTTGCATTTGGTACCACATCCCTTATTTCCATAACAACGGGCTGGATAAGTCTTAAGTACAGAAAAGTGATGATTGTTAATATAAATTCTATTGGAAACCAATTCTTATAAACACTCTTCTCTTCTTTTAAAAATCATTTTATTGAGAAAAATTTAATTCATCTGATCGTGATTTAGTTTCTATTGACTCATCATTTTCCTCAGCAGAAGTGATTTAACTTCTAAAAAGTGTTTAAGGAGCAACTTCAACATTCTTTTTGCCAGCACATAGAAATCCCATTTCATATCCCCCTAGAACAAGTGGATTTGCAATCTGAAGTTTCTAGCTCAAAGCTATGGATTCTTGGGCTGTGATCTTCGATTTAAACAGAGGAAAATATCTTTGTGCCGTGTTCAGGGAGGAGGCAAAGGAGATATCCACTTGGGGCTCTCTGGCACCCTGGTACCAGTTGTTTATGGCTGGTGTCTGTTCTGATTGCGGGGGTCCCCCTGCCATATTTAGAACTTCATTGCTGGGGAAGTCCTTGTCCCCTTCACAACTGGGAAACCTTGTGATGTTTCCTTTTCTTCCATGTCTGAATACAGCGTGGCCCTTGTGACAAGCACTTCAGCAATAGATAACTGAACAACTTCTATGTCAAGTTCCTATTCCACTGGTGGTAGTAATGAATATCAGTCTTTTATCAATGCTATTCTTCTTTCTGTGGAGTTGTCTGAGTTGGGAGGAGTTGCATTGTGTTGTGTTACCAGGGAAGCATCTGGTCATGCTGTCCTTGATGTTATCATCTATAAGTTGTATCCACCAAGGTTTCCTTGTTCCTGTCTACTCTGCAGTTCTTAGTTTATAGTGGTTACTTTTGTCTTTCCTTCTTCCTGAACTTAACACCTCTTTAAGACTATTAACTTTTGGAACTACATCTTTGACACTCAAACCCAAGGGACACATTCTACCATTCCACTCTGGGACATTTTTGTTGCTCCTGCCCCACAGTGTTGCACCAGAAAGCCTGGGAGCCTCCTTCAGATTGGTTCCTAGGCCAGTATTTTCCAAAATTTCAAACTCTGTGCCTGGAGCAAGTCATGAAATCAATCCAGTAGTTTGTAATCATTAATTTTTTTATCTAATTCCAGTTAAAGTGGCTTTTATCAAAAAGATAGGCAATAACAAATGTTGGCGAGGATATGGAGAAAGGGGAACCCTCAAACACTGTTGGTGGGAATGTAAATTAGTGCAACCACTATGGAGAACAGTATGGAGCTTCCTCAAAACACTAAAACTAGAACTACCATATGACCCAGCAATCCCACTGCTGGCTATATATCCAAAGGAGGGGAATTCAGTATACCAAAAATATATCTGCACTCCCATGTTTATTGCAGTACTATTCACAATAACCAAGATTTGGAATCAACATAAGTGTCCATCAACAGATGAATGGACAAAGAAATTGTGGTACACATACATAGTGGAATATTTTATAGCCACCAAAAAAATGAAATCCTGCCATTTGAAACAACATTTATGGAACTGGAGAACATTATGTTAAGTGAAATAAGCCAAGCACAGAAGACAAATCTCACATGTTCTCACTCATATGTGAGAGCTAAATATTAAACAGTAATTGATCTTATGAAGACAGAGAGTAGAATGATGGTTACCAGAGGCAGGATGGGTAGTGGGGAGTGAGGAATAAAGTGGGGATGGTTAATAGGTGCAAAAATGTAGTTAGATAGAATGAACAATACTTGATAGCACAACAAAGTGCCTATAATCAACAATAAGTTAGGGTATACTTTAACTAAAAGAGCAGAATTGGAATATTCCTAACACAAAGAAATGATAAATGCTTGAGGTGATGGATATTCCAATTACCCTGATTTGATTAATTCACAATGTATGCGTGTATCTACCCTAAAAAGATATACAACAATTATGTACCCATAATAAATAAAAACAAAAACATCAAAAATCTTTTAAAAGGGAAGAACAGAATTCAATGAAACATATCAGCATATATCACACATAGATATAAAAAAAAACTGTGATGGCTAATTTTGTGTGTAAATTTTGCTAGGCCATGGTACCCAGATATTTGGTCAAACACATCAGATGCTGACATGAAGGTATATGTTTTAGATGAGATTAACATTTAAATCAGTAGATGTTAAGTAGATTACCCTCCATGATATAGGTGGGCCTTATCCAATCAGTTGAAGGCATTAAGGGAAAGGCTAATGTCCCTGAGGAAGAGGGAATTCTGCTAGTAGATGTCCTTTGGACTCAAGCTGCAACATCAACTCTTACCTAGGTCTCTAGCCTGCTGGCATACCTTGCAGATTTTGGATTTGACAGCCTCCACAATCGTGTGAGCCAATTCCTTCATTTCTCTCTCTCTCTCTCTCTTCCTTGCTCTCCCTCTCTCTGGGGGGCTTTATGTATATAACATCATGGAAATAAAATACTACTTTCTTGTTTTCTGCTGGTTGGCATCTGCTTTTCTTTCCTGGGAAGAGAGAGAAACACCCTAAACATTTATTTTGCTCTCATTCATGCTGGAATGTTGCCATCTCTTTGGACCTTCCGTAGGGCTGTTGGATCCCAAACATTTCCAAGAGTTTGTTTGTTTGTTTGTTTGTTTTAATTATCTTCTCACTCCTTTCCCAGGATTCATCAGAGCAGGGGATGGCAAGTGAATAGATTAAGGTGGTGGAGAAGGAATAAGACAGAGTTTTTTGTCTTGGGTCCTCTCTTCTTCTGACCTTACCTTCCCTTTCTCCCCATTCTCCATTTCTTCAAGAATTTTTTCAAATTGGGAGGACAGTATCAGGATCCATTAGTTACCATCAGGGTGACCTTGGATAAGGGACCTCAGGTTTTATCATCTGTGTCATGAGGAAATAAATGCATGCCTCAGGCTATTTTTGTGCAACTGAACTAAACTGTACAGGGCCTGACATCTTAAATACTCACTATACCTTAGCTGACTTTTCTTTCTCACCTGCAACAGTGGTTGATGCGTTAGTCTCCTTCCAAAACAGAGATTCATCAGGGCAGGAATCCCATCTGATTCTTCTACTACTATAGCACATAATAGTCGTGCAGTATTTACTGAACTAAAATTCTCAGTCCAAATATCCATTACTTCCTCGGCCTTTGGAGTCTTCTTTGTTGATTTAAGAACTCTACACCTGCCAGATTGAAAAATGTGCCTAACTTTCATATGGGCAAAATATACAGAGATTGACAGATATTAGACACACATCAGACACAGCCATTACCAAATAAGAACACTCTTCAACTGGAAGTGTTCCTCTCCAGGAATGCCTCTATGCTGGAGTCTTTTCTTCTGAGACTGCTGGGAGTGGGAAGGAGAATTACATGGGGAGCAAATGTTACAAAAATGGCCTTGACATTGAGCTTTGACTCAAGTAGGAGGCTTGACTGTTTCCAGGTGATACCTTGCACATCATTGAGCCAATATTTCTAGTGGCTGCTTATAAGTTTACCAAGGATTCTCTATAGTTATTAAAATAAAAGTTTTATTCTTTTCCAGTTTAGTTGGGAGGTACAATCCAGACTGATAGATGAGGACCGGTTGCCTGAAGACAGGTGACTTCACGAGTCCTTTCAGCAGTTATATACCAAGGTGAGCTTTGTGTAAGTAACTCCATGGAAATAAAGTAATACTTTCCTGTCTTTTGTTGGTTGGCACCTGCTTTTCTTTCCTGGGAAAAGTCATCCATGTATGTTTAGATTACGAGGCAGTGAGTCATGAATGGTATCTAAATCTGTATCAAAAACTGACCACACTGTTGGTGTTCAATAAATGAAAAATAATATTTTATTCTGTATCATTGGTCTATACCCTGGAATTCAAGCAGTTACTGTCTTTTCTGCATTCAGTATCCCACTGCCACTCATAACAAATGGAAAATAATTAATATAATAATCCCTCTCAAAATTATATCCACTGGTGTAAATAGCTTTGCAATATATACAAATGCTTTGGGTGAATGCAGACATTTAATAGTTTAAATCTATTTTCATTTTGATAATAGAGCATTGTTCAGCTATTGAAATGACTAAGTACCCTTTTTCATGCCTTGTGAGAAATGCAATAAATAGGATGTTGTGTTTAAATGGCATCTATTTTCCTGAGCAGGGAGTTCAAAGGCTGGTTATGCACATTTTATTCTTCTCAACATCCTTGGGTTAATACAATAAGTCTATCTACTTCCTGGGGTGGTTTCCTCCTCTTTCATACATTGACCTTCTTTCTCCTCATTTTTAACTCCCCACCAGTGCTCACTTCCCACAACTAGCTTTTATAGTTTTCCTTTACTTTCTTTATTCCTTTGTCCTTTTCTTTTAGAATGGCTGCATTCTTTAATAGGGTTTGATTTACTGGATAGATAGTGTGCCAACAAGTCAACTGAGGACTACCAGGAAAAGGGTCAGGGGATTGATTTATGGTGTATAGTCTCAATAACTAAGCTATCCATTGAAATGTATAAATGACATACAAGTCACATAAAGAAGGGTCCATCAATATGGCTTGTTTTGTGGAAAAAAACAAAGATTAGCCTAAGATTATAAACACACATAACTACAATTTTTTTTAGCATCAAACATTACAATAAAGAGCAAAATTTAAAGAAACACTGTACATGGATGCAGATTGATGTGGACTTTCCAAAAACCCACTGTGATTTATTCCTTCTTTCTTTGGACTGTCTGTATCCCTCCAAAATTCAGATTTTGAAACACTAAGCCCCAATGTGATGGTATTTGGAGGTGGGGCCTTTGGGAGGAAATTAAAGTTAGATTAGGTTGCAAGGTGGTCCCTTATGATGGGATTAGTGCCCTTATAAAAAGAGGAAGAGATAGTACTCTTCCTCTGCCATGTGAACACGAGTCAGGAAAGCATCAGTCTGCAAAACAGGAAGAGCCCTCACGGGAACCAATTCAGCCAGTACCTTGACTTGGACTTCTCAGCCAACAGAATTAGGAGAAATAAATCTGTTATTTGAGCCACCTAATCTATGATATTTTGTTATAGCAGCCCCAGCTGACTAAGATACCCCCCAACTTGCCTTTGACAGTATGTTCTAAGTTTGCAGTTATCAGCCTAATGCTTTTTGTAAGGTTGGCCCTCTGTCTTTCTTCTGAAAGATTGTCCACAGTAGAAGACCTGTTCGGTATGAGGGTTTTCCATTTGGGCCCTGTTGTTCATGCTTCTGCTAGTGCTAGTCTCTACTTCTCAGCATCAAATCCCTTCCCTCCATTAGTTTGCTTTCTCAGAGGGATGGCCAGTAACCCTTCTGTGGGCTCCAGTAGCCATGCAGTGCCAGCCAGAGCGTTCGGCCTTCAGAGGAGCCTCTTGCCAAACCCTCATATTTCTAGAGCAGAGTTAACATCTCAGCCATTCTCCTTTACTTATTTCTTCCCCGTGGGTCCATATGGTCCCATGGTACCTCCTCACCATGTACATACACAACTTTTCTCCCCATTAAGGAGATTTGACTATTCTCCTTCACCAACACCAACTTAATGAGGCACTGGCTTTGGTTTTAAACTGGTTTAGCATAGAATGGATTATGTCCATCAATTTTAGAGGACAGTAAACACATTTACTTCCATTCCCAAATTACTTAAAGGGCCCCTGCCTCCAGTTGTTCAAAAAACAAAAAAACAGTTAAACTGTGGTTTTCTGTTACATACTTTTAACAAGAACAAAAAGAAACATACATTAAGTTATAGGGAACAGGAATGAAAAATGTTAACTTACAAACTGTAAACGTATCTTCCTCCTTCTGCTACCACCAAAGGATAGAAGATTCTATCCTGGCACTTCCTCAGTTGTACAGAAATCAGTGTATTTTTAAGGATGTCTTTGCTTATAAGTAGAAGAAACCTGATTCA
This sequence comes from Lemur catta, assembly GCF_020740605.2. NCBI lineage: Eukaryota > Metazoa > Chordata > Mammalia > Primates > Lemuridae > Lemur > Lemur catta. The sequence continues at coordinate 150,438,144 of NC_059128.1, forward strand.
AATGGGGTTGAACAGGATGTGTCACCTCACATTTCTAGAACTCCATGGGTAGGTCAGGCTCCGAGTGTAGGACAGTCAGGACTCCAGGGCTGTTCCTCTGGGTTCTTCCCTGCTTTGTTTCAGATTGACTCTCACCCTGTTATGGATGGCTGTCAACAGCAACTGTGGCAAAACGCCTCTTCATTGAGAGAGGAGGCAGGAGGCAGATGCTACAGGTTCCACTCTGCCATGGAGTAGGATGGGAAGAAAAGCGAAACAGTCAGACTGGCTAAGTGGACTGCTGTAACAGAGACCTGCACCAGACAGGGGGTTGGGGAGGAGAGAAGGGAAGCTGCACAGAGTTAGAAAGAAGATTTTCTGAATCCTGGAATGGAAGAGGAGAGGCACTTTAGGGCATCAGCCATGCATGCATAATATATTGACAGCAAGAGAAATGAGAAAGAAAATTTGGAAGAAGTTTAGAGTGTTATAAATATACACTCCTTTGGCGTTTTTATGAAAGACTGTGAATTAAAATTTACATTGATTTTCAATTATTTTGGTTGCTGGAGTACGACAGACACTAAAGTTTGGTTTGCTCAACACTACACTTGCCATCTCTATTATAGAAAGGTTATCTATATAATTTATCATCCAAACACGGACACTTGAGGCTAAAAGGGGACCCTATTAATGATTATGCTGCTACTACCAGTATAAACCAGGACGATCCCAGGCAAATTTTTTCTAATGAATAAAGTTTTGTTAGAAATGCTGCTATAGTAGCTGGAAAGTAAGGCACTCAAACTCTCTACCCCCCTTGCATGTAGGGTGGTCAAATTTCACACTTCTGGTCCATGAGATGGAGATAGAAATTCTGGAAAATGACTTGCCTTCCTAAATGAATCACCACTAGAGAAAATACATGGCTTCTGCCCTGTTCCTCCTGCTTGGACTACAGAGGTGATGTCTGGAGATGCATCAGCCAGTTCATGACCATTAGGATGAAAGCCAAATATCCAGGATGGTGAAGGGAAAGAAGGAAGGACACTGGGATATTGATGATTTCATGGAGCTGACTCACCTTACAGGGCAGTTCTGAGAGTTAAAGTAAGATAATGATTATAAAGCACTTTGTGTAGTAACTGACACATAGTGCTTAAAAGCTAGTCACTGTGGCTACTGTTATTATTAACTTGGTTTGACTTGCATGAGTTTCTTCTTTTTTCTTCTAGGAGAGGGGTGAGTGGGAAGGCTGTAGAGTGACAACAAGAAATGTAAAAATGTCTACTTCCATAAGCATCATGAAATGATACATAATATAATGGGGACTGGGAGTCAGGACTCTATTTTCTATACTTAGAGACTAAGTTGCTTATGTTAAATAGAGAGAGGTGGTCGCTGTGGACAAAGATGGACGACTGGTGGCAGATATGTTTGTTCTAGGATCCAAAGGTTGCTCACTTTGCTATAGCAATGAGTGCCTGGGGAGATGCTGAATCTCTCAGATCCGCTTAAAGTTTCCCATAATTGGATCTGGAAAAGAAGTCATTTATTTGGTTTTGGAGATTTAGAAATATTTAAAAGGAACAATTTTGGTTTTGAGATTTTCACACAAACTACAAGTCAGAAATCCTCATATTCAATCTGTCAGAGCTCTTGCATAATTAAATCTCATTTGGAGATATTTTCCAGCATGTTCTGAAGATTGTGATGTGTGTTTCCTATTCATGGTAACGGGGAGAGAAGAAAGAATAATTTCCACAGGACTTCATTTGGGCCCAAATAACAGGCCCTGTCTTAGTGCCAAGTAGGTTTCCTGTGAGTTAGGAGGGTTTCCTAGGTGTGGCTCCATAGAAACAGAAACTAAGAGAGGAATTTGGGTGTACATTGGGGGTGTGCTCTCAGGAGAGAAAGAGGAAGGGAAACAGAATAAAGAAGGAAAAGAAGCTAGGATGAGTTCTCATCTGGAGTCTAGCTTTTGCCTGATCCCCTGGGAGTAGCGGGGCATGAATTGTACCCCAGAGTTGAGCCTACCTAGAGGCAAAGGGGTCTAGCCTTTTGTACTCTCAAGCCAACCAGTCAATGCGTGTGGGGTGTCCTATTGGGAGGGGAAGGTGTAATCCCTCACGTGGGCCCCCTTTTGCCTGAAGCTAACTCTCCAGAGGAGAAGGCAGCCATGAGCCATTAGCAGCCATCATCCACAGTGGCTGGGAGGCGGTGTACTGGCCTAACACAGGGGATCTGGACCAGACATCAAGAGAGACCCCTACAAAGGATATTTGAAGTCAGCTGTGTGCCTCTTCTTGTGGCTTCATGGAGAATCTATTTGAAAACAAGGGATTAATGACTTTAAAAGAGATGCCCATTGTTTCTCAAGCTTGACTAATGTATGGATGGTTTCTTTTTTTTTTTTTTTGAGACAGAGTCTCGCTCTGTTGCCTGGGCTAGAGTGAGTGCCGTGGCATCAGCCTAGCTCACAGCAACCTCAGACTCCTGGGCTCAAGCAATCCTACTGCCTCAGCCTCCCGAGTAGCTGGGACTACAGGCATGCGCCACCATGCCTGGCTAATTTTTTCTATATATATATATATTTTTTAGTTGGACAGATAATTTCTTTCTATTTTTAGTAGAGACGGGGTTTCACTCTTGCTCAGGCTGGTCTCGAACTCCTGACCTTGAGTGATCCACCCGCCTCGGCCTCCCAGAGGGCTAGGATTACAGGCCTGAGCCACCGTGCCCGGCCTTATGGATGGTTTCTTAAGAGGGGAAAGTTTTCTTAGCTTCCAACCTTGGTTTAAGTTGTTTTGATGATAACTTTACTTAAATATATTTGAACCTAAAGGTATTGATAAACTACCTATGCTTACATTTCTTAAAAAGGCATGAAGCCAAACAAATTACAAATTAAAATTTAAAAAGTATGAGACCATACAAATCAAATTGACAATATAAATTTAATGTTATGGATGATGCTGTTTTGTTAGAACTAAATAACCAATCTCAAAGTAAATATGTAACTGTGAAATTGCACAGATTGTCTCACGTCTCGCATAGACTATGTTTCAGGATGCCGTGGGAAGGACCAACTTTCCACCACTCTTCGCTCTAATAGAACTTTTGTAAAAACCCTAATTTGTACAGATCAGGAGGTTCTATAATGTTTACTTGGCAAGAAGGAATTATTAGCATTTACGTATCGTTGTTCTCTACTCTAGTCATTAGCCCACAATAATCAAAAAGAATACATCTTGGCACCATTTTTATCATAAACCTAAATGCAACAGAGATGCTTAATGCTGTTGCCATCCTCAGTAAGTAAATTATCCATGACATATTTACACAATTTTATCAAAATAAAAGCATTATATATATATATACATATGTATATATATATTTTGAGACAAAGTCTTGCTCTGTCCCCCAGGCTAGAGTGCAGTGGTGTCATCACAGTTCACTGCAACCTCCAACTTCTGGGCTCAAGCAATCCTCCTGCCTCAGCCTCCCGGAGTGCTGGAATTATAAGTATAAGCCATTGCACCCAGCCAAAAGCATAATATTTTAACATTTATTTAAAGAACTCTTCTAGAGCATTTAGGGATGTCGGAGACTATGTCTGCAATATTCTTTAATGTCAGGCTATAGCTCTTTCCCATTAAACAGGAACATGTATGGGGTGAGTTCATACATGTGATGACACTTGAAATACCCAAGAAAGCACCTTTCTGACCCCTGCTGGTTGGGACAAGGGGATGGCATGAGGAAGGCCGGCGAATTTGAGGCTAAACTATTGACAACCTGGGAGGCCAGAGTAAGCTCTTTGCCCCATATTTCATTACAATGCTTAAAATTTAATTTAATGACAGTGTCCCTACTGCCTGGTGGTTCCGCATATAAAGGCTGTCCCCGGTGCCATGTAAACTTCCTGTCCTTGCCACTGATGGGGAAGACAGAGAAAGCCCAGGGAGCCATGGGCTCCTGCTCAGAGAGTATAGCAAGCAAGTTGGGACACTGGAGTTTCTGCTGCATCCTGAGTGACTATAAGCATTGCCATGTTGCCTGTAGGCTGTTCCAGCTGGGGAAGCTCAGGGACCAGAGTACTTGTACCACTGCTGCAGTAGATTCCAGACTTCCTCACCTCCCTTACTGCCTTACAACAAATCTGATTCCTGGAGGTGATCTGAGCACATCTTTTCCTCACCACCTGAAAGGGTTTAATGAAGACAGAAAAAGGTAGGAGAGTCTCAGCTGTCGCTGCTTGCATGAAGTCTGCTCCCTAATACAGGAACAAGATCTGCACTGAATCAGAAAGTCCAGTGTGAGCTAGAGTAGGTTAAATAGAGCCTTGAGGTAGAGGGCGGGTGTTGAAATCTAATGTTTTACCATAGAGGTCAAAGCAAAATGGAAAACCAGATAGGCAACTATCGGAGCACAGCTACAGATTCACTGTGTTTCAGGTCATCCCTTAATTTAACAAAGGAAAAGAAGGATTCAGAGAGGTTAAGTTATTTATTCATAGTCTCATTCATTTACAGAGCAAATCTTTAGTGATGGGTGTTCACCAAAGACTGGATTCTGTGCTAAGTACTAGATCTACAACAGACACTCATGAGCAGCCCATGTCCTCTGGGAACTCTGGGTTTAAAGGGGAGACACAGATGAGCAAACAGATGATTATGATGCAATGAGACCAGTGCCATGAAAGGACAGGCATGGCCCATGCAGGCATATAGGAGGGCCACCTAACCCAGCCTCGTACAGTTAGGGGGAGCATCCTAAAGGATATGATGGCAAAGCAAGCAGTGAATGCAGGTGTCCTGTTCCACCTCCCAGGGCTCAGGTAGGGATTTTCGGGGTCAGGGGCTCACTGCTTCCTGGGAGTGCAGGAGCAGCAAGGAATTCCAGGAAAAAGCTCTGGGTTGACCTTCATGTCCTTCCAGTGGCATTAATTGAAAGAAGGAATTTGCTGAGAATGTTCTCAGTCAGTTTCTTCTACTTTGATTCATTATGTATGCCATGACCAGAATGTTTCCTAGATCTCCCTTCATAATTATCTATAGCTCTCAGTTTTATTCCATATAAATTCAAATCCTCTGCCAACTTTTAAGACCAAGATCACCACATCTATCTTATCTTACCTCGCTGCTCCCAGCATGCCCCTTCCATTCCATGCCCCATTCATTCAAGTCATAGGCATTGATACAGCCCTACCTGGTAGTAGCAACAGCAATCTCTAATATTCGCTTGAGAAGGACTGAACCCACATTGTGGATGTGAAGTTCTCTCGCGGAGTCTTGCTGCTCAGAATGTGGTCCCTGCTCGAGTAGCATCAACATCATCTGGAAGTTTGTTAAAATTTGCAAAATACCAGGCCCTAATCCAGACCTACTGAATCAGACCTTAAATTTCAATAAATTCTTCAGGCGATTCTTGTGCATACTAAAATTTCAGAAATAGTTTTATAGAGATAGTATAAGCACAGTTTAATTCTAAATGACATACAAGTGACCTTTGTTTGCAAGCTTTGTTTGCAAGCATAGCCTCACTTTTATCATTCTTCATCTTAAATAAAAAGAACAAAAACTTGTATTTGTGAAGTTTTTAGACTGCTGCTGATTGACAATTACAGCATTTTGATAATTAATTTCATAACACTGGCAATATTGCTAGCTTTTAAAATCATGCTCAGGATTCATAAAATAATTTTTAAAATCAGCAACTGAATGCACACACATTTCCAACACAAAAACATATAAACACATCATAAAATGTTTAGTAAAGTGTAAGTGTATTGAAAATATAAATGCCAAATACACATTAACAGATAAAATTAATAAAGTATTCTAAAACACATTACATGAGAAAGAAGAAATGATAAATCATTAGGAAAAATTTTTAAGTATAATTTTCCTTTTTAAAAAATAAAAGTTAAATCTGAACATAAAACAAAATAAAGCAATGTGTGCATTTATGCCATAATTATGAGCATATTTTTGTGTAGATTTTTCTAGCTGCTGAAATGGTTCTTGCATGTTCTAATCAGAGAATACGAGAAAGAAAATTCCTCATCCTCAAATAATTGTATAATATTTCTCCTGTTTGAAAGGAACTTTTGAACAACTTTCAGGAGCCAAAATTTTTTATATATAAAAATACATTCTGAGAGAGAGAGAGAGAGAGCGAGCACTATATGTTTTTTGTCTGAAAGAAAGCATTTTGGGTTCATCTGTGTCTTCTTTGGTTTTATCTTGTACCACTAGATACTTCAAGCAGAATTACCTGTTCCAATTTCAAAACTGTCAGATTTATATACCACTTGTGCAGAAAGACTTTGAACTAGGTAAGAATTATTCTTGTGAATGAAACTTTACTATATCAATTGCTATTGTCTTCCTCTTCTTGAGGAGTCTGAAGTTTTAGGAAAAATGGTTTCTAAACAAGGGCACTTTGTTTAATACAAAATTCAAATGCAGCAGAGAACTTTTTAAGTATGCAATCAATATGCAAATAATTTTCAGAATTCAGATTTAGATTCTAAAATAATGGTATCACATCAATAAAAATGCCTGAATTTTTAGTATTTATCAGAACCCAAAATACCAAAACACAGAGGGTAGTCGATAATGACTGTACTGATTAGAAACACTGACAGATCAGGTAGAGGTCATTGTCAAAGGTCTTACTGAAATAGAAGAGCAAGAGATCATCGAAAAAGATGACACTGTGGAAACTGTTCCCCTCAGCTTTTGCTATGCTAAAATTTTCCATTCATCACACTGAATTAGAATAAAAAACTTTGAGACAAATCACTCTAATTTTGAATTCAAGTCTAAGATGCCTAGAGCAGTGGCATATGCCTATGCTTGCTACGGGGAAGTCTGTTAGGAAAAATAATTTATTTTCAATCCAAACTTCATTGATTCCTATTTTAACAACCTTCAACGAGTCTAGTAGATGCAGAAACCAAACTTATGTTAAGTGTTTAGCATAAGAAATGTTTACAAAAGCTTACATTTGTGTTTCTTTCATGCATTCTTGTGGTTATTCTGATATTTTTATTGATTCTAATGGTTTTCCAGAAATGAAACCTAATTCATCACATTTTACCTACAGAAAATAGAAGTCTAATTTATAATGGCTTGCAGCCTTTTCCCAGAATCTAACTGAGCCTCAAGTTGAATGTCTTGTGAAGGTCATCTGTGTATTAGGGTTCTGATAGGTACCTCTACTTTCCCTTCATAGAGTTAATAGTGAAAGCCCATAAAGTGACTAGGAAAAGTTTTTATGCATTCTGGATTTCTTTTCTTTGAGGCTCTTCAGGTTAATTTTCTTTCTGTGTTCCATGTGGGGATGGTTGGAGGTAGAATAACCCAGAGCCTTCACCTGGCTGCCACTTTGCCTGGTTTTGCATTCGTATCTGCCACTTTCTATATCTGCGTGGCTTTGGGTAAGTCTGTGAACTTTTTGGCCTCAGTTTGCTCATCTGCAAAATGAGGAGGATCACAACAGTATCTCACACACGGGCTTGTGATGTGATTAAATGAGAAGAGTATCCAGAGTACTTACAACAGTATCAAGTGCATTTTAATTGCTATATACGTGTTTACTATTAGTATCATTATTATATCAGGTGCTATAGACTGTGCCCTTCTAGTGCCTTCCCTCTGCTCCCAGAGCAAACTGAGAAAAGGCATAATTTCTCACGAATGTCTTTAGAAGCAACACGGTGTGGCAGGAATGGCGTCATGTTGGCATCACTCAGACCTAGGTTCAGATCTCACCTCTTATTAGCTGTTTATACCGGGGTGTGTCATTTATACTAGCTCAGCTTCAGTTTTCTCACTTGCAGGGGACAATAATATCTATCTCAGAATAACTTTAGCTACATTAAAATAAGTTAACACCCTTAAAGCATCTTGCACTTTCTTGACTAGGTGGTCAAAATGGTCAATAGATGTCCATTTCTTTCTCCTTTTCTGTCATTACCTACATATTTCCCAACTTTTGTTTGTTTTTTGCTTCTGTGAATAACCTTCTGTTGTGCTCCAATTTCTTTTTGCTCTTCAAACTTATTCATCCTTTATCCCAGTTCTTTAAATCCCTAATCCTTGCTCTTTTCAGGGCAAGCATGTATATCAATTCAACTGGCGCATTAGCTAGTCTAGGAGTTATATCTTCCAGTGCAATCCCTTAATCCCTCTCAGAGAGAGAGAGAGAGAGAGAGAGAGAGTGTGTGTTTCGTCCACCATGCATTCCACCAAAATTTGTTCAGGACTGTGCTAGGTTCTGGCAATGAAGAAATGAGTAGGTGTGGCCTGTGCCCTGGCAGACGTCATATATTTTATTATGGGAGACTCAGACACATAAATGGGCTCCCAGAGAGCAATACAGCAGGTATGAAGGGTGTGAAAGGGAGCGTTAGGGAGGAGCAGCTAATCCATCTGTTGGAGCAGCCGGCCAAATATTTAGGGGAAGTGGGGATTTCTGAGTCTTACAGGATAAGCGAGAGTGAGTCCTGTGGGAGAGGGGAGAAACAACAGGGTGGGGTATGTATTTTGGGCAGAGGGGTCACACGAACAAAGCACTGAGGAAAGAAATAGCCTCGTGGTAGCAGGGTAACCATGAGCTAGAGAAAAGAGGAAAAAATAAAGCCTGAGTTTTCAGAGAGGTCAGGGAAGGCTTCGAAGGACAGGAGCTAAAACCAGCTGGGAAGCTCCAATATAGGATTCTAAGCAGAAAGATACGGCCAGATCTGAATGGCTGATTTCTCTGGAGGCTGCATGGAGAATGGACTCGAGGAGGACGAGAGTGAAAACAAGGAGATAGATAAGTCAGAAGTCTAGGAGAGTAGGTAAGTCAAGAGATGACAAGGGCCTTGGTTCGAGCAGCGGTGGGAAGGAGGGAGAAGGGTTAGGCCAGAGCCCTGAGACTGGCAAAATCTTCAGGACTTTGCAACCACAAAGATGAAGGAAAAAGAGAAGATAATGACAAGTGGGTTGTGGGGTGGAGGAAATGGAGGAGGCAAAGATAAAAGCCTTGCTCCTGGTTTGTACGCCCTTGTCAGCGTTTGGGAAACAGGTTTTCTTAAGGGGATTTTAGGCAGACTTGTTGAAAGGGGTGGGTAAGTGCGTGCTGAATACCCATAGGGGGCTGTTTTCCCTGTCCTCATATTAAAATAACCCTGGTGCTTGAATTTTTTTCTTAAATGAGCTCACAGTCTTAGATAACCAATGCAGATATGCAGGAAAAATCAATTAAAAAACCCCACAACTTCATTTTTGTTTTGACCCATCCATCCCTCCTTTCCCCGAATTTGTTTGAAGTTTTAACCACCATGAGGGGTGCTAATCAATGGAGGAATACTCAATGCTAAGGCGCTGGGGGTGAATGGGATGGTGGGACTTTGTCATCAGTCTACACTGGGACATTCTGGGATGTCCTTTCTCCTGACGTCCTAGTCCTCTCAGGTCTGGGAGTCTCTGCAGTGTGTGGCCCCCATAAGTAGCATGGGATTCAGAGGGAAGCCTGACACCTCAGCTGCCTTGGCACTCGTCCTGCGCCCCCATTCCCCACTCCTCCTCCTCTTAGTCTCTCCCAGCTCTCTGCCCTGGAAATGGAGCAGAATCCTTTGCTTAGGACTTAAAAGTCCCCATTTCATATCTTCTCCCCTTCTTAACTCTTCTCAAGACAATCTCTCCCTCTGTGTTTTCCCTCACTCTTTCTCTTGATGGTTGACCAGCAAAGTTCTTTATTAGTTTAGGATTTGGGAAGCCAAAGTTTGAAAGGCAATTTCCACCTTTTAAGCAGTTTCCACCCTGGAGGCATTAGAGCCCTCCCTTGAGGCAACTGTTAAAACCCCGGTTACCTTGAAGGGGAACAAGAGGGGAGAGAAGAGGTAAACACTGAAGGGGAACAAAAAGATCAGTTAATATCTTAAAACAAAACAAAATCACCTCCCCCAAAATAAAAAAAAGCAATAGAATAAGAATTTTTCGTTCCTATTTTAGAAAGCCATTGGTAGAAGGGGGAGCAGCAAATGCACAGAAAACAAAAAGTATTTGGAGTGAATAATTGGAGATATTAATTAATATTGTTGCCCTTGTCTTTAATAAGTTTCATGTCAGTCTATGCAGGAGAGTGTAGTTTCTCTTTCTTAAAGTTTGTGCCAGCTCTTATTTTTACAGTTTCAGGCACGTATCTTGCAGTCTTTCAAAGGTATTTCAGGCACATAGAATTAGAAGAAAACGAGATAATAAAATAAAATCAAGGTGAATCAGAGGGTTGGCTAAGATTAAGTAAGAGATATCAAGCTATGCCGCATTTTCTTCAAAAGCAATAAAGACTGTTTTTACTGTATTGTGATAAGAAAATGGAGAAATTTCTGGCAACTGATGAGATATCATGTCACCAAATGTATATTTACTGTTTAAGTGCTTTTTTATGTTTCTGCTCTTAACATTTACATTTTAGCAATAAAGACCTCAGGTGAGTGTTAACTTCATTTATATGGTCTGTTGCTACAGGAACCAGTAGATCAAACATTTTATTCCATCTTGAAAACACTTTGGACAATTATAATTCCAGCACTGGGATTAGTGTTTTCTAACTGGAGAGTTAAGGCTCAGAGAATTTATATATCTCTCTCTGTGGTCTCAGAAGAAGATGAGAAGGCTGGGATTCCGTTCACATGAGGGTGTGTATTCACTTTGTGTATCACCATGAAGTCACACTGGAAGCCATTTGTATTTGTTTTTGAATTATAGAAAGGACATGGAGTGAAGCCAGCAGACTCAGGTTGGAGCCTCACCTCTGCCTCTAATTAGTATGCTACAGTTAGTCATGTGCCTTAGCTTCTCTGTTCAGTTTCTTGATCCATGCAGTGGTAAGTTGGCTTGATCAGGGGTCAGAAATACAAATATCTACATGGGAAGGACAGGTGACATAAATGTAAAAAGCATACATTACTGCATATCACAACATCACCATTTATTTCCTCTATATTTCCAACAACTGTGTTGAAATTTCAGTCTCTTTTACAGATCATTAAGCTTTTCATCAGCACCTTTTCCACATACCAGTCACGGTTGTCCTCATGCTTTGTTTTCCTAATGGAGGCTTAAGTTGTAGTCTTTTGCTACAGATGCACTTTGTTGGTATATTAAATCTAGAAATCCTCTTTGTCTTCTAAAAAAGCACATCTGGCTCACATTTTTTTGGAAACATGTAGCTTTCTCAGTCTTTATCTCTTTTCTCCATTCTTGAAAAAGACATGGGTGTGAGGATAAATTTTTTATTTTTTATTCTAGTAAAAGAAAAGCAGCAGTATTAATGGGATAATACCGGGCAGTTGACACTAAGCCTCCCTATGGGGAGTAATAGAGAGTGGTGGGGACTGTGGCAAATGACAAGCTCAGACCTTGTGAAATGAAGGAAGGCACCTGCCTTTCTGCAGCAGGCAGATGCTCCGTAGCACCACTGGGTTTTTGGCCATTAAGAATATAAGTCCACCTATAGACGTGTTCTCTGAAGTTTTTTTAAAGAAAAGCTGTATATCCTTATTATTTTACATGGAATTATCCTGAATTTTAAGTGTTGGCAACTAAATGTAAATAGAAATAAACATCCATAATATCAACACTTAACAGTCAGTGGTTCAAGCTAACCATAAGAAAACTATGGATCAGATGCCCACAAAGGTTCGACTTTTAAGCCACATGATCTTAAAGGTCCCTTTCCTCTAGGGCTTTTTCTTTAAACAAATACTTATTTATCCCTTACAATGCTCTGAAAACACTTTACATGTCCTAATTCATTTAATCTACACAACAACCTTATGAAGTAGGTGCCATTGTTATCCTTATGTTACAGATGAGGAAACTGAGGCACAGAGCAGTTAAGTGACTTGCATAACGTCACAGAGCAAATAAGTAGTAGAGCCAGAATTCCAACACTGGCCCTCTGGCACCATAGCCTGGAAATCTCTTACCATTGTTCATGTAAATTTATATTTCTTATTTTTTTAAAAAAGTTTCCGTAACAAACCTTAGTTTATAAAATTTGTTGTTGATGACAGTGTGTATATTTATTTGGATTTGTACAAAGTTAACAGCTGAGAATATTTTTATTTGGATGTGGGGAAAAGATGAGGTTATTAGATGTCTGAATGTTAGCGTGGGTCAGATCAACACACTGCTACATTAGTGCAATTGAAGACAATGAGATGCTGGTTAGGATCAGTCTCTTCCAATCAGATCTCATATGTAAATAAGCAACTGCCCCTTGATTGGCTGCTGCTGATCCTCAGATGAAGAGATTAATGCTTTGCTTTTCTGGTTGCTTTAGTACCCAGAGAATGTTAATATAAATGGAAATTCAGCTATATATTTAAGCAATCTGTCAGAGCAAAGAGATTTCCAGAGTTTTTTGGTTAAAGAGGTTTTTGAATGTACGTATGAGCAATATATGGACTGACTTTTTATTTCAGCAAATATGAAGATGTATTATCCCTTGAGGTTTGTTATTAACCTCGGTTTCACCTCCGTTAATATTTACTCCGCAGGTCAATAAATCTTGATACTCACTTCAGCAGAAGCCAATATCTTCAGATTATGAGTTATTAATCTTGGCCAAGCTGAAAAACTATGTGAATGTTTTTCTTTTACTAGAGAAAATGAGAACTTTTTTTTATCCCCTTTTTTGTCAGGCTCTCTTCAAAGAGAAAGTTAATTTTTATCTGAATCACCAAACTTCCTTTTCATATTTAATACTTGGATTTGAGGGTGTGAGTCTTCTTATGAATTTTAGAAAACTCCATTGAAAGGACTGCAGGAGGCAGGGGTTAAACAAATCCTATTTTAAACCCTCCTGTAAAATACCCTGATTTTAGGAGAAACTAAGAAAGGGCTCTGGCCAAATTCCTGCTGCCATCTGTGTGTTATTTATTGACTTTGCTTGATTGGAGGCAAAACAAACGCAATGTATTTCTAGAACCTGGTAGCAAAATGCTATGTAGTAGAGAAGTGCAGCTGTATCTGGCCCATCTCAGGATAAAAACAGCAAGTGTAAAAAGACATGGGGTGACTGCATTTGGTTCTCAACAGCTCAGCTATTGGGATTGAAACATGCAGTAGAAGAAATTAGTTTGTTTCTTCACAGGAGTGTTTGTGGGCCTGTAATCTGTAGCCTCATGTCTGTAATGATGAAGAAATCCAAGACAAAAGGAGATGAAAAAATCATGAAAGAAGTTAGAGGTCATCTCACCTGATGGCTGGTGGTTGCTGCTGGGGGTGGAACGGGAAAATGTGGCATTTGGAAATAGTTGCACAGAGGGGAAAGGGTCTCTCCAAAAGGTGATAAAGGGGAATATATTCCAAAATGTTTGGGGGAGACCAGGGACAAGGAAGAGTTGCTAAATGTGGTGGGAGATTCTGGTCAGGCAGGCAAAGCCACTAGAACCTTGCCTCTCAGTGTGCTCCCTGGACCAGCAGCATCAGCCTCACCCAGAAACTGATTAGAAATGCAAATTCTCAGCCCCATCCCAGAGCTACTGAATCAGAAACTCTGAGGGGAAGGTCCACCAATCTGTGGTGGATAAATCTCCAAGTAATTGTGATGCACATTCAAGTTTGAGAACCACTGCACCGGGGCACAGACTTTTCAACCTTTTCTGTAGATTACAATTCCTTGGGGAGTTTAGAAAAAATAATGATATCTGGGTTTTACTTGGTCTTGAGTATGTCCTGGACACCAGGATGGTTTATAGCTTTCTAGGTAATTTTAATAGGCAACCAGTGTTGAGAATTACTCTAGGGCAAGCTCCCACCCCAAATTACTTTTTCAGATCTAATACTCTGTTTTCAATCAGAACATTTTGTGATTCTTCCTTTACTATCCTGAAATAAAATTTATTTGAACATTATTACTTATACACATATTCTTAACTGCACCATAAAAGAGAAATAATAAGAAAGTAATTTATAATAATATGCATTTCAAATATTTTAATTCCTGGGTCTGACCACACTTAACAGTGAAGCAGACAAAAGGTTTCAAGAGTTATTATGAATGTGACAGTTGCAAATGCAGATCGATCCATGTGTGTTGAATTGGCAACTCAAAAACCATGGGTGGCATTACTGTGGGGGACATGATTTTCTGAAAAGAAGAACAGATCTTGATAACATTTCCAGCAAAATAATGAATAATTTTTTCTTTCTCTGGGCTTTGGTTTAAAGTCTATACTTAGAAGGCACAGTGACTTATTATAGTGGGTACCATGCTACCCTGCTAACATCCCCCCTCCAGGACTGGAACACTTATTTCCCCAGCTGCTGGGAGTGCTGCTGGCTGCTGGCCCTAAGCTGATTGCCCTTTCTGGGACCTGCCCTTGGCTAAGGAAAATGCCTTCCCCAAGATGATACCCCTTTTCTGGCACAGACTACCTTCAGTGGCTGGTCAACGTAGGGTTGGTTATAAAGGCCATTCAGGACAACTGAGGAATCCTCCCAGCTCTAGATCTCCCTGTTGGATTGTCTGAGACCTTTGCTGCAATTACACTGCAGCTCAACTTCTATCCCTGCCCTGCCCTGCTTTCTCAGTCCCCCAGGAGTGTTGGTTCGGAGCTTACTCTCCAGTAAACCTCCAGCTGCCATCTCAAAACCCACTCCAAGGTGAACGGACTGGTAACATTGTCTAGGGAAAACCTGAGTCCTTTACTAGTGAGTGGGGTTCACAGTCATCCACAAAGATTCCTGTCTCATATTTAAAATGAGAATTTCGTTTGGTAGAGAGACTGCTGGCAGGTAGAGGAGGAGCTGAGGCCCAGGTGGTGGATGGAGGAATACTGTAAGTGCTAGGAACAAATCCCCCAGCATTGATCAGGTAGAGACTTGCACTCAATTCAGAAGCAAGGCAGTCTCAAGCAAAAATGTAAATTAGGCAATGTTTGTTCTACTTTTCCCCAGTGCCTTTCTCCCTCCATGGAGCCTATAGCCATCAGAACCTACTCTCTGGAAGAGATCTGATAAGCTATTTACCCCTTAGTGTGAATCTAAGTCAATAGCTTTATTTTTTTTTTTCACACTTCCAGAGATATTTGCATTTTAAGTATTTTTATGGAATAAAAATTGTAGCCCTTTGTTAAAAGGAATTTCAAGAAAATATCTGTGGGAGTAGGGAAGAGAGTTTTTCCTCTTCCCAACCACTCAAAGTCAGTTCTTACTAGGGACTTTTTTAGGGTCGCAAAGGGGTGGAAATGGGGTACCCTAGGAGGAATGTCTGAAAGGGGTGGCCTTGCAAAAATAACAGGAAAATATCTAATCCCACAATTTCCTGGTAACAGTTAAAGATGAGTTCTCCTCTAACAGGCACCCCATGGGAGTTTTGTTTTGCACAACTTCTGAAAAGAGCTGAAAGACAGAAAAGAGATGTAAATCTTTCTCTTTAAAATTGTTTTTTGAGAATCTGCTTTTACAGAGTTCCCGAGAAAACAGCAGGAGAATGAGCTACAGCCTCAACCACATCTGCAGGGCAGAGTCACATCTCCTGTGTTAATCCCTTCCCAAGGAAAGGCAGGGGAGCCAACCCTTGGACTTTGACATCCTCACAGTTTTTGTTACTTACCTGCTGCCAAGAAGAAAGACAGGAGCAGATACAGCCTGTTTCTTGACTGTACTTTGCCATTTTACAGCCCCCTTATGAATCCTCAAGAGCTGGTTTTTGGGGCCAGCACAGTCTTCCTTTTCTAGCTCTGTGCTGGTCCTTTCCCTGCTCCCCAGGGAAAAGTAAGTAAACCTCTTCTTTCCATCCTAATCTTTGTCTGGAGAAATCTTTCTCAAAACCTGCGTGCACGAGCTCTCTACCCTAGCATCTGATGGATGGCCTGCATGAGGATTAAAACTGAATGACTTCTCTGCTTCCACATGGAAAGAAGTCACGTTTGTCCCCTGTGAGGGAGACTGTCTCATCATCTCATTTTTCTACCTCTGGACGGGAGCTGCTTCTGTCTTGAAACTGCTCCCCCCTCTGCCACAATTCCTAGGACATCCCTCTCAGTGCCTTCAACATCGTTCAGAATTGGGTGAGTCTCTTGGTCTCCGGAAACTTTGGGAATGGTCATATGCATGAGGTGGAGAGTGGTAGCTTTTTGGTTTGGTCAAGGGAAACCCAGCACTGGGTCTACCACGCAGCAGGGTGGCATGGAGGGATGCTTCCAAACTACTCTTTCCTGGGGGGGCACTGCCCCCATCAATCTTCACCTAGACCCAGGGATGCCTGGCTATGGGGAAGTCTTCGAAGTCACAGTCTGAGTCAGAACTCGGGGATGACCATTTTCTGGCCAGATCACTAGGTTTTGGTCTGATTCAGATCTGGGGGATGCCTGACATCTGATCAGACTTTCAACAGTCATCCGGATTGGGGATGCCCTCTCAAATTTTTTCCAACATGTGACCATCCCTAAAAATGTCCTTTTCTTTCTCCTATTTGTTATCATGGGCAGCTTTCAATTGGCTCCATCTAAGGACTCCCTATTGGGAGTCACTACCCTCTACTTCTCCCTCCTTTCTCTTCTCCACCTCTACCCCTGTCACCCAGCCACACTCTGGCCAGCCACTCCAGAACCCCTCCCTGCCTGCACACCAGCTCTCTCTCTCGGGAGTTGCTGGCTCAGAAGGCACTCTCCTAGTCCATGTCCCTTTTTCTATGTCTGATCCGTCTCAAATAGAAGTTAAACTGGGCAGCTTCTCTGCTGATCCCTCCAAGTTCTCTAAGGAGTTGGAATACCTCCCTCTTTCCTATGACCTGCTGTGGAGAGATGTCCATGTAATTTTCTCCACTTGCACTACTGCTGAGGAGAAGGCTCGTATTTGGTCTAAGGCTAGGGAGTACGCAGATGATCTCAATCAGAGACAACCCAGAATTTATACTGTTGGCTCCACCGTGGTCCCAGACCATGATCCAAATTGAGATTACCAACAGGGGTCTCCTCATAGGGAGCGGTGAGACCATATGCTTTCCTGTCTCATAGAGGTGATGAAGAGGGCCCCTGCTAAGCCTGTTAATTATGATAAAGTTAAAGAGATTACTCAGGACCAGGATGAAAACCCAGCTCTTTTTCTTTCATGACTGTCTGAAGCATTTCGCCTCTTTACTTGTTTAAATCCTGAGGGGAAAACTATCTTAGCCATGCATTTCATCTCCCAGTTGACCCCTGATATTTGGTGTAATCTCCAAAAGCTTGAAAAGGGGCTTCAGATCCCAGAAGTGCAACTTTTAGACCTGGCCATCAAGGTCTTTAATAACTGGGATGATAAAAGGAAAGAGGAAAAAAGGCAAAGGGACCAGCATCAGGCTCTAGAGCAGAAGGAAGCCTTTTAAAAGGTGGCCACCATTATGGGAGAAATTTTTCAGAGATGGGGATACCCTGGAGGCTCAGGCAAGAAGACATCCAGACGGCGGCCTGCTCCGGGAACTGCTCCCGGAAGGGCTCCCTGCTTTAACTGCAACCAACTCGGGCACTGGAGCAAGGGGTGCCCTAAGAAGTGGGTTCCACCAGGGCCATGCTCCAACTGTAAAAAGCAAGGGCACTGGAAGAGCGAGTTTCCTCCCTCCTTCTTCAGAGGGGAGATTGCACTCGGCTTCCAGATCCAGCAGACCCTCCTGCACGGGCCCCCTCCATACCCACAGACCTTCTGGGACTGCTCCAGTCTGACTGACGGGTCCCGGTTCCTGATTAGGCTCCACTTTGCTACATTGAAATGGCCGAGCCTAGGGTAGCCCTCTCTGCAGCAGGTAAGCAAATTGAATTTTTACTGGACACAGGGGCCACTTAGTTTGCTCTTCCTGCATTCTCAGGACCGCTATTTCCCTCTCCTGTCTCCATTATCAGAGTGGAAGGTAAAATACAAAACCCTCTGTGTACTTCACAACTGCTTTGCTCACTGGGCGATCAAGTTTTTATGCACTCTTTTCTGGTGCTCCCCAGTTGCCCCATCCCACTGTTGGGAAGAGATCTGATGGTCAGATTAGGTACCCAACTCCTTCTGACTTCTGTGGTTCCCTTCCTTGGGTTTTTAGGAGAAGTGTTATCAGACCTTGCCCAGAGCCTCCCCACTTCTGTTCCTATTGAGGTATCTCAAAATGTGCCACCTGAGGTGTGGGACATCAGCACCCCAGGAAAGGCACAACACATACACCCCATTTCTATCTCTCTCAAAGACCCTACTCACTTCCCCTGCAGGACTCAATACCCTCTTAAGCCAGATGACCTTAGGGGACTCAAGCCTCTTACTGCTAAATTTCTTCGGTCTGGCCTCCTTCACCCTACCCACTCTCCCTATAATACCCGTATCCTCCCAGTAAGGAAGCCTGACGGTTCCTATCACCTAGTCCAGGACTTACATATTATTAATGAAGCTATTATCCCCTACATCCAGTGGTCCTGAATCCTCACTCTCTGCTTAGCACTATACCACCCAATACACAGGTTTTCACCGTTCTTGACCTCGAAGATGGCTGCTTCACCGTACCTCTCTCTCCTGACTCCCAAGGCCTATTTGCTTTCACCTGGACTGACCCTGACACAAATCATTCACAACAGCTCACCTAGACTTCTTTGCCCCAGGTGTGCCGAGATAGCCCCCACCTCTTTGAATAGGACCTGTCTGCACTTTCTCTGTCTGGCAGCTCACTTCTCCGGTATGTTGATGATCTCCTCTTTGCAGTCCTGACCATTCTTCTTCACTTCTTAACACTATCCCTCTCCTCACATTTAGCACATAAAGGATATCAGGTTTAGCCAGGAAAGGCTCAGATTAATCAACCCACAGTCACTTACTTGGGGTTCCAGGTATCTCCAGGAAAGTGAGCTATTACCACCTAGCACAAACAACTTATTTCCTCTATGGATATCCTGGCAACCAAAAGGAATCAGAGCTTTTCTGGGGTTAACAGGGTACTTTTGTATATGGATTTCCCCAATACGGGTTCATTGCTAAAGCTGTATATTAGGCCCTCCCAGGCCCACAATAGGAAACTTTAGATTGGAAGTCCCCTCTTCTGCAAGCCTTTAAGATCCTGAAAGCTGCACTGGTAGAAGCCCCAACTCTAGCCCTTCCTAACAATAATAAACCTTTCTATTTGTATGTGAATGAACAGGGGACAGTTGCTCTTGGAGTATTAGGATGAAAGTCAGGACTTGATTTCAAGGGTTGCTTATTTTTCTAAGAATTTGGATAACACTGCTAAGGGATGGACATCTTGTCTAAGAGCCCAGGCAGCTATAGCCCTCTTTGTCCAAGAAGCTAACAAACTGACTTATGGACAGCTAACTCAGGTTTATATCCCTCATCAGGTTCTTGACATCTTAAACAACAGAGCTTATCACTTCCTAACCTCTAGCTCTATTACTCAGTCCCAAACCTTATTTATAAATAACCTTTCTATCACTCTTCTCCCATGTTCAGCTTTAAACCCTGCTACCCTGCTTCCCATTTCTTCTGAGGCCCTGGAACACTCCTGCCTAGAAATCTTGGAAGAATCCACTGCGGTTAGACTGGACCTCTCTGATTCCCCACTACCTTCCCCAGATTATAGTTGGTACATCGATGGGAGTAGCTAAATTCCAGATGGCCATCGCAGGGCAGGACATGCTATTGTCACCACTACCCATACAGTAGAGAGTGCTCCTTTACCATCTGGCACTTCCACTCAAAAGGCAGAGCTAATTGCCCTGATTAGGGCCATGCAATTAGGCAAAGATCAAAGACTTAACATTTACACTGACTCTAAGTATGCCTATCATATTCTGCACTCTCATGCTGCTATCTGGAAAGAATGAGGATTTCTCACTGCACAAGGCACTTATGTCAAACATGCCAATCTCATCATACAACTCATACAGACAGCACAATTACCTAAACAAATAGCTGTTATCCACTGCAAAGCACACCAATCCTCTCAGTCCTTTGAGGCCCTTAGGAAACAACAGAGCAGGTAAGGAAGCCGAAGGAGCAGCAATGCTTCCCTTCCCAGCTGCTCAAGGCCTTTCTCTCCAAACACTGTCCCAAACGACTCCGCTGAAGAAACTACCCAATTTATACAAGCAGGGGCTGTTTGGAACAGACCATGGCTTTTCTATAAAGGCAAATTTGTTTTACCGACTCAAGAAAAGAATTGTCCTCCACCACATTCACAACTCAATCACCATAGGAAGTCGACCTTTGAAAACCCTCCTGTCCTCACGCCTTGATTGTCAGAATTTAGAAGAAAAATTAAAACAAATCACTAAAGACTGTTCTATTTGTTGACAAGTCAGCCCTCGGGGCTACCTTAAGCCCCTTCCTTCTCTTCCTACTCATCAACTCTGAGGTCATCGTCCTGAACAAGATTGGCAGCTGGACTTCACATCTATGCCTCCACACAAAAGTATATAAATATCTTTTAACTCTGATAGATTTGTTTTTGGGTTGGTTGGAAGCTTTCCCTACTAAAACAGAATGAGCCTCTGAAGTCACCTGAGTTCTTCTCTGGGAAATAATTCCCAGCTTTGGGCTCCCAACTTCTCTCCAAAGTGATAATGGCCCTGCTTTTACATCTCAAATTACTCAGCAGCTCTCAGAAGCCCTGGGTATCTCTCATAAGTTACGCTCCGCCTATCATCCCCAATCCTCTGGGAAGATAGAAAAGGCTCATTCAACTCTTTAACAACAGCTTACAAAACTCTCCTTAGAGTTACACCGAAGCTGGCTAAATCTCCTCCCTTGTGCTCTCTTCAGACTCCGTATCTCTCCTCGAGCACCTTTATTTCTAAGTCCCTTTGAGCTCATGTATGGGTGATCAGTCCTCTTGACGTCCTCAGTGTCCCCACCCTGTCTGGGTACTTACTTGCTAGCAGTGGAGTTAACTCCACAACTTCTTAGAGAATAAGCAAATATACACTTTCCTCAACTGCAACCTTTTGTTTTAAAGAAACCACAACCTTTGCGGGCTGGTGATTGGGTTTTGCTTACAAATCCCCCTGGACCAACAGGCCTCTCACGACCCTTGTGGAAAGGTCCATTTCGAGTCATTCTTACGACCCCACTGCAGCTGAGCTTCTGGGAACTCTGTCCTGGATTCATATCTCTCGGCCCAGACCCACAGAGCCTCCAAAACCTGCCTCCACCCGTGCTGAATGCCCTGAGAGCCCAGCAGCCTCCACCTGCCAGCCCGTTATGGACACCACACTCCGATTCATTTGACATAGGCTTTAAAACTGTGAGCTTTAATATGCTGTGGTACATAGGACATCTTGCTGTTCTTGTACTTCTACATAACTCATGTACCAAGCTTATTTCCCATTTGCCCATGCTGGGGACCATAATGATAATCTTACTCTTCATATCCCCCACTACGGGCATTATACAACATCCTTATTTGCCTGCAGTGCAAGAGGCCATCCAACTTCTTAAAACTGCTGATCCTTCTCCATGCTATGCAAATTGTTGGATATGTGCCAATATTTCTCCACAAAAGGGGCTTGTCACTATTCCTGTCTCAAGTGAATGGAATCAGTTAGAGTCCTATGTAATCCCCTCCTACTCTGATAAGGTAGGACTATGAACTACGGGCTGCACTCTGAACCCAGTATCTCAACTCGAAATAGGCCAGCTCGTCCTAAGCCATCTGTGTAACAGAGCTAACTTTAACCTCCAGGGAGCAATACTCACCTCAGTTTCACTGGTGCAGCAAGCTCCCCTGTGCCTAATTAGTTCATCTCACCCAGGCCCTTTGGTGGGAAGGTTTTCTGATGGCTCCCAGGCTTGCAGTCACACTTTCCAGTTATCTGCTAGCTGTGTTTGGGTCACAATGCCTCCCTGAATTCCTTTCCACAGCATAGACTTTCCTAAACCCCATAATGTTACCACCAATTTGACCCAAACAGGTTGCTCAGAAAATACCATTTGTCCCCCACCTCTGTGATCATGCTCCTTTAAGAGACATAACTTTTGGTTCCGACCTATTAATATCAACAACCAGGAATGTCAAAAACTAACCCCCGCCCCCACCAGGTGTATGAAGTAGGAGAGAATCCTACTATTCCTTTTTTTTAACTGGGCATATAATCTCTCCACTACACCAGAATATACCTCATGCTTACCTCTGTTAGCTGGAATGACTTTAGCTTCCGCTTATGAAGGCATAGAACACTTTAGAGACCACCTTACGAGGCTTTATTTCAATATATTGATTGATATTTGCCTAGATCCCCAAAATCGAACTTATTGTCTTTGTGGATAAAATGCTTATCTATGCCTCCCGGCCAGCTGGACAGGAACTTGTACTCCAGTATACCTACTTCCTACCCTCACTCTTGTCAATGATACTATGCCTCTTCCCATTTATTCCTCATACCACCGGACCAAGCACAAGGCCTTTGTCATCCTTGCAATAATTGGAATAATAGCTGGACTTACCGCTGGCAGAGCTGGTTTATGTATTTCAGTCTTTTCGGCACAAAGACTGTCTTTAGAAATAAGCCAATTAGCCACACACTCAGCCCAACAAATTACTGTCTTACAACAACAAATAAACTCCCTGGCAGGAGTTGTCTTACAGAATAGGAGAGTTCTTGATCTCTTAACTGCCAGTCAAGGAGGCACATGTGCTCCACTGGGAGAAGATTGTTGTTTCTTTGCAACCAGTCAGAAAAAATACAAACTAACCTTCAAAACATTCTAAAGAGGGCAAACACACTTCATGAGCCGGCAACTTCTGGCAGATTTGACTGGTGGGATTTTACAGTCCATGTGTGGTCCTGGTTCTCTTGGTTCGTGCTTTTATTGGGGCCCCTTGTGTTTCTACTTTTGACTCTCATTTTCAGACCCTGCATTCTCCACTATCTGGTAACATTCATGCAAAATTGAATTCAGGCCCTAGCTGTTTGTCTCCAGCAAAATCCCCATCCCATCTCTAACCTAGCTTTCAAGAACATCTGTTTTCAATCCCTCCCCCTTAATGACCCAAATGAACTCTGTCAGGCAGGGACATCGTTCCATCCATAAATCAGCAGGAATCAGTTTCAGAAGAAAGGAGGCCTCCATCCATAATCCCCAGTTTTTTGAGTTCATTTTTTAAATAGAAATTTAATTTTAATCAGAGAGAGGAGAGAGTGAAAGGGGCGGCCTTGCAAAAAGAATAGGAAAATATCTAATCCCGCAATTTTCTAGTAACAGTTAAAGATCAATCCTATGAGTTCTCCTCCAATAGGCACCCCACGGGAGTTCATTTTGCACAACTTCTGAAAGAGCTGCACGTGTGGAAAAGAGATGTAAATCTTCCTCTTTAAAATTGTTCTTTTGAGAATCTTTTTGATTCTCTTTGAGAATGCTTTTACAGAGTTCCTGAGAAAACAGCATGAGGACGAGCTACAGCCTCAATCATATCTTAAGGGTAGAGTCACATCTCCTGTGATAATTCCTTCTCCAAGGAAAGACAGGGGAGCCAACTTTTGAACTTTGACATCCTCACGGTTTTTATTATCTACCTGCTGCCAAGAAGAAAGACAGGAGCAAATACAGCAATTTCTCGACTGTATTCTGCCATTTTACAACTCCCTTAAAAAACCTCAATAGCTGATTTTGGGGGCAGCTCATTCTTCCTTTCTACCCAGGTGCTGGTCCTTCCTGCTACCCCCAGGGAAAAGCAAATAAACTTCTTCTTTCTATCCTAATCTTTGTCTGGAGAAATCTTTTTCAAAACTCGCCTGCACTAGCTCTCTACCCTAACGATGTCTCCAAGCTGTTTGAGGATGGATCACCCATGAATTCTGTTCCCCCATCCCCTTGGAATTTGCTATATAAAGTTACAAAGTGAAGCCTCATAGTTTTGGTTTTAAACATAGAGCAAATTTGGAAATCTTTTGTTGTCTGGATAGATTCTTACAATAATGAGTTTGGTTATTTAAAAAAATACTTTAAAAACGGGAAATATTTGTAAATTTTATCTATTAGTAAACTCTTTAACAGAAGATATACAATATTGGCCTAATAATTTTGTATCTCTGGCCCAATTCCTTTTCCATGGAACCAGATCATCATTCAAAAGATTATCTCATCAGATTCTTCCTCACCTTTGACTTCAATAATCTTAATGAAATAGATAGAAGAAGAAATAAAAAGAGTGAAAGCAACGAGAACAACTTTCTTAAATCTCTGTAGAGAATTCAGTCCTCTTCAGCAGTCCTATAATTCATTCATTCTACAAACATCAACTGTCCATACTATGCTGGGCTTTGTCCTAGGTGCAGACGCAGAACAAATAAAGAGGTGCTAGCTGATGTCCTTGAGCACTTTCAGGGTGGCAACATCCTTCTTGATCTGTTGACCACATGGCAAGATTTTATTTACTGCTCACATTAGTCATGTCCTTGGCTATGAATTAACCATGACATTTTTGCTTAAGAGAAGTGTGTGTGAAAGCCCTCTGCATGCTGTTGGCCAAGGTGTTTGCATAATGTATTGACTGTGCATCTTTAAACAACACCTAGGCGGATCATTAATACCCAGTACAGTTACTGAAATGAAACCCCTGAGAGTATCTTCCATGTGTAATCTGAATTCTTGCCAGTTTTCAAGGCTTTCCTGAAGGCAAATGGCTGTTTTTTTTAAAAAAAAAATCTGTCTTTTTAAGTTCTTTCAACCACCGAACTAGTTAGAAGTGATTCTGCTAAGCTTTCTGAGCCCAGACTGCAATATTTTTGAGTGAAATAAAACAAAATCTGAGGGAAAAAAGCAACCATAAGAAATCACAATCTGCTGAGACAGAATGTTCTTTATCAATAAAACAATTTAATATGGTTTTTATTAAGTGCATTAGTTCTATGCTAAGTGTAAGATGATCTGGCTAGTAAACATATATTGCAGTTACACACAGCAAAATCTCCTTGCTGGGATAATAGGGAAGGTAATCTCCCTGGGCCTTAGTTTCCTGATCCATAAAATGAGTTTGTTTGTACTCTATTAAAAAAAAAGAAGGAAATTAGGATTTTGTATTTCTCTGAGTTCTTCTTATAGAGTAACTAGTACCTCCTGGGAGAGTAAATATTGGATTTGTGTTTTTTTCTGGAGTCTAGAGCAGAGACCAGCAAATTATGGTTCTTGGTCCAAATCTGGCTCACTACCTATTTTTATAAAGTTTTTTCAAATACAGCCATGCCCATTTTTAAACGTTTTGTCTATGCCTGCTTTCTATAAAGTCAAAGTTGAATAGTTGCAGCAGAGACTGAATGCTGAAAATATTTACTATCTGAATCTTTCCAGCAAAAGTTGGCTTCTCTAAATTTAGAGCAGGAATCTCCAAAGTAGAAGTATACGTACTAAGGGAAAAGGAGGACAATATTTAACTTGAACTTCCATGAATGTTTATTTTTTATCTCTATCTAATTTCTAT
Organism: Lemur catta; assembly: GCF_020740605.2. Lineage (NCBI taxonomy): Eukaryota > Metazoa > Chordata > Mammalia > Primates > Lemuridae > Lemur > Lemur catta. The sequence continues at coordinate 150,463,551 of NC_059128.1, forward strand.
TTTTTAAACAGAATCTCACTCTGTTGCCCAGGCTAGAGTGCTGTGGCATCAGCCTAGCTCATAGCAACCTCAAACTCCCGGGCTCAAGCGATCCTCCTGCCTCAGCCTCCTAAATACCTGGGACTACAGGCATGTGCCACCATGCCCAGCTAATTTTTTCTATATATTTTTAGTTGTCCAGCTAATTTCCTTCTATTTTTAGTAGAGCTGGGTCTCGCTCTTGCTCAGGCTGGTCTCAAACTCCTGAGCTCAAACGATCCACCTGCTTCGGCCTCCCAGAGTGCTAGGGATTACAGGTGTAAGCCACCGCATGTCTTATACCCAATATTTAAGTAAATATACATGCAATTTATGTTAATAAATATACATATATGGGAGCATATTCTCAAAATATTTTACTAGTACAGGGGACATGGTCAAAAAGATTTGGAGACCTTAGTCAAGAGACATAGATAGGTATTCCAGATAAAATACATTAATATAATCCATAATATGATAGCAAATATACATTGTGACTTCAACAAAGGCCAGGCTACATAAGATACTCTCTGTTTCAGCAAAAACAATTAGGGAACTTTAGGAAGAAATAAGTACTTTTGATAATTTGAAAATGTACATCTTTCATTTATATTTTAGAATGTGCTTCTCAAACTATCTTTGCAAAAGACCATTTTTTTCATTAATTTCCAAACCATTATGAACCCATATCTTTGTAAATATAAGAAAAATTAATTACCTAAAAATGAAATGAAAAATAAAAACATAGAGTCACCATTTTTTAATTATTAGATTTAACGGACATACAATTACTGTGTCAAATTACTATAAAAGCTTCAGAATGTTTAATTTCAATGATCTCTTCGTAGACTGTTATCAAACATGTTTGTAGACCTGTATTGGTTCATTACTACACTTAGAGTAGCCCTGGTGTAGAGGACACAGGGCTTCCAATAAAAGGCAGGGATCTGAAATTATTTCTAATGCCATCATTTATTGGCTAGTACCCTTATTTAAATGGTAGGTATAACAGCCACATGTTAGTGTGTAATTATTTGTAAACAAAAGCAAAATTTCTAAGTGTATTGCTTGACCTATGTACATGGCGGTAAATAGACTTATAGAGAGTAAACAATGAAGGAGGATTTTCTTTATCTTCATGAAGATTAAAGTCAAATAGAACAGTGTTTTTCAAGCTTTTTTGATAGAAATTCAATGTATAAATACATTTTGTATCATAATTTACTACATGAAGATACACACACATTGACAAAAATATTAAATAGTTATCTTTATTATATGCAATTCACTTGATATTTTGTATCTATTCTATTTGTTTTTACATTTTATTTATTTTCTATTTCTAGTCTATTCTTTCAAATTTTAAAAATTATTACATTGGTACAACCGGCTGGGCACTTTGGGAGGCTGAAGCGGGGAGATCATTTGAGGCCAGGAGTTGGAGACAAGCCTGGGCAACATAGCGAGACCCTATCTCTACAAAAATTTAAAAATAAGAAAAAACTAGCTGGGCATGGTGGTGTTCACCTGTAGTCTCAGCTACTCAGGAGGCTGAGGCAGGAGGATCATTTTAGCCCAGGAGTTCGAGGCTGGGATGAACTATGATCTTGCCACTGCAGTCTAGCCTGGGTGACAAAGTGAGACCATGCCTCTTTTAAAAAATAAAAAAAAATTGTACAACCACTTTGTAAACAATTTGAGAGTATTTATTCACAGTGGCATTGTTGATAATAGCTGAAAACTAGAAATTACCCATCAATAGGAGAAATCAGACACAAATGTATATATACTTGAAATTTCCATTTGTGTAAAGTACTAAAACAATAAATAAACAAAGTACTAACTTATGCAATGATATTGGATTCATGATATTGGTTTCTTTTGGGGAGAGGTGTTAGCCACAGGAGGTGGGCATGGCAGGAGCTTTTAGGATGCTAGCAAACTTCTGTTTTTTGATCTGCATGCTAGTTTTACAGATATATTCAGTCTATAAAAATTTATTGAGCTATACTTACATGTACTTATGTGCACTTATCTGTATGTACTTATCGTTAATGAAAGAACCAAGAAAGTGAACATCTAAAATAAGACAATTCCGAAGAAGAGCAAGGCACCCTACCAGATATCACGATTTATAAAGCTGTAGTAAATAAGACAGTGTGGTAGTGATATGCAGAGGGGTGATAAACCAGAATAGAGTCCCCAAACATACCAATACATATATAAAAATTTCACAAGTGATAGACACTTAACAAAACATTTACAAATCAACAGAAAGGGTGGGCTATTTAATAAATGGTGTTGGGAGAGCTGGTTTTCCATTAGAGAAAAATATGAGTTCTCTACTTTACATCATTTACAAAAATCAATTCCTGATTAGTTAAAAACTATGTAAGAAAGGAAAAAACTTTATGGTATTTAGAAGAAAATATAATAGAATGTCTTTATGGCTTTGGAGCTTGGGAAGAAAATTTTAAGCAAGGTTCTAAAATATAAAAAGTAAAGGAAAAATGGTTTAATTATAGTATATTAAAATTAAGATATTCTGTACACTAAAAACAACATTGAATGAAAAACACATACTGAGAGAAAATATTTGCAAAGGAGATAACAGGCAAAAGATTAATGTATAGAATTTAAAAAGTATTCATTCAAATCAATAAGAAAAACTACAAATAAGTGAACAAGATATACATAGAAGAGCAAGAAGACCAGATATATAACAAACATATGAAAAGATGTTCGACCTCCAGTTATCAGAGAAAACCAAATTTATTTATTTTTTTAAATTTCAGAATATTATGGGGGTATGAACTTTTTGGTTACATGAATTGCTTTTGTACAATTTGAGTTAAAGTTATAAGTGTGTCCATTACCCATACAGTGTGCATTGTACCCGTTAGGTGTGAATTTACCCATCCTCCCTTACCCTCCTCCCTGCTTGATATCCATTGAATTTTACTACCATATGTGCACATGAGTGTTGATATATAAGTTTCAATTTAGTAGTGAGTACATGTGGTTTTTGTTCTTCCATTCTTATGATACTTCACTTAAAAGGATGGTCTCCAGTTCCATCCAGGTTGTTACAAAAGGTATTAGTTCACCATTTTTTATGGCTAAGTAATACTCCATGATATACATATACCACATTTTATTGATCCACTCATGTATTGATGGGCACTTGTGTTGTTTCCACACCTTTGCACTTGTGAATTGTGCTGCAATGAACAGTTGAGTGCAAGTGTCCTTTTTATAAAATGTCTTTTTTTCCTTTGGGTAAATACCCAGTAGTGGGATTGCTCGATCAAACAGTAGGTCTATTTTTAGTTCTTTGAGATATCTCCATACTACTTTCCGTAGAAGTTGTACTAGTTTGCAGTCCCACCAACAGTGTATAAGTGTTCTGTTCTTTCTACATCCATGCTAGCATCTGTTGTTTGGGGACTTTTTGATAAAAACCATTCTCACTGGAGTTAGGTGATATCTCATTGTGGTTTTGATTTGCATTTTCCTGATGATTAGAGATGTTGAGTATTTTTTCGTACGCTTATTGGCTATTAGTCTATCTTTTATTGGAAAGCTTCTGTTCGTGTCTTTTGCCCACATTTTAATGGGGTTGTTTGATGTTTTCTTGCTGATTCACTTGAGTTCTTTGTAGATTCTGGTTATTGGCCCTAGATAGCATGCAAATATAGAAAAACAAATTTAAACAGGGTATAATTTCATACCCCTTAAATTGCTGACATATAAAAGTCTGAAAATTCAAACTGTTGGTAAGAATGTATAGAAATAAAAAATTACATATGGTGCTACTAGGAGTGGAAACAGGGTCATCTACCTTGAAGAGAAATTTGACAACATCTAATAATTTTGAGCAATTTTACTTCTGGTTCTATAGTCTAGCCATGCTTCTCAAACTGTGGTCCAAGGACCAGCAGCATCTGCATCACTTGGGAGTTTGTTAGACTAACAGAATCTCAGGCCTTCCACGAGTCCTACTGATTTTGTACTTTAACAAGATCCCCAGGTAAGTCACAGGCACATTAAAGGTTAAGAAGCACTGATCTAGACAATTTCTCACACAAGGACACAGGGAACATGTGTAAGGTTCTTCACTGAGGCATTGACTGATTTAGCAAAAAACGGTTGACAATCTAAATGTCCATTATCGTGTGTATTAGTCAGGGTTCTCCAGAGAGATAGAACCAATAGGATATAGATTTAGACATAGATATATAAGAGAGGATTTATTAGGAGAGTTGGCTCACACAATGGTAGAGGCTGAGAAGTCCCATGATAGGCCATCTGCAAGCTGGAGAACAAAGGAAGCCTGCAGCGTGGCTCAGTCCAAGTCTGGAGGCCCCAGAACCAGGGAAGCCAATGATACAACTCTCAGTCCCAGGCTGAAGGCCTGAAAACCCAGGGGGCATCTGGTGTAAGACCCTGAGTCCAAAACCCAGAGAACCTGGGGTTCTGATGCCAAAGGGCGGGAGAAGAAGTGTTCCCAGGTCCAGAAGAGAGAGCAATTCACCTTTTTGTTCTATCCTGGTTCTCAGCCAGTTGGATAGAACTCACATTGAAAGCCAATCTTTTCTCTTTCAGAAATTCCCTCACAGATATACCCAGAAATAATGCTTTACCAGCCATCTGTGTATCCCTTAATTCAGTCAAGCTGACAACCAAAATTAATCATCACATTATGAAAATGGAAAAATTAATTATGGTATATTTCTTCAATGAAAGAATATATAGCAGACTCCTGCTATATAGAACTAAAACTATATGAACCAGGATGTTCACAAAAGTTTAGTGTTGGGAGAAAAGATTAATATTCACATTATGATACCTTTCCTATGGAGTTTGGGAACATGTAGCAGCAAAAACATATGAACATGTAATAACAAAACAACACTACATTGTTTATGCATGTGTGTACATGTACTAAAAGTATAATGCATGTATATAGTAAAAGTATAAAAACACGAACGAGCAAGTTGAAACCAAATTCACCAGAGGGAGGAGAATGAGAATGCAGAGGTGAACTTAAGGGACTTCTTTTTTCCTTAAAATAAAATACCTGGCTGCAATAGTGTTAACGTAAGTTTAGTTATATTACTCCCCTTACTTTCCTATATTTGAAGTATCTCATAATTTAAACATTACGATGGAAGTGACTTGGCTTATTTGAACCTATTTGATTTTCCTGCCCTCATTTTCATCATCTTTTTTCTTAAACCAGATATTCAGACTTTAATACCTATTATAATGTTAGCTTAGTGATCCAGGTAGAAAATCCAAGCTAGTAATAGCTACTGTTTATTCCATAATTGCTACGTGCCTGGCACTGTGCTAAGCAATTTTTGTTTACATATCCATTTAGCCCTTCTACAAGGCTGTTAGCATCTCCTATTTACAAATAAGGAAACTAAGGCTCAGTGATTTATTGAGGCACTAAGTAAATTAAGTAACTTGCCGAAGGCCTATTCCAACTGCTCTACAGTAATAGAAACTATAGTAGAAAACCAGTAGTCTGGTTTGGGGTATTACTGCACTTACAAGCAAAGTTCACTGAATTCATACTAACTGGTCTTTATTACTATTACCTTAAAAATAAAAATTGAAAGAAATGAACCTTTTCTTCTAAAATCTGTGAAGATATGGTTTGGACTTAAAAAGATGTCTTATGCAAGAACTTAGGTGTTGGGAAAAGTCAGCAGAATGAGGGACAGAGGTCAAGTTGATGGTTTGTCTTAGCAGCAATTCTTGGCACTGTAATACTGCTATTCTCAAAACTGAGAGGGCCTGTGCTCTGCTTAGCTTAATAAGCTAATTTCATTTAAAAATCTTTAGCCCACAAATATGTGTTGTGAGCTTACTGAGCATCAGTCACTGTTTTAGGCTTGGGCATGTAGTGATGAACCAGACAGGCAGAGATTCCTGTCCACATGGGTTTGGCATTCCAAGTGAGGACAAAGAATAAACACGACAAATCAGTAAATGTGATGAGCACTACAAAAAAAAAAAAAAAGAATATGATAAATTGGGAATCTAGATAGCTGGGGTGGGGGAGTAAGTGAGGTATTAAATCGGGGATGAAGTAGGCCTCCCTGAGAAGGTGGGATTTGAGCGAAGCCTTCAAGGATGTGCAGGAGTGAGCCAAGGAGGTGACTGGCGGAAAGGGCATTTCAGGCAGGGGCCCTACTAGAGCAAGGGCCCTGAAGTAGAAATGCTTGCCTATTCCAGGAACTGCAGGGAGGCCCACGTGGATTCAGCTGAGTGAGTGAGGGGGATAGTAGTAGGAGAGCAGATCCTCTGGGCTTTGAAGACCACTGTGAAGACTCTGGCCATTTCTGTGAGGCACAAGGGAAACTCCTGGAGACTTCTGAGCAGAGGAGAAACATGATCTGCATCATATTTTATAAGCATCACCTGGCTGCTTTATTGAGTGTAGACTACCGGGAATACAGACAGAACAGGAGCAAACTCAATAACCTAGGCAAGATGGGCTGATGGTTGGTATCATCATAGTAGTGGTGGGTGTGGTGAGAAGTCATCAGACTATGAATCCATTTTAAAGGTGGAACCAAAAGGATTTTCCAGCACATTGGATGTGGGTATGAGAAAATAAAAAGAGTCCACCTAGATTGTTGACCTATAGAAAGACTGGGTAACTGGAAAGATGGAGTTGCCATCATCTGAGATGCATAGCCTGTGCAGGGGAGAAGTATTTTAAGGATTCTGTTTTAGACATTTTGAAATTGTAGAATCTATTAGACTTCCAAGTGGAAGCAATATATATAAATTTGGAATTCAGTTTGTTTTGTAAGTCTTAGCTAGAAATGTAAATTTGGGGTTTACATTTCTAAATTTTCTCTCATTCCTCATAATCATTACCCTCACTGTTATTCTGCTTAACAATAGAAGTAGAGAGAAGTAGAGGAGGGGATTTTGTTTTCTTTGACCCCATCTTCCTAAAACCGGCAGTTAATTTGAGGTGTAACAGCTATTTTGATAAGATCTGTTTTGCTAAAAAAGAGCTGTCTGGATAGTGAATCATGGAAAGAGAAATTAGAATTATTGGGTGGTCACAGTTTATGTGACAGAAGTATTACTGAAAGCATTTGATAATTCAAAACTCATGTCATTCAAGACTCATCCTGGCCAGGAAGGACAGGCGTTTTTGTTACCAGCAGAAGTGGTGGCTCCGTATAGCACTAGCGTAAACACAGTTTACAACTCCCTTTCAACATCTTTTGAAATATTGTGTTCCTTATATTTTATATGAAGTAATTGGCATTTTTTCAAATATATGCATAAATTGAGATTTTAATCATTTTTTTCAAAATCAAATCTACATAAAATGAACTTATTTCATAAATATTCACCTGAAGACGTTAAGAAGACGTTTAGTGCAACTTACAGTGAAGCAGTAGAGCAGACAATGCTTGCTGTCCTCTGATACCTATTTTCCACTTTTCTTCCAAAATATTAGAAACTCTGCTTTTTAGCTTGATATTTGGATGCCCAAAGTAAAGATAATATTTGTCAGCCTGCCTTGAAGCTAGGGGTGGGCATGTGATTAAGTTTTGGCCAATAGGATGTGAATGGAAATGGTGTGTGCAATCTTTAGACTAGGCTTATATTTCTCTTTCTCTCTATCCTATTGATTAGGTTGTGGCCATGGCAGCTATTCTAATCTGTTGATAGGAGGGAAACATCATGGGGATGGTGGAGCAAGGAGCCTGGGTCCTAAGACGATGCCCTGCCACAGAGCAGCCACGACAGCTGCTTATCTCCAATCTGTTACATAAAAAAGAAATAGCTTCAATGGTTTTGTTTAAACCATTAAAACCATTGGTTTTAACCATTGGTTAAAACCATTAAACCATTTAAACCATTTTGTTTAAACCCTAGTATTATTTGGGGTTTCTAGAATTAGAACCTATACTCTAATTAATAAAAGTAGATGAAATATTCATTTCTCCAAAGTGTAAAAAGATGCAAAGGACATTTTCCTGGGACAGCATGGTTTAGCAAAAAAAAGTATGGACTTTGGTTTGGTAGAAGACAACCTGGATTTGAATTCTAGCTTCTCCATCTACGGCTATATGAGCTTGACCAAGTTATTCAAATTATTTGATACTCAATCTTTATCCATTAAATAGTATAAAACAAAACAGAGCTAAAGTTTCTAACATTTAGGTTTCTGTGGAATTAAATGGGGTAATGAACATAAAGTCCCTGCAACCAGGTAAGCACACGATAATTATGACCTTTCCCCATAGCTCTTGCTTCATATATTCAAATGTCTACTCTAGGTCTCTACAGGTACAGTGGATATTTCAAACTCAACATGTCCAAACTGCATTTTCCCTCACCCCACAAATTTTCTCTACACATGGTCTTCTTTAACTCACTTTACTGCTAAGCCATCTTCTACTTGCTCAAAGTCAAAAACCCTTGGGGATATCCTATGTGTCTTTTACCTTCTCAGAGTCAACATCAATCTATCAGAAAATCCTGTTGGTTCTATCTTCAAAATAGATCCAGAATCTAACCTCCTCACATCCTCTGCTGCCACCCTGGTCCGAGCTACCAAAGTCCTAGACAGCCTATGCTGACTAGCTCACTACAAATTTCATAGATAGGATCCTAGTAACATGGGCTGTGCAGATGTTTACCGATTAGATATTAAGGAATTTGTTACATTGTAAATGGTTTTAGCTCAACTGTCCCTATTAGATATATTTAGGTGTCTGAGAATTATGCAACATAGCTTTGCCTTATAATTTAATACATAGCACTTTGCAAATGCTCTGTTTTACTGAAACAAACGGGTGGACACTAAGTGGGATGGATTTTTATTGCACTCTTGGCACACCCTGCACTTTGTAAATTAATTAGTCTGTTTTCAGTTTTGTTTTTAAGAATTAATTGTTTGCAGCTGTCTGCTGCAGCACTTATCTCCCTTCTGGAGGCTTCACTTTGATGTTTTTAAAAATGAAACTGGCTGAGAAGAGGGCAGATTCTGCATTCTGCCATTTATCCAACCTAAAGAGATTTCTTAAAGAATCACAGTGAGTCATTTTTTGTGATCAGAATGGAACTTTTGTTATCTCTCTCTCCTTTTATTCATTTCATTTACTCCAGAAAGAGGAACAATTCCGGGTAAGCTTTGTCACCTCTAGAGCCTCAGCCATTGATCAAGTAAATTTAAACAATTTCTTAAATAAATCACCAAGGTCCTACTTACTTTCTTTGGCAAGAGTCAAATATTCTCGTGCATCTCATTAAGAAGATCCTACATAATTCATCTAATGCATCTAGCAATTCGAATCATCACTTTCTAGTTTTGTTAGTTTTTGGCTTTTCCTGGTCATTGATCTGTTGTTTTCTCATTTATTTTCACATCAGGAAAGACAAATGGTTCCATATCATTGATGAGGTTAATTTCTAGGATGGAACTTCTCAAAATATTGGGGCACATAATTATCTAGAAGGGTGAAAGATGGTGGGAGGAAGAGCAATGCTGAAGCAGGTTCTGAGGTGCCCTCTGGGGAGTGGCAAAAACGTACCACAACCATCTCCTTTAGATTTCTGAGACATGAGAACTTTAACTGCCTTTCCTGAAATTGTTCTGCACACGGCTCCAAATAACCCTTGGTTTCCTCTTAGAAATGTTCTTAAGATAAAAGAACAGAAATACTCACAATCTGGCAGTATCAAAAGAGCAAGGACCCTGAAGTCAAATAGATCTGTACACATGTCTAGGTCTTGGGCAAGGTTATTTTACCTCTTTGAGCCTCAAGTTTCTAATCTGTAACTTAGCACAATGACAAATAATTCAGTGGTACTCTCAGTATTATGTATAACTTTATATGTATAGATAAAGTAGCTACAGCATAGTAGGTTTTCAACAAACATCAATGATCTTCTCCATAGATACCAGTATTTTCAGGTAGAAACATTAATATTCTAGAAATATTGTGGAATGAAACTCCAGAATTGTTTATGTTGGGAAATATACTGTAATAGTGTATGAATCACATATGTATTGTTTAAAGGACAGTGACAAAATGAATGAATGCAGTTATGTTCTGGCTTCTTCCACTCAACGTAATGTTTTTTGAGATTAAACCATATCATTTTGTGTATCAGTGATTCACCAGTTGAGTGTTTCTTGATGACATATTTCAGACATTTACACTGACCTAGCTTCATAATTGATGGAGCTGATGAAATGTTCTCCTTTCTGCCTTATTACGTTTCTCACAGTTACAAAGTACTTTTGCTATTTGAGCAGATGAGGTAAAGGCTTAGGGGACAACACTCTTGTCCTATGCTCATTACTCCTTCCAAACAATATTTATTCATCATGGCACAACTGTTCCATGAAGCTTTCATGACATCAAACTTTGATAATATTCTTCTCAGCCTTCACCTTCCCAGACAGAAGATCTATTTTATAACTCACCATGCTTTAGGGTAAGGGGAAGAACAGCTTGTTGGCAAAAGGTGGTCTCCTTGTGGTGAAGCAGCTTTACTCCTGGATTAACACAAACTTCTTCTTGAGTATTTTCCTGTTTGTTGAAGCTTTTCAGAGTAGGGTGAGCAGAAATACACGTGAGGTCTGAATACAAGGATGCAGAAGCTGTGCTTAAACAGTGGGTTGACACTTTATTGTTTTCCTCCTCCCAGTCTTCTCAAATGCTGCCCAGAGGTTGTCATTAGAAAACCACTTTGTTTTGTTTACTTCTGAATAGATGACTAATTTGGGCCATGAGATTACTTGAAGCTGGAAGTGAAAAGCTGAGCTGATAAAACAGTTTTTCTGTTATCTTCACAGAAGGACCCTGTATCCCTGATGACTCTGAATCACAATACTCATCCTAGAATGCCTACTTTTGGACTTATACATAAAAATGATATTGTTTTTTCTTATATTTAAGGCATTGATTTTGGTCAGTGGTTACAAGCAGCCAATCCAGTCTCAGTCTTTGATATTGAAAGCTTTTTACAAATATCAGGTGATCCTTGTAGATCTAATCATATTTTATATAAAGTAATAAAAAGCTGATTAAAATCTCTGCATATGTGGGTAAGTTTTGTTAAACCTTTGTGTTTCACTGAAGCTGAATCAGGGAACAAGCTGGCATTTGGAATAGGGAAATCTGTGAGTTTTTCTCTTGGGCTAATCTATTTCTACAGAAAAGATTTCCAGTCACCTGCCTAATACTTACAAACTTGTAGGCTGGTATACTGTAAGCAAGTAGAGGAGGATGGGGGCGAGTGTGTTTGCCTTAATTATGTAGCTGTTTACAATGTGGTGCCTCTTCATACAGGAACTGGAGCCACCCTCATTTAATGTCTTCAGAGAAAAAAAAGTCTGTCTCTGTCTTAGGTAGGAGAATGGTTGTCCTTTAGTGGCTGAGGGTACAGGAGAGAAGATCTCTTAATATAGACTTTATAGCAGTCCTGCTCACTACCCTGTCCTTCACCCGATAGCTCCGAGGGTTTTTGGGTTCTGCAATTGAAATCTTGCATATTATTGGCACTCTTCTTTATAGACCTTTAGCATTCTTCTTTCTTTTATTTGCTAAGTCACTTAACACCCATCCATCATTTTTCATCTTCCTCTAACACTGTCTTTCCCATTTTCTTTATCTTCATTAGTTTACTTCACTTTTTAATCACCTATAATAAACTGGCTATAAAGACACTTTTGATGTTGTTTCATGGAAAAACACATTTTCCTGAAACATTTTATCTGCCACTTGTCAACACTGAATATCACCTGACACTTTTTAGTCTTCAATTATGTGGGATCTTTCTCCAACTTCTTTATACTTGTTATTTATTACTCAGAAGACGTTAGTGTTATCCCCAGATGGAAAGATTTCCGTATGCTCTGCTCCTTCCTTGGATAATGTCAAATAAGACAAAAACTCAGGGACTCAACTTAATGGCTAACATTCTTTAATCCAGATAAGATCCTATTTTCTTTCCTTAAGCCACATTTCCCCTGCTCAGACTGGGCATCTGGTGCTGAGGTCCTTGTCTCTTGTATTCCTTTTCCAATTTCCCTGGTCTCTTCAGCTCCTCTAGCTCACTCAGTACATCTTGTTCTCAAGTACAAGGAGTCCCCAGGATGGAGTGCAAACTCATCATCTATTTTTACCAGCCATCACTGAAGTGGGTAGGTTTTATGAAACTTCTCTAAGCCCATCTAACTTGATAACTCCTTTGGCCACTGTGAATCTACCATTTAGAGGGTCACACCAGATGCTTGGATTCCCTAAGTGAGTTGTAGTATCTTGGGGTTAAACAAAGGAAAAAGAAAAAGAAGCCACAAATCAGTTTTATTTAGCCTTTCTCCTTATGTTTCTTTTGTTAGACTCAGCTAGGCCCTTCTTAAAGGTCTCTTGCATCTAAGTTCTAGCCACCTCCCCTGAGATCCTTGTTCCTTCTATCATCTTATTTTCTTGTGAGCTATCCTGTTTTAGTAGCACTATTCCCTAGTACATGTTTCATAGTATAAAAGCTGCCAGGCAGCTACTCCTTGGAAATCATAGCTTCTTTTCTGTCTCAACAAACTTGACTCTTGCAAATAGAAAGGATTGCCTTGCCACTGGATGTATTCATATACATTCAGCGTATCAACTGATCTCTTTATTCTTGGCCGTGTGTTTCCTCATCTCTAAAGGCAATGCTTATAGAGAGCTATCTCCATGAACAAGGGGAGAAGGTACTGGGTAAAGGAAGTTTGAGAAGCTGTATCAATTAGCTGTGATACAAATCCCAGCACCATACAGCAATTGTCACTTATTTATTTCACAAATATACAAGTTGGCTATGAGTCAGCTGATCTGGGTTGAGGTTTTGAGGCGGGGGGTGCTCCACAGGTGTTTGTCTTCCTTCTCCTGGGACCAGGTCGCTAATACTGGTATGTTTTTATCATGACTATGGCAGATGAGCAAGACAGCAATCCTAACCATGTGTGCAGTTTTCAAGCTGCTGCTTGCGTCACATCTGCTAACCTCCCATCAGCCAACACATGTCACATGGCCAAGTGCAGAAACAAAAAACATGGAAGTACAATCTATCTACTGAAATGAGGAGAAAGAAAGGAGTGATTAGTTTTTAACCTACCCGTGTGGGGGAGAACAACTTTCTGAAAATCTGAAAATATCTCATTTAATAAGTTGCCTTAGTTCAAACAAAAGGCAAAAGACAAACTTGTCTGAATACTTTCAGAACCTATGCAGTTTCCACCATACCATTGATGGCAACTCATTTTGAGATTTTAGAAGCAGAATAATGTGAAAGAAAAGACAGTTTAATAGATCTCAGAAAAAATGTAACAGCCTTCTGTGAAATCCCGAAACTCATTACTGGTGGCTTAAATGCTAAGAAAGTTCAACAGCGACAGGAGGAAAAAAAAGTTTCTTTCCATCTCCCACCCAATACAAAGCAATTTACAAAGATAACATTTGCTAAAATTTTGTTTAATTATCCAGGAGTTTGATGGGAGAGAATGTTACATAATTTATAAGCCAATTTTTATTTAGCCAAATTAGGTCTTTAATTCTTGCATATTATAGCAACCATAAAATACAATTACATGTTATATAGGAAACAAACCTATAAAACAAAATGAACCAATCAATATAGCTCATTCTCCAGAGAATTCTGTTTGGTATTTTAATGAGCCAAACTCCCAAACTAAGAATCAATATCCATTATGATCCTTTTAGAAAGGACTAGTGGTCACATCTTCTGCAAGGGGTATTGTCAACAGGAAGTCCCCTCTAGCCTGTGCTCTGAGGCCCATGGCAATAGTGCTTGGTTGATCTCATTACAGTGACATTTGCTACTACAAATAATTTAACAGGAGCACATTTATCTATGTCAAAATCTTTCACTTTGATAGAGAGGAAGGATGAAGTTGCTGGAAAGACAGTTTTAGCTTTCTGATTGACAAAATTGGGGACTCTCCAGAGGGTGGTGTGAGAGGAATATGAGCTCTTGGGCTCAAATGTAAGTGACACTGGAATAGTAAACCTGGAGAACCAGGGTATTTTACCAGGAAAACCGAACAGGAAAGCTTCACGTATCAAATTATGATAGGGAACCAGAAAACTCTCTGATAATCCTTCTATTTGAGTGAAAAGACAATGGCAGAGAAGGGAACAGGGGAAGGACAGGAAAGGAAAAGAAGTGAAGGAAGGAAGGAAGGAAAGCAGGAAGGAAGGAAGAGAGGGAGGAAGGAAAAAGGAAAGAGGAAGAAAAGAGTGACTGAGATCCTACAATTTGCGTTTGTCTCCTAGAGGAAGTCTCCTAGAAGGACATCAGACTGAAGAGTTAAGGATCCAATGAATGCAGTTGGGTTTATTTGGGTCTTGGTGCATAGGCTCTAGAACTTTCTGTGGCAATGGAACTATCTACGTCTCTGGTGTTCAGTCTGGTAGCCACTAGCCATACATGACTATCAAGCACCTGAAATGTGGCTAGTGCAACTAAGGACCTGAATTTTAATTTAACTTAATTTTAACTAATTTTCATGGAAATAGAAACATGTGACTCGTGACTACCATTTTAGACAGAACAGCTCCATAGTAAGACTTCACGTATATTTATTCCTTTAATGCTCACAACTACTGTCATCTCCATTTTGCAGATAGGGAAGTGAGGCACAGAGAAGTTAGCAACTTGCCTAAGGTCACACAGCTGACAAGCATCAGAGTCAGAAATCCAACCTAGGCAATCACAGCCATTATGCTGTATACTAATTTTTAGTCCCAAATGAAGTTGACTCTATGGGGAAAGACAAAATCTTGATTTATGAAGAAACAAAAAGCCAGCAGATGTGCCTGAGATCCTTGGAATTTGAATGAAAAAAGCTATGGGGATCCTAGAGTACCATCTGTGGAAAGCAGTTCGGAAGCCCCACCTGCCACTGGCTTCTCTCTGATCAGAACTAGCCACTTTGAGTGAATTGGGCACAGCTTTTCCCCAGTGCCTTACTTGGAATATGAGTCTTGCAAGAATAAAAGGGGATGGTGGAGGAATGGGGAACTAGTGGTCAAAAACATTAAAGAGAAACTGCATGTTTTATTTCTCTCTTTGAATCACATAATGGATGCAATCATCTTAAAGGTTCTAATTCAAAACTTTTTGCCTTTAACTTTGTTTCCCTCATTTATTTGACGACTGAAACATTTTGGGGATAGGTGGGTAATATAACTAGATGAACACACAGTGGAAAAAGTCGAATTCTAGTAAGCCTAAACTCTTGCCTGGACCCGAGAGCAGGCAGATGGGCAGGAGTATGCCTCTAATCAAAGCATTGTGACTAATCAGTGTGCCAAAAATCAGACTCTTAGTCCATTGGTCTTTGCTTTAAGACTTTTCTCCTCAGGCTACTGAATTGGTCAGGGTTCAGTTTCCATCAACAGAATCTTACTCTAGTTAGATTAAGTGGAAAGGATTTATTATGTGGTTTTTTTAGTATGCATAGATTGTTGGAATGGCTGGAGAAGCAAGCACAGGCTGAGCTTTCAGCAGCAACTCCCAGAGCACACTACAAAACTGGCCTGCATGGGAGCTGCTGCCACCACTGCTGACTCAGGAGCCAGTCTGCCCCTGCTACAGTCAGGACAGCTGCTGTTCAGAAAACCTCCACCTTGGCTGCTATATACATGGAAGCCCAGGACTGGTCAGGCACCAGAATCTCCATCACAGCTGCCATGGAAGAACCCAAACACTCCTGCCATCATGCCCAGATGGGCATCAATCTACCATGTTCACTTCCACTTGCTGAGCTTGGAGTTGAGGCACCTGCTTGGCAACAGCTAGATCACAGTGGGATACTCTAGCTGTAAGGCAGTCTGGGGAATGTAACTTTTAACTTTCCAGACTTTAAAAATAATGAAACACAAGCAAGAGGCTGGAGTAGTGTTGGGTGATTCAATCTACAACATTTGAGGGAGGAACATATTGAAAAAAAGAATGCTGTCTTTTTATTTAATAGAAAGGTCTTTTCTAAGACCTTTTTATTCTTGAGTAAATTGTCAAGTACAGGATATATGAAAGATAGAAAACATAATGTGATAGAGTTCTCCAAAGAAACAGAAATAATACACATGCACGTGCACACACACACACACACACACACACACAGAGACATACACATGTGGAGATAGAAGAGAAGATTATAACAATTTGTTTCATGTGATTATAGAGACTGAGAAGTCCCAATATCTGTAGTTGGCAAATTGAAAAACCAGGAGAGCTGTTGATGTAAATTCCAGCCTGAGTCCAAAAGCTCAAGAATCAGAAGAAACAATGATGTAAGTTCCAGTCCCACAGCAAGAGAAGACCAATGTCGCAGCTCAATCAGTCAGGAAGGTGAAGTTTCCTCTGACTCACCCTTTTTCTTCTATTCAACTCTTCAGTTGATTGGATGAGGCCCATCCACATGAAGAAGGCCAATTTGCTTTATTCAGTCTACAGATTCAAATGTTAATGTCATCCAAAAATAAACACAAACACACCCAGAGTAATATTTGCCCAAATGTCTGGGCACCCCATCACCTTGTCAAGTTAACACATAAAATTAATCATCACACATAGAATAAACTTATTTCCAAGTAGCATGTAAGTTACATTTTCTTCAACCTCCAGATATATTTACAGATAAAATACTTACGAATATTTGCAGATACCTCTAAATTGACAAAGGGACAAAATGTTAATCTGAAAGAGGTATCATGAATGCAGTATTTTCTTTGTGTTTCTAGACTTTTTGGATTTTCTGAAGTATATTCATAGTTAGAACCATTTTTTAAATTCAGGGGTGGTTTACCTAAAAAGGTGCCTAGAGGTTAAAGAAGAATATATGGAGCATATTATTTGAAGAGGTAGCTAACATATTCTTTAAAAATAAGTATATTTTTTGTTTCCTAACTGTGCAGACACCCTTAGGCTTTTTTCTTTTCTGAGCTCTCTTAAGGCCTTGATGTATCTACATTCTCTGCCCACCAGTTTTCTTGTTCTTTTTCTCTAGTTTGTCAAAACCTGCTCCTTGGGCAATACTCCGATAAGTGCATTAATTTCCCTATTTAACAGACCATCAGCAAGTATCTACTGGGATTTCACTCATTGCCTGGTCTTGGGTCACATGCTGGGGTCCAGAGCGGAGTCAGACATTGCCAGCCCTGGAAGCCTCTGGCCTGGTAGGGACATGAACACTGCAGGAATGAAGAGTGGGTCTCAATCAAGGCTCCCCCAGTGGCACAGCACTGTCTGGGGAATGGACACGCTTGAAGCTCTGACTCGGGGAGGGTGGGGGGACATGAGCAATATACATAACCTGAACTTTTGTACCCCCATAATAAGCTGAAATAAAAAAACATAAAAAAATAAAAAAAGAATAATTAGCTGTCAAAAAAAAAAAGAGAGAGAAAAGAAATGGAAAAGTGTCATTTCTGTCGGTAGACTACAGATCAAACTTGAACTAAGGTTCTAACCAGAATTTCCAGGAAATGTCATCTTGACAGCCCTGTGGGAAGCCGTGAGTACAACGGCATGTCTGCCACTGCCTGGATGGAGCTGCAAGCCCAGCAAGGCCAGGTGGGAGGAAGGAGAGTGAGGGTCAGGATACTGGACGTTTCCAGGGATAGTCTCAGACTTGCTCAGTTCACTGAGAAATTCAAGAGAGCTGTCCTATGGCGGATAGATCTTCTGATGCTCTCCTGGGAGAGACCCAGTCCAATTTCCTCCCCAACACAAGGTGATTATATAATTTATCATTCAAAGCAGAATGCTTTTGAGAATCAAAGGAGGAGCTCTTACTAATTGTACCGCAACAATGTTCATGAACCAGGACTGTCCTGGGGAAATCAGACATATGGTCAGTCTATAGTGGGTGAATTAGATTTTTATGTCAGTGACCTTCCTTCATCTGCTTAGAAAAGAAATAGTGTATGCAAGTAATGGAATTCAATTTTTTCTCAAAGCATGCCCAATTCACACAGCAGCTACTAAAATATGTGTTCCTAGGCCGTAGCACCAAAGATTCAGATTCGATATGTCTGGGATGGGACCTAGAAATATGTATTTTAACAAATTCCCCATGTGTTCTAATGTGATGGTCTAAGGTTCACATTTTGAGAAACACTGGGCCTCCGGGTTAGGGCTGGGTGTGGATCTGGTCTTTTTCATAGCTGGCTGGGTAACCTTAGGAGCATGACCTTCCCCGTCCTTAATTTCCTCAACTATAAAATGGGCTTAATAATATCCACTTTATAGAGTACCTTGTGGATCAGAATAAACATTCAGGAAGTACTTAACACCAAGACTGGTCTATTATAAGCACTCACTAAATTATGGATATGTTATACCGAACTATATTAAATTGCCATTTCTGTCATTAAAAACATCGAGTAGCAGTGATTTCGTATGGTTCAACCTAATAATTAAGGGAATATTCTGAAGACTTTTTGAAGTTTGCTTCATGGGGTATTTATCCTTGAGTATTCAAATATATTATGCACATGACAGGTTCTTTGATAGAAGTGAAAGGAACTATAAACTGCAAAAGAAGAATGATGCTTTTCACTAGAGATCTCAGGCTGCTCCACTGATCTATGGCAGCATTTTGCAAACGTTAGTGCACACACAAATTACTTCAAGCCTTTGTTAAAGTGCAGATTCAGACTCAGTGGATCTGGGCAGGGACTGAACTTCTGTAGTCTTAACAAGCTCCTGGGTGATGTTGACGCTGATGCTGCTGGTCCACGAACCCCCATTTTGAGAAGTAAGGATCTAGGGAGATTAAGAGAGATCAATTTATAAAGCTGTCCTCAAGGGTCTTGACTCTCCAGTGAATAAAAATGAAGTGCTCATCTTCCTAAAATGAATGATAGGAACGAACATCTCTGGGGCATCATGATGCCCTTAAGTTAATTGCTTTTTAAAAATGTATTTTTTATCAAAATTACTATTCATTTATCTTAACACATATCCAGGAATTTGGATATATCCATATTCTGATGGATGATGAAACTTCCCATTTCTGTTTTTTCTTATTGCTATGCTGAGAAGCATGAAATTTTAGGGCTTAAGTGCATTTATTCATTCATCAAACACTTCTTTAGCATCAACTACCAATGCTCTGCATTCTGCTAGGTTGTGCAATAAAAAGAGAAAGGCAGAAAGGGACCTGAGATAAGGTTCTTGAGCCAGTTAGGATGGGGCTGGGGCCAGACCACAGGATTACTGACCCACAGTGTTTCTTCCCTCCCACCAGGTCATGTTGCTAGGGTGGAATAGTGAAATAACAATCATTCTAGATGGTAGGGTTTGGAAAATAAAATTCTGCAAACCTAAATTCTATTATTCGATTCCTTCCATTCCTTTTCAGTGTGTATATTGGAGATACACTCTGTTAGAGAAAGAAATGAGCAGGAGATATGTAATTGTCCTATACAGCATTGGTTCTCCTATACCTAAGATTAGAGATTGGTTTAGATAATTTCTAAGACCACTTCCAACTACAGAATTCTACAATTCAAAACAGAGATGGGCATTTTGGTCTCAATCTACATTTCTTCTTTGAACCTTTGGGCCACTGTTTCAAGCTGGGACTTAATCCAGCTTTCCTTACTTTCCAGCATAACAGCACCATCCTGCCTCCAGGAAAGTGAACACAAAAGCATAAAGAATAGTGAATTCCACTCTAGCTGCTGTGTTTCTCCAGAGAGTTTTTAAGCTGAAGCTATGAATCAGACTCTCCATATGCTGAACTGTATCTAAATATGGATTTCTATTCATGTATCTGCTCCTAGACTGGTGTTTTCTATAACTGAGAGGTCCAGTGCAATGGTCCCTCCATATAGCACGGGGAAGGACCAGAACCTAGATGCTTGTAGAGGACATTGCAAGCCTGAGGACTTAGCAGGGCGTGTCTCTTGGAGTGCAGTCTGGGGCTGCTGGCTGATTAGCCAAAATGTGTCATTCTGGCTCTCTGGAAGATCACAAAGTTTCCATCTATTCTGCCCCTTTCTTGAACCCCCATTTGAGGCCAATTGCTTATTTTCCTCATTGGTCTGCCACAAAAGCCAGCCAGTGCCCTTGTCCTTTTGGTGGTCCAGGATAAGATTTTCTTTATTGATTCAGATTTGTATTTTCGCATCACCAATTTTATCTTAACTTCTTGTGTCTGTGTTACCTTGTTTAAAGTTATATAATTTTCCCAGAAGCCTAAGTAGAGAGAGAGAGAGAGAGAGAGAGAGAGAGAGACAGAGCGAGCGAGCGAGCGTGTGGGTGTGTGTGTGTGGGGATGAATATAATACAATTGGGATTTCTCATTTATGTACCAACCCTAGTTTGAACAATGACCTTTACCAGGACTGCAGAAGACACACTCTGGCTCCGTGGTGCTGAGTTGTTTATCAGATCTGGATTCTAACTATGAAATGAATCTTTTCAAAACCATAGAGCAAGCTGATGTGTAAGCCATGGGGCTGTGATTCCCTGCACATGCTTCATTACACTCTGAAGGTGGATGCAGGGGCTGTTGCTGATTAGTTATCAGTTGGCTGAAAGCATCTATTTCTGTCAAGACTCATATAATACCCAGAGGAACATGGGTAGCACTTTTGATTCGTAAATGCCTAGAGATTGACAATCGTTCACGACATAACTCCCACCCCAGTGAGAATCAAATGGTCTCAGCTTTAGAAGGTGCCTCCCTGCCCATCCTAATCCAAGTCCTCCACATGGAGCTGATGTCTCCCTCTCTACGCCGTGTTCTGGGCCAAGCCGACCTCTTTCCAGCGGCACCTTACTCCCCCTCCTGCACTCCCAGTGCCCCAGCTGCCACCGGGACACAGTGGGTGTGCTTTCCCTGCTCAGGTCCCCGCTGCCCTCTTTCATCAGGTCCTCGAAACCTTCAGATCCAGATTTACTTTACCTTTCTTTATTTGATCCTCTCTGGTTTCAAACTCTTGCTCAAAGCCCCAACTTGAATGTTTGGTTTTAGCACCTGCTACATGCAGCAAACCTACTAACCCCACTCCTGACAGCCTGGGATCCATTGCTTTTTAAAAGTTTTTAAAAATTAAAAAATTTCAACTTTGCCTAGTCCTTTGGCCACTCTGATTCTCATGAAGACTTCCTGCTCCAGCCACTGCCCCTGAGGTTGGTACCCCTGGCAGATTAGTCTTGGACACACTCCACTGGAGGGATCAGATACCTCACATCAGCCCCTAGAAATGTTCTGCTTAATACTTCAGCAGCAGAAAATCCCTTCCTATCTTAAGAGAATCCAACACCTTTAAAACATTTGCCTTTATTGAACCCAAATCTGTCTCTAGTTTACTTCTTTGCATAACCTAGCCTAGCTCTACCTTCTCTGTCCACATAGAAAAATTTTGGTCCCCTACCTCCATCCCAAATACTCTTAGGCAGACATGGCAGATTGTATTTTACAAAAATGGCTGCAATAACATTCCTGGTCCCATAAACTTTCTCAGAATCGTTTCCTTCTCCTGTAAGAGGTGGAGCCTATGTCCCTTCCCCTTGAAGCTGGGTAGGCCTTTGTGACTTGACAAAAAGAATATAGAAGCCACACAATGTGACTTCTGCATTCTTTTTAATAGATGCAGCTAACAATGGACTCCATCTCTCACTTGGGACATACACTTTTGAGCCCTGAGCTGCTATATAACTTCTGGGTAGATGAGTCCAACAGCTATTGAAATTATTCTAATAACAGGGTTGTGGACATGCTACTTAAAAATATGACATTGTGGCATTTGAGAAAACAGCAGAAGCAGGAAGGTCATTCTCACTTTCTCCTCAGCCTTCTCCCATGAAGCAGTTCATAAAACCTTCATTCAAAAGGTGCCCTCCCTATCCACGAAGGAAAGGGACATCCTCGTCTCCGAAGGCACAGGGACACAGAAGAATCTGAACAAACAGGTCTTGCTAAATTCCCCCCAGCTCAGTACCATTAGATTATATTCCCTTTGTTCAATCATACTTCTCCACAACTATACATCTTTATCAAAATTAGCATAAAAATACACAAGTTTAGTTGTTTCTTTGGGTCTTCATTTCCTTATGAAGGTGCCCATGTCATGTAAAACTTATATGAAATAAATTGGTGTTCTTTTCTCTTGTTAATTTGTCTTTTGTTACAGGGGCCTCAGCCAGGAACTAGGGGTGGGTGAGGAGAAGATACTTCTTTTTCCTCACACTGTTTCCCGTCACCATCTGCCTGCAAGACCTTGACAGACTGTTGGAGAATCACCCAACTAAGTCCAATCAGCTCCCAGAACCATGAAAGATAACAACAATAAGTGACTGCTATTGTTTATGTAGCGATAGAGAACTAAAACAGCAGACACCATGAAACTCCTTTTTCAAGCTAAAATCAGTCTTTTAGCAAACATTTAATGAGCACCTACTGTGACAGACGAAGTTGCCTAGTCTGTCATTCCACTGCTTGGACCTCATATGATGCGCTTGTCCTCTCATTGGCCTGACCAATGACACTGTCTTCCGGATAGAGGCTAAGTTGCTCTGAAGCTTGCTTAAAGCATGGCAGCCAAAACTAAGCCCTGCACTTTGTGTTTTGTTGGGCCGGCCCAGAGAGAGTGAGAGACAGCCTTGCTCTCCTAAGCTGCAACAGAACAACAGAAGTGCCGCTGGCATCCCAGCTCCAACGCTCAACCGCTGTGTGGCTTCAGCCCAGTCACTGAATTATTCTGGACTCTGGTTTCCCTATCTGGGATATGAGGTTATTAACACCCACGTAGAAAGGATTATTTAGCTATTAAGTGAGACAATGTATGTAAAATACTTGGCATAATGCCTCACCATAGTAAATGCTTAGTAAATGGTAGATGCAATTATTGTTTTCATTCCCTCTTCTCTTCTGGAAAAGTAATTGTTTTAATGTACCCTAAAATCAAATTAGCAGATCAAATTAGCTTTGGCAGCCACTTACATTCTTGATTCATAAGGAATTTACCGTGTGAGAAAATGTTTAAGTGAGAGCTTCCTAAACTGGTAGAGGATAATGGCAAAATTCATAGAGAAGAATGCCAGTTATCTGTAGCTAACAAGTGCCCCTAGGTGCACTTGGTCTACAAATAAGTCTTTTCCTAACACATTTTTGCCTTTTCTTCGTTTTTACTTTCTTGGCTGTTTGATAACAAACACTATTAAATTTTAGCCTGCTATCACTGGTTCTTAATTGTAACATACTGATAAATCTTTAGATGATAATTCTCTCATCAAAGATATTCTGAGGTTGTCCGTTAGACCTTTCGTCTCTTGTCAATTTGGCCAAAACATTGTGTGTATGTTCATCTGTCATTGATTTTAAAAAACTACAACATGTTGGACAGGAGTGCTTCCGTCTTCCACGAAAGGGCTGCCTCCAGCATGATGCTGGGTCCTAATCTGTCCCTCTTGGGGATGAATGTTCAACCAGTCATAAATCCACCTTGCTGTGCTATCACCTGAGCCACAGTTTTCACCTTCTTTATAAAGATCACAGGAGACTTTGACAAATGCTCTGCTGAACCCAGAGGTCTTAAATCTATAGGTTCTCTCGAACATGCCTGTCAAGAAGCCATAATAAAAAAGGAAGAGTCTTGAGCAATCTGTCCCTTTGAAAAGGGCCTGATGATCTCAGCTTGCTTTTCCTTTTTCTTTTTTTTCTTCTTCTTTTTAAAAAAATTTATAATCACTTCCACCATTTCAATAATATGCCCTAGAATATTATGTATATTAAAATTGGAATCACCAGTTATTTTTCTGAACCTACTTTTTCTTTGCAGAGAACTTTGAGGAGAGACAGCCCTCTCTGAATATCTCTCTATTTCTCTTATTCTTTCTTTCCTCCTCATCTTCCTCCCTCACTCTCCTCTCTCCTTCCCTCCCTCCTTCCTCCCATCTCTTTCCTTTTTTCTTTGTATATCCATTTATTTACAACCTTGAATTTGTATATCCATTTATTTACAACCTTGAATTTACAAGCATGAAGAAAAACAGAAAACCCAATATAATAATAATAATCCCCCACTCCCATTAGGACTTATGCCTCTGGCCAGCCTGTTTTATATCTGCCCTCAACCACTCCTGCCCTAGCCAACACTAAATTGCTTTGAATGGTATCACATTGTTTCACTGTAAATAGTTCAATATGCATCTCCAAAAAGAGGATTTTTTTCAAAAACATAACCACAATACCATTTTACAATTAAAAAAAATGATAATTTCTTAATATCACCAAATATTGTTAGTAGTAAAAAATTATGAGTTGTCTCTAGAATTATTTTTTATAGTTTGTGCTAATCTTTAAAAGTATTTTGTCCTTTTTGAAAACCTAAATTATATTTTATGTGTGTATATTTATATTTTCATTTATATTTATACACCTCAGACACCTAGATCTCTGAATGACTTCTGACCATACTTTAGGGCTTCACTTTCAGGTTGTTTTAGGTCTATGAGTGAAATTTGTATCAGATCTTTTGATCTCGTTTGAAGAGTCCAGCTAAGTTCTCTGTAACAGCTACTCAAAGTGTAGTCCAGGGACTGGCAGCATTGGCATTTCCTAGGAGTCTGATAGACCTGCAGAATCCACAGCCTCAACCAGAACTTCTTAATCAGATTCCATATTGTAATAAGATCCCTACATGATTCACAGACACACTAATGTTCAGGCAGTTCTGTACTAGAACACCAGACCCCTCCACATACATCCTAAAAAAGAGAGCTGAGTCCTTGAGGCTTCAGGAATCCCTGGTATATTTTAATCACATGAGTGAGACCCATGTTCTATTGCAATATACCTTATCATCTATGGACTGAAAAGTCTGTCACTTGTCTCACTTATTTTTCGTTGCCTTTCCCCACCACTCTTCCTATTTAGTTTATACTGTGCTACTCCTTCTTGGGTTTGAAATTCAGAATCCAAGATGTCTCAAAATTCTGAACCCCTATGAAAATAAAGATGCCTATGAGAAAGCTTTTCATATTGTTAACGTGAGAGGAAAAGGCACCTGTGTCAGGAGATGTGGGTTCTGGTCCAGACTCTGCCATTAATTGTGTGATGCTGAGAAAGTCATGCAAATTTCCTGAGCTCAAATGTCCTCATCTATAGAGAGAAGGGGTGACATAGGTAATTTCTAAGGGAAGCCTATGTTAATGGTGGTGATTTTAAGAGAGGCAGCATAAGGAGATGTCAGAACACAGGCTCCAGAGCCACACCGCTGGTTCCGCCACTTAGCAGCTCTGTGTCCTTGGGTAAACTGTGTAATGCTTTGTGCCTCAGCACTTGATGGGGAAAATGTGGATAAAGTTCATGCCCACCCCATATGGCTCTTAAGAGAATTAAATAGATTATTATTGGTTAAGTGACCAGAACAGTACCAACACATAGAAAGTGCTATATATAACAAATATATAGAATATATATAATTTATATATAATATACTTTAAAACAGTATGTACTATAAAATATGTGAAGTATACATATATGAAATATAATATATACTTTAAAGTATACATATATAAATATAATATATACTTTAAAGTATACATATACTTTATGTAGATATATACTTTTTAAATTAATATGCATAATATATAATATATATGTGTTACTTAAATACATTCGCTAATTTTTTAAAACTAATGGTTTCTATGACCATTTGGGAACATTTCCTAAGCTGAAAGCCCCAGGATTCCTGTCCACTCAGCAGCAGATGCGGAAAGGCGAGTCACAAGTATGCGTGAGTTGTCAAGTTGTCCTCAACAAATACTCACGGAGCTGCTCCCGTGTGCCAGGTCCTGGTGAGCAAGCCACACGGTGTCTGTCCTGTGGAGCCTGCAACCAGCACAGGGGGCAGCTGCCAAAGAGTCTGCCTTTCCTCGTCTTCCACCTTTTAACTGTTTCCCACCTATGATACCCCACATGCCTTCCGGAATATTCACTGGAATCCGGTGTTTAGACATCATGTATATGTCTCTTGTTTTGCATCTGGATGCCATCTCTCTTGCAGAGCATTCTGGGCTCTCTTGTAGAGGCTCCAGTTTTGGCTCCAGAGCCACCGAACCTGAGCCCCTGATTATTCAATTGGCAATAGCCAGCCTCTCTGAGCTCTCAGTGTGGGGAGGGATGGTTATCAGAACTTCCTCCCAGTGACAGAATTGATTCTGAGATGACATACCAGTTAGCTATTGTGTGTTAAAAAACCCACCAAATTCAGGGGCTTAGAACAACAGTAATCTGTTTACCTTGTGATTCTGTGGGTCATCAATTCTGTAGGTGGGGCTTAGCTGGGCAGTTCTAGTCTTGGCTGGGCTTGTTCATGTACCTGTGATTAGCTGCAGACCAGGTACACAGGTTTGCTGATGTTGGCTGGGCTTTTCATATCTCTGAGGCTTTAACTGGAACAACTGAGCTAACTTGATCTGGTTTACATGGTCTTTCATCCTCCAGGAGATTAGGCGGGGCTTATTCACATGGCAGAGGCAGGGGCCGAGGAAATGAGCGCAGGAGTGCATGGCTTCTTGCAGCCCATGCTTAGAACCAGCAGAGTATCACTTCTACCACATTCTACTGGTTGAAGCAAGAGCTAAGACTCAAAGAGGCTGGTCACAGTGACTCACACCTGTAATCCCAGCACCTTGGGAGCCTGAGGCAGGAGGATGGCTTGAGGCCAGGAGTTTGAGACCAGCCTGGGCAACATAGTGAGATCCCATCTCTACCAAAAAAAAAAAAAAGACTCAAAGGGAGATGAAATAAACTTTATATCTTGGTGGAAGAAGCTGCAAAGCCACAATACAAAAAGCAAAAAGCATGCATATAGGAAGGGATAAAGGATTGTGGTTATTTTTGCAAACAATGTACCATGAATGGTTTACTTGTAGTCCTATCTAAGGACATGGGGCTGGAAGCTTGAAGTATTCTACTGCCTTCTGCTTACATCTAAGTGAATGACCTGTCAGCCAAAAAATGACTATCACTGAGAATAGATCACCTGAGAGCAGACCATTCTGAAACTTAATATGTGCAGAACCAAGGTGAAGAGTTTCCCAAGCTGAGGACTCAAAGCTTCAAATTCTCTCCAAGAGATTCCAGACAAGGTTTAGGGGAAAGATATAGGACATGTTTCTTTGCACTGATCTTTGAATAATCTTAAGCAAGTCACAGGGACTCCTCTATGATCAGTCCCTAGGCAGCCCACATCCCTTTGTGTGAAATTTCCTTCCAACATAACATGCTTGTCAAAGCAGTGAGGTATTACAGAGAAATGAGCTGTGGAAATACATGTAAAATAGCATTTTATATTTTGATGCACTGGGAGTCGAAGTAAACATCATGCAAACCATTTAATTTCGAAACCAACTCTTGTGAAGCTTGTTTCATTGCTGTTCAAAACTCAATTGCCCTCTCTTTGAAACTGCCTTCTCTACCTAATGTGTTTTCCGCACTCAGTGCATGGGGCGCTTGTTTTGTGGAGGATGTGCATTATGACCTGAGACAAAATCTCTCCAGGTTTTTGGGGAATTGATTCTGCCCAAGAGCCTCACTATTATAATATTTACTTTATGATAGTCTATTTGATGCCTCCCACTTGAGTGAAATAGCCATTTTATTATTTGTCATTTCAATTTAGTGGGAAATTGTGTAAATTATGACATTAGCTGCTTCTACTCTCCTTGTTCCCCACCCTTCCACCACCACCCATCCGCATATGCAGCCAGATTTCATCATGAGGGTGACTTTCATATTTCATCTATAAGGAAATCTCATCATATGTTAATGTATTTGGGTTTTATAGATTTTTAAATATGTTTTATTGACAAAAGTTTTAGGTCTCTTTCTTTAGGATCCACTCTGCTATCTTGTGTGCCCTTCTGGGCAGGAAAAGACACATCACTTCCTTAGAGAAGCATCATAATGTGGTGGCTGTAAGTTTGGCTTAGGCATATAACAGCCTGATTTAGTAACCCAAAACTGCTATTTATGAGCAGTGTGACCTTGGTAAATTCCTTTGCATCTCTAAGCTTCAATTTCCTTACATGGAAGCAGGGATAGTATTCACTCATTGGGTCACTGTGGTGATTAACAAGATGGTGCGCAGAAATGATTAGTGTGGGGTCTGGTACATAAGAGAAGCTCCCTAAAAGTTGACTGTGTTGACGTTATTTCTATTGCGGTGGTGACGATGGTGGTGGAGTTATTTTTTCTGTCTTTGAGTGAGGTCACTGGCTAGAACAGATACTCAGCCAGGAGTCACGTGAAGCAGTGTTTCTGGAGATATCCTAAATGTCAAATGGTAAATTTAATTTAATTCAGTTGATAATATGTCATAAAATGGCCAAAGAAAGACAATACATTTCCTTCCTTTCCCCAATCCTTCCTTCTTTCTGCCCTCTTTTCTCTCTTCTTCCCTCCCAATCTCTCTCTCCAAGTACTTATTAAGGGGCTTCCATGCACCGGAGTGCTAGGCCCTGGGTACACAGACTAATACAACACAGTCGCTGCACTCTGGCTGCTCCAGCTTCCTGGCATGCAAAGAATCAGCCACTGCAGGCCAGTGCTGCAGGGGGAGGACGGGGGATCCATCACCTTGCGCTCAACAGGGAAAGTGTCAAGATGAGTTAATGCTAAAGTGGAACAGGAAAAGTGAGTAGCATTTGGCCAGATAGCTGGGGTAAAGGGTGGGCCTTATGGGGAAGAGGAGAAGATACTAGAAAGGGAGCCCAGAAGGGTATTCTGGGAAGATATAACAACATGCCTACCGGAGGCAATAGGAAGAGGCCAGGAGAGTTTTGTCCTGCTTGTGGCTCAGTGTAGATCAGAGCTGGCCCCAAATCTGAGTCCTAGTGATGCAGATATTCCCTTCTTAGAGAAAGCTCCCAACCACTCCCACCCCTGCCTGGCTAGGGAGGCAGGCTACGGAGTGGTGGTGATGGGTTACGGAACAGAACATGGAATACCAGAAGCAGATCTGGAGATGGGCTGAAGAAGCTAAGCTGGCAAAGGGAAAGAGCTAAAGGTCAGAGGAAGGACAAGCAGCCCCAGAAGGAGCAGCATCCAAGGGGACAGGCTGAGAGATTGAGTCCTAAGGTGCAGGGACCCAAAAGGGGCAGAAAAACTAGGCAAATCACATACAGAGTGTTGCAAAGCATGCAAGCAGGAGATGGTCCACGGCAACTTAGGAAAAGTGCCAGTCCCTGCACAGGCTTGCTTGGGAAGGTAAGGCCCTTTAAAAGGGTCAAAGTGCAATACATTGTCAAGGCCAAGTGGTTGAGAAAAGTGCTTTTAAAATAAAAACTCCTCGAAGGCAAGGGCTCTGTTTTTTTTTTTTTTTTTTTCTAGCAGGAAACATAGCATATATCTAACTAATGTTGGGAGTAAGTGAAGAAACTAATTAATGTAATTAATAAAGATCTGAAAGGGCTTTTAAAAACTTATTTATTTATTTTTTATTTATTTATTTATTTATTTATTTATTTATTTATTTATTTAGAGATGGAGGTCTCGCTATGTTGTCCAGGCTGGAGTGCTGTGGCCACTCAATGTTGTTGTCATAGCTAACTGCAGCCTCAAACTCCTGGCCCCAAGTGATCCTCGTGTCTCAGCCTCCCAAATAGCAGGGACTACAGACATGGGTTATGGCACCCAGCCTGAAAATATTTATTTTATGCCTATTTTATGAGATATCATGGAAGACAAGAAGGAGGCTTTGGATCCATTCATGTGGGTTTGAATCTCAGCTAGACCACATACCTGCAGTGTGACATCAGGTCAATGATTTCACATCTTGGAGCCTCAGTTTCCTTATGTCTACAACAGGAATAATGATGTTGGTCTTGCAGAGTTCTTCTGAGAATTAAAATGTGATGTTTGTTTGTAAAGTGCCAAGTACTAGGTAGATACTCCAAGAGTGACAGCTCTGATTTTTTATATTTAAAATAGAGTTGGTGATTTCTCTTGCTTCAAATTGAAAACCATTTAAAGACTATGAGAACAACTTTAGAAAAAGAGATTTGAAAGTGCAACCTATTTAAATATCTTTTTATACTAAACTTCTTCAAAGAACTCACACATTTAGAGAACTGGCATTTTTACAATTTAGGTATTTTGTATTGCTTAGCCACTTCATTATTTAGGGTCCTATCAGGAGAAAGAACAAGAGAAGTCTAATATAAAAATTATTAAGGTCCACCTCCCTTATCACAAAGCAAGAAAAGGGGTGAATTTGGAGCTGAGAGGCAATATATTGATAACTGGGACAGTCTTATGGTGGGAGGGAGAGACATTAGAGAATTCAACACCATTTGCTTTTTCTTCTTTGGGAAGGAAAGGATGGGTTTATAGAAAGATAACATGTCAAAGAGTTATCTCAGAAACTGCTTATAAAATTTCTATAACTTTAATGCATAATTCTTGTGAAATGATAAAATTGAGAATGCTATTGTGGAACACAACTCCAAATTGCTTGGACAATATTGTATTAAAATTACTTACATGATTTTATCTACAGTTTACAGATGCATGTTAAAAAAAAGACTATGCATTTAAGCAAATAATTGCAATTGGATTTCTTGGGCTTTGTAAACTGTAGCAAAATAGTACTTTTCAGAACCAATATTCTAATTTTTAGAAAGGTAATATAAAGACCTCAAAAGCCATCTTAATGCAGCAACACATCTTGAAAGGCTTGTTTGGTTTAGTTCAGTTCCTTCAGTGCAACAAATATTTATCTAATTGTCTTAAAATTGATCCCCTAGAGGTGTGCAAGTGATTTATTAAAGAAGTGCTCTCAGTGAAGACCAATAATGGAGTGAGCAAGCAGGACAGAATGGGGGAGAAGCCAAGCAGAGGGGTGATCTAAGGCAAAGTCCCCCACAGGGGAGCTTCAGCCCAATCCCACAGGGAGCGTTGGGTTACCTGCCATACCTCGGAGTGGCTACTTCCTGAGGCAAGGGGGCTGCACCACAGGGGAAGGCACGTTCTTTTAACATCTCCAGCTCCTTAATCATGCCAAGTGGGCTCCAGTGGGTTGAGGGAAATCTTCAGAAACAAAACTGTTGGAAGCAAAAGCGCATCAATGTCCCAGGGTGGGGGTGGAAATGTACACATATATAAAAAATAAAGATGAATGCTAAAAGGGATTTCAGGAGATCTGGGCAGAAGTATGATATTATCCTCTCCATCATTTTGTTGTTACTCTTCCTTCCTTCTTAACTAGCCATAGCATAAAACAGTCTACTTGGGGAAGCTGAGGAGCTTGATAAGGACTTTTAAATTTAATTCAATACAGGGAAATGTGTATAGATGTGGTAAATAAAATCAGGTGAGTCAATGAGAAATCAGGGAAGTCAATAAGAAATGAACTGAAAATTGTCTAATGTGGAAGGAGGTAGGCAGTGATGATTAACTTAGAGAGAACATTTTCCACTGAGTGGTGGAAATGAGGTAACAGTAGTTGAGAAACTGCAACTGGTTATGTAGACTCCTACAGCGGAGATGAGTGGTTTTCTACCCAATATTCATTCTTGCTCTTTATAAGAGAACCTAATATTGTTAAAGAAAAATCCCAGATTTTAAAACAAACAAAAAGAACCTTTTTCAGTCTCCCTTGAAGTTAGGTGTGGTCTAAGTTTCAGCCAATAAGATATAAGAAGAAGTTGTTGGATGATACTCTTAGGAAAGCTCCTTTGCCCCTTGCCAACCCATCCCCATCTCCTTGCCTGAAACCTGGAGATGATACTAGAGGGATTCAGCCATTTGGGGACCATGAAGTCCCTAGGATAGGCAAAGGACAGCTGAGTGGGTCCCTGATGACATTGTGGAGTTGGCACATTAGTCCAGGAATTCATAATTCCAAGCTTATCATTCCATGAGAAGAAGAAAACCCTTAAGTTGTTTATGCCATTTTGGGTTCTCTGCACTAGTCGCAAAATGCAATTTTTTCATGATGGGATTATCAATCAAGAGCCTTAACAGTGAAGGAGAGGAGTGAAAGGGTGTGTGGGAATTAGATGTGCACAGAGGATTAAAGAAGGTTGTCTTGGTTCGGGTTTTCCCAGAAACATGGATTCAAGTACAAGTAGCTTATTTTGGAGGGAATCCCAGGAAATAGTTTTGGAGAGGTATAAAATAAGACAGAAAAAAGAAGCATTAAAAAAATTATTTTGAAGCAAGTTACTATTTTGGGCAACTGGAGTTTAATCCCATTGGGAAACTCTTGGTAACAACACAGGATATGTGTTTTAGAGTTTATCCCACCTAGTGGGTGACAAAGCTGGGGTATTTATATACCAGTTACCATTAATTACTGGTGGAAGGCTACTCCAGGGTCAGGGGGAAATTCATGAATCCCACAAAACTCTTCAGCTTGCAGAATGAAAGCAGAATGGGCTTTCAGAGAAGCCCTCAGGCAAAAAGACGCAGATATCAGCAATTTGAAGTCATGCTGGTGTGCCCTGAAATGGAACAGGTTAAGGATACATAGGTGGCATGCTCACAGTATCTGTTATACAAAGGTGCATTCTGTTTTGTTTTTGAGAATGAGAAACTTGTACATGTTTGTAAGTTGAAAGGAAGGGATCAATAGAGATGGAGTGGTTTAATATTTAGGAAGGAGAGGAATTGATTCATGTGGCAGAGTCTCAGAAGAGAAATGATGTCTTGAACTTGCATGGAGGATGGGACAGCTTTAGAATAGATGGCCCATGTTGAGAGAGGAGAAGGAAAGAGAGAAGGATGAAGGTAGATGTAGACAATTCTTTAGGTTGACAATTAGGAGATTGAGGTTTACTTTATGTTATGATTTCAAACTATTAATGCACAATGGAGTTACATTTTGTTAATGGGTGAGGAAATTGGGTATTTTTAGGTAAATTGAGGATAGTTCTGCAGATTTGGAATTGCCAGTGAGGGGGATGAGAAGGGATGCTGACCAACAATAAAGCTACCTTGTGCAACTCAGGGGCACCCTTCACACAATGATGTGCAGCAGGACAGTCTGCTGATCAATGAGTAAATGGTTTAAAAAGCAACACAGGCCAGTTGAAACTGAACATCAAAAGTTTTTAGTAGCGGTAAGATTTATGTTTTGAGATGTTTACTCCAGCAGGCTCAGGCTTAAAAGTAGACTGGTTGGATTGATTGACTAGGAAATTTTCAAGTAGAGTGCAGTAAAAAAGACAAAGGAGCAAAAAGTTTAGCATTTTGGAAGAATGATTGAAGTAATGGATCATGGAGTCAAGTGGACTAGTAAGAAAGTGTCAAGGAATTGGGAGTGTTCCTGAAATTAAATAACAGGGGTGTCAGAGCAAGAACTGAGGAATATAGAAGAAGAGGAGGTTAGAGACAGGTGTAGAAAAAAAGGGGAATTTAGACACAGTTTGATCCTGAGAAATATGGTCTGGGAAGTGACCATGAGATTGGGTTGACAGAGTTGGGTGGAAATGAAGATAATGGTCAAAATGGAGAATTTGGGGATTTGCAAGATAGGAAAATACACTGCATATATTTTAATATGACCTCTGCTCACACATTACCAACCCATCCATCATGGCACTGATGGCTTCATGATTCTTCTCAAACGGCATTTTTCACTTAGTCACTACTAATTGGTGTCTAATTATCCCAGAGTTTGGGTATTTCATGCAGAAGATGACAAACACTGACTATGACTCTACCTTGCTGTTGGTACAAAGTGTAGTATGGTAGAAAGTGCCTGGACTAGGCATCTGAATGTTTAGGGCCTTTACGAGGCTATTCCCAGTTATGTGACTTTGAGCAGGTGACTTAATTGATCTGCACACCTGTAACTAGGGATAATTATGCCTACTTTCCAGCTTCACTGGGAAGTTGCAAAGACTACCCTTAGAAAAAGTTGAAGATACTATATAAGTATCTGTCATTGATATCATTAGCCATGTAGAAAGCTATAACAAGTCGTGGCATAAAATTGGGAAAATGTGTAATTAATTGACGAAGCCTACATAGACTCAAAATAAAAGGTTAGATTTCTTGTTGTTTTTTTTAATTGACACTGTCTGAGTATTTTTTAGTTCAAACTAGAGCATTCCAAGTGACTGTAACAGCTATTAAAGAAAAAAAGAAAAGCTCAGTTATTTAAAGAGCTGTTTAAAAGAAGTTTTAAGGTTAGAGGGATTATACAATATTGCTCCATCATGCAGAACTGGCTCGCTCTGATTTTCCTTGCTTCTTATTTTGTCTACAAGTTTCCTCTCTGCCAGAGACCCAGAAAGTCCTGTCCCATTGCTTGTGTGCTTGTGGTCAAGTGTGAATCAGACCTGTTGAATTTTATGGTTTTGCCATTCCCATGTCAACCTGACAGCTCTCTATTATATTTTTCCAAGGAGAAAATAAAGTGTTATTATTTATGTGGCTCCTGCCAGAACTCACAAATAAGTAGAACTTCTCTTCTCTATGCTGTGAAAGGATTCCGACACCATGCTGATGTTTCCCCCTGTGGTCAAAACAGAAACTTGTTTGTTTTCTCTCAAATGTATTTGGAAAGGATGTTGTTACAGCGATGCTGTTTGAATTATTATAGCTAACCTTTTCCAGTGTAGATGTCCAGAGGCATAATTGGATTCTCAAAATGAACTCCATTGACAATAGCTACAGAAAGATGCTGCAGCTTGTTTATTCTTAAAATTAATGCTGGTTTCATTCTCTCTCTCTCTCCCTTTCTCTCAAAAATGTACTAAGTAAGCAGGAAATGGTGAATTTGTTAGTTATTTACAAAAAAAAATAATCAAAGATTAGCGATATGATGATAAAACTGACCACAGCACCTACATGTCTTTACTTTTCTACTTTCACATGCATTTACTTGAATAACGTGTTTAATCAGGTAGAAAAGGCCCCATACTTCTCACTGCGCTCACAATCACTTATGACCTCCCAGATAACGTTTAGTGGTATCAAGGTCAAGGACCCACTTCTGCTCCTGAAGGATCATTATTCTTACAAATGGTGCATCATTATACTTTTATGAGAGGGCTATTATGTGTTGTAAATAGTAAAAGCCCAGCAGCTGTGGCCCAGCAGATCACAGTGAGAGTACAGCAGGCCAAGTGGACAAGAGAGTCAATGGAAAACCAGCTCTTCCCCCTGACATACATGCACACACCTGGCGCCCCAGGACAGATGCTTGTCAGGTTGGGAAGCTGAGTATTGGGGTGGAAAAAGCACTGTTTTGGAAGCCAAGCAGGTGCAGTTTGGACCCCAGCTCTGCCATTGATGTGCATGAACACATTCCATCCCTTCTCCATACGTCAGCTTCTTGAGCTTTAGAAGGGAGATAAAATTCCTACCTTACAGGTGTGTGAAGTGTTCCAGCCATTTTGGAAGCCAATCCAGCGGCATCTATTGAAAGTGGAGATATGCATATTGTTCAAACCAGATCCCACTTGGAATCTGTCCCATGGAAATAAAAGCAGTGGTGCGTAAGGGCATGTGTACCTGGGTGTTTATGCAGCATTAGTTCCAGTGCCCACAAAACTATCAGGGGAACAGATGCATGACTGGCACATCTACACCATGGAACATTGTGCAGCCCTCAGAACAAATGAGTTACAGTTCTTCATGGAGATATTTTGACGAGTTATGGTTGAATAAGAAAAATAAAATGCTGAAAGGGTAAATACTATGTTATTTTTGTACATTTTAAAATCTCTTCCTTATATATGTATGTATGTGTGTGTACAAATTTGTGTGTGTTTGTTTATGATCTATATGAGTATGAAAAAATAACATGGAAATATGTATGCCATAGATTACTTTGGGGGAGAGGAGCCCTAGTGAGTATGTAGAAATGAAAAACAGAGTAAGGAATTAAGAAAAAAGAAAGTCAGATCACACTAAAAAGTGCTCATGATCTGTTATGAGCTGAATTGTGCTCCCCCAAAATTCAAATGTTGAAGTCCTAACCCCTAGTACCTCAGAATGTTGCTGTATTTAAAGATAAGACCATTAAAGAGGTAATATGCTTAAATAAGGTTGTTGGTGTGGGCCCTATGCCAATATGACTGGTGTCCTTTTAAGAAGGGGAAATTAGGACCCAGATATACACAGAGGGAAGACCATGCCAAGACACCACTAGGAGAAGATGACCATCTACAAGCTAAGGAGAGAGGACTCAAAAGAATTCAACCCTGGTGACATCTTGAACTTGGACATATAGTCTCCACAACTGTGAGGAAGTCAGTTTCTGTTGTTTAAGCCACCCAGTGTGTGGTACATGGTTATGGTAGCCCTAGCAAACTACATGACCACAACCATACATTTATATGTAGTTTCGTTTACATATGGGTACATATATAACTAAATTAAACATATGGAAAAATTTCTGCCCCACATACGAACTAAAAGATACTCAATAAATACCAACCACTATTATTATTATTGTCATGATTACTTCCATGTTTATCACCTTCACTTACCACTGTCCAGCTATTGTTTTTAATTATCACTATTTTATTTAGAAATCCTTAATTTCGATTTGTATTGCAAGAGTTTGTTATAGATATTTTTCCATTTTCAGGTCAAAGTATCTGCTTTTTTTTATTGTTGTTATTTATTTCTAGTTTGATTCCAATGTGATCAGAGAATGCTATTCCTATTCTTTCTGCTTTCTGGAACTTATTGTGGTTTATTTGTAAACAAGCATCAGCTTTTCCGCATGTGCTTGAGAAGGTGTATTTTCAATGATTATGGTGTAAAGCTTAATAAATATTTATATTATCTATATTAATGTTTTATTTTTTAAGTCATCCTTACTTGCGTTTTGTCCACTCAATGCTGTGTGCATTTTGTTATATATTTTTGTGGGGTTTTTACCCTAGTTAATCTGATTTTGCTTTAAAAATTGGGGGAAGGGTATTTATAAAAACATTTATATTTTTGTTGTCATATTTACCAATATATTAATATCTTTTATCATGTTCTTATTTTCCTTTTTTTCTGACTTAGGCTTCTACTATTTGATTTGTCATCTTCAGGTGGCATCTTTTATATGACAATCAATGGGCTTATTCTACCTTCTCTTTCCTCTCTTCCTTCTCCCCTTTTTCAGTTTTACTGTTTCAAGTTTAGCAAAACATAGAGCATTTACAAACTATTCTCCCACCCTTACCACCACCTTTGTTTTGTCTCAAACTTACAAATATATGTACATAGACATATATTCAAAATTTTGACATTTTTCCAGTCATCTGTTGCTTATCCTCTACTAGATTTTTCAAGAACTTATGAATACAGTATTCCTTCAGTTCTTACATGTGTAAATTTCTTTTTCAATAGCTTTAATTATAGAAGTTTGTCTAGATTTTTTTTTTTAAATTCTTGGTTGACTCTTTCTTTGAATTTAAAGAAAATGTTGCACCAATTTTTAAAATTTTGCATATTTCTATTGAGAATTCTGGTACAAATCTGATATCCTACCTTTTGCAGATGACTTGGCTATTTTACTGAGAGGCCCAGAGTATTCCTTCCTTATCTTTGAAGTCTAATGATTTTTCTAGGTTATAGCTTGAAGTTGAAAATTCTGGGCACATGGTGAGCCTTTTCAATATATAGATTCCAGAATTTTTTCCTCTGAAGTGTTTTCTTGCGTTATATTTTAAAATCTTAGTTATGTCCTCTTATTTTGTTTTTCTACTTCATGGATTCTAATTATGCCTATTCTAAGAATCCTTATACTTGCTCTTGATCCTTTGTTTCACTTTCTTTCTCTTAACTGTTTTCATTCATCTCCTCAATATTCCTTAATTTATTTTTAATAAAGTTGATTTTCCTTTGGAGACTTTGAAATTTAATCTCACATAGTTTTTTTTAATTCAAATTATTTTTTGAGTTTGATGATCTGTTTCAATATTCCTATTTTCTGCCCATTCTATTCTACATTTGTTATTTGAGGTGTTCTCTCATATTTACAAATATTTGTTAATGGCATATAATTCATGCTGCAATGATATGTTACAGTTTTATTCTGTTTTTACTTTTTAAAGGGTATTTTCATCAGGTAAAAACAATTGATTCCCCCACTTTTTTTGCTCTTGTTATAATAGCTTTGGATGGATGTTGCCTGTGTTCTGTTTTTTGATGTCTTGGATTTAACTGGATTATCAACAAAACATTTAGCAAAGGGTTTTGATGTCTTGTAGTTTTCTTAGTTTAGGAGTGCCCTCTTCTGTCAGGGCAGTGAAGTCATTTTCTTTAATATGTGGCATCTTTTGGGGAGGAGGGCTGATGTGCATTTTGATTCTGTTGTACTCATTTGTTCTATAAGTCTCTTAATTTCTACCCTTGTTTCCTTCTTTCTTCTATGACACTTTCCTGTTCCAAGTTGCCTACCTTTTCTCCAGAAAGGGTACTTTATCAAGAGTGCCACCTCTAGTACCATGCCTTTCAACACCTTACCTTTAGATTCTTCCATAGTTAGTTCCACCAGTCTCAGACATGACCTGAGAGTGAGTTCACTTGTTATCTTCCAACATTAGAACCTGCAGCATTCTCCAGAGTACAGAGCACTAACATCTCTATAACATTGATTATTTTTAATTCTTGAATATGGTGTGTCTGTCTGTTAAAATAGGTTTTCAGTAATTGACCTCAATAAGGTTTTGCAGGTTTTAGTGTAGAGGATTTACACATGTTTTATTAGATTTGTTCTATTCTTTTGGTTGTGTTTTTTATAAGCAGCATAATAGTGTTTATTTGTACAGACCAAAAATCCAAATCATTTTTTAGAGTATTTAGCCTATTTATATTTAATGCAATTACAGATATATTAGTATTTAAATCTACCATCTTTAATTATTATTTGTTTTATCCCACCATTTTCTCTTCTTCCTTGCCTTTTTTTTTTGATTAGTAAGAAAATTAAATTATTTTATTGTGTCATTACTTATTTTGGGACTAATTATTTAAAATTGACTTGTGAGGTTTTTGGTTATTAACTGGAAATTATAATTATTTTACAATTAAAAATATAAAGTTAATATTTAGCATCAATGAATCTCAATAAAAATAACAGATTTTTATTTTGTCATTGTATTTTTAAAGCTTTGTTGTTGATTTAGTTTATTTTTAAGAAAGAGGGAGAATCAACACAGGTTTTGGAGAAGCAGCTGCAGGGCTAAATGTCATAAGTAAAAAAACTATGAGGAAAATCATTTGTATGCTAGGAAATGTGTTCTCATTTCTTTGCAGCCTCTCTGAGACTTTAGTCAAGATTTTTATTATTATTATTATTTTAGGTCGTAGAATTGGATTTGTGTTTCTTTTGTGTGTAATTGTTGAGATTGGTCACAAGGCAGATCAATTTTATTATGTTTTGGGGACTTGAGTACCAGTCAGGGTTTAGCCAGAAAACAGAACATACTCTGAGTAGTTTAATGGAAGAAATTTACTATGAATACCTGATAACTGAAGTATTAGAAAAACTGAAGAAACAAAGGAAGAAGGTATAGCAACTCAGAATAGCAACAGCAGGAAGATGCTTCCATTCTTTGCAGGGGTGAGACAAAGGGAAGGGACAGTGTCCTGGAAGTGACCAGAGTCCAGGAGCTGGGGCTACTTGGCTGGAGCTGTAACCACCTTGGGGTCTGTCTGACAGGAGCTGAGGCCACTCAGCTACTGCTGGAGACTCAACACAAAGCAGAGAAAGAGAAAGAAGAGTGCAAAATATCTTGGTATCTTCTTACAACTACACTGCGATTTCCTTCCTGGGCCTCCCCTAGGCTGCAACTAAGTGAATCTGAGAGGTGAACCTGGAAAATGCAGTCTGCAAGAGTCAGGCCCCTGTGATTCAAAGCAGAGCAAGGGAATGAGGGAGAATGGATCTGAGAGTAAACAGGCAAAGGACCATGTGGCACATATTGTTACCAAATCTTTCTTATACATACTGGATGATTTCTAAGCACAAGTGGACTATGCCTGAATGACTTTAGTTGTCCTGTAGATGGCCAAGCTTGAGCCACTGAGGGACACAGTCTATGACTAGTCCTGGCCTGGCTCTGAGGAGTGCCCTGAACTGGGTTAAAAATTATTCCTGCCTATTAGAATCTTGTAGGTGGGAGATATGGCTTGAAGAGATTAAGTCATTCTTATATGACCTCTGGTTCCAGAGCAAAACGTTAAGTTCATCATGGGCCCTTGTTGAGGAGGAATAACCTCCCCAGGGAAGTTCTTCTGATGCAGTAGATCTAACCCAGCTCAACCTCTCATCGTGTACCTCCCCACCCTCTACTCCAGCCTCTGTCAGTACAACTTCTTGTTGCTGAGTTGCCCTTTTCTGGTGACTCAACCATTTTGGCTGGTATTTCGGCAAGACAGCTCAAGCTTGGCTATGTTCACTCACATTTCCTTGACTGTCACTTAACGTTACTTGCTATTCTAAGTAATGACAGTACAGGATGCTAGTTGCCACTCTGCTCTCAGCCTTGTCATCTTTTATTCCAATTATTTTTTCCAAATAGGGAACAAGGCAGGCACAAGAAATATGATCAAGTTTACAGTATAAGCAGAAATTAATTCTAGGAAGAAGATATACCAATAGTCCCCACTATGGCTGACTTTACTTTCTAATGGTATATTATTAGTTTATTATCTACTTATTTGTCTCCTTCCTTCCTACAATATAAGCTCCATGAGATCAAGTGCCAGAAGCGCCTTGTTCACCACTCTATCCTCAGCACCTAGGACATTTCCAGGCACATATTTGGTGGTCAATAAGTAGTCGTTAAATAAGTGAACCTACAAAAGAGACTGAGAAGTAGGTAAAGAGGTAAGGAAGACACAGAAAAACATGGTGCTTTGAAAAGGTAAGGGAAACAAACTTCCATATGTGGATAATAGTCAACAGTGTCTAATATCATTGAGAAATGAAGTAAAAGAAGTACCAAGAAGTAGCTACAGGATTTGGTGAAAAGGAGGTCATTGGCAAAACAATTCTCAATGAAGGGTTGATGAGTGAATAATAAATGTTGAGGAAGCAGAAACAGGGAGTGTTGACAAGTTTCAACAAGTTTACTCCTGAAAGGGCAGATCAAGGAAGGGTCGTAGCTGGAAAAGGGTTTCTTGAAAAAGTGATGGAGCCTTGAGTGTCTTTACATGCTAATGAGAAGGAGCCAGTGGGATGGGAAAGTAGACAGGACTGGGAATAGCCAATAGCAAGGTTTATGAGAAGGTAGAAAAGGCCATACTCCAAAATATGGCTGAAGAGAATAGCCATAGCTAGGATCGACCTCTCTTCTATTGTAACAGGAAAGAATGGAGAAAGAATGGGAAGGGATACAGGTAAATTTGAAGGCAGACAGCCAGGAAGTGAGGCAGCTCTGTCTGGTAACCACTTTTTTCTCTCTGAAGAGGAGATGAGGTGTACTTACGGAGGGCCTACGCTGTGCCCACCCTCTGCTGAGTCCTGTGAGCAGTACTGAGCCAAGACCTACATGGGCCTGGCCCACAAGGAGCTTAGATGCTAGCAGGGAGATAGTCCTTAATCAGACGATCACATCCCAAACTGTAAAAACACAACAGCACTGGGATTGGCAAAAGATGCATCGATCTGCATGGTTTTGTGATTTTTCTCCTGGCAGACTCAGCAATCATACAGAAGCACAGACAAAAGCCATGGGGAAAGAGTAGAAGAAAGACCTTGGGCACCTGAATATGGGCAAAAAAGTCTTTTAGCTCAGAGAACATGAGAGAATTCCTCCTACAACAAAGGTTTCCCCACCTGGAGCTGAGCCTGAGACAGTCAGTGCTCTGATAATAGATTGCTGGGTGTGTCTAACCGACCAGCTGAGAGTTCGGCTTGCTACCTTTGTCCTGTCCCTCCATTGCCACAATCTTTTTTCCACGGGGAATTTGCTCTGATTGCTAATTGCTTTGGGGACAAACTCTTACCTGATAGAAGATCTGATTCTAGGTCTCCGATTTGCATTTATAAGGTTAAAGATAACAGCAAAAATTCAAATGGAACTCCAAACTTCATTACCTGAGAGATGAGCCTTGCTCGCTTTCCAGAACTTTGAGATTCTGTAGGTGGATGCCTGATCCTGGCTATTTGTCTTTCTTAATCTGTTTGGGGAAAATGTAATCAATACTTCAAAGATCTGCATCCTAATTTGTATCCTGATTATAATTAACTGTATGATTTTGTCACTTTGCCTCTCTATTCCTCAGTTTTCCCTTCTTGGATTAGATGAGCTTGCTACTGCATCATCCTACCTATTAATATTTAGAGGAATTTACAAAATATACAACTTGATTTTTTAAAAACAATTCTGAGTATCAAGCACCTTCTATATGTCACACTAATTAGGTAGGTTGGCTAAATGTTCATTTAATTTCTGAGCTTGTTTCTTGGCCATAATTTTCAGAAAAATTCCTCACCCTCCCTTTAGGTTTCTCTACCTTTGACATATATTCTTTCTTATCTTAGCACATTATTTGCACTTGCCTCCCTCACATGTCTGCCTCTTCATTTAATACTGTGACTGTTCTTGTCCTTCTTTGATTAGATGAATTTATAGGGTGCAAGCTACAGCTGACTTTCTAAAGCACAGCCAGTTATTTATAAATTCAGATACCTTCTTATTTGAAAACGTTAAGATGAGCACGTAGCTCCTTTTACCTAAAGGCTCTTGAAAAACAGCATCACAGATCATGAAATGTTAGGGTTGGAAGAGACATCCAGCCAGATGGATAAGCTCCCTAACAATTGATTACCTGGATTAAGCTTAAGTACTTCTAAGAAGTAGTCCCAGAAAGCCTACAAATTCCCACAGGGAACACTCACATGATGAAAATATTGGGTGGGAGAAGCTTGTTTTGCAATGTTCTCAATTAAATGGCAGACTGTGTTATAAAGGTAGGTATCCTGCATGGCTGGATGGAAGCAATCGGTAGTCTGTAGGGATACCAAATAAATGACAACTGACTTAGTTTTCTGAAAAAACTATGAGAAGTTGGTCTCTTTCTCTGCTCCAATTCCTGTCTGACCCTCTCCTTCCTCAACACCTGCACGTGCACACACACACACCATTGGAACCGGAGACCATTGGCCTGTACGAGGCAGCCCGGACAGAGGCTGGCTGCACCTCTAAAGAAGAGTAC
Organism: Lemur catta; assembly: GCF_020740605.2. Taxonomy (NCBI): domain Eukaryota; kingdom Metazoa; phylum Chordata; class Mammalia; order Primates; family Lemuridae; genus Lemur; species Lemur catta. The sequence continues at coordinate 150,506,773 of NC_059128.1, forward strand.
AGTGGAGCTGGGAAAGCCAAGTGGCTTAATCCCCTTTCTGGATGGACACATCCACAGTGAGTGTTTCCTTGCTGACTAAGGGGTAAGACTTTAATTTTTGAAAAATCTGAATCCAGCTGACCAAACTTAATCAGAAGGTAACTTAATTCATTCAGGCTGCTACAGAAAAACATACTAGACTGGGTGATTTATAAATAAGAGAAATTTATTGCTCACAGTTCTGCAGGCTGGGAGTTCCAAGATCAAGGTGCCAGGAAATTCAGTGTGTGGTGAGGGCTGTTTCTTTGCTTCAAAGATGGTAACTTCTTGCTGTGTCCTCACATTGAGGAAGGGCAAAAGGGATCCTTCAAGCCTGTTTTATATGGACACTGATCCCATTCATGAGGCCGAGCTCTCGTGACCTAATCATCTCTCACAGCCCAACCTCTTAATACCATCACCTTGGGGGTTAGGTTTCAACATATGAATTTTAGGGAGATACACACATTCTGACCATAGCAGAGGGGTAGGTAACACTCATTCCCAAGAGCAGGAACTTAATCTATTCTATGTACCCAGATTCAACATTATCATTTTTTTGCTATATGTATTTCATCTACCCATTTCTCATTTTTTTTCTGGACTATTTTAAAGCAAAGTAAATCCCATAGTCATATGATTATACTTATAAATATTCATGTATTACTAGAAGATAAGAACTATTTTTAAAAGTAACTAAAAGGCCATTATTATGTCTAAAAAATTGATAATATTTTGTTAGTATTGTCTAATGACCAAGCTATATTCAATTTTATAAAATTGTGTGAATTTTTTTTTCAAAATTGGTTTAAACATGACCTTTGTATTACATTTAGTTGACATGTCAAAAATTTTAGCCAGAATGTATAATTTTTGGCTCAGATTTTAACCTATTATTTAGAATATAACAAGGTTCCATTGAACTTAGATTTCATTTTCCAATGTATTACCTATTGCTTGAATGACCTAAATACTTATAATCATGTGTCTTCATCTAAGTTATTGATTGAAAAAAAATGAAAGGAAAAGGATTAGGTATTGATAAAAAAAAGTTCTGTCTAGGCTGTTCTAATACATAAATTGTCCAATCACAATGCATTTACCTAATTATACTATTACCTAGCCTTCATTTTGGTTACTAAGATATGATGGGAGTCCTTGTCAAATTTATTAACCAAAAGCAAGTAGCCATTTTGTCACATCCTTCCAATTTCTATACCTATAATTTTAACAGAAAGAATCATGAATGGGTCTTAAAAACCATAATAGGTTCTGGTAAATCTCACTTTCTTTCTAGGAATCTGTTTAATCATCCATTTAGATATGAGCACATGATCAATATAACACATTGAAAACCTAGAAAGAAGACTAAATTGGAAATTACCATATAATAGAGTTCCCTTTTGCCCTTGGAATAAATGTAAAACTAGCAAATAATTCTTTTCATTATATGCTCCTGCTGCCTTTAAATAAAATATGCTTTTGTTTTGTCTCCCACAGTTCCCTCATCCATCCCTAGTGTCTAGCCACATTGAACCATCTGAGTGCTGTCTCTGTAATCTAAATCTTTTTACATACTGCTTTCTCTGTGTACACTGTAGTTCTCCTATTTCCTTCACCCTCTGATCCAGCTCCTCCCACCTTGCCAAATCTCTCTCATCCTTTAAAATGTTATGTCTTCCCTTTAGCATTCTTTCATGGGGAGTATAGTGGCCTGTTTACATTTCTGTCTCCTCAACTAAACAGAAATCTCCCTGGATAGGCATTCATTATTATATCCACTGATTAGCACAGAACAAATGCTCAATAAGTAAGTATTGATTAAAATATATAAAATGCATAAGAATCAATGAGTGAACAACTCCCTCCTAAAATCAAGGGAGGATTGATATCAAATTTGGTAGTATAAAATTTCTGAGATTGAAATCACCATAGACACATATACAAACTTTTGAATATCAGCTTTATGAATAGTCATCATTGATCTTTGGGAAATTTTTTGTTTCACAAATTTTCTCCCACATATATTTTCAAATAAAAATTCTACAGTCACATCTGCAGTATCTGTCACTACCCTGTCTAGTTCTCTAAGAACTGAATTAGCTCTTCGGCAAATAGGGGTTAATTTTTTTTTTTTTTTTTTTGAGACAGAGTCTCACTTTGTTGACTGGGCTAGAGTGAGTGCGGACATCAGCCTAGCTCACAGCAACCTCAAACTCCTGGGCTCAAGTGATCCTCCTGCCTCAGCGTCCCAAAGAGCTGGGGGTACTGGTGCAGGCAAGTATGCTTGGCTAATTTTTTCTATTTTTGGTAGAGATGGGCTCTCGCTCAGGCTCGCTAAGTCTGGTCTCGAACTCCTGACCTCAAGTAATCCTCCTGCCTCGGTCTCCCAGAGTGCTAGGATTACAGGCATGAGCCACTGCGCCTGGCCAAGTGTTCAGTTTTTAATTAATCACACTTGTCCCAATCATTCCAGCTTAAAATTCTCTCTTTTTAATGGAGAAGATGGAAGCACAAAAGGGAGTAGTTCTGCCTTTCCTGACCATCTGCTGACATAACACTACCTGCCCCAAGCTTTGGCCTATCACTTCTCCTTCCTTGCTCAGGACATACATGAAGGACAACGAAACAATAACGAAAGTTTATCTGATGATAACATTGTTTGTTGTCTTGATGCATTTTTCAAACCTCAATTTATTCCTTAACTTTCTGAACCCTATTCTCATAGCTGTGTCCCATTATTTCATATAGTCTTGATAATGATCTTCTACAATTTGTACCTGTCTTTCAAAATTTGAACTTGTCAGATTGTTTCCTATTGAGAAACACTGGTTTTCCTACTAATTTGATCCTTTATAACGATTTAAAATTATTTGGGTTTGCATAATTAAAATTTCTTTTTATTTTAGGATCTCTTATCTGTCTGAAGAATATCCTCCTTTAGAATTTTGTATGTCTTTGGATTTATATGTTATGACAGATTATTGCTTTGATCTCCAATTTATTCTTACCTCCCTGTATAGCCACACCCCAGGTTGGTCATACTCTGCATGTGGGCTTGGCCATGTGACTTCTTTCAGCCAATGGAACAATAGCAAATATGACTCAAGCACACATTTGAAAGGTATTGGCACTCTGGAGACCATACTTTCTACAACTGTGAGGACCACTATGAGAACAAGCCCAGCCTAGCCTGCTGAAGGATGCCAGACTATGTGGAGAGTGGCTACAATCATTCTAGGTATCTAAGCTGAGGCCATCACAAACCCAGCCAGCCCCAGCCAGACTGAGTGACCCACCAGCTGATTGACAGACACATGAGTGGGATCAGCTGAGACCAGCAGAAGACCTGCTTAGCAGAGCTCAACCCAAATTGCCAACTCACAGAACCATGAGCTAAATAATTGTTTGTTTTAAGTCACAAAAATCGGGGTGGTTTGTTACACAACAAAAGATGACTGATATATGTCTCTACATCTCTGAAAATGTGAAAGGCTCTGTCTTCAAATCTCAGATACATTTAACTCAGTCCAATGTTGCCAAGTTTTTCTATTATAAACTACAAGGCAGCATACTCATCATTTCTTAAAGTTCTACTCCCAAGAGGACCTTTCTCATTGGTCAGAATTTCTGGAACAAAGAAGTAGTATGTTATTATCTTCAGAGGAAGTTCAGGAAAGCATAGCATTTAGGTATAGCAAATTAAAGAATAATTAAAATATCACTCCCCCCTTTTTGGGCTATAATTATTTATAACATGATTTTATAAAGGTCAAAGTCATGAAGAATTTGACACAAACATGAATTACCAATAGTTTAATTTAGGGAAATATGTAATATAAACTGAACTTTTCCTCCCTTGAGGTTCTGAAAGGACAAAGGCCCTGGGATATCCTTCTCTTGGCTTGAATCTCAACCCTGAAATCTGGCAAATACATCTATCTAGATAATAGGACATGTCTCCATTTGCAAATAGACTTTCTCAAGTCATAAAGAACTTTGATGCCAACAAAAGACAGTAATCAGAGTGTTTAACTGTGTGGAATCTGAAATCAGGTGAACCAGGCTTGGAATCTGGGCTCTATTGCTACCTATATGCGGACCTTGAGCAAGTTTCTTACCTCTGATAAATCTCAGTGATCTCACCAATAAAAGCGAAACAATAATATTACCTTATGGGGTTGTTTGAGGATTATATGATTGAGCACATCAAAGTGTTTAGAATGCCAAGTAGAATACAGAAATGCTCAATAAATGATCATGTAGAAGTTTTTATTGGGCTTTTGTTATCTCTTATAACATTCTGCTATGTGCCGGTTCTATAAAGTCTACTGAGGCACTGGTCCTGCTAAGGATATGTGCTCCCCACATTTAACAAAACATATGAGAATCATACTTTGAAAATAGACTTGAACCATGATTTTGACAAATATTGTAGTGAGTGAATTAGATCAAAATTTTTTGCCCTCTTGGATGCATAAAACTTTCTGATTTGTTTCTCCTGGCTTCTCTCTGGTGGAAATCTACTCAGGCCAGTCATTGCTCCGGGAAACCAGGTGGATGTGTCTAAGAGCCTAGTGACAGTTCTGAATGTCATTTGTCTGATGATTCATTTGTTTACCACCTCCCTTACTCCCAAAGGGAGTAGACACTGAATATTTAATCTCTCTTCAGGACTAAGATGTTTTATTGTCTTGTTTGATTCTTCAGTACAGAAGCTCCTTGACTTACAATGGGTTGTATCCCAATAAATCAATCGCAGATTGAAAATATTGCAAGTCAAAAATGCATTGAATACCCACGAAACATCATAGTTTAGCTTAGCCTACCTTAAACATGCTCAGAACACTTACATTAGCCTATAGTTGTGCAAAATTATCTGGAACATAGTACACTGTAGAGTATCAGTTGTTTACCCTGGTGACCACATGGCTGACTGGGAACCACTGCCCAGCATTACAAGAGAATATCCTACCACTTTCCACACAATGCACATACTTTTGCACCATTGTGAAGTTGAAAAATAATAATTTGAACTAACAAAAATTGGGAACTGTCTGTGTAGGGTAAAATAGAAGCTAAATTTTAAAACAAACTCAGAATATCAAAAATGTAAATTGGGTATTGCTTCTTATCCATAGAAAATGTCAGGCTCACTCCAGTGTGTAAAGTCGGCTTCTTTTATAAAAGAATCTAAGGTCATTCTGTGAGCTCCAAAGCTGCAGGATGGGGTCTGAAAATGAGAGCAAAATTGAGCCCAAGGAGAGGTGTGCATGATCAGTTCTGTGCATTTTCTGAGCTGATGAACAGCAGGTGGGGACCAAAGGAGAGATCTGGAGTAGGGAAAGTGTAGCAGAGGGGTGAGAGTGTCCAGATTATGAATAAGATACGTATGCTCAGAATTTGTTCTTACTTTATGCATACTAGAAACAAGCGACTTAGGTTTAAGACAGGCTCAAGTGATTTTATATCTAAAAACTTCAGTTTCTTTTTCTGTAAAATGAGAATACTTGTAGTTCCTACCTTGTAGGATTGTTAGGATTAGAAATACTGTATATGAAACATTAGGACAGTGACTAGTTTGAATAGGTACTCAAGAAATATTGGTTATCTTGTCCCTAGATAGAGAAAGACTATTCTTTTTCAGGGATAATGGGTAACTAGAACCTCCAAATGGACAGGCTGGGTAAGAGTCTAAGAGATCAGCAAAGGCAGCTAATGGAAGCAAGTATCAGGTCAGACTCTGGAAGACCCTGAGGAGAGAAAATAAGAAACCCACACTAGGAACTTTAGAAAAGTTGAGCAAAGACTCACTTAGGGTACCTGGCTGTGGAAGCCAGATCCTAAACACAGAGAAGCTTCTCAGATAGTGGATGCGAATACTGCATAGGGTATTGTACAGGTTCAGTAGATAGTAAAGGCTTCATCTTGCCATTTCTGAAGATAGAGGAATGAGGGAAAGTCAATATGCACTCTTGCTCATCTTAGTATTCTCCTATCCCTATTCCATATCACCCTGAGCTGGAGAATGTTGTGTATCACCTTCATTACCAAACCCCTGCCCTCACTCTGTCAGGTAGGAATGGGTTTTGCTAACTCAGTGGCATAAAAATTAAGGATCTTTAATCAGATCACCCAAAGCGTAATCCAAAAATGGTGGTTTCAGATTTTATGCAATGGCTCTCAAATGCCATTAAGGAGATTGTGTGTGTGTGTGTGTGTGTGTGTGTGTGTGTGTGTGTTTCCCCCTGACTCTCTAAACAAAATAAGGTTTTAAAAAAGGTTTTTCTTTTGGTCACCTCATGGTCACAAGATAGCTATTGCATCTCCAGAGATCATGTACTCACACCAGTTTCCATTGGAGGAGAAAACCACGAGGAACAAATTTCTTTTTCTATTATAAAGGCATTTGTATTTATATTAAAGAAAAGAAGTCCCCCAGCAGATTTCCTCTTACTTTTATTGGAATCCCTAGAATCTAGGGCCTAGATCAATCATTAGCAACAATGATTGTTTAGACCCATCATAATTCATCCCTGGGACTGTGGCCTGCCCTCCCTGAGGTGAAGGTGATCTCCATTTGCAACCTGTAGCAATAGAGAAACTGATAACAACCAGATGGCACATTCAAATGAGGACAATTCTAAGAGGGTGAATTTATAAAGGGACTAATTGTAAATATGTGGCCAGGCTTTAGGGGAACCACAAGGGATAGTATAAAAGCACAGGCTGCCACCATCCCTGAGCGAAGGAGGGAACGAGGCGAAGGAGAGCTCACAAGATCTACAACAAGAAAGATTCCAAGAGTCAGCCACTTTGAGAGGAGCAGTGATTATCGAGGAACAGAGCCATCTTCAGGTGAGCTCAAGAAGAGAGGTTACAGAATAAATACTCTCCTCCCTTCCTGTGTGCTCCTGCTTGGCCTGATAAAACACACTGAAAGCAAGAGGGCTTGGGGATTGTTGATGTGATCTAAACAGGGCAGCCTCTGGGGGCAGAGGAGAGGAGTCCACAAGGAGAAAGCAGAGGAAACATGGCACACCTCTTGAACACAAAACCAGATTCTGTTTGCAGGGAAAACGGTGGTATGTGCACATGGCCAACAAAATCTGCTGCACCAGGTAAACCTCCCCCACGTCTCCAGCTGGGAGGAGAATTGAGTGGGTCTTGTTAGTTATCTCAGTGATGCAATAAAAGAGGAGAGAGTATATACCAGGCTTTCCATTGGGGCATCCTTTACTACCATATTTCCTCAATGCAAAGATGACATCAATTGTAAAACATGCTATCAATTTAATGACAGCCTCTCAGGGGAAGGAAGGAAGGAAGGAAGGCAGGGAGGGAGGGAGGGAGGGAAGGGTATTATATTAATTGCAGCCATTGATGATACTTGGATATCCCCATATCTGAGACATTAAAATGTGCAAAAGAACTGTGTCAGATGGATCACAGGAGATTCCGTGGGGCAGGGAAGCTACTGTATATGATACTGTAATGATGAATACATAACATCATACATTTGTCAAAACTCATAGAATGTACAACAAAAAAAATAGATACTAATGTAAACTATGAACTTTAATTAATAATAATATACCAGTTGTGTCTCATCAATTGTAACCAATGTACCTCACCAATGCAAGATAATATTATAATAATAGGGGATATTGAGGAGGGTTGTAAGATATATAAAGGGTTGAAAAGATATATAAAAACTCTGTTCAAAGTACTTTCTGCTTTTCTATAAACCTGAAACTGCTCTAAAAAATAAGCTGACTTATTAGAAAAAAGAAATGTGCCTTAGACTAAAGTAAATATAGTTAATACAGCAATCTTAAAATGCTCTCCACCCAGTCAGGGTGGGGTAGGTGTGATGAGAATCATCCTAATCTAGGCAAATATTATTTTAACTAGAACATGGGTGTTCCCATGTTACTGTTTTGACAAACACGGATTTCATTACATTTTTATAGCTTCATTAATGCAATTACAAAGTAGATCATCTCCCGGTTACATAAGGCAAAACATAAAAACAGAGGCAGATATTTCTTTTTCTCCTTCAAGACCTTAAATTTGTGTTACAAATAATAATAGCAGAAGAAACAATAAAGGTTGGCCATAGTGTTGAATACCTAGTTTTCCTGACCATTAATCAGAGCTCCAGCAGGATCATAATTAGCTACAGTGCGGGCAAACAAAAGGGCATCTGCGGGTCAGAGTCCTTCAGCCCTGGAAAGTTTCTGATTCTGTTTATTCTTTAGTTGGCAGCTCGCAGTGTCTTTCTGTGAATAGAATTCCATAAATAGAATGGATAAAATAATTTGACTGCAAGATATAACAATTCAACAGCCAATTAGGAAGCCAGGCTTACACGAAGGGGGCAGAGGCACCCTTTAATTTATCTGCTTTAGTGGCAGCTAGTTTCCAAAGAGCCCACAAGGAACCAGGCCTCCCGTATTCGTGCCCTGGTGTCATCACCACCTGGTGAATCTGGGCTGGCCCTGTGATTCATTTTAATTGCAGAATATCATGCAAGGTCAACACTCTTGGAGCTTCTACCTGGGACTCTTGAAATACTCAGTCTGAGGGAAGCCAGCCACCGTCTAAGGGGTTCAACTCCCTTGAAACCTGTCTCAAGTGCTCCTTGCAGATGCACTTTGGAGTACGATGACAAAATGTTGGATGGAAAGAACTGTTTTGTTTTATTGTGGTTATGTATTGATGTATAATGAACCACTTCAAAACTTAATGATTTAAAACCATTTACTTTTCTTTGATGGGTCAGTCTGCTGACTAGTCTCAGCTGGGAAATTCTAGCTTAGAGGCTCTCATGTGCTCACAGTCAAATAGAAGGTAAGCCTGGAGTCATCTGAAGGTTCAACTGCACAAGATACCTATGTGGCATTCTCACTCACATGACTGATATGTCAGTAGGGACGGCTGGAGGACCCAGGGGCTGGCTGGCCAGGCACCTCTGCCTCTCCATTGCTGCCTCTCTGGGTAGCCCATTTTGGGCTTCCTCACAGCTTGGCCAATTTCAAGGGAGTGGAACCAGACCGAGCATTCCAAGGGTCCCAGGTGGTAGCTGCAAGACTTCTTTTGACCTAGTCTCAGAAGTCACAGAGTATCACTTCTGCCACATTCTATAGTCAAAAGTGAATCACAGGGCCAGCCCAGATCCACTGGGAGGTGATGCCACCAGGGCATGAATATTGGAGCCTGGTTCCTTGGGAGCTGTCTTTGGGGACTAGCTGCCACAAGAGCAGATACACTGGAGTGCTACTGTTTCTCTGTATTTGAATACTCTTTTGTTTCCAATAATTTCCCACGTTTCCTTTAAGAAGCAAGTTCAGATGATAATAACAAAGTGACTCCTGAGAACTGTGCCGAGCACTGCCCTAAGGAATTTTATCTCTCCCAAGTATTTACATCTTACAATAACTCATAAATATTTCCAAATATTTATCCCCATTTTGCAGATGAGGAATCAGCCTCAGAGAATATCTTTCCTAAGGTCATGGGCTAGTCTGTGGTGGGCCCATGTGTAGTCCAGAGAATAATCCTTTCCAGCTGTTTTAATATATAGCATCTAGATAACCATGTTAAATCCTAACAGTTTCTAAAGCTTTTGTATAAACCGCATGTGAAGCCAAGACAGCCTGAAGGCAAATCCAATAAAACAAACTGCCATTGGAGTAAGAAAGGAAAATGTTGGAAGTCACCACCAAAAACAAAATAAAATAACAAACACAAAAACCCCAAATCACTCTCCTTGACTATTCCATAGGAGGGCACATAGCTCTCTATGGCGAGCCATGCTTACGAATTCTCCCCCGCCTTATTTCGTGCCACCATTTTTTTCTTCATTATGCTTTTGGCCAGCAGTTCTTAAACCTGGCTGCACATTAGAATCACCTGAGCTTTTAACACTCTTGATTCCCAGGCCACATCCCAGACCAATGAGACCAGAATCTCTGGGGTAGATCCTAGGCATTTGTATTTTAATACTCTGCCCAGTTCTAGGGGAATTCAATGTGAAGCTAAATAGGATAACCACTGATCTCATCATGAAGAAAAGTTTACATTTCACTAAAAACACCAAGCTGTTCAATATTGCTATCCTTTGCTCTTGCCACACCTTTTGCTTAGCAAAGTTCATCTCATCTTTCAAAACTCAGAGTATCACTTCCTACAAAAAGCCAGTTTCACTTCATACCCACCTTCTTCAAGGATAGACCACACCTCCCATTGCATGTATATGTAGCAGAATTCACAACAGAATTCACTGTAGCAGAATTCACAACACATTATTTCTCTGGCTTACTTACCTGGTCCCTTTCCCCCATCAGCCACCATCACCATGAATTATAATCCCCCTGAGCTCAGGGAACGCATTTTATGCAATTCTAGCCAATGCCAGCACAGGGCCAGGCACATAGTACAATCTCAATGCATGTTTGTGGACTGGTGAATGAAGGAATAAATGAATGAATAAATGGATGGAAGGATGAACAAATGAATGGATTTTAAAAGCTGCCACTTGCAGTGGTGTGTTCTAGGGCTGGGATTAGGGGCATATTTTTGCTCTCTGAGATTGTATAAACAATGTCAGAACTGCTCATATGTGTATATTAGCCATTACTTCCTGGTTTCAAAGATAAAGAATCCTAGTCAACTCCCTCACTCCCACCTGGGTAAACTGTAAGGTGTGGTAGACTGAATAATGAGCCACACAGATGGTCATGTCCTAATCCCTGGAATTTGTAAATGTTTCCTCATTTGGCAAATGAACTTTAGATGTGATTATGTTAGAGATCTTGAGATGGGGAAATTATCCTGTGTCATCTTGGTGTGCCCTAAATGTATTCACAGGGTCCTTATGAGAGGGAGGCCCTGGATTAGACTACAGAGACAGAAGAAGGCAATCTGGGGACTAAAGCAAGATGCTGTGCTGCTGGCTTTGAAAATGGACAAAGGGGCCTCCAGCCAAGGAATGCAATGAATGCAGCTCTAGCAACCGGAAAAGGCAAGGAAATGAGGTCCTCCACAGGGAGCACAGCCCTGCTGACAACTTGATTTTGGCCCAGTGAAAATGCATTTAAATTTCTGACCTCCAGAACTGGGAGAGCGTAAATGTGTGTTGCTTTAAGTCACTAAGTCTGTGGAAATTTTTACGGCACCCACAGGAGGCTAATACAGAAGACTGCCATGGAAAGTTTGGGAGCACATGGTCACTGGAAGGCTCCTCAAAACCTTTGGTAGGAAGAGTTTCTCTAGTCTAGGCCATTGTCCCAGAATGGGGGAAAGAGAGGTATTTTTAGGCAGCTAGATACCTGCCCCAGTATTTCCTGAAGAGAAGCATTACCATAAAATAAACCTTGCTCATGTAATGAGGTGAAAGTCCCTGTCTTGAGTTCTAGTGAAGTGTTTCAGGAAGAAATGTCTTTGCTTAGGAAAGATACTTCATAGACTCCTTTAAGTGTAGAAAATGAGACTCCAAGATATGGCTTGAAAGATGGAATAGAACAAAGAGATGGTTTAAGTGCTGGTGGTTAAAAATTAAAAAAAAAAAAAAAAAAATGGGAATGAGCAGGGAGTTCCAGGAATGAGGAAAGAGGTAGCTTGTCAAGAAAGGTGGCCAGTGAGAAGTCCCCAGTGCCTTGGTGTGAAAGAAATGTCTCTCTTTCCTCTTTAACTTTCAGTAAAGTCTGCTACATGTAAGTACATTACATGAGAGGCCGGAGGAAAAATAAAGAATCAGGAGATATTGGCCACTCCTGGGTCCCTGTCAAACCCAGGGGGGAGGAGAGTTACAGAGACAGAGAATAGAAGTGACCAGAGGAAGAGAGGCATGTGCCTGCCTTCTCAATGGGGATCTAGTGTTGGAAAGAATCTTATATACACCTCAAAGGACAGGTGGCCTTGGCTGACATCTAGGCATCTCCTTTCACCTACGCACACTTTACAAAAGACCTTCAAATGCAGGACATTCCATGGGGTGTGGCTATAAGCTATATGCCAAGCATAAGTTCTATCCCTCCCTTTTGCTCTTAGTCAATAAAGTCCACGGATTTCAGGTGAGGGAGAGGGGTACAAAACAGTTCTAACTTACCATTGTTTTTAAAAAATTATATTAATAACATATTATATTGAAGCCAATATATTCAAAAGATTATAATATCAATAAGAAATCAATATTTAAAATATTAGCGAGATATTTTGCATTTTTTATGGTAACTCTATGAAATCCAGCATGCATTTTACGCTTCCAGCACATCTTATTTCAGACCAACCACATTTCTATTGCTCAATTGAAGGAGTAGACAATGCAACTCTACTGCTTCACTAATAAGTTCTCTCCTTCTTATAGACTTTTCCTTCACTTTCAATTCTGCAGAAATTTTCCCTTCCTTATATTTGAAAACCCAAATATGTGAGCTCCAGGGCTGGGGGGACAGTCGAGGACAGGGAGTGTGCTCTTGCTCCAAGGCAGCATGGGAAGCACACCCACTGAGGCACTGCTTTTTCCTGTTACTGAAAGGCAATGGTAGACAAGACTTCAAGTAAATTAATATTACTACTTTCTAAAATTTCACCGTTCAACATCATTAAATATTTGATGCACTCATTACTTAATCTACTAGTACAGCTGATCAGGCATTGAGCATATAATGATGGGCTCAGATCCAATAATTTACCAATAAAGACATAGTTCAGAAAGTTTTGAAGGCCCTGTTGTTATAACACAAGCAGGATGTGAGTGGTAATGGATGTTATCAAGTAGAAGAGTTTATCAGTCAAGGTCCTGGCAGAAAACTAATGCCACCTTGAAATTGGAACAATTGAGAGTTTAATAAAGAGATTGTTCTCAAAGGTGCCAGAGGCTTTAGGGAAATCACTGAAGGGTGGTTTGATCTCCTTGGGCTGGTGACAGTGGGGATCCTTTGCCATCCCTTGACCCACCTGAAGGGATGAAGGAAGAAGAACAGTTGGTGGCACTCAGAGTAAGCAGCTGCTTGGAGAGGGCTGCTTGGCAGAAGCCCTGAGTAGTCTGCAGGAAGGCACAGATGAGCCGCAGCAGGCCAGCAGGGAGGAGCATGAGAATAAACACACACCTCACCTTGTCTCCTTGCTCTGCTTTCCCGCCAATGCCCTTCATTGGCTGAACCCAGCCGGACACAGAGGTCTGGGAAGGCCAGTAAGAGCCCACACAGGGTGGCCTCCAGGGGCCCAGAGCAGGTGGAGAAGGGTCGAGGGTGGATCTGGGAAGAACAGTGGAAAGTAGCCAGTGCAGTAAGATCGACAATCCTTGGGGACAAATGGAATGTCACCCCACAGGTGCTTCACACAACTGACCCCACACGACTGTTCTTACTAGGTGTTTTCCAGGAGCAGAATTGTGTCTTGAACTTTTTATTTATTTCCTTTTAAGTACTTCCAAAATTGCCTGAGGGTTTCTAAGGACTTCTACTACTCACAACCACAGGAGAAGAGATAGGAGAATAAATAAAAGGAAAACTTTCACAGCTTTCAACGTACACTACAAAGTTTAACAAAGAAAATGTTCTGAAGTTTATAATGCATTCCTGACTTGGCCTCTTTCACTTTCTTTCCTCAGCATATTAGTTCAGGTCCTCCTCAGATTTTAAAATCCCTGGGGCCAGCTCTTTTTGGCAGGAAGGTGCTATCCTTTAACCTCCTCTGCTTTCCAGAAACTTTCATATCTACTATCTTTTGTGTGGCTTACAGCAAGGGTCACACAAACAAGTGGATGTAAGCTATGGGCCTGACAGGAATTTAAATAAATTGGTCCAGGTAGGGACTGTGCCACTTATTAAATGCCAGGCACTAAGTGTTTTACATCCATCAGATTCTTTGCTTATCACAATAGATCTATGAGAAAGTCATGATCATTATTTCAGATGAGGAAACTGAGGCACAAAGAGGTTAATGCAGAGAATACATTTCCTATATCATAGGAACAGCAGCTACTTGGCTTCAGCTCATTATAATCATGCAGGAATACAGGTTATGACACTGTATTTTTTAAGAGTTTAAAAATCTGAATTTAATGTGAACTCTCCCAATTAAGGAAAAAAAAAAAACTCTGGCAACTATTTAGAAATTTTAAAAACACTATTCAGGCCAAAAAAAGTACCTTTGTTGGCCAGCTATGCCTTTAGACAGGCCATTTGCAACCTCAGGTCAATGGTTCTAGAAGCCTATTAAGCAGCAAAGCTTACATGTTTTTAATAAAAAATACATTTCCTATATCAAGGAAATGAATTTTAATAAAAAATACAGAGAACTCTAATAAAGTAATATGACTCTGCTCTGGGAGCAGAGAACAGAAGCTGACGCTGTCCACCACTGCTTTTCCTTAGCAGGAGGCCCCAGGACAACTTCACGCCTCCTGGGAGCAGTGCCCCAGCACAACTGAACACCAGCACTCATGGTAAGTTAACCTAAAGCGGCCCAGAAAAAAATCAGGAAAATCAGTAAGAAAAAATCAAACAACCCTATCAACCCTATCAAAAAGTGGGCAAAGGACATGAATAGAAATTTTTCAAAAGAAGATATAAGAATGACCAAGAAACATATGAAAAAATGCTCAACATCTCTAACCATCAGGGAAATGCAAATCAAAACCACAATGAGATATCACTTAACTCCAGTGAGAATGGCCTTTATCAAAAAAGTCCCCAAACAACAAATGTTGGCGTGGATGCGGAGAGATAGGAACACTCATACACTGCTGGGGGGACTGCAAACTAGTGCAACCCCTGTGGAAAGCATTATGGAGATACCTAAAACAGATTCAAGGAGACCTACCATTTGATCCAGCAATCCCATTATTGGGCATCTACCCAAAAGAACAACAGTCATTCTATAAAAAAGACACCTGCACCTGAATGTTTATAGCAGCACAATTCACGATTGCAAAGATGTGGAAACATCCCAAATGCCCATCAGTTCATGAGTGGATTAGTAAAATGAGGTATATGTATACCATGGAGTATTACTCAGCTATAAGAAATAACGGTGACATAGAATCCCTTTTGTTCTCCTGGAGAGAGCTGGAACCCATTCTATTAAGTGAAGTATCCCAAGACTGGAAAAAAAAGCACCACATGTACTCACCAGCAAATTGGTTTCCCTGATCATCACCTAAGTGCACATTTGGGAATAACACCAATTGGGTATCGGACAGAGGTTGGGGGGGGAGGGGATGGGGGTATACCTACATGATACACAATGTGCACTGTCTGGAGAATGGACACGCTTGAAGCTCTGACTCGGGGGGATGGGGGGGCGCATAGGCAATATATATAACCTGAACTTTTGTACCCCCATAATAAGCTGAAATAAAAAAATATAAAAAAAAATCAGGTGAGATTCATTTGCATTGCACACAGGAGGCGAGACACCTGGCTTCTCCTTTTCAATTACCCGTCTTTACATAGAGTTTCCAGGAGGAGTTGAATTTCACCTCCAGCCATTTTTTTCCATTATTTTTATTTATGTAAATACACATCCCTTATGCTGAGTACTCAAGCTGAAACTGCAGAACCACTACCTAATTGGGAAAAAAAAGCATTTGGTTTGCTGAGGCTTTTGGTAGTGTTGAGTTTGAAACCAACACACACCATAATGGTTATACTGTACATACATCAGAAAAATCACTGTGCATCTCTGAAAATTAGTTCCTACATATACACATGTATCCCTTTTCAAATTTCTTTCCCCCCAAATAAAACATCAGTAGCAATTAAGGCTGAAAAATGACTAGTTTGGGTGAAAGTACTTTCAGAGTCAAGAGTTTTTAAAAGCAAAAGTTGCTTTAAAAATCTTCACCATTAGCTCTAATTGGCAGTCCTTTCTCCTCTCACTGAACACTCTCCTGAGGGCTGCAAGAGGCCACAGGGCCATCTTGACCCTCCCAGGAATAGGCAGTGTTGGGAACAAGGGCACGGCCAGCCTGGTGGGCATAAGCCGACAGAACAATGATTCCAGAAGTGTGGTGCTGTACTCACTTGCACCAAAATTATCTGCGGGGAGGATGGGCTTGTTTAAAATGAAGATTTTTGAACCCACTTCAGACCAACTCCATCAGAATCTCTGGAGTTTCAGCAGTGAAATTTAGCATTTTAATAAGCTTCCCCCAAGTGATTCGTGGGCATACTAGTAACATAAATTTACAACCAATAGGACAGAAGGTGTGGGATAAAAACGTGTCCACATTTCTCGTACATTCACTATGTGTCAGGCATTGTTGAATCCTAACCCATTTACTCCTCACCAACACCTCTTGAGGTAGGTACCATCATCTTCTTTTTTCAGAGGAAGGAACTGAGGCACAGAGAGATTTTATAAATTTCCCAATATCAGATATTTGGTTAGTGGCAGAGATGAGAGTTGAACCCAGACAACTTGGCTTCAGAGCCACTGTCTTCGCTGTTATTCTGTAACGTTTCTTACCTAGTGGCCTTCTGGAGTGCTGGTTTAAAATGCAGGTCCCGGGGCCCACCTCCCAGAGATTCTGATTTGGTGGGGCATGGGGAGAGCCCCATGAGTCTGCCGGGGTTCACTAGTATCCGAAGTGGGGAGCACTCTCCTGCGGCCCAAGCCACACCTTGAGAAATACTTGGCTTTTCAGGAGACATTCCCTTGGGTCAGTCTCCCCGGCATCACTCCCAAGAACAGCACTCCCCCCACTCCCAGACAGCCTCACTAGGGGCATGCCGGGAATCCTTTCTCTCCTGAATTTTCAGCCTTTCTCTTTTCACTGGGCCCTTCCCTCTCAGTACAAATATGCTCAGGACATCCCCAGTCTAAAAAATAAGACAAAGCCGAAATATCACAATTGTAGCCTACTTCAAGCCTCTAGCCCAACTCTTGCCTTAGCTTTACATCAAACTTTCTGGATGAATGTTCCACCTCCGCATCTCTACTTCCACAAACCCGGAACTCACTCCTCAGCCCACTGCATTCCGGCTTCTGGCCGCCATCCCCCACCTCCACTGAATGAGGCTCTAGCTAAGGTCTCTGATGGCCTCCTAATTGCAAAACCCTGTGGATATTTTTTTCTGCACAACCCCTGCAGGACACATCAAGGTCGACCACTTCTTGAAACTCCCCTCTCCATCAGCTTTTATTGCTCTGGTCTTCAAGTCCCTACTTCCCTGAGCATCCTTTCTTTCTCCTATTGCTTGATCCTTTCCTGTGTTTGTCCCTTAAATTCAGGGGTTCCCTAAGGTCGAGTCCTGGATCTTCCTTTTCTCTTTCTGGCAATTTCAGCCTTTCATGGGGCTTTGTTCATCATTTATGAAATCTCTGTCCTAACATCTCTTTCTCACTCACTTTTTCTTTGGAACTCTAGTACCCTATTTTTAAGTATCTTGGATAAATCTATTTGAAGGTCCACAGTGGCTTCAAACAAGTCTCAAACAAGTACGATATCCATGTATCTCCTCAAACTTGCTTTTTGCTTTTTATTGATTTATTTTTTTGTTTCTGTTGATAGTTTCAACATCCAGTCTCCCCAAGTCAGAAAGCTGAGTCAGCCTCAACTCTGGTTTCTCTCCCACCCTTGTGTTTAATGTGCATCTAGAACTTTCTAGAGAAGCCTCCCTAATGTCTCACTCACTGCCTCAGTTCAGGTTTGCAAACAGCTTCAGAACTGGTCTGTCTGGCTCCAGTTCTTGCCACATCTATCTTTAATATGCCACCAGATTTTATCTCCAAAGAAACAAAGTTGATAACATCACACCATGGTCGAATCTACATGCAACCTGGAAGCTCAAGTTGAGGTGATTTCAGGACAAAGCTTGATGCTCAAACCTTTCTCAGGTCCCTCCCAATCTGCTCATTCACCTGTGCTCTTGTCACATGGAACTGCTGCTCTACAGTGAGCCTCCAGCCTTCCATATTTACACATGCTGATTCCTTTGGCAGCAACGCCTGTTTTTCTTTTCTTCTCCTAGTAAACTCCACCTAATGCACGCCCAGCTGAGATGTCATCTCTTCCAGGAAGCCTCTATTTCTCCAAGCAGAGACTATGTTACTCATGTGTTGGCTGCACCAGGGTTCGGTTCACCCTCTGAAATAGCACTTGCCCAGTGTGTCCTAACTACCCTCTCACACAGCTGTCTCCATCCCTCCACTGAGAGCATTGCAGGGCAAGGAGCACTGATTTACTTGATCTGTCTTCAGAGCCTCAGAGGCTGCACACAGTGGATGTCTAATAAGTGCTTTTCTAACAGATGGCAATTGCTCCCTGGCACTCAGAGTGCAATCAATGTCACAGTTACTTATTTTCCTAAGGTCCATTAAGTTTGGTTTGAGTGCTCACTTGACAGATTTGTTGGACATTCTCCAGCAGCGGAACTTAGGGACTTCCTTAAGTCTTACAAGATCAAGTAACTGGAGGTGGGAGAGGATCCTGCACACCAGCTGGTAAGGGGCATCACTGCCCAGATAGACTAGACTAGCCTTGTGGCTCAGCTTCCAATGAAACAGCCAAGGAGAACAAGCTCAGGCAACCTTCACCTGTCCATAGAGATGCCCATATTGTCAGTCCCATGTGAAGCTGACCTACCTTCAAGGTCCAGGACCCAAAGTACCTAGTAACTGTGAGCATTTGAGCTTCTAACCTGCCCTCTCCCAGGCTTGGAGAGTCCCTGGCCCCACTTTCTGCTCTTAACGTCCAAATTCTCTGTGCTTTGCACTTCTCCAGCTGTTCAGATCATTTGCTCTGTAGCCCTAGCCAGGGACTGCCAGCTCGTTAGCCTGCACAGACCAGGAAGAGTCGCATGTCAGGGGACAGCAGAACAGTGCTGAGATGGCTGTTGCTTTTCAGCTTCAGCTGATTGACATGAGAGAATACAAGCCCAGTGTCACCAAAAGTTCTGATTTTCCAAGAGAACCTGGGAATTAAGATTTTTATGAGAAGCAGTTTAGTAATTGATTTTTAAAAATCAATATAGGAGCCAAATAAAATCCTTCTGTAGACTAAGTTTAAGCTGCAGTTGGCCAGTTTGTGACTTCTCACCTAGGTCTTTCTGTAGTAAAAAGGTTTTTAGGGTTTGCCTCTAGGATGGCCCACCACCCTACTCCAGCAAATTTTCATCTGTCCTGGGAAACACAAAAGAACTACTTACTCTCACTGGAGGATGGAGAATTCAGTACTGGCTTCTTCTTTCTTTGTAGCAATGGTAGAAATGTTAGAGACTTTTCCATGATGGGCTATAGAAGCAAAAAGTATAAAAAATAAAGGCTAGTGAATTTCTTAGTAAGTCATCTTGCAATGTTGACTATGGCAGAGGGATGATGGATAGTCCAAAGTTGTGCCCTTTCTTCTAATGGCCACTTCTATATTTTACAGTGACCTTCTATATCAGTGTGTCTCAAGCTATATGTCGGGAAGGTCCATTTAAAAAAATGAATTAATAGCAAAATACGTTAATAAAAATTACTAGAAAATGAGATAAGAGGATATGCACAATACAAGTCCCAATTTTATTTTCATATTATTAGATTGAACAGATATAAAATTACTCTATCAAATTGCTATAAAACAGTGGTTCTCACCTGGACCATTTTATCTTGTGGAAACACTCGGCAATGTCTGGGGACATTTTTGGTTGTCAAAGTTGGGAGGAGACTGCTACTAGCATCTAGTGGGTAGACACCAGAGATACTGGTAAACATCCTACAGTGCACAGGATAGGTCCCAAAACAAATGTCAGGTCCAAGATGTCAACAGTACCAAGGATATTTCTATTACAGTTTCTAAATCATTATCCTCAATTTTTGTTCTTATGTTTGATGGGCCAGTTATGAGCATTCCAGATCAGCACTGATCTGTAGACAATACTCTAAGAAGCAACGTTCTAGAGTTTTTGCCACTGCTTTTCTGAACAACCCAAAGGCATGATCCTAATTATGGGGATTTTCAGAAGGACTTTTATATTATTCAGGGGTTGTAATAACAAATGGAAACCACTTGGCTTGTAATATACACATTTTTTAATTTTTTTTATTTCAGCATATTATGGGGCTACAAAAGTTTAGGTTATGCATATTGCCCTTGTTCCCCGCCCCCCCCAAATCAGAGCTTCAAGCGTGTTCATCCCCTAGATGGTGCGCACTACACTCATTATGTATGTGTATACCCATCCCCTCCCCACCCCACATCTGCCTGACACCCGATTAATGTTATTCCTGAATGTGCTCTTAGGTGATGATCAGTGAAACCAATTTGATGGTGAGTACATGTGGTGCTTATTTTTCCATTCTTGGGATACTTCACTTAGTAAAATGGGTTCCAGCTCTATCCAGGAAAATACAAGAGATGCTATATCACCATTATTTCTTATAGCTGAGTAGTACTCCATGGTATACATATACCACATTTTATTAATCCACTCATATATTGATGGGCACTTGGATTGTTTCCACATCTTTGCAATTGTGAATTGTGCTGCTATAAACATTCAGGTGCAGATGTCTTTTTTATAGAATGTCTTTTGTTCTTTTGGGTAGATTGCTGGATCAAATGGTAGGTCTACTTGTATCTGTTTAAGGTATCTCCATATTGCTTTCCACAGAGATTGCACTAGTTTGCAGTCCCACCAGCTGTGTATGAGTGTTCCTATCTCTCCGCATCCACGCCAACATTTGTTGTTTGGGCACTTTTTGATAAAGGCCATTCTCACTGGAGTTAAGTGATATCTCATTGTGGTTTTGATTTGCATTTCTCTGATGATTAGAGATGTTGAGCATTTTTTCATATGTTTCTTGGTCATTCTTCTGTCTTCTTTTGAAAAATTTCTATTCATGTCCTTTGCCCACTTTTTGATAGGGTTGTTTGATTTTTTTCTTGCTGATTTTCCTGAGTTCTAAATAGATTCTAGTTATCAGTCCTTTATTGGATTACACATTTTCTTAAATGACACATCTAACCATATGCTAAGTCCTTTAGTACATGAATATGAATGCCCAGGAACATCCTCTAAACAGCACTGAAGAATGAATAAACAACCTTAAATTGCAGCATGGTATCTGCGTGACATACCCAGTACTCTTGACCTTTTTGACTAATAATATTTTAATCAATTTAGCAGGATTTACCAAATTAATCTTAATTTCTCACTCTTGATCAATAGTTCTTTTTAAAAAATAGAGATTTCAAGGTCCCCCCCAAGACATAGAAATTGAGGTGGGGCTCGCTAAGAATCTGTATTTTTAGTAAGTGCCCTGGGCAACTTCAACAAGATGTCTCAAACACTGAGAGAAGGGATGCCCCATTACACATTCTCCCACCGTTTCTGAAACTAGTCACAACACGAGTACTATTGATGCATTTATTTAACAACTCCTGTGCATTGTCTAATGCTGTTCTGGGTTTGGGGACCTCAGTAGTGGAAAAGACAGCGAGAGGCCCCTGTCCACACACCACTCTTACACGCTTCCTGTATACTATTTCCTGTCTGTCCCTTCCTCCTGGTTTTTACTGTCCCCACCCTGTTGGAAGCACTTACCATCTCTCACCTGGATTGTCACAAAGACTGGTCTCCTATTCTGGTTTCACCCTGTCCCCACCCTTGCTCTGGCCATTTTCCATAATGATACTGTCTCTGTCCATCTGTCTCCAGATGAAAACACTTAACTGGGTCTCCACTGTCTACAGGAGAAAGTCTAAGCTTCTAAACATGGTCTACCAGGCCTTCAGGCCCTGGGCCTTTCTCCCTGCCCCACTCTCATCTCTGGACACACATCTCCCCACTTTAACCCCTCCAAGAAATTCTGATCCAATTAATTGATGCTGGGCCAGAGGCCAGATATCAACACTTTGCCCATGCTGGTTCTTCTTCCTAGAAAATTGGTATTCTCCCTTATTTTCCTAACCCTATCAACATGGCAAACTTGCATTCATTTTTCAAAATTCAGTTCAAATATTAAGCTCCTTATGTTAATAACTGTTAACATTTAAGTACTTACTAAATATGAGTAAGTGCTATTTGTACTGTAGGCACTGTCCTAAATGTTTGTTTCATTTATTCTCTACAGTAACCCCATGAGGTAGGTACTATTTTTATTCTCCATTTACTATTGAAAAAATGGAGACTTAGCTAATTTCAGCAACTTTCCAGTGGTAATGCAGCAAGTGGTAGAAACTGAATTTAAAGCCAGGATGAATGGAGAGCCCATCTTCCACCTAACCACTTCACATTTCTCCTCTCTGGGGAAGCTTTCTTATTGCTGCCCTCTCCCAGACAGCTAGGGTGGTAGACTGTTCTTGTTTACAAACACTCACTGCGCCTTATTATTTTCCTTTCCTTTTGGTGTCGGGTTTGGCCATGTGATCTGCTTTGCTCGATGACTGTAAGAAGAAAAAAAAGGGTGTTGCTCCTGGACAGACAGAATGTGAGCCAGCGCATGGTTCACTGTGCTCTTGAAGCTCTGTCATTTGAGGCTGATCATGTTCCAGAAAGAGGTTTCTCTGCATCCCAGGTCCTGGCGGAGCAATGAACTACAGAAAATGCATAATGGACATTATTATATAAGTAATGAGAAATAACTTTTAGTTGATTTGGGCGCTTATTTATCATTGAGCATAAGCCAAGCCATTCTGACACTGTTAGTAGCTATCTGCTCAGCTCTACTTCTATACATTCTTCTTTTTTTTTTGTGACAGTATCTCACTGTGTCGCCTGGGCTAGAGTGCAGTGGCATCATCAATAGATCACTGCAACCTCAAACTCCTGGGCTCATGTGATCCTCCTGCCTAAGCCTGCTGAGTAGCTGGGACTGCAAGTGCACGCCCCCACACTTGGCTAATTTTTTAAATATTTTATAGAGACAAGCTCTCACTATGTTGCTCAGGTTGGTCTCGAACTCCTGGCCTCAAGCAATCCTCCTGCCTTGTCCTTTCAATGTGCTGGGATTACAGGTGCGAGCCACCACACCTGGCCCATGCATACTTCTATTGTTGCGTCAAACATAACACCTTGTGATTTAACTGATAACACATCTATCTACCCTGCCAGGAAATGTTCTCTTAGGGACTGTGACTTATTCATGTGCCAAATTTTGCTCAATGCTTGTCACATCGAAGCTTGATAAGAGTTATTTGAATGAATGCCCGATTATTGGACAAATAACTATCAAGAGTCCACACTGTCTGCTAACTACAACAACCATGTTCAGTGTCAAATGGCTTTGAATATCTCAATGTCATCCCCCAAATCTCTTGACCCTAAACCCAGTGAGGCAGATATTTTTTTACAATGTCAAATCCATTGTAAAATAAACAAAACAGGAAAATTGGGTCACATATTGAAAAAAGGAAGAGCTCTTGAAATCCGTGGTCCTGAGTTTGAATCCCAGATCTGCTGCTTACTAGCTATGTGTCCTTAGGCAAATGCTTATTTTTAAATTTACAAAATGATAGTAATAAAAATTGCTTCTCATGATTATTGTGAAGATTACATGCCAAGTGGCCAACATAGCTTGGCTCATTAAGAAATTCTGGTTGATATTTACAATTTTTCTTTTAGCTGCCATCCAATCTGCCTTCCTATGTGTATGTGGCCCCTCTCTTTGAGTATGGTAATGGTGGGGGCACTTTGTAACCTGGAGAAGCCAAAGGGAGGCAATTCATCCTATCTCTACCCTTGGATCTAGGCGTGGCTAATCAGGCACATGCACCTGATTGATTTAATCAAATGGTGCAAAGAAACTGGATCCTCTCTGGGCACTTGAGTAGGATCTAGTGGTAGCAATGGGGCTTTCTTGCAGCAGCAGGAGGGAGATAGGCATCTTTGGCCAGACTTACCCCTATAAAATTAATACCTGTTGTGCTTCCTACTTTTTGAAATTTCAGAGCCGATTTGGTTCTTGTTTGACATCCAAGTTTGATTTTCCAACCTTACAACCTCCAGCCAAGCCTTTGTGGTCCTGATATCCTCCTAATAAATTGCTTGTCAAAAGAATTCTTAAGATAGCGAGATGTGATTTAAGTTGTTTGCAAGCAATAAATGTCGTATCCCTTTTTCATATTTACTCTCCCACCTTCCCACTTTTGTTTCTATATGTTTTTTCATTCTCTTGGTCTAGAGTTATTCTGTGAAATACCTAAATTGTATTGCTATTCACGATTTTTAGCATTGAAGTGTGCAGATTGTAATCTAAATGATGTTTCCTGGCAGTTTTAAGCTCAGCTTGAAACTAATAAAATGAATGAATGTTCTGCTTCTTTCACACAAAATATCTACCAGACCCAAACTTTTACTCGCAGCTCCCTCAATGTGAACACACACACACACACACACCAGTCCTATTATCATCTGTTTGTTGGGGATATTTTTGATTCTCTAACACAGTTACTTCTTTTTTTCCTTTTGAGTACTTACTCTGCACCAGGCACTGTGTCGAGTAGGTTTCTAACTATGGCAGAGATTGCTGGCTGACTACCTGATCTATCCAATAGCCATTCTCTTCTTCCTTGCTAGCAGAACCCTTAAGGTGTCAACATTAACACATACATACACACACGTGCACACACACTCTCACACACACCTCCCAGCATCTCTTACAGGGGAAGTGTCTATGGAATTTTAAATGGATGTCGTTGGGCAAGGCTTCCAGAAAAGTTATTTAAAGGGATCTGACTCAGTTGCCAGGTGCTGCTTTTGCCATTTTTCCCCTTCCTTCTCCTTCCTGCTTAGAAGACTGACAAGAGTCAGCCTGGAGATCTGGCAGCCACTTTATGACCACTAAGATTAATTTATCATTGAAGAAAGAAAAAATTATAAATTTAGTGTAGCCTAAGTATACAGTGTTTATAAAATCTACAGTAGCATATAGTAACGTCTTAGGCCTTCACATTCACTCACCTACTCACCCAGCACAACTTCCAGTCCTACAGGTTCCGTTTATGGTAAGTGCCCTATACAGGTGTGCCAATTTTTTTCTCTTTATATTTTATACCATATTTTTTACTGTACCTTTTCTATGTTTAGACACACAGATACTTACCGTTGTGTTACAGTTGCCTACAGTGTCCAGTATAATAACATGCTGTACAGGTTTATAGCCTAGGAGCAATAGGCTATACCATACATCCTAGGTGTGTAGTAGGCTATACCATCTAGATTTGTGTAAGTACACTCTATGATATTCACACAATGAAATTGGCTAACAGTGCATTTCTCAGAATATATTTCTGTCACTAATAGATGCATGACTGTATTTTTTCAGGTTTTTTCTCATTTTTTAGAGACAGATCTTGCTCTGATATGCACACTGGAGTGCAGTGGCATCATCAGAGCTCACTGTAGCCTCAAACTGCTGGGCTCCATTGATCCCCCTGCCTTGGCCTCCCAAGTAGCTGGGACTATAGGCACATGCCACCATGCCCAGCTAAATATTTTTTTTTAAAAAGATAGAGGTCTTTTATGTTGCCCAGGCTGGTCTT
This sequence comes from Lemur catta, assembly GCF_020740605.2. NCBI lineage: Eukaryota > Metazoa > Chordata > Mammalia > Primates > Lemuridae > Lemur > Lemur catta. Next base: position 150,532,271 of record NC_059128.1, read on the forward strand.
GAACTCCTGGGCTCAAGCAATCCTCCTGCCTTGGCGTTCCAAAGTGCTGGGCCCAAGCCACCATGCCTGGCCCTTTTCATATGCTTTTTAATGGTTACCGAAGATTAAATCCTAAAGTTTTTCTTTGTTCTTTTATCACTAGATCTCCGTTTATCTGGTGAGACTGGATACAAAGGAGTAGGTGAGGGGGAGAGGTCTCAGAAACTTCTAGAGTCTTTTTGAAATTTGCCTGCAAGATCTTTAACCTTTTTAATATCTCTGGTTGTAGGAATATTCAAAATAATCTATTCTTATTTGGAAGAAAGGTCTGCACTCTCTTCACTGGCAAGTCTATGCTTGCCAGAGGAAATAATTCATCTGCTAAGAAATGACACTAGCCTGTTGAAGAATCTAAATTACAAATGCAGATCCATAATGTAGTTGTCATAAATGTGCTTTGCAATGGCATTAACTGATTGTTTCTATCATATCAACAGCCTCAGTTAAAAGCTCCTAAGGGAATTTAACTTTAAACATAAAGCCTGATGGAGGAATGACAAAAAAGCAGCACTCACTGATTAAATTTAAATGTATAATAGGAACATGGCTGCAACTAAACTTCCAGAGCTTCGCTGGAGCAAATACAATGTTGAGAAAATTTTAATCTAAACGACAGACAAATATTGAGCCTTTGTAATTCACCACCTCCTTTTGCTCATTACCATCCGGTAACAACTTGCCCACCCCATTTCCTTCTCCAAACTTAGAATTTTGCAGAGGCAAAAGGCTGAAATCAGATCAGGGGAAAAATGATTGGCTTGTAAAACTCTTAAATGTCAGGGCAGTACTGAATGAATGGGTAGCGGATCCTGTTCACCACCACCGCCCTAAAATAGGTTCCCCGAGCCGCTGGCCTGGAGCAGGCATCATATTTAGCTTTGGGGCTCCTCTAGCCCAATCAGACCCTGAGAAGTGGTTACTCCAAAGAGCCACTGGGACAGCTACCAGGCCGAGAACCACTCACCTGCCTTGCCCAGTTTTTGCTCTAGGAGAGCTAGTAGGGGTGCTCCCCGCCTATTCCTACCCGGACAAGTCACCGGCGCCCTCACACACCGCTCCCCGGCCCTGCCCCGCGAGGGTGGAGGGACCCTGGCCCTGGGTCAAGCCTGTGGCAACGCGGCCGGCCGCGCTCCAAACCGTAATAGCCGCGGGCTGCCGGAGGCTGGCACTGGAGCCGCGGACGGCGAAGGGAAAGGAGCTCGCGGCGCGCAGTCCTCGTCCCTCCCCGGCGGCTGCCGGGTGCGCCTGCGGGTCCCCCAGGGCCGCTGCCTCGGCAGCCACAGCGACGCCGGACTGCGGGAGCCGCGCCGGGCGGCCCGAGGGCGGAGCGGAGATGAGCGGCTACGCGGACCGCCAGCGCCCGGTGGACGGTAACGACCCGCTTTGGCGCGGCTGTTCTCAGTTCTGAATCCCCCTCGTTTGGGTTTTAATCTCAGTGCTTGTTGACTTGGGGGGACCGGGAGGCCGGTTATTTCCTCTTAAGGCGGCAGGAATGGGTAGAAAGTCCCCGTCTTCGTGGATGTTCGCACTCTTTTCTGCACCTTTTGGGGTTAGTTTTTAGAATTCAAGGAGTTAACTTTTATAAAGCACAGAGAACCGTGCCTGACACATCACCCGGGTTTGTTCGGTAAAACGCGTATTGAAGTTGCGTTGCTGGGCGCGCTGCTGCGGGTTTCCCCAGGCGGTGCGGTGCCGGCCCTGAAACCAGGAGGATTTTTCCTTCTACTTCGGGGCAAGGACTACATCACTCCAGTCCTCCCCACTCCAGCCCGCTACGTTATAAACAGGCGTTGAAAGAGGCTTCCTGTGAGGGATGCCCTAATGTTCTTTGAACTGGAGCCTGAGTTGGGGAATTGGGAGCTTAGTTGTTTAAAGAAGATGTTGTGCAGCAGAATTCTCCAGACTGACTACAACTCGGTGTCATTTAGTTACATGTCTATAAAATAATGGTTATCAACCTTTGCCAGGGAAGGATCTCGGATTGCTTTCAACCTATGATAAAATACTTTGAACCCTATTCCCATGACAATTCACCTACATATACACGTTTGGATTTTTGTTGACGATTTGATGCTAGATGTCTTAACTCCGTGTATCCGCAGGTTAAGAATCTCTTCTCTGAATCGTCATCACTATTGCTATTCAGCCATTCTCACCACCTAGTTAGTTGTTGACCTTTTAGGAGGTGCATTCCTCCAGGAATAACTCCTCTTTGTATCAATAACCTTTTTGAATTGTGCTGAACACAGCCTAATGAAGCCTTGTTAAAGCTGAAACTCTCTGGGGCTTCTGCTCAATAGGTAGGTCAGGTAACTCAGCTAGGTTCCCTGTGGATCAGTCATTTTCAGGGCTGGGAATTTTGCACAGTAGTTGGCAAGGCAAAAACCATTGTGCTGAAAGATTCATTCATTTCTTTTATTGTCCCAAAGAGAGTTTCCAGCATAATTGCCCCAGATGCTCTTTAAAAAAAATAATTTTTAAAAGTTGAAATATTATTTTCTTTATGTGGCATAAAAACTGGCACTTTGAAGTAAAGAGTAGAATAGTGGTTACCAGAGCTGGGGAGAGTGGGGAGGCAGGGGAATGTGGAGAGGTTGGTCAATGGATACAAAGGTACATTTATGTGCGTGGGAAAATTTATGGTGTTGTATTGCACAGTAGGGTGACTAGAGTTAACAATAATAAATTTACAAATAGCTAGAAGAGGGGATTTAAATGTTCTCATCACAAAGAAATGACAAGTGTTGAAAGTGGTGGATATGCTAATTACCCTGATTTGATCGTTACACAATGTATACATGTATCAAAACATGTATCCCATAATATGTATAATTTTTATGTCAATAAAAACAAAATAAAATGTATAAAAGGAAGAAAAAACTGGCACTTTAAACTGCTGGAGCTTTTTGTTAGACTCTTGTGTTTCTACGGTCAGCACATACTGTAATTTAAGATATCTGGCTATTCGAGAACTGTTCAAGAAGTATAAATTAGATTGTTGATTTTAAAAAGAATCCTTCTAATAATATGACAGCCTTCTTTATGTGAAGCAAGGATGGGCAAGATAATTGTATCTGACCTCCTTACCCTGCTGTTTTGTTTGTTTTTAACTTTTTAAACTTGGTTCCTAAAGCCACACACTTTTTAGAACTCTGATAGAAATGTTAAAAAAAAAAAAAGAAGTATCTACTCTTCCAAAATTAATCATGTGTCCTTGTAACCAGGCATGTCTGTAGCTTGTGGTAACTTAATAGCTGCAGTATATGATATCTCAATAGTGAATTTCAAAGTTTAGCCTTAAATCTGAACTCCTGGGAACACCAGAAGGCTTAGCTTGCTGTTTATCCTTGAGCAGGTGATAAGGCAGTAACATACTTAATTGTGCCAAATTCTTGCTATGACAACTTAAGAGTACAGGATATATACCTGTCAGGCTTAGTAAATTTCCAGGTATGTATGATGAGGTCATGTACGGTGACACTGGATGAGTATGTTAAATGATAAGCTTGTTTCAAACCCTCTTAGTTAAATGTCTCTTACAGACCTATACATTATGGAGGAACATCATAGGGAATCCTATTGCAGAAAAAGAATTCTTATTCTACTCTTTATGCTTTGATACAGTTTATGAGCTTGCCATGGTACATCCAAGAGAAGTTTAGGCAATTGATTGCATCAGATTTAAATTTTCATTATATTAAAAATAAACGATCCTTTGAACTCAAATAATATTTTTCCCTATTGTTTGAAATAATAACACAACCTTCTGCTTGAATAACTTTGATTTTTGTTGACAACACGTAAAAAATAAAAGTAGGATTCCAGTTTTCATGGGGAGGTGGGACAGAAATATTTTATGTTGAAAAGCTTATTTTTATATACTGTTATAAGACTGGTATGTTGTTACTGAAATTATGACATTCAGGAACAAAATTTCTGTGGTTTTGGTTTTTTTTTTTTTTTTTTTTGGCCCTTTGGCCTTTTGATGCTTTCTTTTTCTCCATGACTTTTTCACTTTTTGTTTACTGCACATTATCATTTAAATGAAACCCACCATAAGCAAATTTCATGATATAATCCCTGCTATTGCTATGCTGAGCTACAAATACCATCTTATTTAACCCCCATTGACAAGTCAATGGGAGGGGATACTATTATGGTCTGGATTTTTGTTTGTTCTTTTTTTTTTTTTTTTTAAGAAAACTGAAACTTGGAGAGGGTAGGAGAGCATAAATGTCAGCTCTGGGCATTCAACTCAGGCCTCCAACTCCAGAGTCCACACCCCTAACACCCTATCCCTGGCCCTGGCCCATGCTGCCACCTGTTAGGGCACAATGTTGAATACTGGCAGGTGACCTGGACCAGCATCCTTTGCCTGCCTCTGCAGGGACCACAGGAACAATGCTGGAGAAGATCCTGGGGTGTGCCTTTAAGCTCACTGAAATGACAACAGCATCCTTTCCCCATTCTTCTGGGTGGGAAGAATGGGGGAAAGGCTGTCAGTATTCGAAAGTCCCCACTAATGGCAGGGCTGGACATGGCAGTCCTGTGGGGGCAGCACACTTCCCTTCTCATCAGGGCAGGGATGTGTGCTTTGCCTCCAAGGTAGAACCCTCTGGTTGCTAAGAATCAAAGCAGTTTGGGTCTCAGGGAAAAGGGCAGAGTCCCATGGGACATACTGTCTAACAGCCTTTCTCTCAGGGCAGGTTTATGGATCTTACTCCTCTCAGACTGTGACAGATGGGTCTATTTTACAAGGCAGTACCCGGGGAGCAGGCAGACTCACCACGGGCCAAACCTGTTCTCTTGCAAGTAACTGCAGGAATGGAGGAAGGAGAAAGAATGCAAAGTAAATACACTGGCCTATAGCCCGGTTATTTGGATATGTGATTTAACTTCTATGAACCTCAGTTTCTTAATCTGTAAGATAGGGATAAAAATATTCACTGTTTGAAATTATTGTCAAGTTTAGGAATAATATGCAGAGTGCATGGAAGGTAACAGGCTCTACATAAATAGACTTATGATGTTCAGAAAATTCTATGTAGAGGTTAATGAGGTAATTAAAAAGTGTTTGTGCCATGCGATTTTACAGAAAGATAGCCCTGGGTGACATTCGCTCAGCTCCACAAGGCTACTGAGTACAATGTAATGCTCACCTATTGGTGCAAAATGCCCATCAGCTGCAGATCACGCACACTCTATATGTTTGGGCTACTGCTGCGTCTTTGTAATTTGAACTTTCAGTTTTAGGAAAAGTTGAGGAGAATTTAATTTACCTATTAAGAGAGAAGAATGAATTAAAGGTCCAGGTGATTTGTGGGAAAGTGATTTGCAAAAGCAATTTAGTCAATGGTATAATGGAGTTACTGACACAATGGCTTTGAGATTTTTATCTCTGCTCACTGGTTTTTCTAGTGCAGGTAATTTGGTAAAAACAGTATTTCCTATATTCATAACACTTTTCAAAATGTTTGTAATTATTTATATCTCTGCTTCTTGCCTGAAGTCTATCAGGGCATGGACCACATCTTTCTATTTACTACATCCCCACCACCTAGCAAAGTGCCTGGCACAGAGTGGGTACATATATTCAACACGTTGTTCAATAAACTCATGCATGCATGGATAAGAGAGTGATGGGGGCATTTAGGTGACAATGAATAATTCCTGAAATACTTTAGTCCTTTTCATTGTTTGTATTTAAATCTTAATTCTCTCATTCCTCTTCAGAGCTGTTTGTAACAATGAAAATTTGTAACTATTTATACATCAAACAAAAGAACATTATTTTAGGTTACCTAAATATCTAACAGCTGGATGGCTTAAATAAATTATGGCAGAGTATAAAATTCTATAGAATGCATTTCATTTTGGGAAAATGACTATATATTGAAAGAGAGTCTAGGTGGATAGATAGCAAAGGATTAATAGGGGTTGTCTCTGGGTAGGTGGATTGTAGATATTGCCTAAATTCTTTTGCTTGTCTATATTTTCTGATTCTTATGTAATGAATTTATTTTGCTTTTATAGGGAAGAAACTCAATACCAGAAATATATACTGTGTATTATAGATCACGTATATTGTATCACCTGTCATTAGGTATTTAGGTTGTCTTCTCAGCTAATTTTCTAAATTGCCCTCCTAACTTTTTTTGAATATTTAAGTCGTTTTCAACTTCCCAATGTTACAAAATAGCATAATTGATTTAAAAGAGATGAATAATTGAAAAACAAACTCAAAGTAGAACAAAAAAGCTAACTCAAAGCCAGTAACTAAGGATATTAAGTTTTAAACATGTTGCCATGTTAAATACATTGCTCTGCTGTAAAACATAGTTAAGCTAACTTTTGGTCTCTCCTCTGCCCTTGGCTTTCCCTCCTTCCTAATGTAAAAATTTTATGACAGTTCATGAATACCTCATTTGCTAGTGATCCCTAACTGTTCTGCACCTGTGCTTGAGGTGTTTCCAAGGTGGCCCCTGTTGAGTGTGTCTTTTTGTCTGCAAAGCTGGCTCCAGGAACCAGAACCTTTGTAAAGTCAGGTGGCTGCCGCTTGTCTTTTCATTTAAAATTCAACATTCTTTAGGAGTAGAAATGAGAATGAGTAACCTTTAATATTACGTATTTATATATTTTTGTGGAAATTATACTGTTGCTTCTACACAGTCCCTGGGAGCATCATGATATTTGTTTTCTTTCTCACATATTGTTGCTTCTTCAGTTTTCTGATGGAGAAGTGGAACACAGGATGCCTTTTCTCAGGATCCACAGCAGCAGCATTTTTCTCTGCCATGTGGGAGAGAAACTCCTTTTCAGTCTTAAAGGAAAAGCCCTACCTCATTTTTGGTATTTCCCCTCACAGGTATTCTTATCAACTCACTGAGTGCCCGTGAGACCCTGTCTCCTTCTTGTCATCCAGCCCCAGCATACTCCTCCAGAAGTCCTAATCTTGATTTGGGGATAATACCCTCTTCCATCCCACTGTTGGTAGGATGGGTGTGGAAAGGGAAAAATACCTGAAGGAAATACTATCTCAAAAATGGGGGCTGGGCGTAGTAGTGGCTCACACCTATAATCGTAGCACTCTAGGAGGCTGAGGCAGGAGGATAGCTTGAGATCAGGAGTTCGAGACCAGCCTGAGCAAGAGTGAGACCCCGTCTCTACTAAAAATAGAAAAAATCACGCGGGCACAGTGATGCACGCCTGTAGTCCCAGCTACTCGGCAGGTTGAGGCAGGAAGATCGCTTGAACCCAGGAGTTTGAGGTTGCAGTGAGCTATGATGACACCACTGCACTCTAGCCTGGGTGACAGAGCAAGACTGTGTCCAAAAAAATAAATAAATAAAAGGAACCCTCCCCATCCAATCTGCTCCTGACTCTCCTGGATTCTGGCACAACCCTCCCCTCTCTCTCTCCCATTTCCCTTTCACTGTGAGTTTCTGAGGATTCCTGAGAAACTCTGGGACTCCTGGATGGTGGCTTCTGTTTTTGCTTCATTAAACTTCTTTTTGGATTGTGAGGATGCACAGGCAGAATACCTAAATATCATTTTGTACACTTACAACCACCACCCAGAGGAAGAAATATAATTTTGCCATTGTCCTAGAAGCTCCTTTTATGTGCCCCATTTCAATCATAGCCTTTCTCTTCTTGTAAGTAACAATTACCCTGATTTTGATCATACAGCCTGCCCTTGAATCCACAGGCTCCACATCTGCAGATTCACCAGCTGTGCATACAAAAATATTAATGTATAAATAAAAAATAAAACAGCAATAAAAACAATACAAATAAAAACAATAAAGCATAACACATATTTACATAGCATTTACATTGTATAGGTATTATAAATAATCTAGAGATGATTTAAAGTTTATAGGATGATGTGCCTAGGTTGTATGCAAATACTATGCCATTTTATATAAGGGATTTGAACATCTTCAGATTTTGATATCCATGGGGCACCAGGAGCCAATCCCACATGAACACCAAGGGATAGCCGTTATTTCTTGCATTTTTTATAGTTTTCCCATCCATGTACGCATTTCTGGACATAACAATTTAGTTGTCTCTATTAAAACGATTTGTTCTATAAATTTGAGTTCAGTCAAAAGGCTGCCCTCGAGGATCCAGAAGGTCAAAGGTAGCCCCAAGGCAGCAGGTTACCCACGCCTGGGTGATGCACCATGTTGGAGTCCAAGCTCTACCAGCTAGTGTTACTAAACTATATCCTTGGGCATACTGCCCAAATTCTGTGGTCCAGCTTCCTTATCTGTAACTAATCACAGAACCTGCCTTGCAGAGTAGCGGTGAGGATTAAATGAGATACCTGTGAACACTTAGCACTGGCTGATTCATTGTAAGTGGTCTGTCTATATTAACTGCTGTTATGATTATTAAGTGGAGAGGAGTGACAGATTGCATTTGTGACCGAAGCTCAAACGTACCATATCAACTCTATTGTCCTTCTTTTTGTACACTGTCTGCCTTATGCTGCCTGCCCAGAGCTCTAGGCTATGACCTTGCATGCAGCAATATTGAGGATCCAGAGGCTCCATTCAGGGTGGATGCCCCAAAGGCATCAGACTCATCTAGTCTTTTCCATATAACATAGCTGTGATGAGCACAAGTGTTGCAACATAAATTATTGACATGAAGGCAACCCCCATGGTGAGAAGTTTACATTCTACTTTTACAGGCTCCAACAGCTTTTTTTTTAGGTCATTAGGGCCTGCTCCTTCAATGAAGCCCATTTCTCAGACATCACTGTTCTACCCCATGCCCCATCCCCTGCCCTTGCTCTATTCCCTTCTCACCAGCCCATGTTTGCTCTTATTGTGCCCACGTTTTGCTCTTTATAATGCAAAACTGCAAAGTTACTCTTGGGGGAGAGTCTTCCTTACTTCTGCAGAACCTCTGAATGCTGTGATCAGTCGTGAGAAATCACACCTTATTTTTCAGCGTACAGAAATGTCTCCCTATTGCTACTTCCTATGGATATATCTAGTCCTCTTGACTAAGTTACATTCCCTGATCTAATCCTTAAATTCCGGCAACAAGCATGCAATCATTTTCTCTATCGAGCTTCTTATTATTAGGCAATCAAGCATTTTATTGAGCTTCTCGTATTCAGTTCCTCACTTCTTGCATTAATTTCATTTAGCATTATAATGAGTTGGTTAAAATTAATGTTCTCATTTACTAATTAGCTCAAATGTCAGTAATTTAGGCGTATTATGGGTGGTTTTGCAAACCTTTATATTTTAACCCTTTTCTTGATCTATATTCAGAATTTTTCACATTTTCTTCTATTTTGTTTTTGATATATTTATTAGTGTTCAGGCAATTATTTCGTCTATATCCCCTTAATGATAGTAAAATTTTGTAGTGCATTATATGTTTAGAAATAGGTATTGGTTTAAAAAATGTAAATGCCAAGTTATTTAAATTATAGTAGATTGCAAAATAGTGTGTATAGTAAAAGTCCATTTTGTTGCATAATAATCCATATGCAACTGGAACTGAAAAATTATACACCTAGGGATTAAAAGTAGTTATGAATGATTGGGTGGGATAATGGAATTTTTCTTAGGTTCATCCACTTGTCTGTATTTTCTCTAGTGAGTCTCCATTACTTCTGTTAAAAAGGAAAAAAAAAACATTTGGTAGGGAAGAGGCTTGAGGGTGTGGTATTTGTTTTGCTTAAATGTTTTTCTCATTCACTTTAGGCCAGACTTTTTTAGCTTTGCTCATCTGTTTTGGTTTCCATCTTTGTACACAGACATGAATGTCTTTCCTATTGCTCAAAAAATCCTTACATTGGAATCTAAATTGTCTTTTAATTAATCTCCTATGCTGAAGACTTAGGTTGTTTTTAACATTTTTTAAATCTCAAACAAGACAGAGGAAAAAGTAATTGGCTACAAATTAACTAAAAATATAGAAGCAAAAAAGAAATATGGAGGGACACTGCAATTCTAGAAAAAGATTAATACTGTTTTAAGAGGTAATATAGAGTTGAACATTTGCCCAGGAATGCATTAGAATTACCAATCCTTGGAAATACAAAAAATATTCATTTTTTGACAAACAGCCATTTTAACCAATTTGTACTTGGTCAAATTGATGTCGGACAAACAGTGGGCTGCTGTCAGGGCAGTAGTAGAGAAGCACAAGGTTTGAGACTTGCTCTCGTGTAGACTGAGGCTCAGTTTCTGACTCTGATAGCAGTGAGGCTCCTTTCTGAGCATCAGTTTACTTCCCAGTAGAGTGGAGGTGTTAAGAGACAACACTACTTACCTTCCAGGGTTTTGTGAGGGTTGATGGAGAACATATGTAAAGTACCTGGCACATTAAAGATAAATAAGTATTTTCTACCTTCCTCCCTCAATAAATATTTATCACATTGAATTGTATATATAAATATACATGGAACTCCATGGGGAATATGTTTTTAAATAAGATTAAGTTTAATATATCCTCCAAACCAAATAACAAATGCACTGTATAATGAGGAAGGGAGACCTTTGACTTCTATCACTCTTAGTAGAGTAATTGAAAAAGGATGATGATTTTTAAGATTCTTATTGCTCAGAACTGAAATGGCACAGATGGAGGATATAATAGAAAAATGTGGTATGGAAGATTGAATTTTTTTTTTTGGTATTGATTAAATTATGATGTTGAGGTAGACATCTCCCTGAACTTGTACTCAGAGTCTGTCTCTGGTTGGTGGATTTAGGGAACTGAATGAAGTTGGTCCTGCTTCTGTTGCTACCACTACTTAAAGGACTATTTCTTCAACAGGTGCTGCAGACTTGCAAGGGAAATGAATCATAGAGACCTCTGATGTGGGTTTTTGCATGACACTCATTTTATGGACAATACATCACAAGTTTTCATGCAATGGCATTATCTCAGGGCAAGCATTCACCTGCCCCTGCTGGTTTCATCCTAGATCCGCAGATGTGGTTTAAATATTCTACTTAAGATTGTCTGGTCTGTGACTACTGTGGCTGTGGCCTTTCAAAATGGGTTACAGCAAGTGTTGTCCTCAGATCCAAAAGGACAATATGGAATGCATCTTTACTGTTTCCTTCTTATCTTCTTATTCCTATTGGTGGTGGAATGGCAGAATTTTGGGGACTCAGATATGGAAGCATTGGGAGTTGGGTGAGTGTCTTAATGTTCTTATGATGCTGTAAGGGAATACCTGAGGCTGGGTAATTTATAAAGAAAAGGGTTTCATTGGCTCATTGTTCTGTAGCGTGTATAAGAAGCATGGCACCAGGATCTGCTCAACTTCTAGAGAAGGTCTCATTCTGCTTCCACTCATGATGGAAGGTGGAGGGGAGCCAGTGAGCAGAGATCACATGGTGAGAGCAGAAGTGAGAGAGAAAGAGGAGGAGGTGCCAGGCTCTTTTCAACTATCAGTGATAGCAGAAACTAAGAGCAGGAACTCACTCACTCCCATGAGAATGGCACCAAATCGTTCTTGAGGCATATGCTCCCATGACCCCAGCACCCCCTACCAAGCACCACCTCCAACACTGGGAATCATATTTCAGCACGAGATTTGGTGGGGTCAAACAAACCATATCCAAACCACAGCAGTGAGCAAATAGGATATTTAGAGTTGAAGGACCTAGACCAGTGGGATACCAGCTGTGTATTCCAAAACTGTCTCACTTTTAATCTCTTTAAAAGCCAAACACTTAAGAATTTTATTTAAAAAATCTTTAGAGATTCACAATAGCATCAGAAAGAATAAATAATCAGGAATAAACCTAACCTAGGAGACTAAAGACTTGCATGCTGAAAACTACAAAATATTTCTAAAAGAAATTAAAGACACAAATAAATGGAAAGACATCCTGTGTTCATAAATTGAAGGACAATATTGTTAAGATGTCCATACTATGCAAAGCAACCTACAGATTTATTAAAATCTTTACCAAAATCCCAATGGCTTTTTTTCTCAGAAATATAAAAAATTATCCTACAATTCAAATAGCATCTCGAGGGACCCTGAATAGCCAAAACAATTTTGAAACAGAACAAAGTTGGAGGACTCACATTTCCTGATTTCGAAACATATTACTAAACTACAGCAATCAAGGCAGTGTGGTACTTGCATAACCACAGACATACAGATGAATGGAATAGAATAGACAATCCAGAAATAAACCCTCACATATATAGCCAAATGATCTTTGGTAAGGGTGACAAAATCACTCAATGGGGAAAGGACAGTTGCTTCAACAAATGGTGTTGGAAAAACTGGTTATGCACATGAAAATGAGTAAAGTTGGACATTCATCTTATACCATATTCATAAATGAGCTCAAAATGGATTGAAGACCTGGAAATAAGACCTCAAGTTATAAAATTTCTAGAAGAAAACACAAAGGGAAATCTTTATGACATTGGATTTGGCAATGATTTCTTGAATATGACACCAAAGCATAGGCAACAAAAGCAAAAATAGACAAATGAGAGCACATCAAACATAAAACCTCTTGTGCACCAAAAGACACAATCAACAGAGTGAAAAGGCAACCTATGGGATGGGAGAAAATATTTGCAAATCATGTATCTGATAATATTCGGAATATGTAAAGGACTCCTACAACTCAAAAACAAAAAATTATATAACCAAATTTAAAAATGGGCAAAGGACTTGAAAAGACATTTCTCCACAGATGATGACAACAAGTATATGCAAAGATTCTCAACATCACTAACCACAGGGAAATGCAAGTCAAAACCACAATGAGGTAACACCTCGCATCCATTAAGGTGGCTACTATATAAAAAAAAAAACACACACAAAAAAACACTAGAAAATAACAAGTGTTGATGAGGATGTGGGCAAATGGAAACCCTCACTGGACTATTATAAAATGGTGTAACTGCTATGGACAACATTAATAAAAATGAAAAATCAAAAAATTAAAACAGAACTACCAAATGATTCAGCAATTCTACTTCTGGGTATTTACCCCAAAGAATTGAAAACAGAGTGTCAAAGAGATATTTGTACACCCATATTCATAGCAGCACTATTCACAATAGCCAAGAAGTGGAAGCAACCCAAATATCCCTTAAAGGACGAATGGATAAATAAATGTAGTATATATATACAATGGAATATTATTCAGTCTTTTAAAAAGAAGGAAATTCTGTTACATGCTACAATGGATAAACCTTGATGACATGCTAAGTGGAATAAGCCAGACACAGACTTACATGAAACACCTAGAGTAGTCAAATTCACAGAGACAGAAAGGAGAAGGGTGGCTGCTGCCTGCTGGGGGAAAAGTGGAATGAAAGACTGTTGTTTAATGATATAGAGTTTCAGTCTTGCAGGATGAAAATATTCTGGAGATCTACTCTACAACAATTTAAAACATTGTTACATATATGCAAATAAACAATGTGAATATACTTAACACTTCTGAGCTGTATACTTAAAAATAGTTAAGATGGTAAATTTTATGTTATGCATGTTTTACCACAACAAAAAAGAACATCCAATTTAAAAACCAACCAAACAGACAAATAAACAAAGAAGCTTTTAAGGATAGAAAAGTTTGTAAAATAATTTAGAAACTTGCTTGCCTCTCTATCTTAGTCTGTTTTGTGCTGCTATAACAGAACACCACAGAATGTGTAATTTAAAATAAACCAAAATTTATTGGCTTACAGTTTTGGAGGCTGAGAAGTCCAAGATCAAGGGTCTGGCATCTGCTGAGGGCTTTCTTGCTGCATCATCCCACGTTGGAAGGCAAGAAGGCAAGAGAGGGCAACAGGGGGCCAAATCCATCTTTTTGTAACTGCCCCATCCCACCCATGAGGGTGGAGCCCTCATGGTCTAATCACTTTGTAAAGGTCCCACGTTTTAGTACATTTACAATGGTGATTAAATTTCAACACGTGTTTTGTAGCGGACAGTTAAACCATACCACTCCCTGAACAATAAGTTTAACCTTTTTTTGTGTATCTTGGCATTGCCATTGTGAGCATTGACCACATTATTACTATATTATTTCTAAAGAGTCAAGATGTGTCCAGCTGTTTGCTTGTCTCTTCATTGAATGACTTCAGGTTACCGTTCTTGAGTTCTTGTATCTTCTTTTATAATGTTGCTCTCTCCCTCAGCAGGGCCTCCTGTGAGTGTCAGCAATATTTTATTTTTTCCCTTAAATCCCAGTAGCACCTTTAATCACCACTTGCCATACTTCCTCCAACTTATTGCTTTTAACAAGCTTGGTCATTGTTCCACCTTCTGGTTTTTTAGCCCATAAAAGGCTGGAATTGCACACAAGGTGTGGTAGAGTGCCTCTGAATGAGATACGAAGAAGTCTATTATGAGGAGAGTTTTTAAGTATTTGTTACATTGACATTGTTCTATTTTATTTGCATTCTTTTGTATTCTTGTATATGTTCTAGTTATTTGATTTTGCCAGATAAGAAGCTTCTGTATAAAGTGTAAATGAAAATATTTTTATGTAAATGTATGCATGCCTAATTACAGTTCCTGCTCATGATTTGAAGAAACTGATAACATTTTATTGCTGAAGAAATACACATGTGAACAGACTTGGCAGGTAAGTCACAGTTTAGAGGAATATTATAGCTTTCTATTCATTGAACTGCTCTGGGAGTGTGATTGCTCTCTAACCCTTAGGGAGAGGACACTGCCTATGCTTTCCCTCCTTAATTGCTCCATTTGCACTGCTCCCATAAGTAGCACCACTAAGAGAGTCCATAGTACAGCTTGTGAGAGGGCAACCAACTGTGTTCACTCTTTTTTACACTGCATGTGATTTTTTTAAGAACTTCATCCAGGTATGACTAATATTCCATAAAATCTGCCAATTTGAGTGTACAGTTCAATTTTTAGTAAATTCACAGAATCATTTAACCCTCACCACAATCCAATTTTAGAGTACAATAATCCCTCGGTATCCACAGGGAATTGGTTCCAGGACGTCCTGTGGATACTAAGATGCTCAAGTCGCTTATATAAAGTGGCATAATATTTGCATATAGCCCATGCACATCCTCCTGTACACTTTAAATCATTTCTAGATTACTTATAATAGCTAATACAATGTAAATGCCATATGGTTAATACTGCATTTTTAAGATTTGTATTAATTTTTATTGTAATTGTGTATGTATATGTGTGTATTTAATATTTTCAATTTGCAATTGGTTGAATCCATGGAGGTAGAACCTGAAAATGCAAAAGGCTACATATGATATTTAAAAAAAAAATTCTATGCTTTTCTTCTGCTGCCTTCTGAGTACTTATTTCTCTATACAAGCAGCTGTCTGCCCAGGAGAGATTATGATCTCCATAGGTAGAATGCAAATAGAAAGACAGTTACTGTTTAGATTCCAATAGTCAAAATAGGAGTTTCAAAGCACAAAAATAGTTCTATAAGCCAGGCTATTGCCTTGAGGTAGGGCTTTCTAAGTTCTTTTATTTTCTTTTAAGATGACCTACTAGGCCTACAGGATGAAATTGTGGAGTTTTGTTCATAATGCAGAGAAGATACTCTTGTGCACCTTTAATGGTTATCCATGAGGGTAGGGTTGAGGAAAAGGAATATTTAATGTAGGAAAAAACACTGAAAAATCTCCACTTCTGGCATAAAGTGATAATGGGAGAGAAAGAAAGATTGAGGCAAGAGAGGCAAATGCTGAAATACACATTCTTGATTTCCTACCACTTGGGATCAAAGCCGGGACAAGAGGACAATGGATAGTTATATGGTAGTTTATGGAAACAGAAAGCAACAGCAGAGATCTTTACCGGCTCCTCCTGGAGGAGGCCACCTTGCAGACTTGTCAAGGCCAAAGTGATGGCTCACTGAAGTTGGATGGAGAGGCAGAGCTGCACTGAGATCTTTAGGGGTGGAGGTGACTCAGAGAGACCCTCTTGTCCTCAGAAGAGGGTGACTGAATTGAGGACCCTTTGCCCTCCCAAGGGGCTTTCTCTGATGAGGATGAAGGCAGAAGCCATGTGATGGACCTGCTGTTCTGGGGAGCTAAGGCAGGATGTGGCATAAGCCCAGAGGGATAACCATCACCAAGAGTCAAGGTGAGACCACCTCATCCAAGGAGTACCCCCATCTCTGACAAAGATGAGAGAAAAGAGGCCCTGAGTGTGCCTGCCCCATGACTGCCAGATGGGAAAGAAGTGAAGATGTAGACAAGTGAGATTGTCTTCCTCTACCCTGAAGTTGAATGAGACACACTTTTCTCCCCATGCACCTAGAAGCCATCAAGAAGAGTATTAAAAGAAGAAGGAGTGAAAATCTGAAATATGAAGCATTTTACACAGTAAAACAGATCATTACCTAAAGGGACTATTTAATTTATTATATCTGATCACATTTTAACAATTTTGGACTAAATAAAATAAATTGTTACCTTTTTTTCAGCAATGGGGGTTCATGAAGAAGACAAGATTAGTTAGATACCAAAATAAACATACTATATATTCTCTTCATGCTTGAGTGTCATTAAGGTAATGGCACTAAAAATAGCCTTTAAACAAATGGAATTGGATGCTTTGGCCAGGGCCATTGCCACTGGCTCTCTGTTTGGGGAGTGTCAAAGGTGCATCTGTGCAAAGCTGGGTCTCAGTTCTGTTGATGTAGTGTCCCGTGGGAAGTGAGGCTTAGTAGATAAGTTTTCCATTTTTTAAAGAGGGAAAAGAGATGGGTGTCACATGTCTGTCAGTCCCATTGTAATTTTAAGCCAAAGTATTTATGCATTCATTTCTGCCTACAGACTCTTTGTTTAAGCAAAATACTATAGAGATGCTTGACATAAAATAGCATTTCTGTGCCTAAAGTAGGCTCCATGGGCCTACAGACCACCCACTAGTCTTCTCCGTCACTTCCTCCCCTGAGCCATCTCCATGAAGGTCCTAAAACATTTTAGAAACTGATGGTTCTGCAGAGCACTGATGAGGACCACTTTTAGAAAGGATGAAATGTGATTTTGTTAATTACATGAATAATAAATTAATTAAAAAATGGGCTTTAGCCATACAATCATTGTTTGAGTGACAAGGTCTCTTATAGAGTATCATTTAACTGAGAACATCATTTAACCGGCGAGGTTAAAGCATTATACTTGCAGCCACGAGCTACTTGATGCCAGAGTCAGGAGGGCTAAAACTCTCCCCAAAAGAGTGTTCTTTTTGTGCATATTGTCATGACAAATAATTAAAAGTTAGAAACCAACCCTGAAAAATACTGACCAAATCAGAGCTAGAATTTCTATTTGTTTCTACCAGGTTCTGGGATTTCTTGGTGCAATGCTAAGAACTTGAGCATTTGGGACATTTTAAATGCTAAATATTTCAGATAAGCTATCTAGATTACTTGATGTCAGTAAGCCACTGCTAAATATTAAAATCTATTTTGGTGATTTTAGCCACAACATTCACAAATCTTAAATTTCCACATTTCAATTTTTGCCTATTAAATATAGGCAAAAGTCAAAGTCAGTGTCCTCCCTTTGAGATTTTTAGCTGATAAGACTATTCCTAATTCAGCACTCTGCATGCTGTGTTGTTTGATCTCCTAATACTTTGTATTGACTTACTAAATCAATAGAGATTTGGTTGTTGTTTTATGACATATCTGTTTTTTTGGATGCTATGTGGGCTAAAAAATATACCCAAGCAACAAATTTTCTTCATATGCATTTTCATCATGGTATATTCTGTCATTCCATCCACTCAGTTTTATTTCAGTACCTAATTTGTATGAAGCAGTGATAGAGGAGAAAGAAAATCTATGAAAAATTGAATTTCCTAATATTAGTCACTGGCCTTATTTTTCAAGTTGATGGCACAAGAAAAGAGAATTTCAGAAAGTAATTGTGGAACATAAGTATGGTGACAGTTTTGCCCAGAAGTGTTCGATACAATATGTCATCTTAGCACTTAATTGTTCTTTTATTGTTTCATGTGTGTTAGTCCAATCTCCCTGGTGAGAGAAGCTGCATAGTTTAGTGGAAAGAGAAGAGACGTTGCAATCAATCATAGTTTGAATATTAGCTCTATTATATCTCATTCCAGCTATGTGACCTCCATAGAGTTAATTAACCTCTCTGATCCTCATTTCCATATATGTAGAATTGGGTATGATACTTGCCTCATAGGATGTTATAAAGATTTGTGCAAAAACATTTTACCTAAGTGCCTAGTACAGTGTCTGTTTGGTCAACTGGCATACAAAATGGTAGCCGCTTGTTAGATTTAGGTTTTCCAGAAGCAGACTCTGAATCAAGGGTTAGAGTGAGTGCAAGTAGTTTTTAAGGTGCTCCCAGGGAGACGGCCAACAGAGTATGCATTTTAAAGTAGGGTGTCACTGTGGGTAACTAAAGCTTAATCCTGCTGGATAACTCAGGGTAATAGTGAAGAAGACACACTTCAGTATTATCCCATATGAAGAATAAGAGAGCTAGATATTTATGCATTATTTTTATCACTTAATGGTTGAGGAATGCTGAGCTATAGGTATTTATTTTTCAGAGCTTCATACTTGCCATGTGAGTGAGCCGAACAGGTTCTGACCAAAACAGGAAGGCTGCAAGCAGAGATGTGGAGACGTTAGCACTTGGGAACTAGACAGATAGTTTGTGCATGGGTGAGACACCCAAAGAAATGCCGCACCCATTTTTGTTAACTATTATTATATTTTCTCATTGGCGAACTTTTTTCATAGCTTCTCACCCAGAGCTGTGTTGGAACCACCTCGTATTGGCTCATAAGAGTGTTAAATATTCAGAAATATTGTAAGCCAGTTTTTAAATTGTTGGTACCATGAAATTAGCATGATCAGAGTCTTTACAGCATAGAAATAGGCAAATGCTATCAATTATAGTCTTTCTTCTTCAGAACCCAGTTTATCGGTACATCACTGTCCCTATCCTGTCTCTTTCCATAAATGGAAAATAAGGGTTACAAGCATGGGCTAGAAAATCAGATAGATCTAAGTTCAAATCTGAGCTCTGACACTTTTTAGCTGTGTAGCACTGGGCATGTTACCTAACTTCTCTGAGTTTTAGTGTCCTCCTTTGTAAAATGGAGATGTTAGTGTGTAACTTGTACAGCTGTTGTGAAGATGAAATACAGTAACATATTGTATGTGAAGAGCATTATGGAGTAAGAAATTTATCATAGGAATTAGAACTTACACAACTGTGGGAGGAACTGAGGAAGAAGAAGTCCATAAGGGAGAATTGGAAATCATAGGAAAGTCAATAATCGGCCTTTCTGAGATGGCAAGAATGGTCAAGTTGGAGCTTATAGGAAAACCCAGGAATCTGGACATGTCCAGTTGCCAAAGTGTGACTGAAAAATGGGCTGGAGAAAGAAACTGTTCCCTCTGTGTAGCTGACATCTCTGGGATCAATAATCAAGCATCTAGATGAGAACGTCCAGAAGAGAGTGAGGATAAGCAGCAATACGCTGGCGGGTCCGCATCTACTCATCACTGCATTTGACCTCAGAGGGAGGCTGGGCCACTGCTTTGCTTCTGCCAGAGGGCAGAGCCACAGAGAACAGTGAATTAGAAAACCATCCCAGAGGGCAGAATTAGAACCTGTGCAATATGTGTCCATCTGGATTTCTGAACTGCTGTGGACCAGTAATTGCTCTGTGCCTTCTTTTCCTTCCTGGGAGTGTCTATGGAAGTTACCCTGTCCTGTTTCACTACTGTATGTTGCATGTGGCATTTGATAACTTGTGTTTTTAGTTTATGGGTCCCTGGACCAAGAGCAGCTATAACTGAGCAGCCCTTTCTATCTCTGTCTGTAGACCTGATACAGATCATGAGATCCTGGACTTCGAGCATACTTCTATAATGGACTACGATTTTGGGAGGTCCTGGAATGGGAATGAGCATATTTTGTGGATGAAAAGAATATGAGTAATTTGTGGTCAGAGGTTGGACTATGATAGGGTATAAAAATGGTTTCAAAGTTCTTCCTTCCTAGTATGTACACTACTTTGCAATATTATGACACTGTCTCTGTCATCAAGAGATGAGATTTTTTTCCTATATCCTTTAATCTTACTGTCCTTATGATTTGCTTTGACCAATAGACTATGGCAGAAGTAAGGATGTGTGACATCTAATCTGAAACCTCAAGAGGCTTTGTAGCTTTTTCCTTCACTGTCTTCAATCCTGCCATCACTTTGTGAGGAAGATCAGTCTAATATTTTTGATAATGAAAGCCCACATGGAGAAAGAGATTCAGCTATCTCAATCTTCCCAGCTGAGTTTAGCTCCCAGCCAAAGCGCAAGTTGGATGCAGCTGTGTGAGTGAACCCAGGCAAGGCCAGCAGAATTAACCAGCTGAGCCAAACAATTATGACAAAGGATACATTGTTGTTGTATTAAGCTCCTAAATTTTGGGTCCTATTTTTTTTTTTTTTGGTTTAACTATGGATAACTGATATACCCTCCCAGTAAATTATTTTTCTACTTAACCAGGTTGAATTTAATTGTTTATATTTTTAGAAGATTGTTGTGTTATATAAATGTGCTACTGTTTACAAAGAACTTGCCAAAAATCTGGCATGTAGTAAGTGATAAATAAATGCTACTTATGATTATATGAAATAGGTTCTAGATGCTTATGAGAGGTGGACTGTGTACAACCCTTTGGAGATCTGATAAGCCTGTAGAAAGGATTACACAAGCATTCATCAAACAATTTGTGATATTAAACCTCAGTTCTCTCAAATTAAAAATGAGGACATTTGCTAAACGATCTATAAGTGCTTGTAAAGCTCTCATATCCCATTATCTTACGAAACATCTTTGGCACATATTCTAGGTGATTCCAAACTCATATCTCAGTGGGTCTTAGCTGAGGAATAATCCATGCCAGTGTCTTTATGATCTGGTATGCAGTGTTCTGTGACTATTTCATTTGTCAACATGAGAGTAGCACTGAGATGTGTGGGCATTCCCCAAGGTTCCTATATATGCCACTCCAGGAGTACCATCAATAATTCAGTTTATGTCACTGTAGTGACTTCCAGGCAGATTAAAATTTTTAGAATATTTGCTCCAATTTTATATAGAGGTGAGGTTGATTCTGTGTAGCATAAAGTATGAGAAAGAAGACTGTGGTGGCAGCCTCACTCTCTTCTCTATTTTGCTAAGCAATACAGCTCTGGCCCCAAAGTTGCATACCCTACTCAGCAATGCATTTTCCTTGCAGGTAACAGAGTCCTCCCTCCTAAGAAGGAAGTTTAGGCCATTAATTTTTATTTTAAGATGGCCCTTGGAGAGGTCTTATTGCTATTCTAAGCAGCTTCTCGGTATATTTTTTCCAATAGCATTTAGTATCTCCATAAAGGAGTTTTGATAGATACAACTTTCTGCATCTGAGGGTGGCCACATGTGGATGTCACAGCATGTGTATTGAGGTGCAAGAGAGCAGAGAATAATTGCCCTCTACTTACCTAGAAGATGATTTGTCAAAGCCCTAGTCAGGAGGCAGAACCCTGGGCACAGATAAGCCCCATATCCAAGTTAATCAACAGATCATGCAAATGAGGCACCCATTTATAGCATTTATTTAAATTTTCATTTAAATTGCTGGTTAAATGGAATACATTTAAAATCTCGAAGTCAACACTTGAGCAAATTGGTTTTAAAACTATATATCAAATTGCAGCACATTGCAATCTAATGTGTATTTCCAAGATAATTGCTTATTGCTTTAGGAGTACCAAATATGTGTCCAAATAGTTTAGTGTGGTTGATGAGACACAGAAAACAATATTTTCTTGCTTGCATTCTTTTTTGGAATAAAGTAAAATGTGGTAATTGTTAACATGGTGTCTGGACTCAGGCTGCCTGGCTTTGATACCTGGCTCTACCACTTACTAGCTGTATGACTTGGACAATTCTCTCCATCTCTCCAGCTTCAGTTTCTATATCTGTAAAATGAAGTTAACAAAAATATTTTCATCATAAGTTTGTTATGAGGATTAAATAAAATAACCCACATAAAGCATGTATTAAGTATCCTCAGTACCTGGTTCAGTGTAAGTATCCATTAAATATTAACCATTATTATTATTGTTATTATTATTATTGCACTTTAAGTGCAGTAATATTTTGGTTTCTTTTGTGCCACGCTACAACTAGAAAAGCTAGCAGAAAAGATAAAATTACCCAGGTGGTTTGCATCTGTGGCTTGCATTGTATTTCTTTTTGGCAGTACTGTCCTGGACTCTTTTTGCTAAAACAGTACTATACCCATTGACCTCAAGCATCCAAAATTGTACATAGGTGAAATGTTAAAAGAAGAGAAAAAAACACCATATTTATTCTCTGATGGTAACTGAGCAATCTCCTAGTTTTGGTGAACAATGTAAATAGATGAGAAACTCTGAGGGTTGAGAGAGTATACTTAATAAGGTGTGTCTATTTGTTTTTAACTTTCCTCAATGGCTACAGAATACAAGTTACACAGTATCAGTTATGATTCTGTAGTTTCACAGAGCGTAGAATGACTCTTGTTCACTAAAAGGGGGATCTATTGGGAGGATCTTGGGAGGCTTACAGAATTGGAGAGAGAGGTAAATATTCGTCTTGAAAAGACAGGAACAAAAGCAACTCCGGAGATCCAGAATACTTGGGACTTGGAAATGCCCACAAAAGGGGTCTTTACTTAACTTACAGTGTTATCAAGACTGTCCTGGGGAAGTGTGGTTCCAGTTGGAATGCTAATTAGGCCAAAAATACCCGTGAGTAAACAAGCAAATTAAAAATGGGCATTTTCCCTCTTCAGCCTTAAATCTCAGAAAACACAGGAGTGACTGATAAAGCAATGAGTCAAACCTGGTGTTTCACAAGTAGAGACAATTACAGACAAGAAGTAAGAAGAAGGATAAGAGACGACAAACAGCCAAGATGTCCAAGGGGGAAAATGCCAACAGGAACTGTGACTGCCAGGGTGGTAGTGGCTGCTGAAGAGGAGAGAGAAGACACAGTGAGAACAGCCGCTGGGGAACATAGGGCACCATGGTGCAGTAGCTTCTGCGAGCCAGGTTAAAGCATACGATCCAGCAAAGTTCTCCAGCCTGGGGCTGAAGGACAGGGATCAAATGTACTGAATGGGTATGCCGAGTCCTGTTTTCTCAGAATGCCCACTTGTAGGGGAGAGTGTAAAATACATGCAAGCCTACCACCCTGTCTACTATTGAGTTCCCTGTCCTCCCTCTCCCAGGCCTGGATTGTTGCCATCCTCCCTCCCCACCACCAATTCTTGATTTCCCATCCGAGCTCCACAGCAGTACCCACTTCATCTTTCTAAAGCCTCTTCTTACCCATCAGAAGTTCCTTGTGGCTTCCTGGGGCCTCCGCAGCAACATCTAAGCTCCTCAGTTCCTGCGTAAGTCCCTGCAAGATCGGCCTCCTTGCCTCCTTCTCCATAGTGCCTTTCCTCATTTACAGACCCTGCCCCTCAGACAAACAGTTCTTCAGGTTTCCTGGACACACACACACACACACACACACACACACACTCTCACTCACTTTTCTGCCTTAGTTCATGTTGCTTCTTCTGTCATGAATGTCCTTGGCATGACCTTTGTTTCTACCCTGTTATGACCAATTCTAATGAATCAGTAAAATATCTTGGTCTTCCCATGCCCCAGACACACACTTGCCTACCTGGCTCTTTCCAGCATTCCCCTATCAGTCCTTACAGAGCTTCACCATTCATCATCTACTTCGTTGCTCAGACCCCAAAACTAGGAGTTAACTTAGATCCTTTTGCTTTCTTGACCCCTACATCCGCTTCATCAGCAAGTTTTTTCAGCTTTACCACCAAAATGTCCCCCAAGTTGCACCACCCTGCTCCATCTCCACTGCCACCCTTCAGACCCAAGTCCCCATTGTCTACTGCTTGGACTTCTACAGTAGCAGCCTAGGCCATCCCCTTTTTCCACCTCTGTTGCTTGACAGTCCTTTCTCTCTGTGATATCCAGAGTAACCTTCTATAAATGTAAACCAGATCATGTTACTCCTCCGTGGCTTCCTCTTGCTTTTGGAAAAAAACACAACCTTGCTTGATCTTTTCCCGATCGGTATTTGTAAATTTTGTTCTATTCATTCCTTGCCCTTGCCCTCATGCTTGGGCCACGCTGATCTCATTCTATTTCTTAAAGAGACCAGTTTATTGATTATTTGCATATTCTGTCCCTTCATCCTGACCCATTCTCTTTCTACTTCTTTTTCTGTCTGGGTCCTTCTTTTCCATCTCCATTCAAATACCTCCTCTCCAGAAACACTTTCTCCCAACCATGTCTAAGAGAGCTCCTAGTCCTTATTCTATGAAGTCATTCAGGTAATTTCCTTTGGAGCATTTACCAGAGTTTGCAATTATCTTAATTATTTGTCTGTCTTGTCTTCTTGTTCATTGCTTAAACTTGAATGCCTCACACAGTGTTCTCTACATAAGACGCACTAAATAAGTATTTGCTGAGTGGCTGAAGGAAGGTCCATCTCAAATGCCATCACCTAGAAGGACTTAAATTAAGTCTTTTTAATCCTTTTAATAAAGGCATTTGTTCTGTGAAGTTTGGATTTGGTCCAGGGGCCGTGCTTGGGAATCTGGAGGGCTGCATGTGGCCTTGAGGCCGCAGATTTCCCACCTCTCCAGTGTTCCAGTGTTTTGCACGTAGTAGGAATTCAATGAAATAGTTCATGAAAGTATAAATAAAAGATGTGTCTACTTACTGTGGATTTCAGCTACAGAGAGTTTAACTCCAAAATGAAACTAAAGAAATGATTAGAATTTTCTTTTTCTTCTTTGTCTCTCTCATCTGTTTATTTATTTATTTGCATTTGGATATTCATCTTCAGCTGCCTAAAGTTGTACGCACAGTTTTGCCATTTACTCCTTTGAATTCATACTTACAGGTTGTACTGTGGAAATTGTTCAATCCCTAAGCAGGCTCTATTATCCTACCAAGTCACGAGGGTGGATCCAGAAGCTAAGTGCTACATTTGTTGCCAGTACCCAAATCTTCAGAGCTTCTGTGCTCATTGCCTTGTATTATCTTTATTATATTTCTTAATATTTATTTATTTCCTGTAGTCTTCTTCTCTGTAGGTTGTTCACAGTTACCCTCTCATTAGCATGTTGTTTCTTTAAACAGCTAAGATGACTTAAAAACAATTGTGAAATTCAAAAAGGATGTATACAATCTATGAGGCTGGCAGTACCAAGTATATCAACTAAATTAGGCATCTACTCTTTTTGAGCTTAGGAGAGACACCTGACTTAGAAAACTCTAGAACAGAAGAATGTGTCTTCAGTTTTTTAATCTCAATTTTTCTTTGCCTCAGCTCCCTAAATATTCTCTTTCTAGACTTCTAGCAACTTGAGAACAGGCACTCTATGTTGTTTACTTCTATATCCCCAGACACTAGGCTGGGTGCTCTCATTAATTGATTAAATCATACTACCCTATCTCTTTCCTCAGACTTTGCTTCTTAGCCTTTCCTGGACTGGCATACTGGGCTCTCTGAGTCCTGACCTTCACGCCTCCCTTGGTCCCCAATGTCTTTGGACTGGTTTTATGAAGAGTTCCTGGGCCTCTCAACCAGATGGCTAGATTCAGTTTTAATCCGTTGTTTCTCCTTTTCTGTCCTTTGAAAGCAAATATTATTTTCCTATTACTAATTTGCACTTAACAATGAAAGAGTCTTAGATGGGAAACTTGGCTCTTACTGGCAGACTTTCTGACAAAAGCCTAAGACTGCTAATTAAAACTTCTACCTGAGCCAACAGTGTAATGTCAGTGCCAAAAGAGAGTTCATATACACTCAGCCACATTAATAGTTGCCATTTATTGCGTTCTTTACACTGTCCTTGGCACTTTGCTCAGTGGCTTGCATGCGTCACCACATTCAACCCTCTCAGAGACTCGATGCAACAGGGACAGCTGTTTTCTCCACTTGCCAGATAAGAAAATGGATCACGTGAAAGTCAAGTAACATGGGTAAGGTCACAGCAGCAGAGTTAGAATTTCAGCAAGGATTTGCCTAGTTTCGAGCTTTGGAATCCACTAGGGTGTTAATAGAAGCTTTATTAATGGAATCATGGTGATCAGAGGATGGGAAAATATGAGTTCACTATATTTAGAGTTGGTGAGACCATGCCTGGAGTTTTGTGCTGTGCCTCATTCTAGAAAATAAAAGTAAACTGGTGCAGACTCAGGACCATGGGCTATCAGAAACCATTGAAAAAACTGGAGCAGTTTTAACTGGAAAACTAAAAGATTTGGATGAGAGTTGATAAAAGTCTTCATATAGTTGGATTGCAGTCCTGTGGGAAAAAAATAGATTTATTTTGTCTATTCATTTACTATAAAAGCCTGTAGAAATGACACAAATACATATTTGGAGTCACTCTAAGGAGAAGTGTTGTGACCATTCCAGATGTCCGTCACTGGAGTCACTACTTCAAGAAGTGATGAGGTTTTAAAATTATTATTATTTATCACTGCATATATTCAAAGAGAAGACAAGTCTTCTAATTCAGAAGTCTTTCCTGACACGTTTTCCTATAACCCCAACCCTTAACCCTAAATGTCTACATTTTTTACATTCAAAACATTTTACTGGTGTCTTTCTCATGGCACTTGGCACCCATTATCTTCTGTTTTAGTTATTTAATACTCTGAGGCTCTCAATTACTGAGGGCAGAACTGAGTCTAATTTATCTTGCTGTCATTACTAACTCCCTAATGTTGCCTTGCAAGTTGTAGATACTCATAAAGCAGAATCCCATTGCTCCCTTGTAGAACTTCTGCAAGTATTTAGTATTCAGTAAAAATTTACCTTGGTTTCACTGCACCCTAGTCTGTGACCTTGGGCAAGTCAATTAAACCCAATTAAACCTCTGTGCCTCAGTTTCCTCATTTGTAAAACTTACTAACTGGAGTTTCTGTTACAACTAAATTAATTAAATGCTGTAAAACTTTTAGAACACTGCCTGGCATGTAGCAAGCACTATATACATGTCTTGTATTATTGTAACTTTTTAGCACCTAACTCCCTAGTGAGATTGTGTTACTCGGGAGAGGATCCAATCCAAGTGACTCTTAACATGGTGTGTGGCACATGGTATGTGATTGATATGTGCTCGTTGAAATAAATACATACTTATTAAAGGATGAGAGAGAGACTAGACAACCAAAGGTGTGAGGTTTTGGAAGGACTTTAGAGGTCACCCAACCCCACTGCATATTAAGTATATTTAAGTACTATTAGTACTGTATGTTTAAGTACTACTAGTATAAATTGGAGTACTTGCTAAAATTTCAGATCCTGGGCTTCACCCAGGAACAGAATCTTTTTTGTATAGGAATCCAGGAATCTGAATTAATTTACCAGAAATTCTATGGCAGGCAGTCTAGCACTTTCCTCAGATGGCCTCTTATTTTGCAGATGAGGAAACTGGGGCACAGAGAGGCTGCATTGTTTCAGGATTAGAGAGCTTGGGGCGGGGGGACCAAGCATGACTAGAACCCAGATCTCCTAATATCTAGGCCGCTGGGTTGTGGAGGGGATTTTTGGATTACATTAAAAGATTACATAAGATGACTTCCAAGATAATATATAGTCAGCCAGTCAGTCCTCAGAGAGCTGTTGAAAGCCAGTCACTGAACTCTGTTCTGGGATGTTCAGCAAAATGAGACGTGGCTCTTTTTTTTCTTAAGAGTTTACAATCTGGTACAAGAAATAAAAACTCTACACAGATACCACAGTGCAAGGTGGAAAGTGACAAGTGGGAGGTCTGGATAGCTGCTTACCCCATGTGGGCTGAACTACTTGGCTGCCATCTTCTGTCCTGAACGTTGTACAGGCAGTTCTGCTCTCTTCATGGGGGAAACCACCTGCCATTGTGGCCCCTCTTTTTACTCTTTCACAGGGAATAATTCTCCAGCCACTTGGTCTAGATTTATTACCTTGGCCATTTGGTCACTCTGAGAAGACCTCCCTTTCTACTCTCAGAGCTTGCCATTGCATGAAAATTTCCATTATGCATTTATGTATTTAAGAAATATTATTTTACCTACTACTATGAGCTAGCATTCATTGAGTGTCCACTGTATATCAGGCACTATTTTAAGCCTTTATCTGTATTTATTCATTTAATCCTGTGTCAAAGGAAAAGACCATCTCTCAAAATCTGAAACAACATTTGGAGCTGAATTTGTTGTTTGTTAAGCAAGGGAGAGCTGCATTTCTTCCTGAACAAAGCAAAAGTTGAGCTTATGTAGGGTTTTGGTAGGTATGGAGGTGAGGAATTGGTGACAATGACAAAGTAAGAATGTTTAGGGATTGACTAGCTTTCAAATTTGGAAGTGTGGCTCCTAGAGTGAGACTGTGGTTGATGGACTGACTTTCAGAAGTCAAATGACTACCAAAGGGAAAAGGAGAGAAAGCATAGAAAGAGAGGAGCTGTACTAAAAAGAATGGGGAGGAGAGAAAAATGAGAGCCTTTCAGCCATGGTTTCCTTTAATAATCCAGAGACCAGAAACATACATCTGCCTAGCTGACTCTGTTCCTGAGGCTCTTCTTATAGCCCCCACTGTCACTTCCCTAACCCATTCATTGTGTTCAGTGCCTCCTCTGTCCCTAGCCAAGGTGTGTCCTGCTTCATCAGGTCCAGGCTCCCTGCTGTGCTATCAAATCAGAATGGCGCACAGATAACCTGCAGTGGCATCTCAGGGGAGGGGGGCATTGCCCCTGCTTGGTTGAAGGAACCAGGGAGAGCTTCTTTCATTTAATAGTAAGCAAATGTTTATCAGACTCCTACAAACTGCCAGCCACTTTCTTCATGCTGCAGAAACAACAGTGAAACCAGTGGATTCAAACTCATGCTCTCATAGAACTCACCCTCTATCGGAAAGACAGGTATTTAAATGACTACATTAATTTATACAGGTATTATATGTTACATGGTAGTCACTAACTCTGGAGTCAAAGCACACAAAGAAGGTAGTGGAGAGAGGTGGTTGCAGTTTCATATAGGGTGGTCAAGGAAGGCCTCCCTGAGAAACTAATGTTTAAGGAAAGAATCAAAGAATAGTAAAGAGCCCAGACATGACAGCTGGGTGAGGTTGGAGGCTCACCCAGTAATAAGACATGAGATCTGAGGTTCGTGTGCTACTAGGGAAAGGGGCTCATCCAGAGCCTTAGAGGTCATTGTCAGCACTTTTGCTTTTAGTTTGATGAGATTAGAAGCCATTGAATGGTTTGAGAAGAGGAGTCATATGTGATCTGACTTATCTTTTCAAAGGAACATAGGAGCTATTATGTTGAGAATAGTCCACAGGGCATGAGGAGCAAGGGTGGAAGCTGAGGGTTAGCTGGGAGGTCACTGCAGTAATCTGAGCATTTGATGGTGGTTTGGGCTTATGTGGTAGAAGTGAGGGTGAAGAAAAGCAGTCAGATGCTGGATACACTCTTCATGGAAGATTCCTCCAATTGAAAGACTTCTTTAGTACTCACTATAAAGTCCAGCAGTTAGAATGAAAATCCTGGATATGCATCCTCAGAAGATCACAGCTTGACCTAGCATAGAATCTCCAGAGGGTCTTTGCCAAGTTGCAAATGCAGGGGGAGAAAGAGGCATGTTATTACATCTGGCTGTAAACATAAAATGTATCTATCAAGCAAAGAAGCATAATGTAGACTCAATTCTTTATAATTTTTATAGTATTTTTTCTTAGATAATTGTATGAATTATGGGGATTTCTTCAATTGATTGCTGTGAAGACAGTGACAATTTAAATTTCTGTGCTATTCTGGTTGCGAGTGGGTGTTTGACATTTTTTATTTCATTTGTGTGTGTGTGTGTGTGTGTGTCTCGCTCTCTCACACACACACATAGAGAGAGAGAGAAAAAGAGAGAGAGGGAGAAAGAGAGAGAGAGGAAGAGAGGGAGAGAAAGGGAATGAGAGACAGATACAGACTCTGAGCAGGCTACAGAGCTGCTGCTACTCCCTGGGCAATGAAAGCCTGAAATTCTGCTAATGAGGTCTAAAAAACTTAACTTTTCTGTGTGCTTAATAATAGCACTGCCTACTGACATAATCAGGGTTCCTGGAATAATTGCCCTCTTTCACACTTTATTTTTAAGACCTAAAAATTTGGGGGGGCGGGCAGGAAAGTACCTTCAGGTGAAGAACATCCAGCTAAAAGCCCAATCCTAGTGCTTCAGCATTTGCCCCTAAACCATGTTAAATGCATCCTTTTAAGTGAAAGTGAAGGCTGCACCTGAAATTCATCATTGGAACCCTGGATGGTTTCTTTTTCAGGGAGAGGATAAAGATTGATCCTTGCTGCAGACTGCATCTTTCCCAAATTGGGGAATCTTCCTGTGACATTTTTATCCTGTATCTTCATGGACACCATTTGTGTTTGCCAGTAACAGAATGAAAGGGTTTATAAAGGCACAGAATTTTACCAGAACATTTAACTTTGAAGAGAAGATAGAGTCTAAGGTATAATACACATTAATACTGTTAGAGCCCTCATTAAGAACAGAAATATTTGAAATACATGTATTTAGAAAGCTTTTTAATAGACCATCAGCATATTTAAGGTGGATTTAAAATGTAAGGTGCTGTGTAAGTGCAGTGCTGAAAAGTACTTTTAAAAATTGTTTGTGTAAATTTTTATAACTAAATGAACGTGTACATTAAAAGGAAGAGAGAGAGACTGATTAGAAAAACAGAATGCAATCTAATCAAAACTTGTGGTGGCAGATATTGGTTGAATATCTGGATTAAGTTGCCAGAATTATTTTTGTGGAGGGCTATTTTGGGTAGGCAGTAACCTTTCTTCTCAGATATAGATTTTCATGTTGACTTTTAACCTTTAGTCACTGATCAGCAGTTGTACAGTCCTGAATATGTCCTGTTCCATCCTTCTGCCTGTGCTTAAACTGCAAGTTTGAAAAGTTTAAAGGTATTAAAGATGGATTTATACAAACCATTATGCTGCTTATTTTATTTTATCATCCTTTCTGCAGGAAATGGCTGAGAAATTAGAGAGGGGCTCTCAGGGACAAAAGTGTGTATAAAACTCAGGGTCATTTAAGCATAGGCTGAAAGTGTAAAATTAAGATTAGTGCCATGTTTATATTGCTTGTTCTTCTTTAGGAATGATTTATTAAATGGGAAGATAACAGTTGTTCCTAAAAATTACAAGAGAGTATGTGTACAGGACATAGACATGAGCTTGTGTTTACAAAGATCTTTTTGTACCTGTGTTTGAAGCGTGTTTGCAAGAGTAAGATGGCTTTAATTTACATTTATTGAGCTCCTTCACATTCCATGGTGATAAACAGGATGCTGCAGGAATGGAAAATAGAACATTTTTCCTATTTAGACTTTGTAATCTAGTTCATGGAGAAATTGACCAACAGCTACATGCACCTGAAGGAAGAGGATACATACATTTAGAGAAACATATTCATGTGTGTCAGTCTTTCAAGAAGGAAGCAGCTAGCTCTCTGCCTTTGAAAATTTCAACATTTACTTCATTGGAGGTGACCAGATGATCCCTCTCAGTTCCTTCCATAATTCAGATACATCAGAGACATGGATCTTTATAAAATTCTATTTAGTATTCCAATCTGGAAATGTATTATCGGTTGAGGAAAACAATTTGTGCATGGCCAGGTGCTGTTTTCTTTATCTCTGCACAGAGCTTCATCCTAGGGCTCAGAAATGCTAAGTGAATTTGCACAAGGAAATATCTGTTATATGATTTGTCTACTCAGTGAACCAGATTCTGAAATTAGAACAACTATTACATAATTTATATTCCAAGGGGATACTTACAGCACAGAGGCAGTGTTAATCTAGCTAAAATTTGAAGGGCTTTTTCCTTATCCTTTTCTCCAAATGCCTAATTCCCCTCTTCAAACTCGCACTCTGCTATGGTGGAGTGAGGATGTCTCTAAGAAAAGGACGTGGTGGCAATCATTTAATCATTTGTACATGTGCCAAAGTGCCAGTGAATGTTCTACTCTTTCTTACGGATGATTGCTTTGTAAGCCATCTCTCTCATTGTGGAAAGCATTATTTTTTCAACTTCAAACACCATCTCACATGGGAATTAGTATATGCAAATGGTACCCTTCCTGCTCAGACCTGCAATTATACTGAATAGATGGTCATCCACTCTATGTGCTAACTCAGCCCAACACAGAGGAACATATATAATAAGGTCAATTTACTTAACCCATAACTTGTGAACTTTCTGAAGTTTTCCTTAACTCTACCATGCCATTGGGTGCTATATGAAATTGTCAGTTCAATGCCCCAAAGGATGCCTTCATGTATGAAAAGAAGGAGTGGCATTTGGAGCTGGGATAGTGATCCATTTTTCCCCCCTGTATTTTGGTGTGTGATGTAATTAGATTATCTCTCAAACACAATTTGTTTGTGTGCTTCCAGGAGATAATGATCAACAAGAGATGGTTCCAAGTAAGAAGAGCGCTGTTCTTGTGGATGGGATTGTCCTGAATGGCCCTACAACAGATGTAAAAGCAGGAGAAAAATTTGTTGAAGAGGCCTGTAGGCTAATAATGGAAGAGGTGGTTTTGAAGGCTACAGATGTCAATGAGAAGGTAACAATGAAAACCTATGGGAGATCCCAGGAATGGGAAAGATAGGTTTTTTTTCAAACCTATGTGACTGCATGTAAGGAAGAGGGGAAGCACAAGCTTTCATTTCCTCTATATCTTTGTCCAGATACCAAAGCTTGGTCCCTCCCTCACCCAGTCTGCTGTCCTTAAAGGGTTGGCTGCTTACTCTTCTAGCCATCATTTGTAGGAAGATTGGCTGAGACCCTAGAACTTAATCAGATAAGGCCATGAAGCACAGGGATGAAGCTTCCTGCCCTAGTTAATAATAAGGATTATAAATAACCTTTTGATCTGATTTATACACTCTCTAAAACATACTTTGCTTTCCATTTTCTTGTGCACATTCTTTATGTTGCTAGTGAAAATCAAGCAGAAGATAGAAACGAGTGTGAAAACTTTTCTTTATTTGTCTACGTGTCCTTACCAGAAGCCTATCTGAGCTTAGACTGGAAATCCTGGGTTGTTAAATCTGATTCTTGACTGGTACTAATTACTGGGTCTAGGTTTCAAATTCAGATTCAAATTGTTATTAGAACTACTATAATGCTAATAACATCTGTTCTTAAGAGTACTTACTATGTGCTAGGCCCTGACCTAAGGACTATTCCCTGTGTATTTGTATGTTTAATCCTTACAAAAACCGTAAGAGGCAGATACCATTTATTATCTTCATTTTAGAGCTAAGGAAGAAATTCAGGCACAGAGAGGTCAAATATCTTGCCTCAAATTACACACTAATAAGTATCAGAGCTGGCACTAAAATCCAGGCATTCTGACTTCGGATTCTGCACTCTTACCTAGGCCTTCATGTGCCTCTCAAAATCGCTAAATTATCCTTATTCTGACATTGATCACTTTTCATTTTGGAACTGGATCATCAAAAAATGGATGTATGGAAGAGAAATTTATCTCAATTATATTAGTCAGAAATAAATGGCATTTTAAAAAAGATTGTGACTGTGAACTGGTATTTATTCTGAATTTTTGATAACATACGTTCAGGACAGCTAATAGGAAAATAGATTGGCCTGACCCATGAACTCAGAATAGTTATGTTCAAGGCAAAAATCTCTGATGGTTCTTATTCATCCAGACTGTATATTTATAATTACATATTTTCTGCTCTTCTTTGTACTTGTGAAATACTTTGGCCTGCTTTCCCTTGGAGCACAGTGCTCCTTTGGCAGGTTTTTTTTAATTGGCCTTTATTCAGTCATTAAATATTAACTGAATGTTAGCTATGGGTAAGGCATTATATTCAGCCCTGGAGGATATAAAGAAAAATACAATAGAGGCCCAGCTTTGAATAGAATTTATAATCTAATTGAAAGGATAAGTTTTCATTAGAAAAGAGAACAGGGGGTCCCAGTGAGAATGTGATAAATGCCGTGAGATTGGAGCAGACTTTGGGGATTTCACAGAGGAGTGGGCACTTTGAGCTTGGATGTGGAATGTAAAGGTTAAGTAAGATTATTAGGGCAGAGAGAAGTCGGGGGTTGGAGTGCTCGTTTCTAGGGAAGAAAGCAGGATGGTAAATAATGGAAAGAGCATTGCAAAAGGACAAGATGTATTTGACATAGCAAGGGGACCATTTTGCCTGGAAAGAAGGGCTCACGCAAGGAACTAATGGGATATATTAATAAAGTGAGAGGAGGAGGCTTAAGATCCTAAGTTATCCTAAATTATCAATTAAGGAAACACAAGTCAATTGCAGCATGGTAGATGTGCAGGTTATCCATGTGAAGTTGGATTGAAAGCTACGCTGGGGTTGGGGGAGGGAAGTGTTTATAACACTAAACTTAGTCTACTTTGCCTGAGGTCCCGCAGGACACCGTTAAAATGTGACCTACAGATACATCCCCACGCTTAGAATATGATCACTTCTAATGCCCTGTCCAGCAGATATTGTTCATCAGGCTGTTTTTTAAAAATTGAATTATAATATACATTTAGTAAAATTTACCGCTTTTGGTGTGAAATTATGAGTTTTGACAAGTCATTTAACTATCACCACAATCAAGATTTATTAATAGAACAGTTCCATCACCCCCCAAATTTCCCTGTGCTCCTCTTTAATCAACCCCCTGCCCTTCTCTCTAGCCCCTGGAAACCACTGATATATTTTCTTTCTCTATAGTTTTTGCCTTTTCCAGAATGTCATGCAGATGGAATCATATTGTAAGTAGCCTTTTGAGTCTTGCTGTTTTCCCTCAGCAAAATGCATTTGAGATCCATCCATGTCGTTGAGTGCACCAGTAGTCATTCCTTTTGATTGTCTCGGGCAATTTCAATTTACCTCTGCCTATCATGGGTATAGCATCAGAGTTTCATTTCATATCACTTGCACAACTTGACATTTCCTCCTGCTTCCCCCGACATCCCGCCTCCCAGTCTTCTCACTCCCTGACTACTTCCCCATCTCTCTCCTTCCCTCCACAGCCAAACTTTTTAAAGATTGTCTACACTTCCTCCCTCCCTCTATTTCTTCACCTCCTACATCTTCGCTTCAAGGCAATCTGGCCTCCACCCCCACCTCTCTAAGTCAAACTGCTCTTGCCAAGAACATCTCCTTGTTGATAAATCCATGAGCACTTCAGTCTTTATCTAATTTGGCTTCTTAGCAGTATTTGACAATGGTGACCATCTTCTCCTTCTTAAAACTTTTTTTTTTTCTTGGTTTTGGTAGAACTAAACTCTCTTAGGATTCTCCCTACCTCTCTGGCTTATTGTCCACAGCATAGGTGAGCTCCTCGCCTTTGCCCATTCCTTAAGTGTTGGTGTTGCCTGGGGGAGATCCTGCACCTCTCCTCTTTGCTGTAGGTTCTCTCTGAACCACATTGCCCATTCACTATTATATTATTATAGTGTATGCCTGGAACTCTGTCCCTGACCTTTCACAAGAGCCTCAGACCAACTATTACACCCCTTTTGGATATTCTAAGGTGCCTTGTATAATACTAAATGTGGTCCCCCAAAACTCATCATCCCCAGCACACCCCCAACCATATCCTTCTCCTGGTATTCCCATTGCCACTGTCAAAACTTATGTCTAAGCTAGAAACCTCAGGATTATTCTTGGCTCATCCCTGTCTCTCTGCCTCAACATCTAATTGATTTCCAAGGTCTATTGATTCTGCATTTTAAATAACTGTAGAAACTATATACTGCATTCCTACAGCATCAACTGTCATCCAGAGCACCACCTCTCTTGCCTGGTTTATTACTGTTACCTCCTATTTCCAATTTTACTTGGAATCTCCACACAGCAACTAAAGTTGTTGTCCCAAACACAAATAGGATCATTTCATTCCCTGTCGTAAACATTTCAATGGTTTCCTTAGAGCCAAATTCAAACTCTGTGACATGACACATAAAGCCCATCATGGTCTACATGAACCTTGTTTATTTCTCTGCTTATTTAATCATTTAGTGAACGTATCTTTACTGAACACCTGTTATGTGCAGGCTCTATGTTAGCTACTTTTGATAAGTGAGCAAACAGACCAAGATCTCTGTTCTTATGAAGATTATGTAGTGCATAACAAAGAAATGGATAGCAATATGTCAGAAGGTGATACATGCTTTGGGGAAAAAGGAGTAGAAAAGATTGATAGAGATGGGGTAATGGGCAGATTTTAATTTTAAGTAAAAGATTCAAGATTGCTGTCATCGAGAAGGTGACATTTGAACAAAGCTTTGAAAGAAGTGAGGGAATTAGCTATAAGCGTATTGGAGGCAAAAGCATTCAAGGCAGAGGACACAGACAACACAAAGACCCTAAAATGGGAACATGCCTGGTGTATTTGTGGAATAGCAAAAAGGCCAGGCTGGCAGGGGCAGAGTCAGCCAGGAGGAAAGCACAATAGTGCTAGGTGAGACTGGAGAGGAAGAGCAGCCAGGGGAAGCAGATCATACAAGACCATTTTATGTCTTTGTAAGGACTTCAGCTTTTGCTTTGAAGGAAATAGGGGGCCACTGGGTGTATTTGATCCGAGGAATGACCATGGCTTCGGTATAAGAGGATCATTCTGGCTGCTAGGTTGATAGTAAGTAGACTCTCCAGGACAGGGTACAAGCAGAGAGAAAACTTAGGAAGCAACTTCAGTATTCCAACTTTATTTTTGCTTCTCCCTTTCTAAAAAATCCATGTTCTAGACATACCAAACTTACTTAATTTTCTAGATATGCTATAGCATCCCTTATTCTTAAGCCTTTGTTCATTCTGTTACTTTCATCTAGAAAACCTCTCGTATCACCCCATGGCCTAACCTTTGTTTGATTCATTCTGTTCTTATTTTATATAACAACTTAGATATCAGTTTCTCTAGGAAATCTTTTGTGACCTTGCAAATCTAAGATGGAGCCCCTCATTTGTCCCATTGACATCTGTGTTACTATCATAACTGTTTTCGTGCTGAACTCATGAATGTTTAAATCCCCCACTTGCCTGGAAGCTTCCTAAGGGTAGGGTCCATCGACTCACATCCTCTCAATACCTGGCTCTAGTGGGTAGTCGACGAATTACGTGTTGTTGCTGAATCTCCAGGTTTGTGAATGGCGGGATCCTGAACAACTAAAGCAACTTCTTGACTTGGAGATGAGAGACACAGGCGAGCCACCCCACAGGCTGTTGGAACTCTGTCGGGATGTCATACACTACAGCGTCAAAACTAGTAAGAGCTTTCATTTACTTCCTTGATCTGTATCTCTGACAAGTTCCTACATTTTAAAGCATTTCTTTACCTCTCAATAAAGCTGAGTACGACAAGGTTTGTGGGGTGAGAAACCTAGATAAAAAAATAGTGGTTCTCATGTTTTTACAATGGTCTGTTTAATCTCTGATCCAGATTCCTTGTCAAAGTCAAAGATAAGTTGCTATGAAAACTGTTGGTGTTAGTGTTTGTACGTAAATATTGTCTTTGCCTTGCCAATCTCCATCCTCCATTTACAATTAAGACCATATAGTATAACTTCTACTTATCGTGTCTTATGTTGGTCCAAAGTGGCACATAATATTTTGATTACATAAATTTGTTAAAGGATTTTAAATCTTGATGGCCCAGAATATGCCAAAAAAATTTCAAGAGGGTATCTTTAATATGATTAATAGATTTATTTGGAAGACACTGATGAATTCTTGGCAATTGACAAATTTTAAATTATCTTATCAAATCTAGCAGGATCAAAAAATAAACACACTTAGGCAGATATAAGAAAAATGAATATGTGGTAAGTTTTTGCTGGGATTGTTCACAATAATGCCATAACCACTGCAGTCTTTTGTAAATGTGGTGATGGGCTGTCGTCAGTCTTACACTGAGGTACTATTCCAACTTGACTGCTAACATTCTGTTCACCCAGTGAGCAAGTTTCAAAAATGGAAGAATAACTTCCCAAAATATGCATTTCTCAGTGTGATGTAAAGGTAATCTAGTGCTTAAGACCATACAGGCATTATGCTTTGTGAATTTTGACACCAGGCTAAATTTAGTGGAAAGAACATAATAAAATTCTGGCTAAAAATAATTGGATTATATTCCCTCGAGAAAGTCTGGTGTATGTATCAAAAACCCAGTTAGCATTTCAAAAGCAGAGATACATATCTTATTATTATAGTGCATGTCAGAAGTGTAGAATGACATTTAATGCAGTAGATTTTTCAGTTTACTGGATATTTTCCATAATGTTACCATGGAAATCAATCATAAATTAGCACAGAACTACAAAAAAAAAAAAAAAAAAAAAACTCTTATTAAAATTACTCATAGCAATGCCTGTTTTTTTTTTTCCAGATCATAGGAACTTTTCCATGCTTTAGTTGAAAATACATTTTCTTTTGAGATTTTTATCTTTTATTGAACTCCTAGTTTAAAGAGGAAAAAACAAAACAAAACTAAAACCAAATGCTGTGAGTTGTAATGAAAGGTCACCAAATAAAATGGTTCTCGAATACTCAAATGTAGAAATAGACCTCCTGCCTCTTTCTCTTTTGTCATGCTGGGCTTCCTGAGACTGAGAATGTTAAGTCAGTTAGCCTGGTGTCTGGTGTGAATATTCACACTGTGGAAAGCCAAGAACCCTTAGGAGCCTTTTTATATGAGGGGGGAAAATTTAAAGCTGGAACTAGCAGTTGTTTGAGTCTTTAAAGCGACTGCATTTGAAGTAAGTTGAATCAGAAAGTGTATGTAAGCTGTATAATGAGTCACATCTTACTCCATCTACAAAATGCTAATTGTACTGGTCCAATTTGAAAAATGAAAAGGCCACTCATTGCCTGTAGCCTGAAGTGAACCCTGTTGGTGAGTGAAATGTATTTGAACTGAGGAAGTTACGACTGATATTTTCAGAACCAATGGCAGCAGGCTGTGATACCTACATACTTAGGCAAACAGTGTTCAAATAATCCATTTCTCAGGGGTTCTGGTTTGGGTGTGGCTCATAGAAAAGAGAAGCCGGAAAATCAAAGCTTTTAAAAGAGTGCTCATGTTTTACTTAGAAATATATATTTCAGTAGAAATGGCTGTGAGATGGGTCTTCAATATTTTTTCTTTGTACATAATCATGTTTTGAATTTTTAATTGAAGTATAATTTAAATCTCATAAGGTGAACAAATCCTAAGTGCTCAGCTGGATGAATTTGTACATATTGGTACATAAGGGGCCAGTACCCAGATAGAGATACCAGCCATTTATTTTTAGGACTCCAGAGGCTCCTTCCAGCCACTTCCCCATAGATAATTCTTTCTGCAAAGTACCTAGAATTCCAATCTCTATCTCCATGGATAGCTTTGCTGATTTTGAATGTTGTATAAATGGAATCATGCTATATGTACTCTTTTGTGTCTGGCTGCTTTTATTGTCTGTAAGATTCATTTATGTTATTGCTACATCAATAGGTTTTTTTTCGTTATTATTGTTGCATAGATGAATATACTGTTTTAAATTTACAGACCACCCAAGATTTTTCAACCAGTTGTATGCTGGACTTGATTATTACTCCTTGGTGGCCCGATTTATGACAGAAGCATTGAATCCGAGCGTGTAAGTGCCATGATACTGGAATTTTACACCAAACACAGATTTGAGATATTTTTAAGTGCAATTTTATTTCATAAATTTCAATTTAATGGTTTCTTTTGCATAGTGTCATCATAAATAATGGAATAGTCTTATGACACTTAGCAGTATTTAAAGAGCTGTTTGATTTGTGCAGTGGTACAAATGTGAGGTGGATGAGACAGGCATTGTTATCTCCATTTAACAGAGAAGAAAATTGATGAGGCTATTTTTTATTAGTTCCTGTGTGAAAAGCCATTATCTATGCTAAGTGCCTGAGAGACATTTTGAATATAAACAAACTTTGACTCTGCCTTCATGGAGCATGAAATCTGGAGAGAGAAAGAGATATGCTAATCAAAATGATCCACACAAATTAATGTAATATTCAAACTCTAGCATGAAGAAAAGGTGCACCATGTTATAGATATAAATGGGGCAGTGTTCCCTAGTGGGAGCTCAGGAAAGTGTACTCTGAAAAAGTGACAGCAAGAGCTGAAGCATGAGTAAACGGTAACTAGATGACAAGGGGAGGGATGAATTCCAAGTAGACAGAACAGCATGTATAAAGGCCCTGTGGCAGGAGACAGCATGATAAACTGTGTGAACTGAAAGGTCAGTGTGGGTGCGGCTGATCTGGAGACTGCAGTGGAGAATAAGACTGGAGAGACAGACGGCAGCTAGACACGCAGGGCCCAGGGAACCACGTTCATGAGTGCTGTGGAAAGCCACTGAAGGTTTCTAAATCGTTGGGTTCCATTTGCTTATTGAAAACATCTCTGGAAATATGGAGAGTTGATTGGAGGGGACCAGTAAGGAGGGCATTATCTTAGTCAGGTGACAGATGACAGTAGCTTGGACTTAGACAAAAGAAGTACGAACAGAAAGAAAAAAATGTATTTACAAGATAAAACAGAAAGGACTGGATAATATTCCATCTTGGAAATGAAGATAAGAGGGAGAATGTTTTGGCATGAGGCCTGAGTTTCTGGCTTTCATAGCCGGGGTGATGGTCATGTCATTCATTGACATAAGAAGCACAGGGAGAGGGGACCAGTTTTCAAGTATATGTTGAAAGAGCCAAGATCAAGAATTCAGTTTTCAGTTGTGGGCATTTGAATTTGCAGTGACTTCAAAATAGCCAAGAATATATATGAACTAAGCTGAGAGGTATATGGGCCTGGAATTCTTATTTCAATATGAAAGGTATAAATTTAAGAGTTATCAGTGAAATGATGGTAATTGAAATAGTGGGCATGGATGAGATTCCCCAAGTCAGTGATTCTCAGCTCTGACTACTCATTGGAATCATCTGAGAACTTTAAAAAACTATTGAAACCTTTCTGTGGGCATGTCCAATGCATTGATATATTTACAAAGCTCAACACGTGATTTTAATGAGAAGCCAATAAGAGGAATCACTGCCTGGGGGGCAGAGTATGGAGTGAGAAGAGAAGAGGACTTAGGACTGGGCTTTGAGGACATCTAACATTTAATGGTGAGGAGGACCAGGGTCACCTACAATGGAGAAAGAAGGAGAAAATCAAGGAGGTCAGCATGGAAGCCTTGAGGAAAGTGTGTCTAGTGTCCCATGTTGAGTATTCAAAGACAAAGACTAAAAAATGTCTACTGAATTAGCAACATGAATGTCACTGGTGACCTTAGAAATGTTTTGGCGGAATGATGAGAGCAGATCCCAGGTCACAACGGGTAGAAGAGGAAGTGGTAGGTAAGTCAGAAGAGAGTCCAATGACACAACTCTTTGAACCTTTTTTTATATATCCTCGGTTTTCTAACTCCTCATTTAGGTTCTTTAATCTGAAAAATTTAGAGGTTTTTGAAGAACTAAATCATTGCTAATCTGAACCATACACTCAAAATGTGCCCAGCCTATAAGTTCATTCTATAGCTTCCTCTCCTCTGCCTTCAGGGCTACTTCCAGGTTTCTATTATATTAATAGTTGAGCTAGTTTTCAAAGACAGGTTTAATACTAACTTTTTTTAATTACAAAAAAGTGAATGATTATTTTATTTGTATTTATAGGTGTACATGAACATATATAGTTTTTTCATAATTTTGGCTTGTGTAAACTGGTTTCATACTATGTTTGAAAACAGAACCTATCTAGGTTTTAAAATGATGTAGTATCTGTAGAGTGCTTGATAGAAAAGTAGGTGATACATAGTAAGTGTCCAACTTTTTTTGCTTCCATCCCCAAGCTTTCCCTTTCAGATGCTGAAATAATTGCATTAAATTCTGTGACTGTAAATCTAAATGTTGCCGCTTAGCTTATGTATTTGCAGTATGCATTTATTCAGATACATTTTAATGTAGTCTCTTAATTGAGAAGGAGATTATAGATATTTAGTCACCCTCAAGTTTTATCTGGAGAGAAGAGACTCAAACATTACAAAACAAGGCACGATAACTGTTGTAATTAGGGTTCCCAGAGAAGCTGCACTAGATGGAATTTAGTGAGCAGGACGTTCATTAAACAGCACCCTTGGGATCAGCTTGAGTGACCTGGGGAGTCAGGGAGGAGGATCCAAGAGCGTGTAGGAATGGGAGTCAAGTGGCCGTGTAGGCTCATGATGACCTTAGCTGACCCCATGGAGATCTCTGGAGCTACAGTGGCTCTGAAGAGTGGTCCGGAGCTGGGTCCAGATGGCCAGGCCTTTATACCTCCAGCTCCAGCAGTCAGCAGATGTGGACTGCCACAGGAAGGGGCGTGACCTTGGAGGAGGTGAATCCCTACAGCTGGGGCAATTCCTAAAAGGGCTAACACAGCAGTGCTCTCTGAAAAGAGCATTCTAGCCTGGGCCCACAAATCCTTCATTGACAGGGGATCTGGATGGTGCTTGATAGTAAAATTGTCACATAATAAGAGATATCCCACAGAACACTTCCCATTTATACAAACACGGTGTGATAGAGAAAGTCCTGGTTCCGGACAGGTAGTTTCCGTGTACAATATCTAGAACTAACTGTTAGCATACTCATGGCAGTAACCTAACAAAACCTGGTTACCATGATAATGGATTTACTTTGACCAGGCTCAGCATCCAACAGAGTAACCAAAGCATCCAAAGAGTGAAGAGCCACTGCTCATGGCTAATACAAAGAACCCAGATGCATTGCCTTTATCTCTCCTCAAGGAATTGAAAGTTTCCTCTAAATTAAGACTGCTGAAATAGCCTGCATATCCCTCAATCCACCCGCTATTGGCATTTATCTAACCATGAATAGTACTGTCACTGAAGAAGAACTTCTCTATTTCCAATGGATAAATTTCCAAAGACTACCTACACTTCAGCAGTCACTTGGTTTAATAAAATTCTATGTGCATTTCCTGGGACACCAAAGGGATGTTTTGACTCTAGTCATAGAAGTGAAGTGTTTTTTATATCTATCTAGTTATACGTATGAGGTGTCCCCAGTGTTTCTGTTAGTGGAAGAAGCGGTTCTGAAGAAAATGATTGAATTTATTGGCTGGAAAGAAGGGGATGGAATATTTAACCCAGGTGAGTACAATTAGTTCTTGTCATCACCCTTCCACTATGAGCATCTAAAAATGTATTCATATGAGGAACAACTCCTTGCAGATTTACACATTACAAAATGTTGGATATTAATAATGCCACTTGGTGAGAATACAGCTTGTGCCTTTCTCTGGAGTGATAATATTTTGCATTAATGCTAAATAAATGACACACATGCTTGACAAATAAGATGTCTACAATTTAGAAGTCACATCTAACACAAATGAATTTATCTGCTGTTGAGACTTTGAAAAGTCTATAAGTCCTCTAAATTTTTAAATCAACCTTACTTGAGAAGGTTCCTGAATCATATTTATTTATCCTGCAATCCTTTTTTGGAGCCAGAGATGAGCATGTGATATCATTTCAATTTTATCGATCAGGTGACAGAATATTATTAACCTTGTAGACTTAGGTACTGACCCTAAGTCCAGAGCTCATAGATTGAAACTTTTGGTTTGAAAAAACCCTGGGATGAAAGAGTAGTTCAAAATTTCTCTCTTTGCTGAGATTAAAAGTTCTGGAATTAGGGATTATGTAGTGTGTATATGGAATATCCACAGTAATGGGTGGGGGTGGTGTTTGGATGCCTTTCCCACTGATTTGTCATTCAGCTAGAGCAGCCATGGCCATTCATGTTTTCCCCTGTGTTTAGCACTTAGTGAGCTACAACTTCATGCTATAAATATGCCATTTTAATTTTGTTTTTGCAGGTGGTTCAGTGTCCAATATGTATGCAATGAATTTAGCTAGATACAAATACTGTCCTGATATTAAGGAAAAGGGACTGTCTGGGTTGCCAAGATTAATCCTTTTCACATCAGCAGAGGTAAAAAATTATTTTTGATATCAGATATAGATTTTCTGAGAATGCATATTTAAGATGGCATATTTGTTTGAGGACTCCTGATGTGATTTTATCCTA
Organism: Lemur catta; assembly: GCF_020740605.2. Classification (NCBI taxonomy): domain Eukaryota; kingdom Metazoa; phylum Chordata; class Mammalia; order Primates; family Lemuridae; genus Lemur; species Lemur catta. The sequence continues at coordinate 150,576,568 of NC_059128.1, forward strand.
TCCACATGTGACTAATGCTGACATGTAACATGGTATTTTATTCCAAAGGAAATTCTAATAGGTTTGATATTATAATACCTGGCTACCCAATTTTGTACATCACCTTTATTTAAAATTTATAGTCTATAATATTTTCTTTAAAAAAAGAGAAAATTTGAAAGTGCTGTCTCTTTCTCTGAATCTCTTTTTTGAGTGTCTTACTTGCTAGAAATTAAACGATCACTACTAATCTTGGCTATGTCTTCTACTCACATTTCCTTATAAAATTGATTGCTTTGATTGGCTAATATAAGGGATTTGTGTCTTCCTTTTTAAGGGTAAAAGGTACTATTTAATTACAATGAACACAACACACACACACACAATTAGATATTGTCACAATTCCCTATTTCTCTTATTTTACTCTCCACTAAAGTAGATGTCAGATTGTGGATAAGTGCATTGGCTTTGAGTCAGGCTGCCCGGATTCAATTCCTGTCTCCATCCCTTACTATCTGAGTGACTTTGAGTAAGTTGGTTAACTTTTCTGTGCCTCAGTCTCCTAATTTATAAAAATGAGTGTATCAGTTGGCTCTTGTGTCTAACAAATTATCCCAAAACCCAGTAGAATACAACTATATATACATTATGACTTACAAGTCTTGGGCTAGTTGGGCAGTTCCGCTGCTCTTGGCCGGGCTCCCTTCTGTGTCTGGGAGTTGGCTGACTGATGGCTGATCTAGGTGTGGCTCAGCTGGGATGACTCCAGTGACTCCTCTCTGCCCCATGTGTCTCTCATGCTCCAATAGTACAGGGGTGTCCTCATGGCAATGGTGCAAGTAAAAAAGAGCATGGAAACACCCCAAGCCTCTTGAGTCCTAGCCTCAGAACTGGCCATGGTCACTTCTGCCTCCTTTTCTTGGCAAAATAAGTCACATCTGTGGACCTATACCTAAGATGTGGGAAAATAGAATCCACCTCCCAAGGGGACCTGCTACACAGTCCCCTGGCAGAGGGTGTGGATATGAGGAGCAGTGGACAATTAGGGCCGTTCACACCATCTGGCAACCACATAGTGGTCATTGAGTAGTGAGTTGTTTAGATGATTGAGTTATTGCCTGTAAAGTGGCATCTGGCACAAAATAGACAGTCAAAAATATTGGATGTAATTATTAGCAGGAGGAGAATGATCCAGCTATAACAAGGTGGTTAGAAGTAGATGGCACGGCTTAGGTACTGTCTTTATATGGAAGAAATCTTTTATTTTCCTTTTCTATTTTTGTGTGACACCAGTGGGTGCCGCTGTCCAGTCTATCCCTGCTTCTTCCCCAGGTCTCTGGCAGGAAGAGTTTAGCTTCTTACCTTCTGTGGTAATACCAGGTTTCCTGTCAAAAATGTGAGGTGGGCAAAATCTAAAAGCTCTCTGCTATTTCCAGCTGGGGTTGCCTGTATCTATCATTTTCTTCCAAAAGCAAAAGTTACTTTATTATAGCAAAGGAACAAATTGCACACTCATTTCTCCTCAGTGGGAGAAAACCCGACCACTCCCATGTTTTCCTCCCGCCCTGTCTGACCCTTGCTTCAGTTAGTTCAGCGCTAAATGGAAAGTGAGAGTTGACTAAGGAGAGGCACCTGGGAGGAATCATCTAGTCTGAGATCTTAGCCATTTGAGGCTCTTCTTCATAAGACATTCTTTCTGTAGCAAGAGAAGAATGTCTGTAATGTAGACAGCTGGGAAAAATACTTGGTTATTTGGGATTATTGTGGAATAGAGTTTCTTTGTCTGAGTTGCAGCCTTGGATATTTCAGTCTAAGAACCTCAGTGGATCAGAGATGGAAAATTCCTCCTGTGTTTGGACTGCTTGTTCCAAGTCTGGGAAAGCTGATTAAACAGGGCCCTGGTTATCAGCTCAATATTTTTCAATTTTTTTCTTTTTCGTTCTTCATTTGATTTCAGACTTGCTAGAGTTCTTTTTTTGGAATAATTCCCCTGGAAAGGGAGAAGCCTAGAATAAAAGCAATGCTTGGGCAAGATCGATAACACAGGAGGGGCTGGTGAATTGGGAGTGAAAAGAAATTGAAACCTCACGTAGTTGTGAAACCAGAACTAAGTGATTTTTTTTTTTTAATTTCCAAAAAGAGGCAAAATGTATGCCTTGGCTAACATGCTAGGAGAAGTTGAAGCCAGAAAAATCAAGAAATAGATGTGAATTCCACAGAAAAATGCCATCACTTTGAGCACACTGTGTCCTTGAATGTACGTTTTCACCACACCCATCCAGACCCCGCTCGGCAGCTCTTTGCTTTCCCTGCTCTGCCAAAGAGACTCAGGTCATAGCATTTGCATCATTTAAATTCATATTTTATTGACCACCTTCACTGCTTATTGCAACAAATTAATCCATTTAGGTAAAAAAGAATTAAAGAAGCTTGTGTTTACTAAACAGTCTTAAGTCCAGTATTAGTCTTTTTGCTACACCTTCCTTGTTTTCTTTTAGGTGTTTGGTCCAGGGCCCAGTCATTATTTTCCTGTATGGTTTTATTAAGTGATCTTTTCCAAACTACCCCAAATTACTCCATCTCTATTTTGTACCATCAACTGCAGAATGTAGGCACCCACTGAAGTATGCGTTTTTGCATACTTCAGGTTTTGATTGTAATTCTACTATTGATAGAGACCTGCAAGACCATGACAGAGACCACTGCACTGTCCATATATCCTAGGTAGCCTCTCCAGTGCTAAGTGGGCATCAAAGAAAAGAGTATTTTTAGAGAGAAATAATAAAAGTAATAAATCTATGGCTTGATTAGCACTCAGATATAAATTCCTTGGGTGTGCAGAAATCCTAGGTTTGTAAAGTTCCTGGCTAATTCAAATAACTTTTGGAATCAGCATAAAGTAGTGATCATTATTTGCCACTAAAAAGAGAGGATGAAAAAGAAACTCTTACCTCCCAGGCCAGTGATCAGTTGGCCTAGTTGCTCTCTTGGCAGGGCCAGGGCTAGGGAGAGGCAGGTGAGACTTCTGGGGTGCACATCTCAGCGTTGTGCTCCCTTAAATTTTGTACCCTGGGTGCCTCATTCACTTTATCATGCTCTCCAGGTGAGACTGAGCTGGGCTGGTGGGTTGTCGTAGGCTTCTCGACGGGCAAGCACATGCTCCTTAGGAGGTCCTGCAGGCCATGAGGCTGGGTTCAGTCTCTCTGGATTCTGGCTCTGGCCTCTTTAGGAATTACATCAGCTGTGTGTTCTTGGAGAAGTCTCATGGCCATTCTTTTACTTGATTCTCTAAGATGTAACATTTATGTATCCTGTTCTCCCTGCCAGCTAATTTGAGCATCAAATTAGTCAGCACGACAAGGAGTCCAAGTGTCCAGGCCACAGTGTACACTGAGTGGAAAGCAGCAGCTTTATTGAGAAGCCCAAGGTCATAGAAAAAAATCCTTGTGGAAATTGGAAAGTAAAACTTCACCTCGATTCTGTGTTTCATGCAGCCACTTGCTATTTTATCTTTATAGAAATGAACACCCTCTGAGGTATTTTTCTTGTCTTCTGTAGATTTATGAAACCTATGGGGAGGTTGGATCTTAGAACAACTGACACCTTTTGCCAAGTGACAGGAACAGCCACCGTGTGTTTCTAAATGCAGTTGTTACTTCTGAATTCCAGCCTTCTAGGTTTTTCCTTTCCTTGAAACTACTCAGCATGTTTGAAGCATCACCCTCTTTTCTCTCCTTCCAGGGCTCTTATCCTTCTCTGATGCTTTCAGATGTTTAGACTTCAGTTTTGCAGACTTTTGAAAAATCTGCCCTTATCTATTTAAGATTGACATTGGGCTGCACTTTGCCCTGAGGTACTTAAAGATAGCTCTATGGTAGCTGTTATTATTCTGATTACAAGTTTTCTATTCGGTGTACCCATTGGTGTGAGATACCTACTATTTCTCAGGGGGAAAGCACCAGGATTTTCCTTACAGTCAGATGTCAGAGAGATAGGTCAGCATTTATCATTATGAAATCAATAGATGTTTGGTTGCCAGAGACTAAATCTCTGGTGAGAAATAATACACCTTAGCTATGTCCCCTTAGCTATGGCAGGGATGTTACCTCCTATCAGCATAGGTTGATGTAGCAAGTAGAAAATTAATTACATTTTTATATACATTATTACTCTTCAATATGCATATGTTCTTGTAACAATCTGAAATAAATGCATCCTATAGGCATTTTGAATGTGTCCTATTTGACATTTGGAAATTGATTATTTAGGATGGTTTCATTTTTCCTTCTGCATTTATTTTTACAAAGTTAAAAAAAGAGCTCTCAATAAAACTCTCTTGACAAAAGAAGGAAAAAATTACCACATTTGAGGGAATATATCAAGTTAAGTGTGAAGGCATGACTACTCTTTTAATATATTCATACCTACAAATTAAATTACCAAGGTTTTTTTGGTACAATAATGTCCTTTAGCACCTTCATTTTTCTGGCACGAAAAAGAATTAATTGACCACCTGTCCTCACTAATGTGTAAAGAGAGACATCTCCAATGTTTGAATGCTAATTATTTTATGGGCTTTGTGTAGTGTAGAGAAAAAGGCCCAACAATCTAAAGCATATACTACTATTTGCCGATAAGAAACAGACCAGACCTAATCCCAGAACCATCTATTAGCCTCATGCATGCCATAGCAGTTTGTCTAAAAATTATTATTACTTTATTCTTATGATTTTAACCACATTCCTGTGTATCTAATTTCAGCCTTACATTCAATATTAAACAAGACTGGTCAAGTGTCTGATCAGCATTTATAACCCATTGTTTGCTCTTGGAAATAATTAAATTCTTCTCTAGTCTGTGATTGCAATCCTTGAGAAAGTCTTGCTCTCCTTAGAGGGTTTTGAGTCAGCAGCGGACTAGACTCTAAGTTTCCGTTAATACTGAAGCTTATTTGTATCATCAAGAGAAACCTTTTCAACATTGTGGAAAGCAGTAGCCTCCAGTGACCTAGTCTGTTCCACGTGCCAGACTCTGTGCTAAGCCCCTCGCATATATTAACCCATTTCATCCACTGACAAGCAGATGGAGGCCGGGCGCTGTGGTTCACGCCTGTAATCCTAGCACTCTGGGAGGCCGAGGTGGGAGGATCGCTCAAGGTCAGGAGTTCAAGACTAGCCTGAGCAAGAGTGAGACCCCATCTCTACTAAAAATAGAAACAAATTAGCTGAGCAGCTAAAAATATAGAAAAAAATTAGCCGGGCATGGTGGCGCATGCCTGTAGTCCCAGCTACTGGGGAGGCTGAGGCAGAAGGATTGCTTAAGCCCAGGAATTTGAGGTTATTGTGAGCTAGGCTGACACTGTGACACTCTAGCCCAGGCAACAGAGTAAAACTCTGTCTCAAAAAAAAAAAAAAAAAAAAAAAAAGAGGCAGATGAAACAGGCATTATTGACATGACCTCTTTATAGATTAGCAAACTGAGGCTTGGAGAGTGCACATTATTTGTTCAAGATTCTGTAGCTGTAACTGGGACAAATTGAAGTTAAATCCTGGTTTCTGTGACCCCAAAGTCAATGTTCTCAACCACTATACTAAGGAGCCCAATTAAATTGCTTTTTTCTTTTTCTTTTATGCAATGATGACTCAAAGATTGTGCTCAGCCATAATGACTTACACCCACTTGGATAATAAGCCATACTTTTTTATGCTATGTATTGATATTTCTCCCTTCCCGCTGTCCCCTTTTAATTCAGTGTCATTACTCCATGAAGAAGGCAGCCTCCTTCCTTGGGATTGGCACTGAGAACGTTTGCTTTGTGGAAACAGATGGAAGGTAATGGGGACAGGATCCGGAAGCTTGGTGGGTGGTGAAAATTCATACTGTTTAAAAAGCAGTTACCATTGACTGTTAACTACTAAACATAACTGAAAGTCTCAAATCTGTGTCCCTTAGAGGTAAAATGGTACCTGAGGAATTGGAGAAGCAAGTCTGGCAAGCCAGAAAAGAGGTGAGAGGGGAGAAAGAAAGAGGGAGAGAAAACGTGTGTGTGTGCGTGCGTATGCGTACGAGAGAGAGAGAGAGAGAGAGAGAGAGAGAGAGAGAGAGAGAATAACAGGGAGAGAATGCAAACAGCCAAATCCATTTCTATGTGTGGGAGAGAGAGAAGAGCACATTCGAGTTAAAATAGGAAAACTCATTTGCAGATGTTCTATTTCCAGGTACTTGGCTCTCCATATTCTGTGGAGTTTCTCGGATGTTCTCATTCCCAGGTGGCCGGAGCCTATTAAAACACTGGTATCACTGTATTCAGGATTCTGGCTAGAATAAGCCCTAAGGATGAACTCAGCGTCTCCAGCAGGGTCCCAGAATCTACTCTCCTTATAAATCCTTTCTCTGAGAAATCTACAGGCCGAACCAATTGTCTCTGGGCTGCATTCAGGATGATTCCTGATTTCTTGGTCAACCTATCTTTCTAGGTTACCTCCAACCCAAATCCCATCCGTCACTACTGATGTCGAGTCTGGAACTAGTGTTTCAGTGGCAGAATGTCCTTTCTTCCTTAGCTGCTAGAATATGTCACAACTGAAATGCTAGAGAAGGGAAGGCGTGGCCCTGGTCGCCTGCTGTGCTGCAGCTGAGGCTGGCCCTGATGCCTGCTTTTTATTATAAAAAGGTGTGTCATCATTTTAGTGCCAGTCATTTTGCTTTTTGGACCAAAAGGCTGCTGGATTTGGGGCACCTACTTCACTGCTTCCCTCCTGCCCCACCGTCACCTCTACTGCTAATGGAGCTTCAGACCATTCTTCAGCAACTTTCCAGTAGGTAGCAGCAAAGTCAGGCGTGACTGCTGAAAAGTGAAACGCCCAGCTTCTGAGCTGGGATGTAAGTATATTTATCCTCATAGGAGTTCACACTCTAAGAAGGATGTGTTTTTAAATTTAAGTTTTAATATGACACTTCTGTTGTTGTACTCTTTATTTTTTTCAAATTTTCATAAAAATCACCTTATCCTGGGGCATGCTAGATCACTATATTTGGTTCGCATTTCTGTACTTAAAATTTCTGCCATTATTGCAGATGTATTGGCTTCAGGTGTGTGCCCTTAGATCTAGATTTATCTTTATCTTTTTTTTTTAACATTCCAATGACAAGTGGATTTGATAGTTATCTGGTGGTCGAGATATCAGATTTCTTTGACTGGTAAAAATCTGTATAACAACTTGTAAGGAGTTTGTTCTGTGAATTACAGATATTGTTTTCTGGTTTTAGTTTCATCTTTTTTATATACAAGTTCCTATAAAAAATAACTTTCGTTATGCTTGTTGGTGGGGAATATTGATTATGTTTTTTGTATTACTCATATGATTCCTTCCTTCCTTCTTCTCTCCCTCCCTCTCTCTGTCTCTCTCTCTTTTCCTCTTTCTTTCTCTCTCTTCCCCCTGCCCTCCCACCTCCTATATTTAAATTTTTCATTATGGAGTATTTCAAACATACCAAACTAATATAATGAATCTCCATCCATCCAGCCATCCATCCACCCTGAAACTTCACCCATCCTTAGCTCATGTTCCTTTCTATTTCATCCATCCCCCGTCCCCTCCCACCACCACTAGGGTAGGGTTTGATGCATACCCTAAACATCACATCATTTGATCTGCAAATAGTTCAGTATATCTGTAAAAGATATGTATTCGCTTTTAAAAAAAGTAATACCATGATTATATCTAAAAATAGTATTTTTTATATTATCAAATATTCAGTCTATATTACAATTTCTCCCATTGCCTTTTTAAGAAGAGTTGGCTTGTTTGAATAAGGATACAAACAACAGCCACACATTGTATTTGGTTGATATGTCACATAAAACTTTCTAATTTATAGCTTTCTCCTCCTCTGTTTTCCCTGTCTACAATTTATTTGTTGAAGAAATCAGGTTGTTTGTCCTGTGGAGTTTTCCATGTTATAGATTTTGTAGATCACATCAAGAGCTTGGGACTCTAAGTGCCCCCTCCTGTTCTCCATATTTCCTGTAATTTGGCAGTTAGATATTGAGACACATGAGATTTAAGTTGGATTTTTTTTCTTTTAACCAGGAAGGCTTCATGGGTGGCATTTTGTCCTGCCATTGGGAGACATCCCATGTCCCTTTTTGTATAGCATTGAGTCTGGTATTGTCAGTCCATCTATTAGAAAGACCTCAGTCGCCCTCTCAGCTCATGGGTTTCACTGCCATTGATGATCATTGTCCAGACTCATTATTCCTTTAAGTGATATTCTAATTCATTCTCTCATTCCTTCTTTATTGGCAGACATTATACTATAAAGAAAAATGTCCCTCATCCCTATTTGGTTTCCCTAAAGAAATAGTTTACACAGGCAAGGCAGGATAATGTTTTATTTTTTCCTTTTATTTATCAGTTTTTAAAATAGTGAGTTTGTTACGAGGCATCCCCCAAGAGCCCCCCCTTTTTTTTTAGTATCATTAAGAATTCATGTTTCTAGTTTAGTGGGTTTTATTCCACTTCAGTCATTATTATTTTTGTTGTTCAAATTTTTGTTTGTTTTGACAATGAAAGTACATGAAACTGACATAATCCTAAAGTTGAGAACTTGAAAAAAGAAGTTTTTATAAAGTAAAAGTTGCTGTAGGCACATTTTAAAGTAGGGCAATGGGGTTAGAGTTGGTGTGTCTCCTCAGTTTCTTTCAAGGCAGTTAATACCAGAACCTGGATTCACCAAAGACAAACCTTGCATCCACTGTGAGATAATAGTATGTGATGACTAGTTTATTTTTCTCAGTAGCTTCAAATCTAGTTGTTTTGTTGCAAGCTTCTAACTCATATTGTTTCAGATGTAAGGAATAAGGACATCAACTTTTTTCCTGCTTGGATTAAACTCCCTGGCCTTGACCATCCATTAAAAAACTGTTGAATAGTGACCTTTATTTGACGCTATTGCAAAGATGGTGAAAACCACAAAGCATTAGAGGTTCTAAAGTGCTTATTGACAAGCCCAAACTAGAATGACAACTGAATATCCAGAGGTATTTTTGCGTATGAGTGTTTGAAATGACAAACTTTCTTGGGGAATATAGCTCATCAGCAGCATGCAATCAATACTGTCTCTACTGAATTTTCTCATTAACAGCATGTGATTTGGGGAAGAAAAATATCTGGAAGGTTAAATCCAGATTGCAAAAGTTTAATTTCTGAGCCTGATATTTATGGCAAGATTTTTTAAAAGGTGAGGAAAACTCATTAATAGGCTATAATAGCTTGCCTGGATATTTTCTTATGACTGTCAGGATGTCATATAGTTTATGAAGAAAAGCCCAATCATTAAAGACACCTTAAATGGTTTTAGTAAATTATGTTTTCTATTGCTTTTAATGATTGATGTAAATCTGGTCTCATTTCCTTTAGGTCACTGGCACGATAAAGCCATAATCTGTTTGTAGTTGAGTGCAGAGAAGAATTTCCAAAGCCTGTGGTTTCCCAGGGGCTCTGAGAGGTTTGGGCACACTGGATTCTATGTGTCACAACTGTTTTTCAACAAGTCAAATGGATTTATTCTGCACCATCTCATTGATTCCTATGCATCCCAACTTGGAGATGTGGACCAAGTATTCTTGTTCTCCCTCACTTTCCATTGAGAAACAACATCTTTCTGTCAAAAGTCAGTTACATGGGAATGAGTTTGGTTCAAACACAACCACCTCTGACATTGAAGGACATAAAACATATATTGCAACAATAATGAACTTTATGATAAAACTGAGGGAAAAAATGTCTCCATGCTAAATGGAGATAAAATGACCTTTGTAGGCAGTAAACACTTTTGCCACTTAATTCCTCAGGTGCTCTAGAATTTTAAAGTCTTAGTTGCTTCCCCACTCCCCATGTCCCTGCAGGTTTTCCCTCCAGGGCACTTCCACAGTGAGCAACACATTTCTACCACCATATCGGGCTAGATCCATTTGGAAACAACCTCATGTACTCTTCCTCTACCTGGTTGGCACAGGGTCCTTTAACGGGGCCAAGGTGTCTGGCTAGCTTGGCTGGGATTACCACTCATCTCTGCATATACTCCCACATTCTCCCTTTTCTCTCCCATTTTCCACTGGCACCTGTTTGCTCTGTAAGATACAGCCATCAGCTATATAAGGAGGGATAATCACAGTAGGAGGGATGCAGGTTTTCTTTTTTAGCACGTTCCAATGAATTCCTTTGTTGGGACACCCATTTGGGACAATGTATCCCAGTGAGGTTGCCTTGTTACTTCTAATGCTGAATTTGTACCTGAGCACATTCTTTGTTTTATAACTGCACTTGCTTTACAAGGAGACAAGCAGACAAGCCTGCATGGTTTACCTTTGGAGCTGGAAATTTGTCTTCCAATCTTGTTCTTTTTTTGTTTTGGAGAAGGTGACAATGCTGGCATTATGAAGGTCCAATATATTCCTTTGGGAATAAATTAGGAATCATATAGAATGTCAGTTTGCATTGTGGTTGAGTTTATTCACTTTCTATCTGGGCAACCTATAGAACAGAAAATACTACAGAATTTCACAAATGAGAGTAATAATAATGAGGATGATTACTGAGCTGGGACAAAAGACTGCTGTTGTAATAGGATTTTCTTAGTTTCCCAACCTATTTTTATAAATAGTGTGGCAAGAGGCCACATAACAGGTAAGTTTAAAAACATCCATTGAATGAATGATTACCTTCAAAGAGACCAAATGACTCTCAGGGTGCATAACACTTAATGTTTACCAATCTATCACAGGACCAGTTTAGTGGTGAGAGTAACTATTCTCTTTATGTGTGTATTCTTCTCACAGGGGGCAGCACCATTTCTTGTCTGTGCCACCTCTGGTACAACTGTGCTGGGAGCCTTCGATCCTCTAGATGAAATAGCTGATATTTGCGAGAGGCATGGCCTCTGGCTTCATGTGGATGTAAGTTCATCTATGTGCACACATCTATTTAACTTTCTAGTCTTTCATAGCTTTGGTATAGAATTTTTCATGTTCTCAGAATCTGTATGTGAAGCCCCCTCTACTTTTATTTGTGTATGTTTCTAATTTAGGGAAATAAGTATGTCATTTTCTCTAAGGTATAAAGAAAATTCCAAGACTTCATGCAAATTTTGTATTAGTTTTCTGGATTCCATTTTATTTTCTCCTCTCTTGTGGACCAAATTCTTTGGTCCCTGAATCTACTGTCACTGAAGCAGTGTGTATAGGACACATTTTGGACTAGGGAGCCAAGGGGCTTTGATTTTGGATTCTAATATGCCTCTTCATTGTGATCTTAGCCCTTGGACGTCAGTTTCTTCATTTGTAAAGAGGGAGATGGTGGATGTGGTCTGCAAACTATCTTCTAGCTCTAAAATGATATGATTCCAATCAGCTGGAAAATGCAAAAATGTACATTAACTAATTGTGTGCTATAATTAAAGCAAGTTTTATCTGGGTCTGTCAGATAATTATTTAAGAGGGGTTAGGATAACATATTGTTCAGAATTTCTAACTTAGAGAATTGACTTTTTTTTTCTAATTAATTTTATAAGTCCTGGGGTTCTTCATAGTAATTTTTTTCATAAAGGTAACTTTTAAAATTCTGCTTATCCAGGGTTAAAATGTTAACTGCAGCCAGTTATGATTGCTTGTTAAACATTTTAGTTTTCTTTTCTCTTCTTTTTTCTTTTTTCTATCTTTCTTTCTTTCTTTCTTTCTTTCTTTTTCTGTGAAACCGGGAGGTAATTAGTTTCATTCTAACCAAGAAAAGGGATGAACATGCTATTAGGGAAATTTCCTCCAGTGGGCAAGTGGTTCAGATCCTCCTTATGAGAAGAGATATTTTTTGCCTTGCTGAACAGAAGGTAACTGAGCTTTTGAGGGGTATACCTACACATAATTTTGTAGTTTGGATGATTTTATGCATTCAAGGTAAAGTGTCCCTGATATGATTCAAGGTTTACGTTAAATGCATGCTAATATTTGGTAAAAGTAGTAGTAGTACAAAGCCCACTGGTGTTATTGACTCTACTGGAATGCCAATGGCAATATTTCAAGTAGATCATTTGTGACTTCTTTAACTGGGATTTTAATATCTGTATCTGTTCACATTCAACTTATATTTCATTGATTTTTATAGACTTAGGAGCACACTAATACATTATATCCTAAACGATAATATGAAGTGAGCACATTTATAACTGTGGAAATAAGAGGAAAAATCAAATACATCAGCAGGTATACTTAAATATTCTACTCTCATAAAAGAAACATAAAATATGGATTATGTAGTTGATATGAAACAGAGAAAAGTAAATAGTATATGTAAAACAGAGTTACTACAGCAATTTCTAAATTAGGAATGATATTAAGAGATTTATGGAACTTAGAGAGAATTGTAACTTATAAGTATGAATGAAAACATCTCTAGGTTCTCTAAAAATTAAAGATTTCATATTTGAAGAAAACATTTTTTAAAGGAAACATTTAAGCCACTCCAAATTATTCTATTTGTGCGTAGTAGGCATCTGGAAAATGCCTACAGAATTAGATCAAATTTGACAGCAGCCTATCTGACCTGTAAAGACAGTGTTCACCTGTCTGTGGTATTGTAAATGTCAAGTGGATAAAATGTTATTAATATTACAGGAACATCTAGCTTATCTTGAAGAAACTTCTTACATCATTGGTGGTTTATTTTTTAAAAATAAAATGTTAACAAAATTGCAGTAATTGCTTTGACCTGTTGGAAATCTTCTAAAGGAATCTTCTATAAAGATCTTTAAAAATATTAAAAACTGATATTTACTTTATCTCATTTTGAAAGTGAAATTATGATTACTTGTTCTTCTGGGTTTTCCATAAAACCAAGTTGCCCTGCATACATACTATATTTTAATCTAAGATGCACTTTTAAAAAATATTTTTAATATCTGAAATTGGCATTGTGATGTCATTTTTTTCTTTCTTAGTGATATACAAAAAATGGTGAATATTATATTTGATGATGTCTTAAATTTGGTTAATTATAGTGCATTTTTAAACAACTAAATAAGAAAAACTTTAGTTTTGCCTTCTTTTGCCTTCAGTACCATTCTTTCATGAGAGCAAATGGCATTTTAGCCTCTGCCTTGGACGAGAATGTCAGGTCTGGTCCAGTTATTATTTGAAGCAGAGGCTGTGGCTTCTGAGAAGCCTCACATTCTCAGCAAAGCTTCCCGATCTCTTACCCACTCTTCATGCCAAGTCTAAGAGAAGGCAGTAGTAACATTGTGTTTAAAATCACTGGCTTTTCATAAAAAAGAATGAAATCCTGTCATTTGCAACAATATGGATAGAACTAAAGAAGGTTATGTTAAGTGAAATAAGCCAGGTACAGAAAGACAAATCTCACATGTTCTCACTCATATGTGGTAGCTAAATATTAAAAACAATTGATCTCATGAAGACAGAGAGTAGAATGATGGTTACCAGAGGCTGGGAAGGGTAGCAGGCAGCAGGGAATAAAGTGGGGATGGTTAATGGGTGCAAGAATATAGTTAGATAATTAGATAGAATGAATAATCTTTAATAGCACAACAAAGTTGTGCTTATAGTCAATAATAAGTTAGAGTATACTTTAAAATAACTAAAAGAGTGGAATTTGAATGTTCCTAACACAAAGAAATGATAAATGCTTGGGGTGATGGATACCCCAATTGCCTTGATTTAATTATTATATATTGTATATACCTGTATCAAAACATCATATGTACCCTATAAATATTTACTACTATTATGTATCCATAACAAAAAAATAAAAAAATTTAAGAATAAGTAAATAAAAGAAAAATAAAATTATGGGCTTTAGAAGCTACCAAATCTTATTTCCACTTCTGCTTCCACCTCCCTTTCAGGATTGGTTCTACTATTAATTTATTAAATAATTAATTAAAAAGAAAAAATATGTCAAATGGTTTACCATGATGCCTAGTATATGATAATGACAGTCCTTATTAAGATGGAAAATCAAGTTTCTTGATCATTTAGATGATTGGTTTAATATTTTTGCATGTTCTGGAGTTAGGAACTTAGCAAGTAAAGCAAATTGAAGTAGGACATTGACATCAGAGGTATGTTTTTTTTTTTCTTTTTAGAAGAATAAATTTGTGGATAAGCTGTCCTTAACCCTGTCAAATCACTTTGTAAACCAGTGAACGAATGCTTTGAAAGAATTAATGTGACTTTAAAATTTAAATCCAGCTCACTAGGATGGGAAGAATACTCTTTCAAAGAGGAAGAGGAGGCAGAGGGTAGTGCAGGGGACATGACGGAGTAGAAGTCAGGGTATGGGGCAGGTGGAAGGAGTGAGAGAGTAAATGGGTGTGGCTGAGTCCTATTAACTAATCTTTCCCCTAGTTGTCACTGGTAGGTTCTCAGTGAGGTTGGGGGCTGAAAGAATTGAGAAAGGCAGGCAACTTAGCATTTACAGTGTGTGATGAAAGTAAAAAAACCTAATGTAAGTCATCTTAATGTTTGAGAGAATCAAGATCTCAAAATCCAGATCTGGGATCCTCAGTGGTAAGGCTAGAATAAAATTTTCCTCAATGCTGAAGGCAGTTGCCTTTGCAGCCCTGCCTTAGTGGCATGTGGTGTGTTGTGAATCCCAGTGGGGGAGAGAGTGCAGCAAGAAGGGAACTTGACTGGCAACTCCAAGTCATCAGTCCTATACCTGGGAACCTTGGGGATTTGCACACACACCAACCTTGAGAAACATCAGAACTCGCAAGCCCTTGGGGACTCCACCATGTTGCTGGAGACGCTAGTCCATGGGAATCAAGGCTGGTGCTAAGGTGAGGCATGTGGGGTTCCTAAGGCTTATATTTAAAGAAGTATTCACTTTGGGGCTATGCAAGAGTCCAACTCTGAGAGTGAGCTCCTCTTTAAATTGTGCACCCTAGTGACTCATTCGCCTCACACTAGTCTCAGCTCTGAATGAGAGAGTTGTTTTTAAATGAGATGTAAGGCTACAAACTGGCTTGTGCTGTACTTTCTCTTTATTGGTTACCAGTGGTCCCAGTTTTTGTAGTACTCTGAGGATCATGAAGATGTTTCATTTCCTTTACCTTCTATGTCTGTGGGGCATACAATCATTGCACTTCTTTCTACATAATATTGGTGTCTACCTATCTTTTAAAATTCTATAACCCAAAATAGGATAGCCTTTGCCTATACCTTAGGCAACTCCTAAACTTACCTACTTCATAAAGCATTTCCGTCACCCTCGATTTGCCACACCGTACTCCCCAATTTGGTCAAATTGTCATCTTCCTTAAGTCATGATGTTATGAAAAGAGAATGGGCTTTGAATCTGAGTCTTATTTTTATTACCTGTGAGACCTTGGACAATTTACCTAATACCTTAGTTTATGTATTAAAAATGGAGGTGAAAATCACTCCATTCTCAGTGGGATTTGTAAGGGTAAAATAAACAAGGAAAGCATTTAATATAGCCCAAGATATTCTCCTCAGATTCTCTCAGGGGAGTCATCCTTCATAGTCCTACAAATTAATATTTAGAAGTCTGCTCAGTTTTCAAGGAGCAAACTGACATTTGTATTTCCTACATTGATTCCCCCTTCCTTCCCTCCAGACTTGTTGACTGTGGGATTTCCTTTCTTCTCAACTCCTCTCTCCTTTGCTCATAAAATTTATCTCTTTAATGAATAACTTCCTTATGTCCCAAGCTTCCTCTCTCACTCTTCCATGTTTGATTTGCAAATATTTCTGAAAGACATTTGGCTAAAAGGATTTAATTTTTCATTAACAGGAGATTTTTCTAGCTAGTCCACCCTAGTTGGCCTTCTACCCACCTTGACAATCATATGCTTCATTCATTATATAGAATGTCAGCCCATGTCTCATCACACAGTGTGAATGGCAAAATGGCAACATTGTGAAGATGTTGTCAGTTATAGAGTCTAAGCTTCAATAGGACATGGACTTTTAACCTATTTTCATCCACACACAGCTCAACTGGTTAATATCCCAATTTCTTTATGATGTGTGAATTTAAATTCTAAGGGTCAATTGGGGGTCCATCAATTGTGATGAGGTTCTGGTTGCCTGAGTTGAGTCAGTCATCAAAATTTCCTAGAGTACAAATTAGTTAATATGACATAAAACAAAGTATCAGATAACACAGATTGAGATTGCCACTGTGGGTTTTCTATGACAACCTGCTGGAAAACAAAATTGAAATAACATTGTTTTGATTATATAACTATCTCAACAGGCTTCTTGGGGTGGCTCAGCTTTGATGTCAAGGAAGCATCGCAAGCTTCTCCATGGCATCCACAGGTAAATGTAGATTCCCAGGCTACAGCTGACTTTTATTTAGGCAAAGGGATCTCTTTGGACATTGATCATCCAAGTAATATTTTGAAAATAGGCAAAAACAAAGTAATAGTTTTGCTTAAACAAACAAACAAAAAAAAGAAAAAGAAAAAGAAAAAACCCTCCAAATTCACCAAACCACTCAGACAAGTAAATTTTGCAGAATGGTAACTTATATATGAGTACTGAATGTGGATCCTCCTAATGGTAGTGTTTTTTTCTGTAGAAATTAATTGACTCCTCTCCCTATTTTGTTTTTTTTTTTTTTTCCTCTTTGTTTAACACAATAGGGCTGACTCTGTGGCCTGGAACCCACACAAGATGCTGATGGCTGGAATCCAGTGCTGTGCTCTCCTCGTGAAAGACAAATCCGTGAGTTTTCCTCTTATGGTCCTTAGACACTGAGGGTGTTAAATTGCCATGTTTGCGGAGGACTCCATTTTTGCCTGTCCTTTGGTGACTTGGGCCAGATGTAGATGAAGGTCTTTGGAAAGTGTTGATGGTCTCCAAATGAAAGATAAATAATCCCAGAAAAAAGATTTAGTGTTTCTGCTCAGGTAATTTTGTGGATTTGATTTAGGAATTATATAATCTCATTAGTTACAGCAAAATGGTCTCTCTCGCCCTCATTTGGATTATATTTTAAAACTCAGTTTTAAACATTGCCAAGATTTTTTTCTCCTTGATTAAGTCTGGGATTTAAGTTATCTTGAAACTTCTGCTCACTGAGAAAGTGGAACAGATGTGCGTCATACATTAAATTGAATGCTTAATATGCTTAGCTAGAGCTTAACAGCCCGTTTATATGGGAAGATGTTAGTGCAGGGCTGATCATCGAACACTGATTTATTAAGGGATTGCTTGTCTCAAGTGGTTGGTACATAGCTTCTTTTGGAACATGGGGGAGAGTTAAAAACTAGTCTGGATTACTATGAAGCAAGTGGGAAAAAAGTTGTTGAGGTTTCTCTTGGCCAGAAGCATAAACTCTGTTTTCCATGGGTTAAATCAGGATCCTTGTGGGAAGTGGCCCAGGCTGGGAAGTGCTACTTCATTCTTAGAAATGCCTCCTCAAGATCTGTGTTCAGCATGTGGGTGATCTTTCTCAGCCATCTGTTTACATTTTTTTTCTTAGGGGACTCCCTTTGCCAATGCTAAAGTCATTTTCTGTTTTTAAGGAATTTTATTTCAAATGAAAACCATATTTAAAACTTGAAACCTAGTCTTGCATGTGTAGATATTTACAACTCTTCTTTTTAAAAAAAAATTATGATATTTGTATGTTAGTACCCTGTGTGTTTTGACATGACCAAACAGAATGCCCATCAGAAATAGATTTTGCATCTGTAGAAATAGACACTCTCAGGAATATGAATCAGTTCCTTAGTATTTTATTAGGTTGGCTATAGCTGAATATAACCAATATAATTTAATGGTTTTAATTTAAGTTTTAAAATTGTGTTGTGGCTGTATTTACAGCTGAAAGGTAGTTTAGGGTTACTGTTTCATTGGTGACCCAAAGAACATGATCAACTTGCCCACAGGTATGTATTTAGGGCATGACAGAGATAGGAGTAAATTAAAGGAGTTGTTGGTCTAAACATAGGAACAAAAACGCATCCAGCATCCTTTATGTGCCAGGCAGTTTACATTTGCTTTCTTCCTAATCAGCCAATCTGAATGACAAACTCATCTGTTGGTGTGATGCTCTCAAGAGTGGAAAAATTTAGAGCAAAAATTTTATGACTACTCTGTTAAATAACTTCTTAGCTTGGATTCACTTTTTCTTGTTGAATGATATCTGAGTGATTTAGCCAAGAATTGATTTACATTTATGTACTTGAGGCAATTTAAATTTTTCTGGATCATATAACTCCTTAACAGGGGTTAAAATTTTATGTTTTTAAAATAATTCATTCTTGTATCTCGATGACAACAATAATACCCATGTATACTCTCATGGCAGGAATTAAGAGGTTAGGAGAATTGCATTCACTGTGCAAACAATTGTGCACTTTCAGAAAATTGTCTTTTTTTGATGAAAGGACTGTTTTTAATTTAAATGGAATAGAAAGCTGAACCATGAGAAATGAGATACGGCAATCAGTTTTGTGTTGGCGGTTCTCTGTTTTGTACTTGTTTTCTGATTCCATTGTTCTCTTTCATAATCATTCATTCATTCTTTCAATCAGTACTAACTGATCTATGTAGGTCAAGCACTGTGCTGATTCTAGACTTACAGCAGTGAACAAGACAGACATACTCCCCATAGTCAAAGAGTTTATAATCTCACAGAGAAGACAATGAACAAAAATGTAAAATTTAATTCTTTACTTGCTGCACCAAAGAATAAGTGTACCAAATACTATCAGATCCTGTTGATTGTAAAGTCAACCACCATTTCTACCTCCTTTTCTTGCCCAACTCCCAATACTCACCTAACCAGCCTCCCTTGTGGCCACTATAAGACGCAGCTCTGGTGAATGTGATGAGAAAGATTTTACTCTGTGACAGAGGTGATGTACACAAGAGAACATTCTTCCCCCATTGTTCTGCTTT
Source organism: Lemur catta (assembly GCF_020740605.2). Classification (NCBI taxonomy): domain Eukaryota; kingdom Metazoa; phylum Chordata; class Mammalia; order Primates; family Lemuridae; genus Lemur; species Lemur catta. The sequence continues at coordinate 150,595,499 of NC_059128.1, forward strand.
GATTGAAGTTATGTCAGAACATGATGCATGGATCTCTGACAGCCACCTTGCTGCCATAATGCAGTGACCCTAAATTTAAAAATGAACATGCACAGAATGGCAGAACAGACAAGGGAAAGTCTTGGTCTTGGATAATGATTTTGAAATGTTGCCTCAATGCTGAAAGTGCCTAATTCTGGACTTTTTGTGATATGAGGTAATTAAAATTAAATGTTTTTATTGTGAAATCCTCTCCATTGGGTAATCTGTTTCTTGCAGCCAATGCACCCCTATCTGATACAGAGAAGGATATGGGACTTTGAGAATACATAGCAGGAAAACCTAAGATGTACCAGGTGGAAGGAACAGCATGTAAAAATTCTCTAAGAAAGGAAGTTCCCCCCTTTTTTTTTTAATTTTAGAAACTGAAAGAAGTCTATTGCAGCTGAAACACAGAGAATAATGTGAAGACTGACATAGGCTAAGACTACAGGATTAAGCAGTGGGTAGATCGTGTAGAGACCATCCTAGTGGTATTAGACTTGATCTTCAGAACAGCGGAAGAACATTAAAACTAGGGAGTAATTTGAAAAGATTTTCATTTAAGACAATGAATGGGAGGGGAGAAAGAATGGAAGCAAGAGTAAGAAAATGTTTTGCGGTATCTAAGCAAGAGTTGATGGCAAGGGAGATGGGAAATTGTGAAACTGAAGATATATTATAGTTTAGCTGCCAGCTAGACAGGGCTGAATTACTCATTGTCTGTGGGAAATAAGGGAGAAGTAGGTGTCATGGTTGAGACTCTGCTTACTAATACAGCAGCTGTGTGAATGGTCTTATTTAGGGAGTGGAGATCACTGGGGGAGGAGAAGAGTTGAGAGTGAAATATCTTTATTTTAGCGTGGCTTAAACTAAACTCAAGATTCCCATGAGATATTCAGTGAGGGGTCATGTAGGCTGTTGACATATGGATCCAAATCTAGGAAAAGAGGCCTGGGCTGGAAAAGTCTTTAAGGAATTTTTGACATATAGATGATACCTAGGTCATAGGATTAGATTGGATGCCTTGGGAGGAACTGTGGAATGAGAAGAAAAGAAAGCCTAGACCTTAGACCTAAAGAACTTCAGAGTCTAAAGGTTGGATAGAAGAGAAGTAGCTCCCTGTGCAGGCTGAGTCAGAATGGCCGGAGAGGCAGCGGAAAGACCTGGAAAGAGTGATGCCAACCAAAGTGAGAAGAGAGCATGTAGAGGAAAAAAGTAGTCTATTTCGACCCATCACAGGGGTCACAGCTGACATTCCTATATCAAAAGACAGTTTAAGAAGAGAAAAGCGTAACAAATTTATTTAGCCAACGTTTCACATGACATGGGAACTTTCAAAAATGTAGACTCAAAGACCCAGGAAAACTGTATTTTTATGGATGGTTGTGCAGACGTGTGATTGAAGGACAAAAGGGTCTCCTCTAATGACAATAAACAGTGGGGGTGCTCAACAAGGCCCGTTTGTTCACCTTCTTCTTGGTCTCTGGGTATAGGGCAACCCCTCTGGAAGGAGGATCTTAGGACGTCCTTTTAGGGGAAGTAGGTCAGAGAATATTTTATGACCATGCATCAGGGAAGGAAGGTGAAAGAGGGTCAGAGAATGACCTCCAAGGTACTATATTTTGGGATAGTGTTTTCTGAGTCCCACAGAACATGAGGAGTGTGAATAGCTTTCATTCTTCATGTGACAGCTTAAATGTCACATTCTCAAGGAAGAGTCTCCAGACTTACCAAGGTAATGGGCACCTCCCCATTATTCTTTCTCAGGCTCTGTTCCCTCCTCCAAAATGTTTACAGTTACACTATTTATAATTATAATTTCTCATGTAACATCATTCCCCCCACACTAGAATGTAAGCTACATGAAGAGAAAGACTATGTCATTGTATTCACCACTTTGTCCCCAGTGCCTAGCCAAGTATTCATTCAAAAAGGAAAAAAAAAACTAATATGCATTCAAAAACTTAGTGATTAACTAAATACATTAAAAGTCCTCAGAAATATCTGCCTTCATGTCAGCAACAACTAAGAGTTTTCAATTTTTCCCTTGCCCGAAATTATTCCTTTGAGAACTCTGAGATACAATGATTAAAATTATGCTTGAACTCTATTGCCTAACACAGGGCTTGTATTAGGACAGTAATTGATGAATAGTGATTTTAATTTGGACTAACATCTCCTGTTGATGTAAGAGGATAACTCTAGTTAAAAGCAAACAAATTACTTAATAAATATTACTGCTGTTAAAGGAAAACTAATTCCCTAATTTGTACCCTGAAAGCCCTGACATTCACAATGATGTTTTTCTGATTGGCTGGTAGTGTTTCCATTTTTATTTCCTGTATTAGTAAAGAGGACTGCTTCAGAAACAAAGTATAGCTATTGCTCTGGAAGTTGTACTATCATCAACCCTCTTTGCATCTTAGAATTAAAAAGAAAATCAGAAATTAAAAAAAAATCTGTGATTATAAATAGGTTGACTTCAGATGTAAACGTAAATGTTGGATCTACGTGGGTGTTTTGGATCAAAGACAGTTTTGATGCTTTGATCTAAAATAAAGAGCATTATATCCTAAGAATCAGTTGCATAGAGAGAGAAAATTCTAGTATCAGCTTTTTAATTTTTAGTGTTTATTAGAAAGACTGTTTTAGTCAAAAAAACCCAACGGATACATGAGAACAGGAAACATGCTAATCAGGCTTTTCAACTGTAGATTATTCCCCTCTATTTATACCTATCATTATCATCCCATTTCAATTTACAAAGCCTTCCTGTTGAACCTAGAAGCTGCAGAGAAGTCAAGTGAAATATTTTTTTTTAAGAAAGATCATGTTGACACTATGGATTTTTAAAAATCGTGTCCATTTTTATATTTTTATTTCAGAAGTAATTCATGTTATCATAGATGAATCATAAAATTCAGATAAAGAGAAAGATGAAGAAAAAGGAACATAGAATATTAACACTTGGCCTTTTATATATTTCCCTATGCATACATACATTTAAATGTATACATAGGCACTGTACCTAATCTACAAAATTTGTAGGACATTTTGCTTTTAGCATGCATTTTCTATTTAACAGAACTGTGAACAGTTTTTCGTCTCAATATGCATTCTATTCAGTTTTTAATAGCTGCATAATATCCTGTCTTTGTGAAACAGTATAATTAACTTGGCCAACCCCTTATTACTGGCTAATTAGATGATTTTAATTTTTGGCTGTTACAAATTTGGTTGCCGTCTTTGAGGCTAAATTTTGTGTCCATCCTTTAGTCTTCCTTTAGGATAAATTCCCAGAAATGGAAGAATTATGGCTAGCTTTCTACTGGTTTCCTAATTTTTCTTCAAATAATTGTTTACATTCTCACTAGCAGAGTATGAGGGTGTGTTTGTGTGTGTGTGTGTGTGTGTGTGTGTGTGTGTGTGTGTTTGTGTTTTAGCCTTTTATATATCGCAGGGATATTTAGTTTCATCAATTTGATAGGCAATACATTTGTACACTTAAAAACATAGATGCAAACATTTTCCCTCTAATTTTACCTATTGGTATTTTATACCTCCTTCTCAGGGATCTTCTTTGGCTCGGGTTATTGACATTCAATTCCAGGCTACCTAGGTTTTAAATATGAGGCCTTGGAGATAAGCTTGCATTTTTTTTCTTTTTATCTTTATTTTAGAGGAAGCTCAGGATGTAGACCCAATTCTTCTTTAAGAGGAGTAGCCGGAAGAAGAGGAGTAGGATATTCATTCAATATGTAGTCAATGAGGATGTGCTATGGGCCACACACTGTGATGCAAAAAAAATAAAAAAGAAAAAGGAGCCTAGTGTCATTTCCCATTGTGGTTCCCACAGGGAAAAGCAAAGAATTTTTGCTGGAATACTACACCTGAGAAATGAGTCACTTCTCAGCCCCATTCTCATTTCTAATTTGAATGATAATTGATACTGCAAATAATAACTGTTACAAGCCATTTAAAAAACTGTGCAAGAAGAGAAAATATATTTTTTTATCAGAGAAACTGGAGCAAATCGTATCTGCTTCTGTGAGGATTTCTTTTTCAGTTGCTGCTTTTCTTCATAGAGTTCCCATGGAAGTGCCATTAGGTGGTTTGAAAATATTAAACAATCTGATCATCAAAGAAATCTTTTTCTTTCATGCCAGAGAGCACTCACACTTTCTGTATACATGTACATTATAAATTTCTTTAGAATGACAGCCTCCTACCTAATGTAGCAGAAAAGGTGAAGGTGGATGTTTAAAACTGATTGGAAAAGGGAAGCATCTGACTCGTAGGAGAGATATCAATCTCTTGTGCTTGGTGCTACCAAAACCATTCTCTATATCTTGAGTGTTCTTGCTTGAGCTGAGAAAATTCTTCCCAGACCTTTGAGTAAGGCTGAGAATTACATCACGCCGACAGAAATCATTAAATGCATGATTAGTAAATATCCCTTTTCTTTTTTAATTGCTGTGCTTCTAAAATTACAATAAGCAACAGTTAATTTTTTTCATGAGGCTTTTGGAAATTTTGTGTATATGTGGGTGCATGATATTTAAAAAAATGATGTTGCCAGGAATAACATTTCTGTCATTTCTGCTTTCCTTCTCTATGGCGTAAAGGAATATAATAATGTTATTAATAGAATCTCATGTGTTCAAAATCCATCATATATTTCTCCATCAAACAAATCAATAAAATTGGGTTTTAGGATTTATTTCTTGGTATTATTATACCATTGCCATTAATTTTAACAAGGAAATCTTTACTTTGTTTTACATCTATGCTCCATATAGCTTAGCATATTAATTCTATTGCTGACTATAGCTCTAAGAGATGTGTTATGATGTAATCATGATGGTACCACCTGATTTCCATTATTATTAATAGTTACCATCTAGTTGTAAATGTGCACAGGTCCTAATGTAGGGCTTGAGCAGGCCATCCTCAGAGCCCTTTCCACGGGTCTTGGAATCATCTATGTGGTAGACTGTGAGCTACTTGGGAACAGAATTGTCTTATTCACACTGTAGTCCCACTACTGAGTACAAACTCTGGCACTCAAAAACTGTTTCCTGAAGTAACTAAATTTGTATCTCTTTCCAATACCACCAAATGGTAATATGTTTTAAGTTTTGTTACCCACAGTGGGAAGTAATGTGTCCTTTATCATGCATCCTGATTTTTCAAGTCTCAAGGAGTGTCCCTTCTTGCCAGTACACAGGGATTTTTTTTGATAGGGTATGGAAATTATTGTTTGTGCTATCCATATGGTTTAATACATCCATTACCTCCTTGCATCCCATCTCATGCTGGCACTTAAAAAATCTTTACTCTAGGCTGTGCCAACATTTGGCCTTTTATCTACATGCCTTAGAGACCAATAATAAATCAGTGACTCATGCTTTCCTTTTTCAGAAACCATATTGTCTTTCCCCTAGGAAGTTATTTTTGTTTTAGTGTCTAACGATGCTGTTCTTTATTGGAGACTGGACAAGCGGAAGACATACTTGCTTTTCTAAGGTTCCCTGGGTCCTCTCTTGACCCCTTCTAATGAACAGGATGACATTCACAATCTGCCAGTTTGCTGGCAATGGCTGTTAGTAATATTGGATCCAGCATCTTGGCCAACCGTTTCCCAATTTCATCCTTGAGTTCCTTCAAAACCCTTGGGTGACTGCCACCTGGTCCTACTGATTAAACTACATTTATTTCGTCAGTTTGGCTCAGATGAGTTAGGTTTCTGCCCACTATTGGGTTTTATATTTTTTGCCTGTTTCTGGAGAACCCTGAGGGTGTGGGGAATCTCTCTAATGCCCTTCCAGGGAAAGAATTCACTCATCTTGGCAGTCAGCCCATTTCAGTATAAAACTTCAAATTTTGCTTCTCTGCCAGTCTCACAGAAGACCAAAAAAAAAAAAAAAAAAAGGAATTCTATCTTTGTGTCTTTTTGTCATCTTTGATTTGACAAAATCCAGTAGTTGAAATATATCCCAGAGAGAGGCTTCTATTTACAGACTGAATTTTTTCCACTCTACCTCGTAACAAAACTGATTAGGGTTCCATAATATAGGAAGATTATATAAATTAAAATCTAAAATAAAAGAAACATAAGGGTAAGGGCATAAAAAGAAACCTGGAATGAATGTAATGAAAAAAAATTATGCCATAATTAGTGGGCTACACCTGTCTCAGTGGGTAGGCTAAAATTTGGTTTTAGCATTTTTAAAGGATTCCAAGCATCTGCCTTTTTTCCCTTTTATTTTACTATTAGCTTGCGGCAACAAAGCCTTCTCTTCTATTACTACTCTCTGGTATGTTACTTGAGGCTCTTTTAACTTCTTGCAGTATATCATTCCATTTGTTTTTCTTTGTACAATTCTACTTGTCATATTGGTTTTTTTACAAGGAAGATTTCTAAAAGCCTACCTAATACTCCTAATTAGGCTTTCTAGCCTTTTTGTTTCAAGGCAAAAAAATTTCAGGGAGTCAATTTTTTTCTGGATTTTTTTCTTGCATGGTAATTCAAAGTGTTCAACACAAATACATGTGAATAAAAGAAGTGTTCTAATTTTGTAACTAAACCAGAAATGGTAAATGTAAATTTATTTCATATAGATTTTTAGTAATTGTACTTAAATACTAATTTGTACAGAAATTGTTGGTGGCATATAATAAAGAAATTAATTATGATGTGGGTAGAAAAATGAAAACTCTATAAAATAGCAAACTTATCTTTTAGGTAAGGATCCCAATGCCTACAGAAGCAATATCAGAAAACAAAAGTGGTACCCTGGTCTTGAACCTCTTGCTTCCAAGATGTGAAGGTGCATATAATTTATGCAAATAAGCACATGTGCATGCATCCTCATCCAGCAAACATACTTGCTTTTAGGTCATTATAATGTTGATGGAAAATTATAATTAAGAGAGTTTTGTTAATTGCAAAAAGAACTCAATATATTCCCTAGTAGTTCATTCTGAAGGCTGCTTAGGAGTTTGGAAATTGTTGGCTTTTCTTTAAAATTAAAAATTATTATTAAATATAAGATTGATATGAAAGCATGCATAAAATATAAATGACCAGCTTAATTTTTATAACATGAATAAGAAGGTCATTTCCACACAGATTAAAACTAAAAAGAGCCAGAAACCCAGAAATACTAGAAATACTCCATATGTTCCTTCTTAATATTGAATTTCTTGCATTTCTTATTAGTTTTGTTCTATAGTTACACATTCCCAAATCATAAAATTTATTTTTCCCTTTTTGAATTTTATATAAATGGTATTATACAGCATGTATTTTCTTGTGTTTGGAATTTATTTGTTTTTGCTCAAGCTTATTCTGTGTTTTTAAGATTTATCATGCTGTGGCATGATCTGATTATTTATTTTCAGTCTTTTATACTATTTCATATGAATATATCACAATTTGTTTATCCATTCTATTGTTAGTAGGTATTTGAGTTATTCCAATTTTTGGCTTTTACCAAAATGTGCTATGAACATTTTTATGCACTTATTTTTTTTTGCTTGGTATAGCTCTAAGGTTCCATCTGAAATCATTTTCCTTCTTGAAGAGCATATTTAGGAATTTCTTAGTGGGTCAAATGGGAGCATAATCTGTTAGATTTTGCTTCCTTGAAAATGTCTTTATTTTTTCCGGAAAAAGAATACTGTCAGTAATTTTCTTTCAGTGCTTTGATGATGTATTTCCCTTTTCATTTTAATTTCTTAAAAATTTTATTATTAACATTTATTTATTTATTTTGGTTTTTGGTGTTGTGTGTAACACCTTGACTTCCACACTAGGAAAAAAAAAATGTTTTCCCCTGGGGCCACAGTATTTTATTAAAATAAAACAATCCTTTCTAATTTGTTATTTTTTACTATTTTCTATGCATAAGTTATATGCAATGCAATCCACATTTTTAGAATTAAATTGTCAATATTAATTGTAATAATAACATCAGCAAGTAAGATTTTCATGAACCAACTGCAGAGTTTTGCTTCACAAGGTCCCAGGCTCAAAACTAGCGTGAATTAACTACAACTCACATGGCAGTTAATGTGTTTAAATGTTCACTATTGAACTGTCATTTCTTTGATGGTAAAATGACTTTTGCTCTCTGGCTTCTTTTAAAATTTTCAAGCTTTATTTAACTTTCTGCTGTTTGACTATCATGTTCTAAATATGAATTTTGTTTAGTTTGCCTAGCTTTAGCTTCACTGGGCTTCTTAAGTCTGTGGATTTATATGCTTCATGTTTTGAAAATTATTTGTTTAATTATTGCATCTGCTTCCATTTTTCTCTTTTCCTGGCACTCCAATTAAATGTATATTAGACCTTATTCCTTTCTTTTTCCTCTTACTCTATTTTGTATGTTCCATAAGTTTTTCTTTCCATGTTTCATTGTGTACAATTTCTTCTGACCTATCTTGAAATTCACTAATTTTCTCTTTAGCTGTATCTAATCTGCTGTTAAATCCATCCCTTGAGTTCTTACTTTGTTAATGTCTTTCCAGTTTTATAATTTCTAATGGATTCTTTTTCACCTGTGGAATGTCTCTAGGTTTTTGTTGACAATTTTAAGATTAGCTTTTATCTCCCTGAACACTGTAAACATAAGATTTACAATCTGCCTCTGTTAACTTCAATATCTAGACTCCCTTTCCTGCTCTTACTATTGTTTCCTGGGTTTGTGATTCCTGGCTCTCATATTGTCTAGAAAGATACTTATAATCTTTAATGTTTTACTGAATATCTTATTTGAAAATTTGCTTGTAAGGATAATTAGAGACAATCAGAGGTGAAGTTATCTTTCTTCATGAGGGATTTTATCTTCATTCTTCTGGGCATTGGAGGGAATTAGAAGTTCAGGATCAATGCTTGAAATTTTTCTGGCTCTCCAGGGTATAACCTGTACCTCCATTTCAGGATGGAGATCTTTGGGTCCCAACGAGAGAATGGATTGCTTTACTAGCCTTGACCATGAACACCTTTGAACTCTATTCCCTGAAGCCCCTAGGATATCTGCTGGTGAGAAGAAATAATACACCAGGTCCCTATACTTGGTGACCACGGAACCTCAGTCCTAGTTTTCTCACCTCTCATCATTCTGGTTCTTTTCTGACTGTCCTCCCCAAGGCCTGAAAATGTCCTAGGGTAGAAACATCTATAGTTTACCTCCTTGGGCTCCATTTCTCTCATTGTACCTCCCTAGTTTATCCTTGTCTTGTTTAGGTCTGCTATGCTTTTCATTAGGAGCAATTTTTATATTTTGTTCCAGCATTTTTTATTGGCTTTAGTGGGAGAGTTTTCAATTCATCTAGTCCTTTATTAGTAGAATCAATATGTGCTGGACTTTGGATTTTTAATAATCAGATGCTGTTTGGTGCTGCCAGTGAGGATAAGCATTTGTTAATTTATTCATCCTTTCATTCAACATGCAAATATGTAAAGTCTAGTATGTGTTCAATGAATAAAACATGATCTTTAGCCTAAGTTAGCTCAAAGGCTAATAGGGGAAAGGGATTTTAAGGGAACAATTAATATATAATTGTTATATAGTAGAGTGAAAAGCAGGTGTTTGTGGAATGTGGATCAGATAAGATAACAATGCTAAAAAGACTGGTCAAGAAAACTTAGTTGTAGCAGATGTGCTCTTTAAAATATCAGATATGGATATTTTTCCATATTTAAAAAGTAATAAGTGATAACAGTAGCAAATAGAGTTAAGTATAATGAAGAACATAACAATTACTTGTAATCTACCAGCCAATGTTAAGTCATTTAAAATTTTCTTGATAGATGCATGTTAATATATTGATATGTATTTTGCTTCCATAACCAGCATCTTGCTTTCTTTACCCACTCCTACCCCTTCTTGTGATCTAAGAAACAGAGGCTACTTGGGATTATATAATCTTAAAAATATCTGTTTAATCATGGCCACCATTACCATGGCAACAGCTAATCCAGCACCCTGAGTCCAGCTCAGCAGTGTGCATTGTATGAAAGTCCATACATGTTTTAGAAACCTTTTTTCTACTGAAAAATTTATAATACTTCTTCCCCTACCCCAATTTTCATCCAGACACCTCTTACAACCATAGCTGTTCAGGTTATCAGTGATTTTGTTGAAAAGACAGGAAGTTAAACCTGTCTCCTTCAATCAGGAGATATTGGTACTTGGAAATCTCATCTGGCTATTTTTCTTGTGGAATTTTGTCATCTTTTCTTGACATACATTAAGTATTCATCTATAGAGAAAAGTTTCCAAGTGAAACTAGACTTTCATGTGAGCAAGTCATCCCATTAGATGCACCAGATGAGACCTGACATTGCACAAAATCTATATATCAACTAGAGGAAATATGAAATAGTCTAAAGTGAAAATAGCTTTTTTTAAAATATAAGGAATTTCAAAATTCTAATAGTGCATAAACTGGAATATAAAAAGTAGCGGAATGTTAATTAAGGTTCAGAAGATTCAGTAAGGCAGGATCTAACTCGATATTCCATTTCTACAATATTAATAGCTCCATTCACCATTCACTAGATTGAAGTGCTGTTGATTGTTTTGCCAAGTCCACATTGCTGTAATTATTAATATTATGGCTTCAGAGTATGTTTCATCTAGCAGGATAATTCTTCACTCTTACAAAATGGTTTATTCTCATCTGTTTACTCTTCTGAACAGTTTTTGAAAACTTTTTTTTTTTTTAAGTTTAAAAAACTGACACTGGGATTTTTGCTTAGGGTTATATATATTAAACCTATGAATTAACTTAAGAAGATTTAACGTCTTTGTATTATTTCCAGCTTTCCATCTAGGAACATTTATTCAGAGCTCTTTTATTTCACACAAAGCTTCTTTTTAACTTTTTGTTATGGGAAATTTCAAACATATACAAAAGCAGAGATGAACTCCCATGAACCCATCACTTGCCTTCAATAAAAATCAAATCACGGTCGATCCAGTTTCATAACTACCCCATCCTTCTCTTCCCTATATAACTAAAAAAAAAAAGAAACAGCCACAGACATCATTTTACCTGTAAGTATATTTCAGTTCCACAGAGTTTCAGTGGTTTTTCTCAGAGGACCTGCATTTATTTTGCTAGAGTTATTTATAAGTGTTTATATTTGTTAGTATCATTATGTACAGTGGATTTATATTTAAATTTTAGAAACTTCTAACTGCTAATGCTGGTATAGAGGAAACCTTTTAAAGTACTTACTTATATTTAACTACCAATTTCTTATTAGTTCTGAGAGCTTTAAAGCTATTCTCTTGCATTTTCTAAGAATATAATTATATCAGGATAAATTGTTATTTTGTTTTCTTTCTAATATCTAAGCTTTATGTCAATTATACTGCACTGATAGAATTTCCGAAAATATGTTCAGTAATAATAGTGAATAGAAAACATTCTTGTCTTTGTGATTTTATTGAAGTTGCCTTAAGGCATACATTCTTTATAAATCCTCTTGAGAAATTATCTCAGAATGAGTATTGAATTTTGCCATATTCCTTTCTATTATCTAATAAGGTGATTCTATCATTTTACTTCTTGAACAAAATTAAATATATGTTAATAGATTTTCTTCACTACTGATTAACCTCACTTTATTGCAGTAAATTTTGTTTTAATGTATTGACAGATGTGAATATTTAGATTTCTGCCTCTCCCTAGGTATGATTAATCTATTTTTTGTGCTTGTATGTTTTATCTTAGTTGGATTATATTTTGAGTGCCAGTTTTAAAATGTCTTCTTTGTTTTAAAATAATTACTATAGCATAGGAGTCATCAGTTTTTGGAAATGCTCAGGAAATTTAATCATAAAATTTTCTAGCTGAGAAATTTGAGGAAAGGTAATTTTTTGATTGTGTGCTCCTTTTCACATTTTTATTGAACTATTAAGAATTTCCTATTCTACTTGAGTCAATTTTAATAATATATTCTTTCAAATATTTCATATATTTTGCTAAAATTTTCAAACATATTAGCATATTATATGTCATTTCCTTGTCATTTTTATCTCATTTTTGTCCTATGTACCTGCCTGAAATCTTAATTTGTAAATTTGTTTTCTATTTTTTCCTGATTTAGCTGGCTTATCATTTTCTCGTCATGAGGAATCATTTCTTGTATTTATTTTCCAGTTCATACCCTTATTAAATTTACTCAATTTTTCTTCATTTTCTCCTGCTTTCTTTATAGTTTGGTTCTATAAGAATGATTTTTTACATTTGAGGGTAGTTTTGGCTCAGCTGCTTAAATTTTGTTGTGGAATGTTCTCATTTAAATTATTTTCCAATTAATCTATAATAACGGCATTAATTTATCCTTTGAGCAAAGAGATTTTAATCTTTCAAGACCTTAAGTTATGTTATGAAATTCTGGTTTGTTTTACTGTAGTCAGATAATGATCAGAAGGAAACCAGAGGTCAAAAGTGACACATTTTTACATTTTAAACTCCAAAGCTACTCTTGAGAGGCTATCTTATCTTCCACAAACCATTTTCTGTTCACACTCTCTTTCCCAAGTAGATAAATAGTCTTCAGAGTTGTGGAGAGGAGAAGAGAGTCTGAAGAGGAAGCAAGTGTTCAGTATGAACATGCAAACCTAGCCAATCAAGAAAGAATAGAAACTCCCTGTAGGGGTAGGGCTACATGGGCTCCTTCCTCTCTTGACTCAAGTTCTAGCTGAGATTCAGAATGTTGGGAAGCCTCCCCTTCCATCTCTCATGTCTATATGGTAAAGTAGAAACTAAGTAGAGCTGTCAGAGGGTATATCTAGGCATGGAAGTACCTGAAATAGCCCCCATTTCTGCAGGCTGCAGAGTGGCTGGTGGCAGGGGGGTCATCCAAAAGTGACTAAAAATGAACAAGAAGACACAAAGGAGTCTGGAAATAGAAGCAGAAAGCTAGGAGCATGACTCATATGATCTGGCAATCAGAGGCCATGGCAGATCTTGAGACATAAGCAGGAGGATGGAAAAATCATCTTGGGGCAAGCAAGGGATGGAGCAGGTGGCCAGCATGGAGAAACAGATTTTAATTCCTAGTATAGAGTTGCCAAGTCCAGCAAATAAAAATATAAGAGGCCCAGTTAAATTCAAATTTCAAGTAAACAACATAAAATATTTTAGTATAAGTATATACTAAATATTGCATTGAACACACACTAGTATTTTTTTGTGAATTTATATGAAATCAAATTTAATGGGATAGTTTATATTTTAACTAGTAACCCTTCTCAACGGCATTTGTGAAATTCACAATAATATTAAATAGAGAGCAAGAGGAGAAAAAAAAAACTCTTAGAGGAAAAATCTTTATCAACCACGGTTCATGTCTGAATGGTCTGAGAAATCACTCAATTTGAGTTTTTCTAGAAGTGATCAGATTAGGTATTATATGTTAGAAATAATGGTAGCTCCAAATCAGAAATGTTTTTAGTTAAAGAAAAACGCAATGTCATTTTTACAAATCCAAGGTGATATAATTTTGAAACTTGTAACGGTTATATTTGCTTTTCAGTTCATGTGACAAGCAAAATGTGGCACCTCATAGTATGGTGTTTACATTTCTGTCCTAGAGACCAGCACAGGCTAAATTAGAATCCCCCAGTGTTAATTCCAAATGTCTAGTCTTCTCCATCTCTGGTCCAGTTGGCTGGGACCAGGGGGACAGGGTGGAGGAATGGTTCACTGTGCCCAGCTCCACGGATGAGAAGGGAAGTACGGGGTCATTGTGGACTGGCAAAGAGCCTAAATTCTGTCTACTATAAACATCTTCCATCTCTTGCTGTGACAACTTACTAATGGATTGCTGATTTTTAAACCTGGTCCAGAAACTGAAAAGGAACAAGAAAGATGGGTTGTTAACTTCCCCGTTTCTAGTTCCGTAGCAGTTGTCAGAAGTTCGTGGCTTCTTTTTTAGAGGGCTACTCTCTTCCCAGTACATTTCATTATGCTCTTGTCATGGAGTAGCACATGTCACTATCATATGTCCTTTGGATCTTATCTTGACATATTATTCCTCTGTTTTATTACCAGTTTTAGACAGCACCACAGTGCAGATTAAACCCTCGACATCCACTTACAGAAATACCGATGCATTCATTTAGAGCACTGTCAGAACCTTCGTGCCTTTTCAATATCCAACTTGCCAGAGATGTAGTGAAATGCAATGAAATACATAGCTGTTTTCAGAGCTTGTGAGAACAAAGAATTTATATATAACAAGAAAAAGATTATTTTTGCCTGTGAGGTAGCAACATCAAGTGTTAGAGAGTTAGCCACTCTAATAGGTTTCATTCCCCAGTTTTGAAAGTTATAGGGCCCCTTCACTTAAACGGTTCAATTGAAATCCAAAAGGAATATTTCCATGTCTCTTTTGTTTAGAAAGATTGTGATTGAGGAAATAACTCACTCATGATTAGTGGTGAAGTTAATGTCATGGAGCCAGAGTCATAAGTATGTTTTGGAGTCTGATATTGGCTTTACAATATAACAATAAATTAATGTGAACCCATGGGGGTTAACTTTCTCTGTATGGGGATATTTTCTCAATGCCTCTAGCTTTAGGCATTCTTAGGAAACATTGTCACTTCTAATCAAGGCATTTATCATAACTATTTAGAACTAAAAATGTCAGACATTGGTGCTGGCTAGATGAGACCCTGGAGAAGACGTGTTGTTTCTCATCATTGTAACAGTTTGATGGGTTTTGTGAGGCGACAGAGAAGGAAGATGTCTATGGTTCATTTTAGGTCACTGTGGGTGTGGTGCACTGTGTCTGTCAACCCATGATGACATTTTAGAGGGTATGCTGAGCAGTGACAGGCTTGGAGACTGTGTTAGTGATTGGATATGGAGCAGGTGTAGGGGTGTAGTAGCCTTCACCCTATGATGCTGTAAAATACAGTTATTCCCTGATTTTTGATAAGCACTAAACAATTAGAAATTGGGGATTATGGACTGGGGGTTGGGGATCGGGAGAAAGGTGATGTCCAGACAATGACATGTGGCAGGTGTCTGGGACTGGGGAGCGATGTGCTGGCAGTGGCTAGGAAGCAATTTCAGGTTGCACATGGGGGGCTTTGAACATCATATTAAGAGCACATTCATTTTCCTATAGGCAAGTTGCTCCCTCTGTGTGAAAAACCAGACACTTTCTTTTTTGCCTTTCTGAGTCCTACTTTTTCTCTTACAAAACTCAGCTCAAGCATCAACTTTTCCAGGGTGCTCTAGAGTCCTCTTCTCTAGCCAAGCATTTGCTAAGCACATAGCACAAAGTCCTCTAATGGTGGAGCCATTAGCCTGTTGTCTATACTGAACTAGAGGTTCCTTAACCGTTCTCATGTTCAATATAGGCCTGGGAAGTTCAATAGACAGATAAATGAGTGGATAAATGTAGTAACCCATTTAACCCACATATCCATCCCATCAGGTAGGGATATTACTCTGCCCACTGTACGGATGCGGAACCTGAGTACAGAAAGCATAAATAACATGTACAAGGCTACAAAGCTAGGGAGGGATGGGACCGGGATTCAAGGCCAGTCAGGCTCACTCTACAATCCATGTTTTTAAACACATAGCTCACATGTGCCTAAATCAAGATGTCAGGTCATAGATAAACCTCATTTCCTGCCTAAAACTATGAATTTTAAAGTTGCAATGATACACAGAAATGAAAATGTTGATTGTTTAATCCCTTTAGAACCTATACAAAATGAAATAGGAATCTAATGATTTTGCTGATTCTAACTCATTTCCACATACTCAGCCAGGCTGGTTAAACTGACCTATAAATTTCCTCCTAACTCAATTTGACCCCTAGGACCTAATCTGTGGGTTTTTCTCCTTATACTTTTCCTCTTCCAGCCCAGCATGTACAGAAATTCTGTAGATACAGTCACTCTCCCCCAGGATTTGCAGTCATGGTTGTTCTAAATACACCTAGTTCTCTTGTCCTTTTGGGACACTTGTATTATAGTTCACCAAACAAAGGTTTTCTTGTTTTGTTTGGAAACTATAATTCTCACATCTAGAGATCTACTAGGGGGCCAAAGAATCCTAGAAGTCATTTCACACCCCTGCTCCTGGCCCACCAGAGAGCCTTTCTGTCTGCCTTCCCTCCCTCCTTTTCTGCTCTTTTACCAGTAGTAGCTTCTACGTGCTGTTTGCATATAATGAGCTTTCAGTTTGAGATTCATAGTCCTTTCTGCCACATTATTTCAGCAAAGATCCATTACAAATGCCAAAATACAACCTTAGCATAAAACAGAAAGTGAACCCAGGTTTAACCAGTTTCATCACAGAATAATTTTTTTTTCTTCTTGGGGTGTTGGGGCAACCATGAAAATTAGAAATTATAAGCCATTATGTATCTAGATTTTCAAATACCATTCCCTGTAGAAATTGTATAAAGTGTTTCTCAAAACCAAAGAGGAAAATAAATCATGGCAATTTTATTTTCCAAATTTAAGTATCTTTGTTAGAAGCTAAATATTTTCTGTGCAAAAGGAATTAAAAACTTAATGAAAATGAAAGATAATTTCCTGTTCTTTTTTTTAATCAAAGAAAATGTCTCTGGTTTTGGAACCTCTGTGTACATGTTCAGCTTTTTCTACCTGTACAGATTTGGAAATGGTTGTCTTACTGTGTCTCCTCATGGATATGTCTCAGAACAGGAGTCTAAAACTTATGGCCTTTGGGTTAAATCTAGCCTGTCAACCTGTTTGTAAATAAAGTTTTATTGGAATGCAGCCATGCCCATTCATTTAAATATCTTCCTTGGCTGCTTTGGTGCCACAACCACAGATTTGAGTAGTTGTGACACATGGCTTGTAGAACTGCAAGTATTTACTATCTGGCCCTTTACAAATATTGCTTGCCCATCCCTCTTTTAGAACATCCAGAGGTGTGGGCTTTGTCTTCCCCCAGTCTTTAGGACTGTAGTTTGAACTAGGAAATTCTGGGATTAAGCTTGATTTCTCAGTGGGTAAACTAATCTATATGGACCTTGAAACTCAGGGAGATTTGTGTTTAAATTATGCCTCTGTTTGGGACAGTTCTTTGTGACTTTGACAGATTACTTAATCTTTCTGAACCCAATGCTTTTATCTGTAAAATGGAGACACCACCTATGTTGAAAAACTGTAATATCAAATGAGATAATGTTCAAAAGTGTTCAGTGCATTGTCAGGCATGTAGTGAGCACTCAGTGAATGTAATTTCTTTTTTTCTTGTTATGTCCAAATGAAGAAGTCAGCCACATGTAACTGCACATATTCTTTTGTCTGAACAAATGTCCATTAATATAATGGAAAGAATTCTTTGTCATTTTAGCACATTTCTTTATTTTATCATAAGTCTTTCAAAAAAAATACTATGGTCCACTATAACTTTGGTTCTATCCAAAGGTTTTGCCAAGTACTTCCTGAATTTTAAACTATAGATCGCTACCATGGTGATGGTAATATCAACAGTTTCCAACAACTCTTCAATGGATTTATACAAAGAAAAGCAGGAAACTCAGGTTTCAGAAATTGCCTTCTTGCATAGCATTTTTCTCTCTATTTAATCAATCTCTTACCTGTACTCCAGGCCTCAGAGGCCAGATCTCTAGAGGATGCTCAAACTCCAAGAAATGTAGGCCAGAGGCCTTGTTGCTGAATGTGTAAAATTCCATTTGAGAAGAAACCAGGCCCTCATTAACAGCATCACAATAAGCTAGAGACATAGATTGGTTTTGTTAAATATTGTGCTCTTGGTGTGGAATTGTTCTTCTAGTCTCAGTCCAAAGCAGCACATGCCCTCCGTGCCTGTTTTGTCCAATCTGAATGACAGCATTTCCATACATGTCTGCCTATCTGTTTTGGAGAGGTGCAATTAATCTATCTAGACTGAAGAAATATGTCTTGCATTAATAAATATTTTTCTCAGGCATTTAGTCAAAGGTTATACCACAAATAATCAAAATATCCCCAGGAGGTGGGCTATAGTGTAACATTACCCTCGATTTACAGATGAATGAAAATTGTCAATTTTCATGAAGCAAAGTGACGGAGTTGACAGTTACATGGTAAATGCACAGAGTTCAGAAGCAGCAAAAAACTACTGGATGCCTTTGCTGTGTGTTGGTTACCAGGTGTGCCAAAAAATTGACAAATACTATAATCTGTCTCCTTTCATCCCCCTTCTACTGTGCCTTTTGTGTGCAGACATCACGCCAGGCTTCCTTGCATTTTCTCTTGGCTTTGACCTCATCTCTTCTGCTCCACTTCCTCTTCCTTTTCTTTTTCCCACCTCTGTCTCCCCCACCTCACCCTCCCCTACCTCCCCCACCTTTCCTCTCCTTCCTCTTTTCCTCTCCTAATCCTACCATATTTTAAGCCATTTTAAATTTTTTGCAACAAAGTAAGATATAAATAAATATATATCAGATAGAATCTCAGAGACTCAGAGTTGTAAGTAATGTAGGAAGAGCAAGGGTACAGTTCCTCCCATCAGAGTTAAGTGAGCAAAGTTTTCTCAAATCCATGTTGATATGATAAACTTTGGAGAACAAATGATTCTTTCCCCATGTCACAAAAACATAGCAAATCAAAAAGCTGAATAGATTAGGGTTCCTGGTTTTGTTTGCATGTCACATCCATGCCATAATCCATGGATATATGTTTCATAGCTTGGAGCTTTTCTTTCCCCCTCTGATTAACACTCCAGAATGATCCACATCCAACCCACATTCTCTTTATTTGGGTGCATGGGATAAAATCATTGCTCACTTGCGTTCACACACAAATAAAACTCTGAGATTGGGCACTAATAACAGACACAAAAAGTCAGGTAATAACTTGGTTTATGAGTTCTCATAAAAACTTACCTTCAGACTTTTCTAATACCATCATGAATATAATGCTGACTGAAATTTCATGATTAGGATTCTTTAACGTGTTAGTAAGTTAAGACCCCTCAGAGCAGTGGTCTTTGCTGTACATTAGCGTCACCTGTGAGCTTTAAAGAACAAAAATAAAAACATTTTCCTTACCCCATATCAGAAATTTTTATTTTTTTTAATTTTTATTTTTGGTCTGGAGTAAGAACCTGCATTATTTTTCGGAAAAAACTCTTCTGATGATTGTAATACTATCCAGGGTTAAGAACCACTGTGCTAATTGGTCTTGAGTTATGCAGCCAGTTTCAAGCCACACCAGCTTTTTTTCCCTTTTAACAAACAGAAAAAAATAGAATGGGATAGAAAATATCAGCATGCATTCCATGTAGTAATGATGTGCACTATTCCATGCAACATTTGTTTCAGTTTCATGCATGTTAGGGTAGATATTGTGTCACTATTTAAAAATAATTTCTTACTATGGGTTGTATTCAAAGTTTTTAAAACACTATTTTAGGTAATCTTTAACAGAGAAGGTGTGCTGATAGTCGCCTAGGGAAAATTGTAAAATCTCCATCTGTCCTAAGAGAGAAGCCCAATTGTACTATTTTTAAATGTTTGTGGGGCATGCAGAGGTATTGGCAAGTGATCTCTGCACTATCAAATGTTTCTGACCTATTTATGGAATCAATTACACATGCTCTGAGAAACCGAGTCCAACTTTCGTCTCTTTTTTCCACTGTAGGCAGTGTCACAGCTTAAAATTATTAAATTGCATTTCTTAAAAATATCTTTTAGCTCAGGTCTCTTCATTTTCAAATTAGCTGATTCTAACCCTTAGTTAGGGGTATTTAAGGAAGATTTATACTTCAGGAGAAAATGTAGGATATCAGATCTTGCACTAAAATACTCTATCAGTTCCCTGGAAATTCTTATTGGTTCTGCAGGCCTGAAATGTAACAAAACTTTCTGGAATCTTCCAGGAGGCTATCTGGAAGAAGGGGCAGGGGGGTGGTTTTGGTATTAACAGCAAGTACTCAAATATTCCAGGGTGGTCAGTGATTTTTACAGATATCAAACTGATTCAGTGTCTATGATCTCTTAGCTGTTCATGTGCTAGTAATGTATCAATGCCTATCAAGGAAGCGGCTGCTCCCAGGCCTTGCTGCCCTGGGCCCTTGGAGAACATGGGGTGACGCTTCCCCTCCCCATCCCCTTTCATCTGTGCTGAAGGCTGTTGTTTCTTCCAGATGTTTTGCAGTGAAGCTGCTGTGGAGCAACCCGGAGGAAGAGTAGCCGGGGACACAAATGCAGAGAGAGGGAGGTGACCCAGAGCAGTCTGCGGCCATAACAGGGCTGGACTTTCCTCACCTAGGGGATCACCTGGGGACTTAGGGGTGGGGCTCACCGCACCTGCAGTGCCCCTTCCTGCCCCTTCTGCCTTGAGCTGGGCAGATCTGTAGGATCTATTTGATAACTTAAAACAATATACACAGTGGGAAAGTGATGATTTTTGAAAAATACCTCAAACTCATTAAGGAAAAGAGAGACTGAGCTGAGCTCTGCAAAGCAATTTAAGAACTCTCAAGAGAATTATCAACCTGAAGGAAAAAGGCGGAAGACAAATATAAGTATATATCATGTAAAATTTTTCTTTCATAGCTTCATGAATGCAATGACGATGTTTTCTCAAAGAATATGCCTTCCTGGATTACTGGGAAGTTAAAAGCATTATGTCAATTAACTGAAACAGGACAGGAAATCACATTTTGATGCAAGCTTAACACATAATACCCAGAAAACTTCTGGAAACAGCTTGAATCAGGCAGACCATTGAGCCAGTTTGGGAAGAGGGCTGACAGCACAGCAATTTTTGAGAAACTGGAGGCTGACGTGAACTTTATGAAAGGACATGTTGAAATGGCAGGACAGCAAGCTCAAATATGTCACTGTATGGCACAAGAGAGTCAGGCAGACTGTTCACCAGATCTTCAGAAATTCAATCACAAGCACTGTAACTATAAGCAAACTTCTATATCTAGCATGTTCCAGAAAATACAAGCAATGAGGAGAAGGAGGGGAGAATTGAAGAACTAATTAAAGACAAAAGCAGAGATTGATCTGTAGCTGCTGATACCAGTGACTGAGAAATGCTTGAATGGAATGGGAAAGAGAGTTGAATCAATTGATCAAAAAAATGATTCAGAGTTGATAATAGAAGCCCTCACATCAGGATTTGAACCTCCTGCAGATGTTGAAATATCCAGTGGAGCACAATGTGTCTGAACTTAGCATTTCAGATTGCAGAGAAGCTAAGAACTCAGATTTGGTAGCAAGTTCAAAGAAAAATTATGGTCACTTATCAAAAATAATAAGCTTTTTTTTCAAGCTGGATATAACACCAGATAATTTAAATAACTTTCTACTCTGACAGAGAATGAAAAAGCTACAACAGAAATAAAATGAATTAAATAAATAAATCCAAAAAAGACAAATCAAAGAAATGCCATAGGAACAATGAAAGGTGTTTGAAGAATCCACAAACGAAAGGATACCTGCTTTGGATTATAGGTGGACATAAATAAAACAAAATGTAGAAATACTGTGTGTATGGGCTTCTCTGCTGCATCCAGGCCCAATCCTAGCCCCACTTCCCTGGGAACACACCGAGTATGTATGTCCTGAGAATGAAATGGAAAGAAGTGGAGATGAAATAAAGCATCATCTTTCTTAGAAGGCCCAAGGCTGGGCAAGGTGGGCTACCTCTCATCCCATGGGAATCATGCAGCTGACTGATTGGGCACCGCCACCCCACCGAGGGTTGGTTCCCTTGTTGGTAGAAGACGTGGCAGGGCAGGTGGGCCGGATCATCATGCCTACCCAGTCACTGAGAAAGAAGCATGAAGAAGGAAACCCTCACATAATGGATCCCCAAGAATACTGTCCTTGATGAAGTGGGAAATGTTTCTGGGTGAGAAGGTTGACCCAGAAGAAGAAAAGTCTAGTCTAGTGAGTACAGGTTCAGGAAAATGAGAGCTGGCTGGTTAAAGTTGAAGGCAGATAACCAAGAATAAGCGAACAGATCTTGCAATAGAGTTGTGTGTATGAAACACATACTCCACCATCAGTTGATGCCTGTCTGGGCATGCAGTAGTCTGGGAAAGCTAGATGGAAATTACACAGAAGAACAGAGACAGGAGAGTAAGGTGAAGATAAATGCCAAGATTGTGATATTGCAAATGATTTGATGACCAGCTCTCATTCCTACCATAGAATGCATAAAGTGTTTTGTACCTTTGAAAGCCAGAAAGCAGGACCATTTGTGATGCTGAAGGAAAAACATAGAGAAAGACAAAGGTAGTGGACATAAATTTAGGGAAATAAAGATGGAGAGTTATATTCCCACTTTCCCAGTTCATAGACTCATGTCTATTTAGACAACAATGGCAAAATATTCTGAAAGATAATGGACTAATGTGAGAATCTCAGTGTGTTGGATGACAAACCAAATAGTCTTCTGGTTTCCACAAGCCTCAAACACACCCATTTGAACAGATGCCTCGAACTGACCTCTATTATAGCACTTGAAATCCCACCTTAGAATATTTCCATATTGTTCATTCTTTCTCTCTCCCCCTTCCCCTCCTCCTCTCCCTCCCTTCCTTCCTTCCTCCTTACTTTTCTTCCTTCCTTCATTCTCAGACTATTCATGGCTCAGCCTAATACACTGACTTTTTCCATGGTTCAGTCTGATTTGCTTCTTTTGGGGGGAAATAACACTGACATTATTGTCCTCTGCTTACTCTCCTCCCTCTGCCCTGCATCAACTAGTCAGCAGTCAGTCAACATAACCATTTTTCCCCTCTGAATAAGGTAACTGAAGACAACCAGACAAATTACACCTGGCAATTTTGTGGCTCCTTGGCCCTCAGTCCACCTAGTGTATGCCCCAGCCCACTCTCATTTCACACAATGCCTTTACTGTCTTCCACTTAAACCTGGTTGAGACTTGTAGAGAACCACAGCATCCAAGAAGGCCATCAGGTATGGGAGCTTAACTAAGGTCAGGCTAAGCTCCATTTGGAAGATGAAGAGCACGAATAACTCTTCCTACTGCTTTAAGATCTCTTGTAATAGCCTTGATATGTTCTGTCAACTTGATCTACTTCTATAACTCTATAACTGGCAAATACATCCCACTAAAAAGGGGAGGTAGGTGAGGGTTGTAATTTTCTCCTTTCATGAACAGTGAGAAAGTCTAGACCCGATATTCTATTCTGCAGCTTGCCTGGGGAAATAAGGAAACCAAAGGAAGAATGGGTAGTGCCAGCTGGGAGGGGTCGGGGGTACAGAAATAAGCAGGAGAGAAGGAGCATTGGGTAGGATTTTGGCCAAAGACTCAAGAGTGTTCCCAATTAACATTAGTTCATTAGATTTTCACAGTATTCATGTATGGTGGGTAGAATAAGTAACATCATTTCCATTAGGTTGATGAGAAAAATGAAGCTGAAGATGATAAGTGACATAATTTGAGCTTTGACACCAAGTGACTAAATCAAAAGTAGAATCCACATCTGCTGATTCTCACTTTATTCTGTCAGATCAGTAATGAAGTTTCAGTTGTAATATCTGTATGAACCTGTGAAGATTCCGTGACTAATCATTCCTATAGTGGCATTTACCATTCTTGGTGACTTGGCAACTTTTTACCTTTTCTGCCTGCACTCTCCAGCTATGCCCCACCTCACTTTCCTTTTAACTAGCCTCTCCAAGGACTCTTAATGAGTATGTATGGGGCACTCTCTTTCACATGTATTTAAGCACCCAATGTTGATACACGGAAGCAGAATGGGTTAGAGTTCAAGCTCTGAATCCAAGCATCTTTGGTTCGAAACCCAGCCCTACCACGAAGTAACTATATAACCTTAAATAATTAACTTGCTGTTTTGCAAACATGTACAATGGAGTTGACAAAAATAATAATAAATGGGTTGTAAGATAGAAACAAGTACACACACACACACACACACACATATATATATATATAAACACACAAACAGTGCCTGGAAAATAGTAAGAGCTCAGTAAATGTCAGCACTGGTCATTATGTGCCAGGTTAGATGTTATGAATGCAAAGAGTGAAAATGAAAGTTGTAGTTTCTTTACTCAAGTAGTGTGCTTGTCATTTGCCTGTTCCTCTTTGCTGTATAATCTATTCTTTGCCTTCCTCTGCTTTGTTCTACAAAGGGGCCAGACTCCTGAAAGCCACATTTTCCACACTCATTTGCCAGTTGGCTTCCTGCTAGGTTTGGCCAGCAGAAGGTTCAGATAAGAGATTGAGGTTGGGTGGCCATGGGCCTTTCTTCACGTGGGTAATGTTAAAGAAAGCCAGAGCCGGACAGTAGTTACAGTGGTAAAAACTCAATTTATTCAGGAACATTGCAATATGGGAAAAGAGACCTCAGTATAGAATTGGGCTCAATTCTGAATACAGCATGAATACGTGGGGATTTATAGCCAAGGAGCAGGTTAGGGGTTAGTGGGTGGAAAATTGCCAAGAAAACATGAGGAATGAAAGGGAGACACAGGTTACATAGATTTCATGGGGTTCTTGCTGAAGGCAGGCCAAGGTAATCAGATACCCAGGGCGAGGGATGAAGAATTTGGTCAGATATCAAGGGTGATGGGATATTGAAGTGGAGGGGGATCTCTCTAAACTCACTCAACAAGAGTCTTGCTATAATGGGGCAATACAGCCCCTACAAAGATAGATGCCATGGTGAATGCCTGGAGGGCTTAGAGGAGCCTACCTGACGTTTAGTCAAGGAGAAGACCTTCGTCAGTAGCATCCGCAGCAGAAGCTGTCTGTTCTCCACTTCCCATCTCTCTCCAAACAGAGCCTCTCTCCATGCTCACAGGTTCTACTTGGAAGCCCCAGTTCCCAGGCTTCCCACAGGCTTTCTGCTTAAGGAGTAAGGTCAATACAGAATACAATAGAACGAGAAGAAAAGGCAGATTCCTGATGATGGATGTTATTTAATCCTGGATTTAACTCTGCTTCAAGATTATATATGACTAGATTTTTAAATATATGAGTGTAAAAATACCCCCTTTTGCTTAAGCTTCTTTCACTTGCCACTGTACAAGTGCTAATACCATGTCTACTAATCCCTGAGAACAGTTTGAGTTAATATCACAATATAAAGCAATTTGTATTGTCATTGAATATTTGTCTCTGGAATCCATATAACTAGTATTTATTGTCCTGCCAGGATTATGAGTATGAAGATGAGCAAGATAAATATGGCCCTTCTCTTTGATAGCACAATAATAACTAATTAAATTTTTTCAACAATGTTAACTTTTACTATACTTATTCCAAAATGTGGTTTTCTCTGGAGATCTGAGCATCTTCTCTTAGTTGATGTATATCTTAAAACCAAAGGACAGCTCATCCATTTTAGTACAAGGATATAAACTAAAATGCAAAGCAGAAACTTTAGGAGGAAGGTTCATTTATTTTTGATAAAGTAAATCCCCAGCCTCTAGTTGTTGTTTATGAAACCTTCCCAAGGCAGGAGGATTTTTCAGTGCAATGAAATTAACTATGTCACTACTACAGGACAATCGCTCATTCTGCTATGTGCTTCCGTGGCTTTCCTCTTCTCTATTTGCCCATGATGATGTAATTTGTCTTCTGATAATGGATGGGCCTCCTCTCCCTTTCAATCACTACCATAAGCCTCTGAAACTTACTCAAGATATGTGCAAAGTTCATTTGCTTTGGGATTTTTTTTTGTAGTCTTTCATGGTTGATAAAAGTAAATTTATAATCATGATGCAAATGCATGTGTGTCGGTGTGCACCTGTGTTGTGAATGTGTGTGCCTGCTTTGTCCATAAGATATATGCAGTGGCCTTTTAATATTATAATATATGGTCAGACTGTAGTTGCTAGGGAAACCAACAACTGAATTGCCTGACCTTTGAGGGTAGGTAGATGCAGTGGTGGAAGGTGCAATCAGAGTATAGAGACCTAAGATTTAAAAATAAGGGGCTTTTCCTATGTTAATGTTCAGGTTGGAACAATCTACTCTTCCCTTGTCTCTACCAAGAATATCCATCAGAGCCAGGCTGGAAGTATACTAGCATTCCTTTCATTATACTTTAGACTCAGGTTATTGTGGATACTGAATGCATGAGATTTTTGGAATTCTTGATTACATTTGGTATATAATTTTTTACATAGTATAAAATCATGCTTTTAGTAATGGAATACGTTTAGATCTAGATTAGTGTCCGTATAAGACAATGTTGCTATTAAGACAGCAAATTTGTGCTTTGGTTTGGAATGTGGTACCTTGAGATTTTCTTTTCATTCTTTAAGCACAAGCTGATCACTCAAATGAAGCACATTTAATACATTCTCTGATTAGAAAAGACTATTTTCTAGGACCCCCTATGTCTACTGGGAAGTCTCTTTGTAGCTGCTTGTGCAGCACTAATAGTTTTGCATTGCTAAGGTATGGAAAATGCACCCAATGAGAAGCTCATGTGCCTGTATTTATTCTATTCATACCACACATCAGGGGAATGGGAGAGAACTGTGATATATGGAGGGTGGCATCTTTGTCCTGATTGCTTAATGAGGGTACTCTGTGGCTGGTACAGTGTTAAGCTCCAGGGATGGAGATGGATAGGAAATGATTCCTGCCCTTTAGAACCTGCTTAGTGACACAAGGAGAAAATACATGTTGTGAATTTTCACTGAGTGGGGAAATCACAGGAGCGAGGCCAACAAACACAGCCAAACATCAAAGGAAGAAGTGAGCCCAATAGGATGGGCAGATAAGGAAGTTGAAGGGGAAGAAAAACTTGAGATGGGACCCAATAGGAGGGCAGACCTAGAGAAAGAGGGAAGCCTGTGTTTAGTGTCAGTAAACATCACAACTTATAAATCAGCTATATGCATTCTTTGGAATGTCTCAAATATTATAATAAAACAGAGACAAGCTGAAGTGAATGGTGTGAGCAAAGGTATAGGTGGGACATGATCTAGTGGTTCAGGGACATTGACTAAATCCATTATATTGGGGAGAAGAGGGTTCTGATAAATATTTTCTTGGAGTGAAGGTGCTCAGGGAGTGGTGAGGGCTGTGAATGATAGGTTAGGAAATCTGGGCTTTTGTAAACATCAGATGACATTGAAGGCAACATGCCTTAAACTCTAATAATTTGGGGTCAAGGTGAAGACCCTGTGGTGGTAATAAACAAAGTAAATTGTCACACACTTCTTGGTGAGAAGTAGCCAACCAGTAGATGCAAATGGAATTTGGTTGCAAATAAAGCCAATGTGAGACAAACACAAAAGACCCTGTGGGATTGTAGCTGACAATGCTTGTTTTGTGGTGGTGAAAACTTGATCTTATTGAAGTCTTCCATAGCTCTTTCCTTCAGCTGTCATCCCTGGGTTACTAACATGTCTGGCTTTTTCAAATGGATATTAATTGAGAAGAAGGGGGTTTTAAAACCTGGCTTTTTTGTGTGTGTGTGCTTATAAAATTGCATAAAGTATGTAAATATGTCAGGGGTTCTTTTTTTTCTCCCAACATGGAGCTTTGAGTGAATTACAGACTTATCCATCTTGAGAAACTTGTCCACCTTGATGTCGTGGAGATAATGAAAGTGAAATTCTCATCAGTGAAATTATGAAGATGGATGTGAAGATGCTAGCATTGTCAACTCTGAGAGTTTTTTTTTTTTTTAAGAAACAAAATGAGTAATCCATATCTCAAAGTTAATGTATACCAATTGTGTCTGTTGGAGGGCAGTCAGAAAGTAAGATATACCCTTGGCACAAGTACTAGAATATCATGCAGGTTTTGTTTATGTGTGTATGTGTTTTAAAAATCAAATACATTGTAAAAATAGACAGTAATCTTTCTTTTCTCTTTCTTGAAGGATCTTCTTAAGAAATGCTACTCTGCCAAGGCATCTTACCTCTTCCAGCAGGATAAATTCTATGATGTCAGCTACGACACAGGAGACAAGTCTATCCAATGTAGCAGGAGACCAGATGCATTCAAGTTCTGGATGACCTGGAAGGCCCTGGGTACTTTAGGCCTTGAAGAAAGAGTTAATCGCGCTCTTGCCTTATCTAGGTACTTGCCTCTCTCTCTCTCTCTCTCTGTGTGTGTCTATTAATAGAAAGACCCAATGAATGTAACATGTGCAAAGTCTGTACCTGTTCTTTTATTTGTGCGTTCCTTCTTTCAACCAATAAACATTTTCTCAGTACCTACTATCTGTTAGGAATTGTGGACAGAGTAGTCCTACCACCTGCCTTCCATGAGCCTACCCTCCTAAGAGAAATATTTAGGTGAGAAAGCAAATAAAATACAAGAGATCCTCCTTTTTGGTAATGGGAGGTCCATGGTGCTCCAAGACCACTCAGAGGGGCTCCCCAGTGTGTTCTGGAGGTGCACGGGCAGAGCCTTCTTGCAGGAAGTGACATTCAACTGAGACCTAGTGAAGAGAAGGGGAGAATGATTCAGGAAGAGAGAGTACCAGGTCCAAATCTCTGGATGTGAGGCGATCCAAAAGTCTGCAAGTCTAATTTTAAAGACCTGAAAAGCAGATCTGTAAAAATGTGGGGACAGCATAAAGGCTTAATGGGAAAGGTAATGTGGAAATAGCATGTTTGCTTGCCTTGTAGTAACATTAGAGACAAAGCTGTTGTCACCACTTTCAAAGACATTGGAGAAGCTCTTGAAATATAGGTGCCAGACACGTGCCACCTGAACAGGGCTGAACTGCTAAACTTAGATCTGTGGGTGCAAATGGACAGCCCCCCACCCCTGGCCAAATTTAGTTTTCAGTGTGTTTTGTTTGGCTTGTACTGCACAGGGTTAACTTTCCTGCTGTTAAAAATTCAAACATTTAAATATTTAAAATACTTTAAAAAATAGGGAGTTTTCTCTGAAACCTAGATTTTTGGCTTTTCTCGAAAGATTGGAAGGCTCACAATCCCACATGGCAACGTCAGCTGAACGTGATGATGCCTGACTCTCTGGAGAACCATAGTCCTCACCACTTCCTACTTTTCGAAAAAATCTAGCCTATTTGACTATAGCACGGGGGTGCAGACAACCTGGATTCAAGACAGAGCAATACTGTTTACAAGCTACGTGACCTGAGCAAGTTTTTTAACCTCTCTGCACCTCATTTTCATCCCAGTCAAATGGACAGGATAATAGCACCTATCTCAAACTGTTTTTGTAAAGTATATATGATATATGATATCAAATATATGATATATTTGATATATGTAAAACACTTGGAATAGTGCCTGGCATATGCTACATGCTAGATGAGTATTTGCTATTATTTCTTACTTTGGCCATATCAGATTTTGTGATTTCTGGTTTGGACCATCTTTATCTCTTCCCTCCCTATTTACATTTTATTTGCAAAACCCTAAAGGATCTCCTTAGATATTTATAACAATTTCTTCTTCCTATACTGGGAGTGGTATGGGTCCTTTGAGCAACAAGCTATCTGAAACCTAGTGTCTTAAAATAATAATTATTTATTCCCAGAGGTCTACAGTTTGGCTACCATGGTTCTACCTCATGCTATAGTGACTGGAGGGTTTGGATCTACTTTCCACGTCTCTAATCTTCCTTGGACCAGTATGCTAGCCAGCACATATTCCTGTAATGGCCATGACTAAAGCCCAAGAAAGCAAGCCTAATTATACAAGCCTACTTAAAACTCCTGATTGTATTATATCTATATCTGACTGCATTAAATTTCAATGGTCAAAGCAAATCACATGGCCAAACCCAATGTCTACAGGCAGAAAGTACCCTTTACCCTTTTGGAGGAAGTACTACAAAGTTGCATGGTAAAGGGCTTGGAATTAAGGATCTGTAAAGACAGTTTTGACACTTTCAAAAGACTTTTAGAAGTCAGAAATTCTGGTGATTATAGTTTAAGAAATAGTTTGAAAAATCTGTGACTATTTTATCAGGACTCTTGGTGGTAAGTGACAGAAACCTTAATTCAATGTATTATAAACACAGGTAATTTATTACCTCATGTTATTTATAAGACTAGTGTAGTGATGACTTTGGGAATGGCTTGGTCTAGGTGCTTAAATAATATCATCAGTCCTCAATCCCTCTCCATCTTTCAGCTTTGTTTTACTTCATGTGGGGTTTATTCCTATTTAGGAAGGTGGCTGCCAGAGTGTCAGATTTATATTCTCCCAGGTTTAAGTCAAGGTCAAAAGGAGAGAGTTCTTCTCTCTCAACAATCCCAAGGAAAGTTTATTTGTGAGTGAGGCAAATGTCCATTTCTGAATCAGTCACTGTTGCTAAGGCAATATGATGCTCTCATTGGTCATGCTGAGTTACATGCTCTCTTGGCACTGGGGACAGTATCAATTCCTCCTACAGAATATGTACTGATACTGGATGAGGAACTTGCCTTTATTAGAAGTAGGGTTAAAGTGCCTCTAGTGGAAGTGGGAAAATAAAAACCCAGTGGTTAAAAAAAGAAACTGTTTACCATAAATTTTCATAGTTGCCCACTAAATTAGAAGCCCAGCAAGCTCTGTTCCCTTTTTTGTATTTCCCTGTGCCATTTAAGTATGGTAAAATCTCTGTATTATTTTGTCTAAGCTTCAAAGTAATTCAATGACAGGTGTCTTCAAATAAGGCTAGGTATAAATATTTTATGATTGTATTTATTATGAAGTTAACATTCATCTCAGGGTGGAATTTAGTTTATAGTCTAAGAATACTTTCTAATTTTTACAGAGAAATATCACAGGAGGATAAATGTTAACATTTCAATTCAATTCAACAAACACTTATTGTTTGTAAATGTTTGTCAAGTTGAATTGAATTGAATTAACATTTCAGTGAGCATCACTGCAGACTCTGTGACCTATATTTAAATATTTGAAAAATAATCCCTCTTCCTTCCTGCTGTTACTCATAATAGTATTCTTGCCTTAACTTTCCAGACTCTTGATATCCAACAGTCTATTCGTGGGGTGGGCAAAAGTCATCCTCTTCTCCCACCCCCAAACCTAAGAAAAAGGTCAAAGTTCTTTTCTGCATGTCTGTTGGTATGAATGTGAAATTAAATATTTGGAGAGAGTTTTTCTAGGATTAAGAAGTATAGTAAATTAGCAACAGAAGGGCTTTATTTTCATGATTTATTTCTTTTCAAATTCACTAATTGATTTGTGGTTCTGCTCTTTAGGAAAAATAGAATAGTTCCTCAATTCTGGGATCTATTCCATTTGTTGGAGCCGACACACAGTGATGTGCTGGTAAATTGGCTCTCAGGAGGAAAAAAAAAGCTCCAGTTTGTAGTGTCTGCCCATTTCCATGGTGTAAATATTCCTGTCATGGAAAATTGCAAGATATCAACAGTTGCAGTCTGCAAAATTTCTGAATATTTAACAATAGGCTTTCATTAGCTGCTAGAAACTAGTTCTAGAACACCACTGATTATGTTAGTCAGCATAATCAATTCAAACCACTGGCTGGAATAGTTAGGATACCATTTCCCATCAAACCCACTGACCCATGACAACTTGCTTCAGAGTTTACCACATAAAAACAATTCTCATCCATGATCAGAAGGCTCTACCTGGCATAACTTATAAGTATAGTAACATTGTTTTGTTTCTAAGAAGTATAATTTCCTTCAGTAGGTAACAACTCTAGCAAAGTAAATCTGCATGGGATGATTGTGTTACTATTTGGGGAGCATATCTATTGGTAGGCTATTGTAGCTAAAATATCCATTTCCCTAGGCCCTAGGTCAGGTCTTTAAAATACTGGAAAAACTGTGCAATTCTTTTCCCCTGACATATTACAGGAGGGACTGTAATATACATTGATTGCACTGATTCCATAGAAACAATGTTTCCATGTTCCTGAATCTAAATGAAAGTTAATTTTGAAATTTATATGTTGACCATAAGGTTTAAAGACCGGATATTAATAGACCAGGGATCACTACCCTGATCAGATAGCTCTCTCCCTCTTCCCCTGGGAAAGTAAGAGCAGGTGCTTTTAAGAGGACAATGATTCTGATTTTGTGGATTGTCAGAAATCCATCAAGAAGGAAAAAAAATCGTATGTAGTAGACCTCTAAGGCTTTCCCTAATTTCCACTTAACCATGTCATTCCAATTGAAGAGAGAACATTTCTCTCAGGAAATATTCATGACTAAAATGCTTTTTTCCTTTGGTTTTTTTTAAAAATCAGTGACATCAAGAGCCCAAAGTAACATGTGATTATTGTGTATAATTGAAACCCAGAGTGTTGCGGTTTAAAATCACCACTTCTGGCACACAGCCAGTGATTGTGCATTTCTGATATCTGCATAGGGAAGCTGAAAATGTTTTAGCGTACCCAGGGTTACTTGTTGCTGAGGGCACCTTCTCAGCCTTTGTTATGGCATTCAGGTTAAATGGATATCCACTAAGGGGTAATTTTTAAAGCAGGCCTACAAGAATCATGTGTATAATTCTTTTCAACAATAACAAACAGCTCAGGTACTCCCATTCTGCTACTTTGTTTGGTCTCCAGTGTATCATTTATCCATTCCCTTGACACACAATCTCTGAAATCTCTCAGATGGAATTCATTTCACAGACTTGCATGAATACTGAGGGATTTATTGTTATCAGTATGGAAAAGGTGAGCAGTTACGCAATGGTGCTTTTGTGCTAGTGTATTTCTCTAGGTGACAGGAGAGACAGAAGCCAGAAGACTATGGAATAGTCAACATTCTAATTTTTTTCCTTGGATTGGTAATTTTTTTAAAAAAGATCACAATTGCAGTAGAATAGAGCACATGGGTGTCTGTGGTGAATTACGCAAACCATGTGATACGTTCTGATACATGCTGAGCACACAGAAAGCAGATGGAAAATCTCAGGCATTCTGGGAGGCTCAGTGCATCAGAAGAAATTTCAAATGAGAACATGAGACTGGGAGGGAAACTTGGTCCTGAGTGATCCAGGGAGACTCTAAGTGGCTGGTGAAGTAGAAAAAGGAACTGGAAAGGCTAATATCAGAAAAGAAACCATGTCTTGCAAAAAGACAAGTGAAATCTAGAAAATTGAATGGACTTACATAACAAATCTGAGAATTGAGGGTCTCTAATGTGGGAAGCATATTTGTAAGTAAAGGGAGAAAAACTGTTTTGGAGCAAGTTTATTATTAATGTATACTTTAAGATCAGAATATTAATGTTTTTACCCCATTAGAATGAGTTGAAAACTCTTGCTAATGTGTATTTTTTCTCTCCTTTCTTTTATGCCAAGCTTAGTGGAAGGGACAATGATGAGTTCTATGAAGTTATTATTGCTTTTTGAGTACACTTAACCTGGATGTCTTTTGATAGAAGTAGTTTATGGTTTCTGCATTATATTCAAAAATTGAATGTACATCTTTTTTTCTGGCTTCCACCATATACGAACAGTTTTTAAAATGTATTTTATCTTTAAGCTATTTCCATCTCTTGAAAAAAGAGTTGTGAAGAATAAATCATCCTCATGATAGGCAGAGGTGATACAAAATTTGCTTGGATTTCCTCCTAGCAACTCATTTCATTTAAGCATTTATTTAAGAAGAGGGTAAGGTCTTCCTATAGAAGAAGCACTTCTCAAGTAGCATTTATGAAAGTATGCTCTGTGGGATAATAGACTTCCAGGAGATCTGAATAGATGATCTTTTGAAAAATGGTTTCATGGTCAAATATGTTTAGGAAATGCTAACTGCTATATTATTCGTCTCTTGGAAATTCAAAGTGCTCATTAGGGCATTAAAGGCTTTGAGATGGCCTATAACATAGAAACATTTTTAACATTACTTTAATCAGTATGCAGATGCTGTTCATTGCTCACCCAAGCACCATTGTCTCTTCTTCCTTGCCCACAGAAACTTGGTTTTGTTTAGGTAGCAATGTTCTAGCTGGGAACATTGCTTTAGCCAATCCCCTTCCCCAGCAATTAGTTTACCAGGGAGAGGAGTGTACATGACTCATTCAATAAGATGTAGGAAGGATTTTGTTGGGAAAAATATTCATACCTAAATAGAGAAAGGCATATATATATATATATATATATATATATATATATGTGTGTGTGTGTGTGTGTGTATATATATATATATATATATATACTTTTGCTCTAGACCCCTCTAATCCTTCTTGGGACACTGTTATGTAAAGATGTGATGTATGGAGCTAGGGTAGGCAGCCTGTGAACATGACTGGCTGAAATGACAGTAAATACCTGGTTCTTGGTGACATTGCTGAACAATCCAACCAGCTCAATAAATGGCCTTGTGAATTAAGCCAAATATACTTCTAAGTATAGACAAAATCAGTCTAATTTGTATGGCTAGCAGTGCCAGCCGTTTTACTTGGAAAACCTATTAACATGGTGTACCATGGGGCATAGTTTGAAAACTCTGGAGCTAGACATTTGTTATCATAGTCATAGCAGCATCCCTTCTTCCCTCAAGTCACCTCTACCCTTAACTCAGTTGGAGTGTTGCTCTGGGCCTGATAGCTCTGAGAGTGACTATAGTAGGGACATTGGGCCCAAGATAAAGCCCATGTCTACATGGTTAGCAAAAAGCAGAGTTTTAACTGAGATAATGCAGCCCTGTTTTAGGATACCTTTCCCCCAGGAGCAGCTTTAGCCAATTTGACAGAGATATTTGAAATTGAGACTATGATTAGTACGTATAAGTTTCATACAGTCATAATCTGTTAGGGAAGGATTTTACCAATTTTGTTCCATGTCTCTATTAAATGCATAAGGAAACGGAGGCAGGCTCAGGGCAACTAAGGAATTTGACTAGAGTCACAAAGTTATTTAGCTGCACAATTAGATTCTTCTACCCTAAAGTCATTCCCAAGATTTCTGGAGAGGCAAAGCCTTTCTCATAGCCGCAGGGTGCTCGGAATGAAATCACAGCATAGGCTTTGAGTTAGCAGATTGCCAATACATTTGTGCCTGAGAAGGTGAGAAAAAGGCTGGTTCAGAATCTGTCCTCACATAGGTTGAGCTCGTGTATGTCTATTTGTCTTGTTTTGCACTTTACATGTTTTTTCTTTCATTAAGTTCCTTTTCAAAAATTACACAACTAACCACACCTATGAAACTTTGAAAAGAGACATAAAAAGAGAATTGATAACTCTTAACCCCATTGCATCCTCTTTCCCCCTCCCGCAGGTAAACATTAACAATTTATGATGTGCCTCTCCATGCTTTACTCTGTGCTCATGTATATGTGAGGCTAGAGATTACCTTTGTTTTCTTTTTTTTTTAATTTCTTTACAAAATGGAATCAAATTATCCACATTTCTCAATATCTCACTTTTATCTCTTGATAATACAGTATGAGCATCCCTGTGCATTAATTGAAAGAGATATAATCCATTCATTTTAACAGCTGCAGCATATTACATTGTGTTGCTATTATACATTTTAATTTACCATTCACCAATTTCTGGATATAT
This sequence comes from Lemur catta, assembly GCF_020740605.2. NCBI lineage: Eukaryota > Metazoa > Chordata > Mammalia > Primates > Lemuridae > Lemur > Lemur catta. The sequence continues at coordinate 150,631,004 of NC_059128.1, forward strand.
TTATTTTGTTTCTGGTTATTTTGTATGGAATGCACACACACACACACACACACACACACACTCCACAGAGTTTTAGGTACAACACTACATATGTGCATATATAATATATATCTATGTATCTGTAGTCCTGACTATTTTTTTTCCTGGAAGACCACATTTCAAAAGTGATTTGTTTGACCAGAAAATATGAGTATTATTAATTTTGAAGGGTTTATAACAATTTCCTACATCATTCTTGCTAGCACTGGATGTTGTAACTCTTTAAAATTTGTTTCCAGTATCGTTTGGGGATTGTGGTTTAGGACAGGCATACCTGATTTTATTGTGCTTCATTTTATTGCACTTCAGAGATATTGTGTTTTTTTTTTTTTTACAAATTGTAGGTTTGTGGCAACCCTGCATCAAGCAAGCCCATCAGTGCCATTTTTTCCAAGTGCTTTTGTTCACTTCATGTCTCTGTGTCACATTTTGGTAATTTTCACAATATTTCCAACTTTTTAAATTATTATTGTATCTGTTACAGTGATCTGTGATCAGTGATCTTTGATGTTACTATTGCAATCATTTTGGGGCTCTGTAAACCACACCCATAGAAGATGACAAACTTAATCAATAAATGTTGAGTGTGTTCTGACTGCTCCACCAGCCAGCCATTCCCCCATCCCTCTCATTCTCTTCATGTCTATTTTCTGAGAAATACCAATATCAAAATTAGGCCAATTAATAACCCTACAATAGCCTCTAAGTGTTCAAGTGAAAGGAAGAGTCGCATGTCTCTCACTTTAAATCAAAAGCTAAAAATGATTAAGCTTAGTGAGGATGGTATGTGGAAAGCTGAGATAGGCCGAAAGCTAGACCTGTTGTTCCAGTTAGTTAAGTTGTAAATGCAAAGCAAAAGCTCTTGAAGGAAGTTAAAAGTGCTACTCCAGGGAACATATGAACAATGAGAAAGCATATCAGCCCCATTGCTGACATGGAGAAACTTTTAGAGATCTGGATAAAAGATCAAACCAGCCATAACATAATCTAAAGCCAAAGCCTAATTACATAACATAACATAAGATAACATAACAGTGCAGATGAAGTAGCAAGTACTGATGTAGAAACTGCAGGAAGTCATCCAGAAGATCTAGCTAAGACAATTGACGAAGGTGCCCACACTAAACAGATTTTCAATGTAGACAAAACAGCCTTCTGTGGGAAGAAGATGCCATCTGGAACTTTCACAGCTAGGGAGGAGAAATCAATTGCTGGCTTCAAAGAATCAAAGGACAGCTGGTGACTTTAAGTTGAAGCCATTGCTCATTTGCTATTCTGAGAATTCTAAGACCCTTAAGATTTATGCTAAACTTACTCTGCCTGTGCTCTGTAAATGGAACATAAAGTCTGGATGACAGCACATCTGTTTACAGCATGGTGTACTGAATATTTCAAAGGCACTGTTGAGATCTACTACTCAGAAACAAAGATTCCTTTCAAAATATTATTGTTCACTGACAATGTGCTTGTTCGCTCAAGAGTTCTGATGGAGGTGCATAAGAAAATTAATCTTGTTTTCATTCCTGCTAATACAACATTCATTCTGCAGCACATGAATCAGGGGGTCATTTTGACTTTCAAGTCCTATTATTTAAGAAATACATTTTGTAAGGCAATAGCTGTCATAAATAGTGATTCCTCTGATGGATCTGGTCAAAGTAAATTAAAAACCTTCTGAAAAGGATTCACCATTCTAGATGCCATTAAGAACATTTGTGATTCATGGGTGGAAGTCAACATATTAACAGGAGTTGGAAGAAGTTGATTCCAGCCCTCATGGATGACTTTGAGGGGTTCAAGACTTCAGTGGAGGAAGTCACTGGAGATGTGTGCAAATAGCAAAAGGACTATAATTAGAAGTGGAGCTTGAAGTGACTGAATTGCTGCAATCTCATGATAAAACTTTAATTGATGAGGAGTTGCTTCTTATGAGTTAGTGAAGAAAGTGATTTCTTAAGATCGAATCTACTCCTGGCAAAGATACTGTGAAATTTGTTGAAATGAAAAAGGATTTAGAATATTACATAAACTTAGTTGATAAAGCAGCAGCAAGGTTTGAAAGGATTGACTCCAATTTTGAAAGTTCTACTGTAGGCAAAATGCTATGAAACAGCATCATATGCTACAGAGAGATCTTTCATGAAAGTCAATTGGTGGGGCAAACTTCATTGTTGTCTTATTTTAAGAAATTGCCACAATCACCCCCACCTTCAGCAACCACCACCCCAATTAGTCAGCAGCCATCAACATTGAGGAAAGACCCTCCACCAACAAAAAGATTAACAACTCACTGAGGGCTCAGATAATCGTTAGCATTTTTTAGCAATAAATTATTTTTTTATTAATGTATGTACATTGTTTTTTAGAAATAATATTGCACACTTAATAGACTACAGTATAGCATAAACATAACTTTTGTATGAACTGGGAAACCAAAAAATTTGTGTGACTTGCTTTATGGCAATATTCACTTTATTGTGATTGTCTGGAACTCAACCTCCAATATCTTCCAGGTGTGCCTGTATTGTTGTTTTAATTTGCACTTCTTTGGTTACCTGTAATTTTGAGCACTATTTCCCATGCTTATTGAGCAATGGAATTGCTTTATTTTTTTCAAAAATTAGGCAGTGTGTTAAAGGTTCAAAAACTTTATAGCGATATAGCATCTCCTGAAAAAAATATTCAGGGAAAGGAATATGTAGAATATCAAATACTTTGTGAGTATGTGTGTGTGTGTGCCTGTGCTTCTATGTGTGTGGTCACAACATTATGGCTCAAAATAAAGGATCCATATTACTAGTTAATACTGGTAGAATTTTTATAAGATTTTGCATATTTCAAAGATGATATAATCCAAATACAATCACTAATATTTAACCTTATGTGAAAAGCTGTATAAATAAATTTGGAAAAAAGAATCACATCTTGTAAACTAGTGTATTCCATATTCACATTACAGGATGGGCATTTAGCAAATGATGGAATGAAAATAACCCCCTCTTTCCAGTTTGTAGTCAACAATTTTTCATGTTTATGATTTTATTTAATATTTTTTACAACAACCTTTTCGGATTGGAAAAGCAAATTACAGTAGTCCAGCTTTATGGGTAAGGGACTTGAAGCCCAAGAGGAGCCTTTTTGTGTGTCTTTAAATATTAATTGAATATATATGATTTAGTGATATGATTATGGTACAATAATTCCATAACTAGAATATAATTTTCAAATGCAGTCCTTATGCTGGATGTGATGTTTCTTTCTCTGCTTCTATTTTTTTAAATATATTACATATAAAATCACAATAATTGCTCCGGCAAACATATTTCTGCCAGCACCTCTTATCATTTCCTGACATTTGACACCTAAATTTGAAATACTGGGTCAAGTGCTGTGAACTTTTTAAGGGTAATGATTAAATGACTTGTTTTCAAGGCCAAGCATTTGAGACTTTTCTTTTTATATAGACCAAAACCAAGCTGGGAAGAGAGGAGTCAATGTTATTATTATGTAGAGTACTATGTTTTCAGTGTTATTTTAGTCTTTTCTTAATCGTGTTCCATATCTCATGTGTCTGAGGCCTTCACTTATCATGTGATAATTCTCTTTCCCCTGACATTGGATATGACCTCATAGATAGTCTATCAATGGCTACAGCCCACTTGGAACATGATACTGATTATCAGTCCTCTTCCCTGTGTGCTGACCATACAAAAGATATTGTTGATCTTCCTTGATCTTAAATGAACTTACAAGCAGGATTACACACCAAAAACTCTTTCCTCCAAGCTGGCTAGGTAATTTAAGTATCTAAGCTAAATCCTCATTTATGAATATGAACGTGAAACCCACATGTTCAGAGTTGTATATCCAAGCTACTCTATTTGGCTTTTCACACTGAGGTGAGAATTGGATGCTAACATGTGAGACAGACACCATCTCATCAAAAAGATGCATCTTTTTGCTCAGTCCCATGGGACTGCAGTAAATCAGGAGCATCTATCTGAGTCTGCCTTTACCTGAACCCTTATCTATATCTTGCTTGTTTCTAAGCCCTGTCTATGCATCAGAAATAACAGTTTTGTCATACATTCATAATGTTCCTGGCACTTTTAGATTGCAGATTATAAATATTATTGTGCCTTTTAATTTTAGGTACCTAGTAGACGAAATCAAGAAAAGAGAAGGATTCAAGTTACTAATGGAAGTAAGTGATTGCAGAATTGTGCTTGTGATTTTGTCAGTCAACAGTGATGAAGGTGGTAATTTTCTAATCTGTTATATTTCACTGGTTTTTGTGCTGCAGACTTAGAAACAAGTCATTAGCTTAATTCATAGAGTCCATTATGTTAATTTACTCTATTAGTGAGTAGGAAAAATTCCTTTGTCGGATTCACAGGGAATACACTTGCCTTTAAGTATTGAAAATTAAAATGCTCAATAATAATTACTAGGGATAATATTGAATAAATTATGACCTCTATCTTGATATATAAATTTCATAATGATTGTACTGCAAATATTCAACTGTGCCTGCATGTGAAAAATCAATTAAGTGAATGTACAATAATGCATACAGTTTTCTCTTTTTATAAAATCCTGAGAACACGCTTGAAGCTCTGACTCGGGGGGATGGGTGGTACATGGGCAATATATATAATCTGAACTTTTGTACCCCCATAATAAGCTGAAATTAAAAAAAAAATCATGAGAGCATATTAGCTTTCGGGCATTGGGAAAATAAGTCATTTTGTTGGTGATGTTGGATTATTTGCTATATATAAGAAAAAAGATGGTTACAAAGGTAGAGAATATTTTTTCTAAAACATATTAGCAAATATAAAAATATTATTTAATTCTGACTTTTAAGAGATATAAAGTATGATGTCATCTTAGATTTTGTTATAGTATATATGTTACAGCAGTTTTTAACCTAATGTAAAAATCACCTAGAGATTATAGTGTAGAAATCTGTGCTATATATAAGCAATCTAGTTAATTTTTGGTATTATTTTATTCAGTAAGATGTATTGAACAATTATTATGTATCAGGCACAGTTCTAGGCACTGTGCCTAGATAGGAAATGTCACTTATGGTACTTATATTCAAATAGAAATTGAAAGGTAATTAACAAGCAAATTAATACATATGAAACATCAGGTAATGAGAATTCTTAAGAAAACAACAAAACAGTTTCATGACATAACCTAGTATACAAATAAATAATTAGACAATTATAGATGTGGCAAGTACTATATTGACAAAAAAGGCTAAAATGGGGGTGGAGATGGCTTGTTTGGTTTGGGTAGTCTTGGTAGGGGATTTTAAGGTTATCTATAAGCTGAGACTTGAATGATGATAAACAGCAAGCCATGCAAACATGTGAGGGAAGGGCATCTAGGCAGAATGAATAAACAACTGCAAAGGCTTAAAGGTGAAAAGAGTTCTATGTGTTTGAACAGTCAAAAGAAGATGCATTAAACTGAGAGAGAAGTACAGCAGGTAATGTGGTTGGAGAGGTGGAGGCAGAGAATAGATCAGGTGGAATTCAGGTAGATCAGGGTAAGACATTTAGGTTTTATTTCAAGTGTAGTCATTAGAGGGGTTTTAATAAGACAAGAGTCTGGGTTCCATTTTTTAAAGATTATTTGGATGTCAAGAGAAAAGAGGAATATGACAGGGCTGGTGGTGAGGAGTGGACAAGAAAAGAAAAAATGAGACAAATTCGGAGACTGTTGCAGTAGCCCAGGTGAGATATGATAGGGGTCCACAGGTAAGCCTGGGAAACGCTGCTCCAGGGAATCCAGACCTGGCTTCCACCGCTGTCTAGAAAGGAAGTATCGGATTAGAAAGTTATAAAATTCACAAGTTCCTGAAAACCAGAGATATAAAGGAACTTGTATGCATACCAAAATCATCCACATTTGAATGACTTTCTGGTAACAGTATAAAGAAGCAAGAAGGCAAATTTAGAATGTGCGAAATTATATAGGACAGCTGACTGGGTTTCTTCAACAGGTTAATGACATGAAGAAAAATAAAGGAGGGAGTTAGGCTCAAAGAGACTGAAGAGGCATAACAACCAAATGCAGCATATGGACCTGGTTGGAATCCTGATTTGAACAAACCAACTGTAAAAAATAATTTTTGAAACAGGGAATTTTCAATATGAACTGGTTATTAGATGGTGTGACAGGATTGTTGATAATTTTGTTAGGCATGATAATGGCTGTATAACTATGTAAGAAATTGTCCATAATTTTTAGAACTGCATCTGTAAGCATGTAAGGGAGAGACAGCACTTACGTGATTGACTGGATTTGTGTTCGAGTCACTTTTTATATTTTCTTGAGTTTGAGTTATCTATTTTATTAAAATTGAGTTGCCTTATTTTATCTGGCAAGGGAGCTGTGGTGTTTATGGAAAGTCCTGCACACCTTGGAACTGCATAGTCTTTTGATAGAGCTAAGAGAAAAAGTGATGAGAAAAAAAGATGAGCTGATTAAAAAGTTACTTATATATTCTTCCTATAGGCTTAGGAAAATGAAGGAGGAACCTCTGTCATATTTAGGGAATTAGAAACATTCACATCCTTGTAATGAAAGTTAAGGTGGGCTTTAATCATTAGGCAGCCTTCTTCCCCCAGATATGTCATCTATGGGAGCCAGCTGGCCCATGAACAGTGAAGGCGGCTTCCTAAATGGTCTTCCAGAATTCCTACTATAAGGATTTTTGTGTGTGATCTTCATTTGTCTCTTTTGTTTTCTCTTTATTCTGTCTGAAAAATTAGAGTAGAATTAGACCTTGAATTTCACATGTAAGTGTCAAGTTGATAAGTCAGTTTTTGCTAACATATATGCATATATTATTTGTTATATATTTAACATATATTTAAATATATATATACATTAGAGAGAGAGAGAGTTACTGTTGTTTAGCAGATAGTAATGAGAATGTTAAGTGGAACACTGAAAACAGTAAATGAACATAACAAAACAGAGTGCCCAGTACTTCAATACCTTTTCCTGAAAAGAGCAAAAATAATGCATATTTTCTCAAAGATGATTGAAAGTTATCATTTCAAATGAATTCTGCATTATTCATAGACCCCTGAAAATCATATCTCTCTTCTTCTGTGTTGTATCTAAGATCTAATAGATATTTTCCCAGAGGTATATTCATTCTTATGATATCATTCACATATTTTATTTTGATCTCTTGGGAGAATCCTAATGATTCAACATTTTTGTTTTTCTTTTCCTGATTTCTACATTAGGAAAGTTATTTATGTTTCATAAACTTTCAGAGTTATAAAAGATTTTCAAGGACATATAGTCAACTTCTTGCCCAATGCAGAAACCTCTCTTGACAGCACCTGTAACAGGTGGTCCATCTCTGCTTGAACACTTCCTATTGTGGGTAATTCACTAGTTCATTCCTCTTCCAGGTGGCTCTAATTATATTAATACATATTCTCATATATATTGAACCTTACTATTAATATGTATCAAGCACATTGTGATTTATCTCACACTGTTACCTTGTTATATAGTTTTATTAGATGACAACGACCTCCTAATTGCTAAATCCAATGCACAATGTCATCTTGTTGAACTTCTGCAGCATTTTATGCTGTTATCCACTCCATTGCTCTTGAAACTGTCTGTCTTGGTTCCTTTGATTTCCTTTCTCAGTTTTTCTCCTTTCCATGTGAAAGGAAAGTCTCTATGTTATGATCTCTTTATCTAAGTACCCCTGAAATGTTCTTCCGCATACTTTTGTCTTTGGCCTTTTATCCTGTCCACATACTCTCCCTGAAGTGTCTTCTGCACATCCAGAGCTTTGCTATCAATAGCCTCAATATATGTCTCCATCCTTGCCTTGTCTCCTAAACTCTGGTTCTTTATATATAGATATATCCGGAAATTTTTACACAGACTCCACAGGCACCTCAAATTCAACATTTCCAAAGTTGAAATATAACCATTTTCCTTGCCAGGATTCTACACTCCTCTTTAGGTCAGTAGAGCTGTGGTCCACCCAAGTAAAAATGTTGATGTTGTCTTCACTATCTCCCTTTTCTTTCCCCTAAGTCTATCTTGTGTACTTAGTTTTCTCCACTCCTAAAGCCACTGCCTTCTTTCAGGATCTCCTCACCCCTCAGCTTAGCACTGCTTTTTACCTTGTCTCTCACTTCCGGTCTTAGATCCCTCCAGCCCATCCTCCGTGCTGCTACTGGAGTGGCCTTCCGGAAATGAGTCTGTTCCCTAGAGGAAAGCTCTCCAGTGTCTCCACATTGCCTCTAGAATCAAGCCCAAACTCCCAAGCATGGCGTGTGAGGAGTCCCTTCATAAAATGACACCCATTGCCACCAACTCCACCTGTCTTCAGTACACCCTGTCCTCTATTCATTCCAGGTACAGTGGGCCCTCCATATCTGTGGGTTCTGCATCCCTGTAGGTTCCACATCTGCAGTTTCAACTAACCGTGGATCAAAAATATTAAAAAAAAAATAAAAAATAACTATACAACAATGAAAATTAATATAAAATCCAATATAACAACTATTTACATAGTATTTACATCGCACTTGATATTATAAATAATCTAGAGATGATTTAGAGTATATGGGAAGCTTGCGTAGGATATATGCAAATACTACACCATATAATGGGATCTTAAGGGGCATTGCCTACATAGGATGGCAAACATTTGCATATATATATTCTACACACATCCTTCTGTAGACTTTTAGTCAACTAGATTACTTATAATGGCTAATAAAATGTAAATGCTATGTAAATAGTTGTTATAATGCATTGTTTAGGGAATAAAAACAAGAAAAAAAGCCTTACATTTTGAGTACAAAAGCAACCATCCTTTTTCCCCTCAAATGTTTCTGAACCTCAGTTAGTTGAATCTGCAGATGTGGAACCCACGGATATGGAGAGCGGGCTGTGCTCGCCATTATCCCGAAAACACTGGCTGCTCCATGTGCAGTATAGAAGCATTCCTTTTCCCAGGAATATTTTTTGGGTTACAAGAAATTTCCTTTTTTATAATTCTCCTTCCATTGTGTTTAACTGGCTGTACCTAGCTCTATCACAAACTGGTCTCTGAGTCTCTGGAAGTAAGTATATAGTGTAAACCATTTTCTTATGTCAATGCCTAGTTCAATATACATAACATATTAAACTTTGTTTATTAAGTTAAACAGTTTGGTTGCCCCTCTTTGGAGACTATAATTTTTTAATGTTCCCCTTCAAATATGGTACCCAGAAATTAATACAGTAATGTGTCTCTCTGGTACAGATTTTAATGGCACTATTAACCCACTTGAAAAGGACATCTCTTTCTACCAATATAGCCACAGATAATAGTCACTAACCTAATAGAGTGCCTGATGTGTGCCAGGTGTGGTAATGAATATTGGAAATAAATTATCTCTTTACTCATCAAACCAGCCCTGTGGGGAAGATAATATCACCTCCATTTTATAGTTTAAGAAGCAGAAACTTAGAAAGTTTGACACTCATCCAAAGATCTGATGAAGTTAGAATTCAAACTCACATCCTGTGGCTCCAAAATCCAGGCTTTTTGTGCTATCCAATGCTGCCTTTGAAATTTTTCTGTGCTTGAACCTTATGTTTAAAACCTATAAGCTTGAAGTCAATTAAAATTCACCATGCCAGCTTTTCCTTCACTCTATATTTGCATGATTGATTATTTAAATCTGTGTGCTAGATTCTGCATTTATACTTATTAAAATGCACAGTGCTAGCTTTGTTTTTTATTGTTATTATTCTTATATGATGACATTGTAAGCAAAGAAGATTAATTTCTTTTGATATGACTCAGTTTTAGGGAACACGAGCTGCTACCTCTTGGTGACCACTAATTTCTTTCCCAAGTGGTCTTATATCATTTGCTCAATAATTCTTCCTGAAATTCACATTAAAGCACCTTAGAATATATCTCTTTTATTTGAAAATCAGGATAGAATGTATGCATCTTTTCCTTAATGTCATGCCTCCTCTTCTTCATGAACTTTTTTAAAGATAATATAATGGCCTTTACAAAGTTTTCATACCTTCACTAGACATTTGGATTCTTTTTATGCCTTCCCAATTTTATGTTTTTTTAGAGAACATAGACTAACTGTATTCCTAAGACACCCAAGAGGTCAGACTTCCATATATATAGGGAATTAAAATTAAGTGGTGTATGAATGGTTCTACTCTGAAAAGTACTCATTAGTGCTTTGAAGTCTCTTGAAAAAAAGTCATTATATAAAATACAAGATACAGAGGCAGAGACAGGAAAAATTCAAATATATTTTTTATGAACATTCAAAGACATGTTTTTATCAACTCAATAATTTTGGTAATGACTAAAATGAAGATATTTCACCAAATGGAGCATCAAATTTCCTCCAATGAAATGAAGTGTCAGAAGGGCTTTACAAGTTTTCAAGTGTTATAATACTGAAACCATTCCATTCTGAAAGAGATTGGGCAAAAGGAGTTATAGATATGTCACTACCAAAATATCTAAACAGAAACTTATTAAAGAAAAGAAATTTAAAAGGTCTAGCAGATAAAGCTATTGTGAAGTGTTTTATAATGTTCCCATGTAAATGAAAAGGAATAATGGATTTGATTATGTATTAGGGTCCATTCTGAAGCTAAAAACTACACAGTAATTTAATGTGGGAATGTGTAATATAAAGAATTATTAACAGGGAATTGGAATCATGGGGGATTGCCTCATAGGAGAGAAAAAGAACCCTAAAAATACTCAGGAATAGCAGTTATAAAGAGCAGCCACTACTCCTAGAACTGACAGAGAGCACCTGAGGAAGAGGCCACCCCCTCCCAGGGCTGAGACCCAGACCTCTTCAGAGAGAGCATGACCCTGGCTCACAGGATGGCGGAGAAGTTCACGGAGGTGTCGCATTGGTGGGACTCACTAGAAATCCACCCTCTGGGGTGTTGAGGAAAGCCATCCACAGGGACGCGCTACAACTTGGAAATGACTGCAAGCTACCCACAAGGGCTGCCAGAGAAGTCATTTGAGGCAAGATGCCTAGCTGTCGTCACTCCCCTATGAAACCACCTGAGCGGGATATGCCAGGAAAAGCCGTTTATGGACCCCATCTGCTGGCATTCTGCTGTGATGCCATCTGAGGGGTTTGTGCTGGGGGAAGCTGCCAGGGGGCCACTTGCCACGTGCCACCAGTGCTGCTGAAAAGAGCCACAGATTCTGTAGGACACCCATAGGTGAGCACACCAAACCCGAAAGAGCTACCCCTTCCTTCTCCAGTGCCCCTCCAGCAGCCTGTGCTGACATAGCCTAAGATTGGACCAGATGACAAGGGAGAAATTTGCAGACTCCACCTCCATTATTACAGAACACTAAGAAAGGGTGAATTTCCACCTGAGAGACAATAAATTGACATAAATGGTATCTGGAAAAAAAAATGTCTTTGATATAAAGACATGAATTCCTAGAATCTAGTGATGGATAATTACTCTATTTTTCTTCTACTTTCTAGTCAGTCATAGTTACTTTACAAAAATTCACATTAAACGCTCTAAGAATTTGAAGCTCAGTTTGTTCTATCCTAGAGAAACCAAATCAATTATAAATCAGAAATCCAAATATGGATTGTGTAGATTTGTAAAAGCTATTGTAGTCTCATGACAAATGTTTGTGGAAATTGAGTTGAATTACATAGTACTTCATTTTTAACTACTCTATATTTTTTTAAGATTTTTAGCTCTTTTCTTGTCAAATCCAATAAGAGTGTTCAAAATTTCAAAGATGAAAGGATGATCAGATCAAGAACTTATCTTGTTGAGCTGGGAATGTTTCCGGGCATTCACTTGTGATTTAAAATCCATTAAAATCAGAACTCTATATAGTACAAGGCTTGATTTTAAGATACAAGATGATAGCTCTTTCCTCTTTCTAAAATAGTTTAAAACCTTATACCCACACTGGGGCAAAATTCTGATGGTTATTGAGAACTATTATAACAGTGGTAATTACCTACAAACTATATTTGTTGTGCAAAATGAAAGGCATTTCAAATTCTATCAGTGCTAAGCATCAAATAAGGAAGGTAGGTGTGACTCATAATCTTTCCTGGATACAATTCCCATGTGCCTAATTTATGAACCCCCAACATAATGTTCCAAATCACCTGGTCATTGAGTACAAGTCATATGATTGCCTTTGGCATGGCATGTCCTATGTTTTTGTGTAGTGAGGACAAAACCTTGTCCTTGTGGCAATGTCTGGGCTAAAGCCTGATAGAATGTTTTCTCATGTTTAACCAAATCATGTCTGATAGGAAAACAGATTAGTGGGGAAGATGACTTGGCTATGGCCACTTAGTTTACATCAGAGTTTCTCAAACATGGAGCATACACTACCCACTTCAGAATCACTTGACATATTTCATAAACTGCCAATTCTTTAGCCTTTTCTAGGTGGACTTAATCAGGCTCTGGGCATTCTGAGCACAGGAACTGAGAATCTACATTTTGAACAAGCCCCCTAGTTGATTCACATTTTACTGATGTTTGAGAGCCGTAAGTCAAGGTGATGCTCTTCCGCCCCTCAGCAGTATTGGCTAGGGTCCCAGCAGTGCTGGTTAGTGACCCTTAAGTATGCCATGCTGCTATCAACTCACAGGTAAGCAGGGCTTTTGCATTTGTCAGGTGTAGCTGGTAATAAAAGCCAACTTTTGCTGCCTTAAACAGAGAAAATATTATTGGAAGTGTACGGTAGTGTAAGAAATAACTTAAGGATCAGAGTTGAAGAGGGAGGAGCCAGGGCATCTCTAAGCACACTTATAGCAGGAGCTAACTGATGGTCAGAGCTGGATTGAGTCAGATTCAACATCAATATGTTTTGTCCTGATATTTGCTCATTCTTGATCTAGAGGGAAGAGAACCCTCTAGGTGTGCACAATGGAGAAGAAATTTTCCAGCAGGCTGTTATCAGAAGTAAGGTGGAATGGATGTCTATTCTATAAGATTCTGATTTGTTATCAAAGTTATACACACATGATAACTCTTAAAGAAGCTAAGAGTTTAAGAAATATGTATTTAATTGTATTCTAAGATAAATCTTAGGGTAACAAAACAACTTACAAATTTTCTTAATCCTCAGCCTGAATATGCCAATATTTGCTTTTGGTACATTCCACCGAGCCTCAGAGAGATGGAAGAAGGACCTGAGTTCTGGGCAAAACTTAATTTGGTAAGTAAGAAGTAAATTGTATTTTTCTTTTTTATGAAATGCATTCAATGTCTATTCTCTGTTGATTCTATAAAAATGGTGTACTTGTTAGAGCCTCTTGAAGTGGTGACTCCTAGTACATTAAAAAGTAATGTACAGACAGTTGTAAACATTGTTTATATTTAACAGATTAACACACTTGACATGTACACACAAATTCAAAACAATTATGCTGTTTGTAAGATAATTACAGAATTTATTAGAAGTTCTGATGCACAGTGCACTTCAAAAAGTTCCATCAGATCATGGGACACAAGGTTAGAGTTGTATGATGAGTGACTACTTCTTTCAACTCTGCATGTGCATCTGTGATTCTTGTATCACATTACTTGGAAATAATGTTAAAAGTGTAAGTTTGATACCCTTTGTGAATGTGAGACCTTCTGTCCTCTTCACCAACAAAGTCTCTGCATCTTACACACAAGGGGCTTACATGATAAAAGAGAAAACAGACGCTAGCAATGGGATTCCGCTGATCTTGGAATAAAATGTGCTTGGAAGTGTCTTCACACACAGCTGTTGAGGGCTGACGATCCAGAGTGAGGAGAAGCCCCAGGCTCCAGGGACTGTCAATTACTCCTTGCCTAGCATGGCCCTGCCAGTTATAATCCTGCTACTAATCCAGATTTCCAAGAACTATGGAGTCTTATGAGTGACACAACTTGATCCCACTCACCTGCTATATGAATATAATATATATTGAACATGAACCCATAGCAGATCCCCTGGGGATTATGAGGCCATGACATGTGGAGTGCAAGTTCTCAATGGTTGGTACCATCAAAGTTAGGCAATCCCCTACCCTTTGCAACTTCCTTCTCAAGGTAAGCACAGCTGACTTCATGACCCTTAGCTCTGACTTCTCCCTACCCTCAGTGGGGAAACAATGATTCTTTTAACAGTTTTTATGGTCCATATCCCTTCTACTTGTGCTTTAGAAGACAGAAAAAGCTTCCCAGTCAGGGAAGCAACCAACATTTATGAGTGCTCACTGTGCTATACACTGGAAATACGATCATCAAAAGGACTTGATCTCTGCCCTTGAGAGGCTCATTCTCCTAGAGACAATGAGTAAGGGGACAATCACAAGGTAACCAGAAATGTGTGACCCTGTTGCCGAGCCTTGAACAGTAAGTAGATGCCCTTCAGGGGACAGTTGCAAAGAAGCAGATTTTGGGAAGAATCACAGCATGAATACTCAGAGGCTCAAGAGAGGAGAACATGGTTGGAAGTCCACAGAGATGCAAAGGAGCAGTGATGGAGGTGAGATGAGAGCAACAGGCAGAGGGAGGGTCATGGGCCCTTGTCTTCCATGGCAAAGAGAATTTTTGCCACAGCCTAATGAGGAGGATGAGAGCAGAGCATGGCGTATGAGCCATGGCCATTGATAGCCTCACCTGGCCCTAGGTCCTTTTAGCCTCAGGTCATTTTCTGTTTAGTCATGGCTCAGTAAACCTCCTACACTGTGACATAACAGATGACAAATATATAAATAGTCTACCTCTTATCAAATCTGACATCAGGAAGCAAAGATGGGGAGAGATGGATGGTGTTGTCTGTGCCCTTGTGGAGACAAGCCGTTCATTACCCGTTTCAGGCAGTTAATGTGGACCTTGGGATCTGTGTTGTATTTTTGTCACACAACCCAAATAGCAAAGTGCTTAAGAATACATTTCAGATGGTAAGTAACCCATAAAAAGAGACAGAGACTGGACGATGATGAGGTTTGGAGGAATATTTTTCACTGATGGGATTCAACTGACAGTTTTGGTGGGGTAGGGAAAGAAACTGTTTCAAGTTAAGAAAGACATGGTTGCCATTTTTCTCCCTAAGCCAGAAATCTCTTTTTGATTGTTAAGAAAAGCAATCGAGAATGTGATGTTTGTATACTGACTCAGTACTGTTGCATAGATGGGGATCAGAGTAAGTGGTTAGTCTTATTATGTTTGGGGATATTTTGGACTTACTCTTTGTTTACTTTTTATTCTCAGAACATTTGAAATTGAGGATGGATATATTGAGCTAAACTCAGATAATTCAGAATATAATACACTTTTCATCTTAACTGAAAATTGAACATGAATTGGGACATTCTTTTTTAGCCTCAATATTTGCCAACATTGACTCTCTTAATACTCAATATCCATGGCTCTCCATTCCTTCATTTTGGAAATGCTTTTTGGCAATTAGAACCATGGTTCCCCTTGCTTGATCTGATATCATACAACTTTAATTGCTATGGTTGCCTCTGATTAGTAAAAATGTATGCTGCAGACAAACTATCATTGGTCCTGAGGTTCTTAGTTTCCTCTGATTCCCTCTCTGTGTGGGGGTATGAATTTGGCAAGGGGGAAGGGAGGCATACATATCTATTGTTGATCTATGTGATTTTATGCTTACTGTAGTATGAGAATGCAAGTATATGATTTATAACCTGGAGCATACTTAAAGCACACTAGAAATTTATTTCAGGGTTTATCTTGGATAGAGAATCACAAACAAATAAATAAACCGAGTAAGACTTTGCCCCTCTGATTCAGACTAGTGTCAGGTTGAGCTGTCAGATTTCTGAATCAGTGATGTGGTAAGTCTTCCTTTGGTGGCAGAAGGGGAGAGCGATTATTTTGTAATGAATTATTTGGTTGGATGGTGTAAGTGTGTGTGTGTGCTAGCAAGTATGTGTGCACACGTATGAGACTATTTTTGAGAACACAATCACTCTGTGGCCTCTCAACACTATGACAGTCACTCTTCAACACTCTATTCAACCACTGAGTTCCAATGCTCTAATTGCTTCCCATTCTCACAGCAGCAATTTTCAACCCTGTCAGACCCAAAGACCACTATTTATGATAAGTATTATATTAGAATACTTAGGTGAGTAATGTATCCTTTACTCTCCTAAAATGAAACCAATAGAAAATATGACATATCTACACACATAATTTTGTAAAAGGCAACATAAGACCTTAACATGTAATATGAAGGAGAAATTAGTTTATAATAAAAATGTTTCATTATATAAATTCCTGGGCATGACAATATTGGAAGACATGAGGAAGTGATAAGATTCTTACTCATATTCTTAGAAACAGGTGAACATAAGCCATATACAAATGCAGACTATTAGAAGTAGGTGATGTTGGTGACACCGATGACAGAAATGGTGAGGTATTAGTGATAACATTTTCAAAAAATGGTATACAACTTTTGGTAATGCTCTGAAGAAAATATTTTCCCCTAGCTTTACATGATAGTAGAAAACTTCATGTTTATTAAAAATGGGCACACAGTATTTGGCATTGATGTGTTAGATTCTGGGCTTGAATAATTATAATCAGACTTTTCACCTCATACATTTTCAACTAGCACATTTGAAAGTCGTGCAAGACATAGGACAGTTCTTCATTGCTCAGACCTGCTCTACACGTTGCAGGTAGCGGGCAACTCTGGTCCCCACCTACTGCCAGTAGCAACCTCCCCAAGTCATGAAAACATCTACCTGCGTTTCCAAAATACTCTTTTGTATATAGCATCATTCCCTTTGAGAACCGCTGGCCCCCAGGATAAAATCTAGTCTTGTCTATTTGGCATCCAGATCCCTCCATGTCTAATTCTTTTTTTTTTTTTCAGCTCATAATGGGGGTACATAAGTTCAAGTTATATACAATGTCCATGTCCTGCCCATCCCCCTGAGTCAGAGCCTCAAGCGTGTCCATTCACCAGACAGTTCGCCTGGCACTCACCATGTAGTCATACTTCCATCCCCTCCCCCCACCCCCCACCTCCCCGAGTCAGCACCCTCAGGCACTTTTCTGACTCAGTCTATTGCGACTTCCCCTGTTGAGACCCCTGCGTGGAGTAAACTGAGACAAGGAATTTCACCAGTCTCCCTACTAGATAGGAAACATGCTAGAAACTAGGTAACAGATCCCTTTCACTAATCAAATTGGAATAATCACTGTCACCCCTAATGTTGATGCCTAGTGTTGGTGAGAGTGTCAGAGGACTCCTATTAGTTGCTTATGGGTACATAAATTTGTACCATTTTTCTGAGAAGCAGCTTTAGAAAACATACCAAATATCTTAATTTTGTATGTATTTTCTTTTAGTGATTCCACTTCTAAAAAATGTATTCTTTGGAAATATTAATAGTTATAGAATTCAGGGGAGAGAAAAACTCAGAAGTTCATAATCATTATGTAAAATAGCAAAAATTATAGAAGAAAGTAAATATTCAGCTACAGGGAATTGGTTAAATTTTATATACACAATTTATTTACAAATTTATAAAATGCAGAACATTTGTTCCAAAATAATATATTTATTATGTATTATTAATTTAAAAAAGGTTTTTTAAAAAATAGCCACTATGGTATGACAGCAATTTTGAAAAATTATGTTTCTCACTTAAATACATATAAAATACTGTGTATATACTTAGGGGCAGATAATTACAGGTGATTTGTCTTTTATATTTCTCTGCGATTTCTTGGTTTTCTACAATTAATATATATTACTTTTGTGAAAATAACACTAATACTAATAAATTATAAAATTATAAATATAATAAAAATAAAATAATAAAAAAATAGAGTAATTGACACTATGAAGCCATAGATTTCCTTGAGTGCTTATCTAGACAAAGGGTTATCCGCATTTTGACTGTGTACTTTTCACAGTGTTTTAAAAATTAAGCATTTATCCCAATATAGTATGTGTTTTTCTGTTTTTAAAGTATCTACATTATACTTTGTAAGTATAGCATATACATTTTAAAAATACACAAAGTAAGTTTTTTTAAGGATGAATTTTAAATTTTTAAATATTAATAGATGTTTTCATCTTTTCATTTTGTACCACTCTTTGGAGACCATGATTATACAATATTCGATTAATTAGTTTGCAGACCATTTTCTCCCATGACATTTTCCCAGATATGGCATATAATTTGTCATCCCTTCCCATTTCTCTCTCTCTCTCGCTCCTCGTTAAAATACTCACAGTATCTACACTGGTTTAAATTTAGAAGCACTGTTTCTGGTGGTCATAGTGAGATCTTCAACAGACTTCCCAGGTTTCCCTGAAAGCTTCCAGCCTCGTGGTAGACTTACACTTAGCTTTCTAAAGCAGCTGCCTAAAGTAAGTTAATGTGTGTTTGTTTCCTCTGAAGCTGTCCCACAGTGATCAGATATTGAGAACGAGGAAGTTGGGGGTAGAATGCAAAGATGAACCGGGAAACAGAAGGCCCAGGGAATGCAACTGACCGTTTCACTAGCTTGTTTTGCCCCATCATTTCTAAATGTTCTGATGAAGAAGATCTCCTCTTTTGTGGATGTTTCATAAATAATTCTACATTATGCCAAAAAAATTTACATTCTTAAAAGTAATTATCAAGCTGTCTTTTTGTACTCATGCATGGTCATTTCAGCTTTTTTGAAATTTGCCGACCTGCAGATTTGTGACTAATATTATTTATAACTGTCTCCTCAATAGTAGAGGAGGAATAAATCTTTTAGAATCTAGTTGATGGGTTTGTTGTTTTATTGCTTATTTGGTGATGTGACTTGATATGATATTCCAGATATCTCTAGAAAGAATTTAGTATTTTCCCTGGCAGGTTTCTGATTAACAGTCCTTGAAGATGAAACTGGATAATCTTGAGTAGAGTGATGTGCTTCTGTGGAAGCCTCACAGCGAACACACCCCAACAGGCTGCTTCTTGAGATTCTAGGTAGGGTTTCAGTGAACCTTGCCTTGCCCCATTTGTTTCCGGAATGTTCTTTTTCACATTTGACATCTGGACTCATTTCTAGCCACTCTGACAGCAGTTTTGTATATAGCATCTTCTGGCTTCTTTGGAGGGGGTGCATGTGCGTGTGCACACATGTACATACATGTGCATGAGTTCATAAAAATGTTGAGAGCTTCTGTTTATTTTTGAGAATTCTGATTCTGATTGTCTTTTGATCACCATCTATGACATTAGCATATCCAGTCACTCATTTTTGAATTATGAATTTAAAATGCCTGTTTCTTTAAAGGTGCAGCAGTTTTTTTAAGAAAAATATATCTTCAGGTTCTTTTTAAACCTTGTGTGATAGAATTTATAATACATTCTATAACAGGAAACAGGAAAAATCCTGTCTCCTAGTAGATATCACTCATTTTCAAGCTTTACTTTCTTTGAAATTTATATTTAAAAAGAGTCTAATATAGAAGTGCCTTTTAAAGAAAGTATTTCTAAATGTGATTTGAGAGGCTTCCCCTGTTCTGATAGTGGATGGATGTAGATTTCAAAAATGCTTAGCAAGTGGATTTCCTATGTTTTGTAGATATTGTATGTTCTTTTCCCAAATGATTAAGAACTGAGATAAAATGTTCTTTTAAGTATTTTCTCGGGTAAAGATATTATTACATACAATTTGTCAGTCTAGTTGTAATTAGCTTTGTTCTTGTGTCATTCTGCAATTAAGGGTCAAGGAGCCACTTGGGTACTTCCCACGTAAGTATGGCCTTCTTCAGAAATCAGCTGAAGATGCTAGAGTGTTCCTTCGGCTGAGGCTGAGTGTTTTATCGTTTTTATGTTCATCTCTCTTCCCCAGTTATTTAGTTATCTTTCTGAAAAACTATACTCCATTGGATTTATAAAATTTCAACCAACAAAAGGTTCCAACAACATTGTTGTTGTATCTGCATGTACAATGAAGAAGTTCACAGTGAGTTTTCCTTCATATTTAATAGCACCTTTCAACATATAGATAAAATAAATTTTAAATTGTTGTTATTAATTACTTTACTTATTTACATACTTATATTGTTTTTTGCTCTTTAAACATTTGCAAACTCATAAAGAAGAATTTTTTATGGATGGTAACTTGAACCCCCCAGGAAAGCCAGGCAAATACAGATGTCCTCATAAAAATTTTTTTTCCTTTATTTTTCTTTGCTGAGTTTAACAGTCTCCTCTCTTATTTCTGTTGCACTGTTCTAATTTGCTGTGGAGGAAGTTCTGAATTTAGCCTATCTGGTGAAAATTAAAATAGAGCAGAAAGAAGCTGGCATCTCTGCAGGCTGAGGCTGAGCACATGGGCCTGAGGTCAGGATGAGACTGGTTCTTAAAGAGGGATTTCCATGAGGGTGGCCCCCAGGAGCCCACTCACACCGGCAAGCACCTGTTCCCTTATGACTGACTCATCCATTGGGCACACTCGATGACAGTCATGGAAAATGAGGCCAAGGAACATAGGTAAATCTGCACTTGACAAACATCTTTTTGCATGCTGGGTCTACTGTCCTGGATGCGCGCATGAGGCACGAGTGTACCCTGCTCTCTGCTGGAGTAGCTCTGGCCTTGTCTATAACTTGCACATGTGAGCCAAGTTTATCACTTAAATCTTCCCAGTTTCTTTAGTCTCTACTCATATACGGTCCAACTGAAATAATTCTGAATTTCCGAATATGTCAGGGTAAGTGTTGAGGAAAGGCAAAATCTTAATTAATGCTTATGAACCACTTACCACAGTGTCTCTGAGTATAATCTTATTTAGTTTACTCAGTCAGGGTTGCAAACCTAAATACCTATAGAAGCTAGACAAGTACCATAAATGAGAGAAGTAAACTGGGTGCAATACAATAGGGAGTGGTGGGGACTATGGTAAACTGCAAAGCACTGGCCCCAGCTAAAGGGAGCAGCCTCAACTGAGCTCCTAATGATGTCCTCCATGCAGGAATGCAGGTGTGGGTTGCCAGGTCTTCTTATTTTTTAAGAGAAGCTAGATATAAAGATGCTTATGTGAATGGTCCTTTGTTTTTAATGTTTTCAATATTGGCAAATGATTGAAAACCTTCTGACATACATTTGTCAATGGGATCTGGCCTTCAGGCATCTAGTTTGCAATTCTTACTTAAATCCATCAATCCTTGATCACCTGCATCTGTGCGTATGTCACTGGAAGCTCCTTGAGATGAGGGTGTGTCCCTTCTTTGTCTTTGCTCCTCCATGGCAGCTAATCTGATGGTCACCCCTGGCCCATCATCAACTTTGAGGGATGCTCGAGCTCTATGCCAGCTACCAGAAAAAGAAAACTCACTGTCTCATGCTGTCATACCTGTAAAACAGGTGCTTTAAGGGAAATAACCTTGTGGCAAATGCGGCAGCACAATTAAGATAAATGGATGTGGGTATATTTTGTTCTTGTGGTTCTCCTTTCCCTATTCTAAGAATTAGACAGGGCCCCTGGGCTTCATGTCTCTCCTGAGGTTTGTGTGGCTGCACATGTCCATCTTCCTAGATTTTCTGAAAGCCTACGCTGGCCCATGGTGAGACCATATAAGAAGCAGACAGGCGGGCACAGGGGAAGGAGGAAAAATTTTCTGCAAGCCAAAGGAGGGGTGCAGGAGTGATTCCACAGGTGCAAATCGTTCTCAGCTTCCCTGCTTTGGGTTCCCTAGGGAGATGTCTGGGCCTGTGTGTGTGTGTGTGTGTGTGTGTGTGTGTGTGTGTGTGTGTGTGTTCCAGACATTGGAACTTCTTCCCATACCCTGACAGGTAAGGTTACAGCACAGACACAAGTATACCAAGAAATCATGTTGGTTCAGATCATAAGTAGTTCACTGGTGACAAGGATGAACCAATGACCTAAACACTGGCATTAGCTAAGACTCCTCATTACCTCTTCAGGAGTCTTTGGGGCTATGGGAGCTGTAATAATGACTGAGATTGACTTTTCAACCTGGCCTAGTAGGACGGTGGCTTGAGGTTGGACTTAATTTTATTCAAAGGAAATAAAGTACAATGCTGTGACATTTCTTGTGCACCTGAGTTTATGGAGCAAAATTCGTACCCACAACACAACCATTAAGAAAATTGCTCTGGACTTGATGCCATATTTATTGTTGCAAAACAAAGAATGGACCCTGTGCTGAAAGAAAAAAAAGATTTTTTTTTTTTCCAGTTATCTTTGAAGTTTCTTTGCCAGTACCAAACCTGCCCCCTGGTGGCACCTTTGCTCAGTTTTCCTTTCATAGCTGGGACAAGACACACTAAATGCTGACTGAACAAATGCTGTTCAAAGGTTATAGAATTATAGCATCACAGGTGTCAGGACTACTTGTTTCTGCCAGACCAAGAAAGGCTCACCTGAATAAGAAAGTCTCAAATGATCATATTGTTCCTTTTCTTCACTTCAAACATGTTTCTGTTTCTCTTTCTTCATCTTCACTTCAGAGGGAAGTCATGTGTCTCGTCTCTACAGCAAACTTCTGCTTTTTCCTTTGAGGCTCCTTTTCTGCCTGGGACATCATTCCACCGCCAATCTCACCACTTTCTTCCTTCTCCTCCCCTCCCCTGCCCTCTTCTCTCTCCCTCTGCTTCTCAAATTTTCATTCTCTTTTCCTCTGATATTTTGCTCCCTTCAATGGAGTAAATATGTCCAGGCTTTGACAAAGGAAACAATTCCATAATTTTCTTTCACTATTGTTTTCCCCTCAAGCTACTTCACTGTCTCTTTCCCCAGCCCTTTGGAATAAACTCCTGAAAATGAAAGCTTAAAACGTCTTACCCTATATAATAAATAGTCTCCTATAGTTTATAAAACCATTTTCATAATACTGGGTGTTTAGGTTGTTTCCAATATTTTCCATTATGAACAATAATATATGAATTTTTTTTGCTTACTCCACTTTTGCTTTTGTTATTTTCAGAGGTTAAGGTGTTCAAAATGTAATTGCTGATTATGAAAAATCAGTGTGATTTTGAAGTTTGATTAGTTATATATTACTAATTTTTAAGAAGTTTGTATCCATTTATAATGTGATCAGCAAGAAATGAGTACACAGGGTTCAGTCTAACTGTGGCAACATTAGGTGATGCAGGGGTAGGGTTCAGAGGAGAAATTTCCCTCAAGGCAAAGGAGGGGTATGGAATTAATTAGGAAGGCAAAAATCCTATCTTGTTTGCCTTGCTTTATATTGTTTTATGTATATGTATATATTTATTAATTGTTGGTAAGGTAAACAATTTTTATTTTTTTCTTTTTACTGATTATTTCTCAATGTATTCACTTTTTCCATATTTAACATATTTATATTTTGAGATCTGGTGTTTTCCTTATAAATTTGAATGAGGGTAATATAGTTTGGGTTTTAAAGCTCTCTTTGTCACATGGAATGCAAATATTGCCCTCAGTA
The DNA here is from genome assembly GCF_020740605.2 of Lemur catta. NCBI lineage: Eukaryota > Metazoa > Chordata > Mammalia > Primates > Lemuridae > Lemur > Lemur catta. Next base: position 150,654,540 of record NC_059128.1, read on the forward strand.
TAATGTCCTTTTTATTTTAGTCTTACTGTTTTTTCATTGTACAAAAGTTTTAAATTTTTTATGTATTCAAATCTGTCAATCTTTTCCTTCATGATTTATTCCACTGCTTCAAAGCTGAAGTTACTGTTTTTTCACAAATCTGATAAATATTCTATTCCATCTCCTGCTGGTTTTTCTGTCATTCAGTTTTTGTATTTAACTCCTTAATCCACGTGTGGGTTATTTTGTGGATCTATCATTTCCCCAAATTGTTATGCAGTTATTCTAATTTGACTTATTAAGTAATTATTCCTAATACTTTTATTATGGGAAGCTTGTGTTATCATGTGTTACATTTTAAAAACCTATTCTATTTCTTGATTTTCCAATCTGTTCTATTGATCTGTCTCTGTGTTTGTGCCAGGAACCAAAGGATTTAAATGATATTGCATTATAATGAATTTTCAAATCTGCTAAAACTCTACCCTCCTGGCTGCTTTATAAAATGGCATTCTTTAATATTATATATTTTTAATTTTGCATCTGTGGTTTAGAACTTTTTTTTAAGTTAAAAATACATATTGTCAAGACTTTTATTGGCATTTAAATCACTGGTTCTGGAGTCAAATAAATAAAGCCTCTGCCACTCAGTGGCTGTGTGACCATGGTAAATTCCCTTCACCTGCATTTTTTCATCAGTAACATGGGGGTATTAAAAAGTGCCTACCTTATAGGATCTTGGTGGGAATTGAATGATATAATTCATGTAAAGTGCTTAGCACAGCGCCTGGCACAGAGTAAATGCTTGATAAACATTAGCTTTAATTATCATTAATCTTGTTACCTCATGACTATATGAGCCCCAAATGCCTTCTTCATGCCTTTCTATTTGTCCCTCTCCGAAATGTCTTATGCACTATGACAGTAATAGACTTCCTAAAAATCCAACCCTGATTATGTTATTCCCTCGTGTTTCCCCTTGTCCCATAGGAAAGAGTCTATAAATCATTCAGAGACTGCAATGATCTGATTTAACTAAACCTCCTTACCTGTCTCTCCTGCTAATCCTGTTCATGTCCCCTGCACTCTAGCCAACTCAGCCACCTGCTCCTGTCTTTACTTGGAAAGCCAGCACACCACTGTCATTGAACACATTGGCTTGGCAGTCAGAAAAACCCAGGTTCAAGTCCTGGCTTCATCACTTCCTTGTGGTGTGCCTTTTGGCACGTACATCACCACCCCATGCTTGCTTCCTCATCCATAACATTGCAGGAATATGGTATGCTGTGGATTTTCAGGGACTAAATGGGATAGTACACACAAACCACTTTACACAGTGCTGAGTAGGACTGGCTACATAATTTGCAGAGCTCAGTGCAAAATAAAAATTCGGGGTCCCTTTTTCAGAAATTATCAAAAATTTCAAGATGGTAATAGTAGAGCATGACCAAGCATGGGGCCCTTGTGAGCTTGGGATCTTGTGTGATGGCACAGGTTGCACACCCTTGAAGCCAGCCCTGGTGCTCAGTGTTGATAACATGGGGTGAATATTAACATTCTTATTTCCTTGCATTTTCTCACAGTGCTCACTTTATCCCGGGTGTCTTGCTGCTTCCTCTACCACCTCTTCATTCTTTAAGGTTCACCTCATGTGCAACCTCCTCATGTATATATATACTTGTTTCCTCCTCTGAAGGACTATAGCAATGATTCCGTCTTTTTAAAGCCACTTATAGCTTTTAACCTGGTATATAGTGAACTTTTATGTTTGACTTCACCTTAAAATTAGACTGTCAGCCCCTTGGCTTGCCCAGAAAGTATTTCCTGACGCCCAAGTGTGAGTACACTTTCCACATACTCCTGCTACACATTTGCTTCCGCTGTCTCAGCAGGTACCATAATATAGCAACATTTTGGGGAGTTGGAAAAGATGGTGTTAAGTGAGGGATAAGAGAAACAATGAGAAATTACCATAACAGGAAATCGCTAATGAGTTTTTGCACAGGGACGAAGCATTGCAATCCCATTATCAACAAAGATTCACTCATTTGTATTAAAGATACTGTTGATGGAAGGGGAAATGAAGATAGCAAATGTGTCATACTGGGGTTAGTTAGGCTTGAGCTTCAATTTTCCAAGCCTGGCTAGCACAGAGTCTAGTGCAAAATAAAAATGTGGGGCCCCTTCTTCCAAAATTATGCAGAATTTTAAGATGGAGATGGCAGAACATTAAATCAAGCATGCCCTTCTGAGGACACAGGTTACACACCCATGAAGCCAGCCCTGGCATTGACTGTTTAATAATGAGGTTGCTTGTTAATATTTTTACTTGCTTGTATTTTCTCATATTGTTACTATCACATAGTAGATGCACAATAAATATTTGCTGAATGAATGAATCAGTGAATTAAGGCATTAACTTATGTGTTACCCTTTTGGATGACTGGCTTATGTGCTTATAGTGGTTTTCTAGAGACATAGTGGGTTTTACTTTCTTTGCCCATCATCTCACCTATATAAGCTTTATATAATAAATATGACTGCTCATCCTGAGAGTGTGATTGGATTGGTCTGCAGTGAGGGCCTACGGTCACCTTTTTATCTGACTTCTGATGTGCAGGAAGGGCTGAGAGCCATCGCTTCTTCTGAATGATGATCCGTGGGGGAGATTTCTCAGGACAAGAGAGGCTTAATAAAGAAGATGTCTTAGGAAGTTGAACATTTGAATGGGGACTTTTCTGTTTTGTGTAAATCTAGCAGAGTTGGCATTGTAAGTTACTGTCTAGTTGTGGTTCTGCCGACCAAGTCATCATCAGTTCAGAATTCAGGGAAAAAAAAGAGTTGTAATTTACAGGTATGACTTAAGAGGACTATACCTCCCTCTGTCTTCGTCCAGACTTTTCCTACTATCTATCCTTGGTTCATGCTTTGTTTCTTATGAAAGTGTCCCCCTATCTAGGATGTCCTGCAAATGGCAGCATCTCTTGTTTTAGGGGGTAGGAATAATTTAAATGCTGGCAGCACTGTAGCAGAGCTTGCTTCAGTCAACTGTAATATCGACTGCCTAACTCAGAGTGGAGATTGTCTTCCAGTACAACCTGGGGGAGCCGATTGTTCAGGTGGTACTGAAGTGGACCAGAATATTGTGGCCAGTGAATTTGGTACCAATCATGTCTATCACATGAATTAACAATTCTTAAGTGTAAAAAGATGATCAGACACACAAAATTCTCATTTGAATTTGCCCATTCATGTAAAAAATATATATTTAGCAGCTATTGTGTGTCAGGCACTCTTCTAGGTGCGTGGGATACATCTCTCTTGTTGAGTCATTTTTATAACAAAATGTTCATCAGCTTGCATAGAAAAATTATCATTAGGGACCGGGGCTTTATGAAAGATTAACAGGAAAGATAAGAAAATGTAACTACTCTGAATCGCTCTTCTTCAGTTTTTACAAAAGAAATCTCAGTTTGGTTTTTTGTTTATAATGCAGTAGTCCTGCAGTTTTATTTTTCTTATACATTATTCTTCTCATATGTTGCAAGTGTAATCTAACAGAAATATTGCAAAACCGAGCTATCATTTCAGTTATAGGAACACCAGGATCTATCAGATCATGTCTTAGAAATTAGTTTCTACTGTGTATCTTCTTACAGTTTGAGCAAAGAAAATGCCTTGGGTGTAAAATATACTATAACTCTATTAAGAAAATTTTTTCCTTCATATCATCTGTTATTATCTAAGAGAGCTACATTTTTAAATGTCTTGCAAAAAAATCTTTCTTTTTTTATTGTTTTGGCATGAAGTTTAAATATAAAATTCCTTCACTAATTATTAAAGATAAACATTAATATATTAATATAAATATAGTGTATAAACATATATTAAATAATTACATCTTTATAAATATTAAACATTTTATGCTATTATCACAAAATAGCATCAAAATTTAAATTTAATTTTTATCTTGTTAAAATTTTTATGCTATTATCATAAATTAATATTAAATATAATATTTTAAATTTTGTCCTCATTAATAAGTTTAAAGTTAATTTAATTGGAATACCATATACAATAAAACTTCAGTTTTTTTGTTATAAAGAAAAAACATATCAATAGAAAGGTATTTTCTTTTGTATTATTGAACTTATTTATAAAGTAAATAAGATTTTCCTAATATATATAACCAAATTCTACATCATTTCAGAAAAGATATTTTTGATACTCTCACATTTCTTCATTTGCTAAATTAAAATTTTCTGGTCAAATGCTGACTAAAGATTATATAAGGTATAGATATAGATATAGATATGATGTAGTTACAATGGTTAAACTTGCAATTTTTTGACTTTACAATGATGCAAAACTGTTGCAACTGTGATGTAATATACAATACTCAATAAATTACATGAGATATTCAACCATTTATTATAAAATAGGCTTTGTGTTAGATGATCTTGCCCAGCTGTAGGTTACTGTAAGTGCCTGAGGATGTGTAAGGCAGGCTAGGCTAGGCTATGAAGTTCAGTAGGTTAGGTGTACTAAATTCAATTTTGACTTACAGTATTTTCAATTTACAATGGGATAGTCAGTATGTAACCCCATCATAAGTGTAGGAGCATCTATATGCATATAAACACACATATACATACACACACAAACATATGATCATTTGAATGTGTACATATACATATATTTATACACATATATAGAGAGATTATTTTTAATTGCCACATAATAATTATGGGTTAGGTAGAGAGATTTTTTTAATGACAAAGGGTATAAAGTGTATTAAATTTTTAAAAGTTTATAAGCTTATAAAAGTTTTTTTGTTAAATTTTAATCTCTCATTTTGCAGGTCAGTTTTTGAAGTATAAAACTCAGGTATGTTTTGTGTATTTTTTTTCATGTAGTGGCAATTTGGAAAAATAGAAACTTTGAATGGAAGCTTTGAATTTAGTCTTCCACAGGAACTTTCTATTCAAGTATTGAGTAGAAAAAGAAAGCTCTTGTAAACCTATGCCCTTACTCTTCTTTTCTTGCCTAGATTGCTGCCACAAACTATCTCAACCTGGACCCTGTGCTCCTAGCATTTCCTCTGCCCCAAGCCTCTCTTCATGCTGTTAATGGTCATGTGTAAACAGCCATTGAATCCTTTTGTTCCTCCTTCTACAGACCTTCCCACTTCTCTGTAAAACACAAGTTCCTAAGCAGGGCAGTCAAGGCATTTGGTGACATGAACTTCGCCTCCTCCTGCAGCCACATCTCTCACCTGTCCAGGTCACATCAGCAAGATCTGTGCTCAAGGTCTCAGCTGTCTCTTTTGTGCCTTAGTTCCAAATGTTCTCTTTTCTTAGAGTCTCACTTCTCTTGTGGCCCCAAATATTACATACATATAATTCCTATGCACATATACAAACTTCATGTTATATATCATGTGAAATGCAGCATTTTAACGTGTTGTACTGTTTCAAAATTGTCTTTAAAAATGTTAACCAGAGGTTTGAGCCTAACTGGTAGTGGTCCTGAGTGGAGGGGGTGCTCTATTGTGAGTATGGTGTAGAATAAGTGCTCCATATGGTTTTTTGAGTCACCGCTGGCCCAGTAACATCGTTTTCTCTCTGTCCACTTCCCTCATACACACACAGACGCCCCTGAAAGTCTCATTCCAGCTTTCTTTTTGATCACTACAACCTGCTAAGGATTGATATTTTCAACTGGATAAAGTTTGGTCTAGACTCAAAGACTTTTTGTGTAAAGAATAAGGGTCAGCTACAGAGTCAGGGAAGGAATCTTACCAAAAATCCATTTGCACAAAAAGTGTGGCTGGTGCAGGAGCTAAAATATACCAAGCAGTAAAAATAAACATAAATAACCCCAGGTTCTGCAGTTAATGGAATGTGAAAATATGTGTGTGCCACTGATACTGGGTGCCTGGAAGAAGTCTTAGCCACTTGTTTTGTCAATAAACCCCACATGTATTTGGTAAACTTAGTTGCTGTTCATGCCTAGAATTCACCAAATACTCCCTGAGTCAAATTTAATTGAGCAGTTTTGTAAGGAGCCCTCGTAGGCTCTAGCTGCCTTCTCCTTGGAGGCTTTTCTCAGAATTCTCATTGCTGTCCATGCTGAAACATCTCGCAGTAATGTAAAATGTGAGAAAAATTCAGCCATATTTAGGGGAAAGGTCATTTTTTTAATGAGTAAATGCAGCATACAACACGAAATTTATATACACGATCTCTTTAGAGGTTCTTCGTTAAATGCCTGTATGAAAACTGATAGTGTTAGAACCTTTTTGAATGGAAAAAGAAATCTAGTTGCAAAATATTTTTGTGGGCTGTGTTCTGCATGGTAAATTTTAATCCCCATTTTGCCAATTTGAGTTAACATTGCTTACCTTTTTTTTTATTAGCCATTGATTTCTTTAGTAGAACAGTGCAGGATATCAGCCTTTTTTGTGTGTGAATCAAAGTGGGAATGGCCACAGTTTCCCTATGTCTTCTCCCTTCCAGCAAATGATTTTATTTGGTAAATCTTTTTTATTAGTGTAGGTGAGGCTCCACCTTCTGTCCATTGTCACCCTGCCCTCAATTCAAGAAAAATGTGTAGAGTAAAAGTCCCTAAATGAGAGAATGCATTCAGACAAAGTCACATTACCAAGTCACTCTTTGCTATATAAAAATGATTCCAAACAGTAGTCCTAGCTACTAGAAGGTCCTCTAACCTAAACAATTCCTGTGGAGTGCTTATTAAGGCCACCACTCTTTCAACTGCACAGTATTTGGTGAGAGAAAGATAATTTTTTTTAACTGAGATTTTGTGTATGGGTGGCCTGGAAGATGGTAAATGGAAAGGGGAAATGGACAAGTAAGTTTGAAGATGTTGCTGGATGTGGTTGGGGAGTTTTGTATGGAGATATTAAGAGGAATGCCAGCTGGAGATGGTCCGATGGTAACTAGACCTCAGTGGCTACGACTTAAGGAAAAGTTTAGGGCTAGAGAGAAAGTTTGGGAGTTTTCCACAGAGAGTGGTAAAAGTTCCTAAAAATGGTACTTACAGAAGAGAAGAAAGCTGAAAGAAAAGAAGCAAAATTCTTGAATAACATCTATTGATAAGGCACAAAGAGTCGTAAGATAACATTACAAAGTAGCTGGGGCAAGAGCAATGTATATTGCTATAAAAATGAAGGCGATGAGTCTCAAGGAGGAAGATGGGTGTGAAGGAAAGGGGATGTGTTAGAGGAAAGTATTAAACTTCATACAAGAAGGTGGCTTCTCTTTTCTAATACATTTAATTTTCTTTGAAAGAGAGAATTTCCTTTCTCATGTTCAAGAAACATGACTTACTGCTACAGTAATACTGTGAAACAATCCCAAATTTTTAGTGACATAAAATAGTAAGCATTTATTGTTCACACATCTGCAGGGAAGGGGGAGATGTTGGGTGGCTAATTGAGGTTGGACTCAGCTGGGGGTGGCTCTGCTCCATGAATCTCTTATCCTCTTCCTTGAACTGCTGGACTATCTGAGGGATGTTTTTATGGCAATGACAGGGGCACAAGAGCACAAACACAATTGCACAAGAGCATTTCAAGAGTCTCTGTTGTGTCATGTCCACCAACATCTGACTGGCCAAAGCAAATTGCATAACTGAGCCCAACATTAAAATATGGTGGAGACTATACTCCACCATCCACCATCGTGGAGCCAGATATAGCCATGTGGACAAACCCACAATGGTGCAGGGAAATATATTACTCCCATGGAAGTGAAGAAGTAAGGATAAATATTTCTGAAGAATAACCTAATCTACCAGAAATAAAGATGGTCACTTTTAAAACTAGAAACTTAGGCATGATTTAACAAGATATAAAATGTGGAATAACAAAACCTAATTCAAAATTAGGCTTCAGCCGACCACAGTGTCATTGCGGGAACCTGTCTCAGTTAGATTCAGCAAATGCTTCGTGCCAAGCACTGGGCCAAGCACATGGGAAAATCAAAGATGAAGGTGACATCGCATCTTCCATCAAGTTTCCAACTTGAGGAAAAGATAAATGTATGTAAAGGTCACTGCAATAAAAAGTCAAATGTCACAAGAATTATGGGCAGGAACAACAAGAAGAATTCCTCTTCTAAGTAATTGCTTAGAGATCCAGTGCAGAAAATAGAATGTACTCTAGCTAATTTAAGAAGAAAGAGATTTATAGAGAATTAGAGATTTACGTAATCATTGGGAAGGCTAAAGGGACAAACGTCTCAAAGTCATGCGCCAGCACTGGGCTCTCCTGGGAGCTGAAACCCCTGCCCCATCTGAAGTGGCCTGTTGCCTTGTGAACCTGCCACAAGAAATGCCAGCAGTAGATCCAGCCACATCTTCACCGGCAAAATGGATTCCTGTCATTATACTTCTTCTCCCACTTAGCTCAATTTTGAAGTTATGGCTTAAGTGGGTGCATATGGTTGGCTAAATCTCAATCAGATCAGACTCCTGAACTTGAAAAGAGTTTTGGAAATGTGTCAGCCTCTGCAGTATAGGAAGGGACTTTAAAGGGAGATTGTATAGATGTCTTCCTCTGGAAGCTCAGGGAAGCAGACATCATCAAAAAGGTGACATTTGTACCAGGTCTTACAAAGTAAGGATGGCACAGGATTCTGTTTAGGAATGTGTTTTATAAATTGTGAAGCAGCAAACAAATATAAAGAAGACTTGCTTTATGGGAATACAATGGAGTCCTCTTGAAGGCGGTCACTGCGAAGATATTTTTCTCAGTAATAAAAATCCAGAAATAGTTTTAACTACCTCCTTCCACCAAATCTATGTTCATGGAAGGCCTGTGTTTATTTTTGGACATTTACTATGTTATCTTAAACTGTGCTAAGACTGTAACATACATAATTTCATTAAGTCCTCTCAGCCACCCTCTCTGAAGCAGATTCTGTTATTACCCTCACGGAGGGTAAGTTAACATCTCATGCTGGGCAGTTAGTGGCAGAGCCAATCTGATCCTAAAGTTCTCAAGCCCAGCCACTGTGGTTCTTTGCTGAGGGGATGGGGAAGGGAGGAAAAAAGATAAAAGGCAACATGAAGCAATATGTAGATTACGGAGATCTGATGGAAGGCAGAGCTGGGAGAGGCTGCAAACAGTGGGCTGGAGAAAAATCGTCAGCTAAGAGGGGGCTCCTTCAGGGAGCTGAATGCTCTCCCAAACTTTGCCAAGAAAAGGGATCCACAAAGAGAGATGAAACACTTGGTTCATGCAACTGTGTATGTGATAATACTTGGCAGATGGCAACATGTTGCACAAATATATCAGTTTGAAAGGCAAAGAATGTTGGGTGGAGCCAATGCTTGAGGTTTAAATAGTTGTGGAGAGGGAAGTTCTCCAGTGTCCTCCAGACTTAATTCTGCTCTTGGCTTTGCAAATTACTGGCTATGAAACTTTTGGGGCAAGTTACTGCATCTTGCCAAGCCTCATCTGTACAACAGATTTAATAGTACCGAATTCATGGAATTGTTGAAAAGACAAATTTGAGGTGATGAATAAACACCATGATGCTCAGTACATAGTAATGTGCTCAGTACATTTTATCTGCGTTTGCTGGTACTGGATACCTGGCCTTCCTATCTTAAGCTCAGATATACTTTTTGATTTTTGCCGACATGTTGATAGTCTGAGCAGCTTTACTGCTGGTGTATTCTGGCAAGAAAGAAGAGGAAGTCTGGGGATCCAGAAGATAAAGTCTAAAAAGAGAATTGTTTGAGCAAAGGTGGGGATATATTTGTAGAAGTTTAGAATGCCTTCAATTTTTTGTAATTTTGTGACTCTGATCTACTAATCATGAGAAATATTTGGATGATTGGAGTTCTAGGTCCTCATCCTCTGTTTATGAATACTCTATGGGAGAGGTCATGCCCTGGGAAATAAACAAAAGGCAAACATAAGGCAGAAATCCACTAATCCATGAGTCTGTAATTATCTCAGAATATTCACTACTGGCCTTACATTAGCCTTGGCTGTATATGGCCAGGGTTCTGTGAGCAAGGATATACTTACTCATAAAAAAGATTTTGACGGGACGCTCTCATCTCATTTTTAATTCCCTTTCCACTTTCCATGCAAATTTTCCTAAGCATTTATAGTATTTATAGGCTTCTGATGATCTAGCCTCTGATCTATTGCCTTTTCCACTTTTGCTAACTAATCCCTTCCTGCTTTCCTGTATCAGCTGATTTTTAAATGTCAGACTGAGTAGGTTGATTTCAGAAGCTATATTTAAAATGCAACCTGTCTGTGTATTTGACTCTTTATTGAGGCAGCATACTTAAAAGAGAGATTTGATAGGGTCCAGGAGGTCATTTCTTGTTTTCTTTTTTGACTGCACCTTGGAAGCACAGTTACAGCCATTCACATACTGTTCTGTGAATTAAGAATAGTCTCTCTGTTAAAGCTTTCAGCTTTAGCCCTGAGATCAGCCAGAAGTTGTAGCTAAAACCACACCCTGGAAATGCTGAAGGGAGCTGAAGGGAAAAGCTGAAACATACAGTTGTCATTGATTCTTAAGAACCGTGCATTGTCTGCCCATGTTACCCCTCCTTTCTGGACATGTTCCCAGAGAATCTGGTTGAAGGCTATAATGCTGTATCAGTTAGCAATTGCTGCATGACAAACTACCCCAAAACTCAGTGGTTTGACACAGTAAGCTTTTATCATTCCTCATGAATCTATAGATCATGTAGGTAGTTCTACTGGTCTTGACTGGTCTAGCTCTCATCCTGTAGTCATCTATGAGTCAGGTAATAAGCTCTGCTGATCTTGGCTGTGTTTCTTGCTATAAGCTGGACTAGGATGGCCTCAGCTGGGGCAACTGAACTCTCCTCCACATGATCTCTAGTCCTCCATCAGGCTAATCCAGGCTTGTTCTGGCAGGGTAGTTTCAAGAGAGCAAACAAATATATGCAAGAGCAAGTATCTTGAGGCCTCAGTGCAGAACTAGCACACAGTCACTTCTGTTTTCTACAGACCAAAGCAAATTGCAGGACCAGCCTAGACTGGAGAGGAGGTAAGGTGGAGGCATAGATACCACCTTTTGATGGAAGGAACTTCAAAGTCACATTGCAAAAAGTTGTAGAGGGATAAGCAGTACTATGTTTGTAATCATTCTACTACAAAGAAACTTTTCTTTATAACTTTACGCATTACAGAGTGTTTTATGGCTTGACAAGGATTTCCACATCCACAATCTCACCTGCCTTGCCTAAGAATCCTAGAAGGTCAACTCATTTTTGTTATCATTGTCATCTTACATATGAAGAAACTGAGGCCCAGATCAGTTAAGTAGCTCAGAGTTGCCAGACTTAAATTTAGTTCTCTTGTTGCCAAGCTCCATGTTCTTTTCATGATCTATGAAAACATGATTATATCAAAGGATGAAGTGAAAATAAATGTTTGTTGACATAGTTAGATCATATGTGTCCCAAGAGTGGTGAATCATTTCATCTCTGCTGCTACCGTTTCCCTGCTGCCACCGTTTCCCTGCTGCCCAGGGAGTGTGTGGGGCAGTTGTCTCCTGTACAATCCTGGGTCTCTCCTGCCAAGCCTAGGTGGGTAACTGTGTGGATGATCAAGAAGCTGAGGTCTTTACACACATACAGATATATAGAAGGTGGCTTGTATTATAGCAGTCTACCAGTGACATAGCAGTGGCTCACACAAGGGAAGCAACCATTTAAAGCTGACTAGGGACTATGTATATGATTGTTGTGCATACAGATGATTAACTCTCATTCTCTTTTAGTAAGAAAAAGAGTATTTTGGCACATGTTTAAGTTCTTTTCTATCATGGCAAAGCTTTGTGGACATTTACCTTTTATTTCATTCACTCATTCATTTACCAAATATTCATTTGGCATTTCCAGTGTGTCAGACACTGTTCTAAGAGGGATCCCTGCCCTCAATGAGCTTATAGTCTAATGGGGGATACAGGCAAACATAAAACATATAAATAACTGTAACATTAACCACCACTTGGTGAGTATATATTCTCTACAACTGCACACCCTAAAGAAAAAAATGGACAATTTTCCTGTCTTCGTGGTATTGCAAAGGAGATAGCCACTCTAGGACAGGCCCAAGAAATTCCCTAAAGGGAAAAGTCATCATCTGTCCTTCAAGTTACTGTATTATATTTTTAATCTGTGAATAATCACCTTTGTATATATTCTAGTGCTGGCTTATAGAAATATTTTGCTTATTAAAAATTCTTCTATGCAAATATTCTAAATTTTTGTAATGGTATCTTCTTCTAGGAGGTAGCTTGAAATTATCCTCTTTCATTATTGCTATTTAATAACAAGAAAAAGAGTCCAGGTTCCTTAACAAATCAGGATGATGATTTCATCATGTAAACATCTCTGTATATATCTTCAAGTCAATAAATAATTGTCTCCTGTTGTACACAAGACAAATATAGTTGAGATATAATTGGAAGTAAGGTAAAGGTTAGTTTTTGGTAGAAGTGCTAGTCATCTGCGTATCTTGCTAGATCAAACAGTATTCTTCATCCAAAATCCTCTTCAGAGATGCTTTAATGCCTAAGTGCTTCTTTTTGGTCTGGTTTCTCAGTGAAAGTCTCTTGGTTTTTTGTTTTTTTATTAATATATATTTGACCATTTTATGTGACTGAAAAATTTTTTAAATTCTTTCCAAGTAGATGAGAGACTATTTTCCAGAAAGGAAAAATAAGAAAAAGGAAAATAAACCAGTGCCCTGCAGTTGTTGCTCCTTCATAGTACAGGGTTAAAATTCATTTTTAGAAAAACATGCTGGGTAATTACATCTTCTACATTTGCCAGTTTATCTCTGTTAAACATAGTAAACATCTCACTGCTTAATTTGCTCTGTCAGCCACAGCTTTTAAAAAACTGAAGCTCTTAGGCAGTTGAGATTTTATGTCTGCAGTATAATTTCACAGGCAGTTTTTTTTTTTAATTTTGTATTCTTGGTTCATTTACAATCAAATATCTTCCACTCCATGAAGCTTAAATATTTAGCCACTGAGTTAATACACTCTTTGTCATCTGTCAGCTCTGCTGTGGAATCTGTACTCCATGTTCTTGCTGCTACCAGGCTCCTGCATTTTCAAGAGTCTGTCATGGGCATTCTTGGGAGGAGATTCTTCCATCTCCCTTTAGGATTGAGGCTTTGTAATGTTCATCATCATGACTGAATAACCTCTCAAACTGTAGTCCCAACATACTCCTTTTTTCTTTCCTGAAGCAACCTAAAAGATAGTATTACTTGATAACTTTTATTTCATCAGTTGGATAGAATTATAGTTTGTTCCCCCAAAAGGCTTATATGGGCTCCTCTTTACACATCTCGATAAAAACAAAATGGCAGACTTTCTGCCCCTACAGTACACTGGACTTGTAGCCCGTGGAGAAAGCAAAAAAGGGTGGAGCCATACTTCAAAAGCAAGTCATTACACATTCTTTTCTCTTTTTATTAAAAGGGTTTTTACTCATCTGAAGGTCACATTCGCAATCAGATGCTGTTTCAGAGAGGCCTGTGTGTCACTAGGTGAATTTATCACTTGAAGGTGGAAGATAGAGAATACAGTTGGTAATGCCAGTGGCCCTCAGTCTTCCTGGGGAAATTCTGTAGGTGGCCATAACTTTTAGCTTGCTCCTAACAAAATACTGATGTCATGTTATGCAACTTGCTTCCTCTTCTCAGTCAATGTTCTAGTTACCTTATTCACAGGACCCACTAAAACAAAGGTGCTAAGTGAGGAACCTCATAAATGGATTTAAACGTACAAGGAGCTAGTCTGTGTTCTTGTAATTTATGAATTAGATAAAGCCTACATAGAAAGACATGTCTTTACAGGTTTAATGGTTAAGAAGCCAATGAGGTTTTCATTATTTTTTTTTTGTTCATTTATATTTGGGATTCACATTGGTTTCCTCATATTATTACCAAATGTCAGTTGGCATCCCCTGTAAGCCTCATCCCACAAGTAAACACAGAGTTAAAAGAGTGAATTTAAATATTGCTTGCAAGGCAGACTAACAAGTTACCCTTTGAGGTCTGTTGGTCTTTGGTGGTTTTGTTGGAAGAACTCAGTAGTGAGTAGGGAAAAGGGTTTTTCATTAACCATCCTTCTACAAAAAAAATCCTTCCTTAACAGAAGTATTATAATTTGTTTTTTTCTAGATTGAAAAACTTACTATATGAGATAGCATAATATTCTGTTTTCCCTAAAAATTAAAATTAAGAAAAATTTAAAATAAGCAATAAACAAAAACCGCAATTACCAAAATAAATAAGCAAAATGTATATTGTGCACAAACCTGTCAAGGGTAATTTTAGAGATGTAGTTGGAGCTATGATTCAAAATACATCTTTTGAAGAAGGATTTCTGAATCAAAGGAATAAATGTCAGAGAAAAAATGCAGTTGTGTATAGAGCGTGTAATGTAAATTGGAACTGTCTCTGTTCACACAATCTGAAGGGAATTTCTTTCCACTTGCCTGCAGTCATGGGCGGGGTCTTTGGAGTGTGGTTAATAGTTCACACGATTACTTAGAAGATTGAAATCACAGTGGAAGTAAATAACTGTCTCACTGATAAGAGAAAACATTGCTTTTGTTTATTGACAGTGACAGTATTTTGTTTTTAAAGAGAAGTTAGTTTGAGAAGATGCCTATTACGACTCTGCTTTAGGAATCTGAATATACTCGAAATTCGAGACTTAAGTATGTACTGATGGCGTAGTGTTCAAAACTGATTGAAGGTGAGAATGAAGATTCTCTGTTCTCAACTGAGTTCAGGAGACCTATCAGTTTGTTGTCCCCTTTTCATACTGGTTTGACTCCCATTCACACTTTTTGGCAGTTATTTTTTAAGAACCTGAGAAATAATCATCCTATTAACTTAAATAAACAAACACTTTAATGTCTTCCGACAGTCTGGATTGTTTTAACATGTCATTTACATCTCTGAAATGCTAACAAGCAAATCTTTGGACTCATCATTTTCTAAATACTCACAAAGAAACTAAGAGATGAGGAAAGTCCTTCCAGAACAGTCATTCTGCCCCTTCTGCTACTGTCCTGGTGCCGTGGATTGTGCTCCAGTGATTATTTTCTTGTAACTCTCAGATGTTTAAGGGGAACAGGTTAAAAGAGAAAGGACAGAGTAAGATACACTTATAACTCCTTGAGACTGGGTTTTTTGAGCGGTTCTGGTGATTTAAAGAGCAAGCGATGTCCCCCAGCATCCTGGTCTCCAGGGCTAGCATAAATTTATAGCAACCGTGGTCACTGTTAGATGCAGGTCATTATCTGAAAGCTGAGACTGGCTGTGGCACAGACTCCATTGTTATTCCTGTCCTCTTTCACCACACATTTCTACACCTCCGTGCAAAGCGCACCACTTAAAGGGATTTTGTGCTTAAACTGCACCTTGTAACTGTCAGTGAGGCAGAGGTAGGCCCTGCAAAGTCTGAAATGAAAGTTAAGCTTTCTTTCATGCCAGCCTATGCTCGTACTCGGTTTGTGCATCTGGTTGCCTTTAAATTTAAAAGAAGAAAAAGCTGTTGATAATAACCCAGAAATTATCTGAGAAAACCTGATGAGCAGCATGGCATCAACGCTGCATCTTTTGCTCAAGTTTCTCAGTGAAGTACTCAGTCAGGTGCCTCTTTGTGTGTGGAATGAGAAACCACAACCGCGCTTTAATGAAATAGGTTTTGGCAGATGGGCCTGGGTGGCCTTTGGAAGCGTTCCGCCTGCTGGGTTTAATTTCAGAATCTCGTCCTATCTTATTCAGACAGCCATCAGCAAGTCTTTTTATTTTTTTTTATTACTCTTTTCATCCTTGGCTTCATTACCCTTTGCCATTCACTTGTTGAGGAGAGAGGGGAACAAAATTGGTTGGGGAATGAAGAGGAAAGCTAGATTTAGCTTTGCCATTTAATCCTACTTCTGTGTCCAGCCAGGGACAAAAACCTGTGCAAAGTTTCCAAAGGGCTTTCCTCTAAAAACTATGAGCCGTGAAATGGTAAGACCATTGGGGGGCGCCAGTGCAACAGATATCTAACTCGGTTTCTCAGAGAGTGTATCTTACTGTCAGTGGGACACAACTGTATTAAACACTAGATGGAGGAGCGGGTGGGTGGAAATTCTCTCTCACAGCATTTGTCTTTACATTTATTTTTAATTTCAAAATATTAAGAGGATACAAATGTTTTTTTTACATGGCGTGAGTCAGGGTTATACGTGCGCCCATCACCTGGATAGTGTCTACTGTACCTGTTAGGTAGGTTTTTGTCCCTCCCCTCCTCCTCCCCGCTCCTTGATGTCCCATGACTTTTACTTCCCTCTGTGCACACGTGTGCCCATTGGTTAGTTCCAATTTACTAAAGAGTACATGTGGTGTTGGTTTTTCCATTCTTGAGATACTTCACTTAGGATAATTTTCATACTAGCCTATCTTCCACGGATACCTCCGCTCAAACTCTGGGGGGCTATTTTTTCTGTTCCGCTGGATGTATTTAGTTCGCCTGTGAAATAGCTCTATATTTCTTTCTTTCAAGGCACTTCCTTTTACATTTGCTACAGAGGTTGACCTTGTGGTTCAGATAATGTCCTGTGTCTTCCAAAAATATGTAAAATACATAATGCTCTATTATAGGACCTAGCAGGGCCTAATGTTTGTTGTAAATAAAAAATGAGCCCTCTAAGTCAGGCAAATGAACTAGCACCTTTTGAGTAAAGCAGAAAGTAAATTAGTTTGAAGAAGATATGAATTTAAATTAAGTAATAGGAAACTACAGAATGAATTACATGTATGTATGTGTATATTTTGTGTATGTATGTGTGCATTGCCAAAATGGGCAATTAGTTGTAGCAATTGTGTTAAAAGAGTGTCTGCAAGGGGAAAGGAAGGGAGAGATGGGGAATTTTTATCCAGCAGGTTTTTCCATCATTTGAAAACATCAGTTGGTACCCTCCCCATGGCCACTATGGCATTTCACACAGCCTTAACTTTGGAATGTCATTTGGGCATCTCAGTAGACCTGGTGTTTTGAAAACCTAAGCAGAGGGAGGCTGGCAGTGATAGTGGTGCCAGTGGATGCTGACAGTGCATCCTGCCCACTTATGCCACTCTGCACTGTTGCAGCATTCATATGATAAACTGTTGGTACATGTCTGGTGACTAAAGAATGTATTGCCCAACTCAGAACAATTCTGAAAGTGAAGAAGATACTATTAATAGTCACACCAGAACAACACACAGAAATCAGGACTCCTCTGAGCAAACCAGCATCCGTAGTTATGTAATCTTCTGATTGTAATGTTCACTCCTTCACTCCCATTCATGAAAACATTGCAGAGCAAGAATGAGAGGGATATTATAAGGGGATAATCTGCAGAATTCCCTAACTTACTTTGAAGAAGAAGAAAGAAGGGGTTACTTGCAAATTTCTATACTTTAACCTGAATGATAATAACTTGCCTACACAACACACAACTGCTTGAGTGCCAGTGAAATCTCCTGACCTTAGTCTAAAGTAAAAAATCTCCTGCTCAAAGCATTCTTTTCTATTGATCCTGATTGTTGGCTGTAGAATACCATGTCTTAAGTCTCCATCACACTTTGTTCTTCAGTTATGATAGTTAACCCATTTTATTTCATATTATGGTTGTTTTCATGTTTTTTTTTCCCTTTGCCCCTCCCTAAGCATTGATGTGTTACTTCTAATCAGCTCCTCAGTAGAGTGCCTCAGAGGCTTGTTTGTGTTAGGTGCTGGGCTAGAGCGAATGACCATGGGCTGTGGAGTTCTGAACCATTAAACAGAGGCCTTCTGCCTGCCTTCAGGTGCTTCTTGGGTGTTGCCTAGCAGGTTGAGAATTTATTGCCAGGTTAAACTATTCTTCCCTATCAGAATCCCAAAGAAATTTAAGGAAAGCACTGTTGAAATGTTCAAACCCTCTTCTATTATCTAAGTTCAGAGTAGGTCTAATTGGTCTAAAGTATTGGCTTCTTAAAAAAATCCTCAAAGATTCACCTGTTAAAAATAGGCATGGATTAGTCAGTGCATTGTTGAGTTAAAGATAGTGACAGGTAAATTAGTCATTGGTCAAACAATGGAAGAGTTAGAAGGAGAAAGTGAGAGAGAGGTTAAGCATTCAGGTCAGTCTTCTTTTCTTCTGATTAGAGAGAGAAGACCAGGGGCACGATAGGAGGTCACTATCTTCCCCGTGGCCTCTAGCTGATGCTTTGGGACCTGAGGCTTCCTTGCTTCACCCAACAAGGAACATCTAAGAACCTAAGCAACACACATACAGCATTTACTGCCATTTACAACTAGCCAGAATCAGTCACTCTTGGAGACTAGGATACCCAAAATGGCAGGCTGACCATGTGACTTCAGAGCAACAGCTACAAGAGATGCAAACTTCCAATCAGGAATGGTGTAGTGACCTTTTCTCAAAGCCAGAATAAGAGGAATGAGGGCAAGATTAGTTAGGGGATACTGATAATTAATTGTAGTAAAAGTACCACAATATTGAGTTTCTGGGTTTTGTTGTTTTCTTTTGTCTTTTTCCCCTTCTGTGGGCAGTTTAGAGGCAATTGTGTATCATTTATTCAATGCTAAAAGCACATAGGTCAATGTCCCAAGGGGTGTGACATTGAAATACGGAGTTGAGAAGTTCAAAAACTAAATAAATTGAGGACACAGTTTTATATAGAAGAATTCAAAATGTAATGGTTGAATTATATTCAGCTTTCTTCCTGGGTTAAAAATTCTAGCTGCCACCTCTAGGTATTGAACAATGGTTATATTCATTGAGTGCTTTTTGTGTGCAGCACACTGTGAAATAGGTGCTGTTGGTACTGATTTTCTAGTGATAAAAGCTACTCAATTCTATAAAGTTTTTAAGTTTTTGATAGCCAAGGCCTCTTACACATACACTGTTTAACTGAAAAACACCCTGGCTGGTAGATACATGTTTGAAAATCTAGTGCCCTGACATCATTCTTCTCAAACCCTTTGGTGCCATTCTGGATGCTGATATTCTGACAGAAGGAAACTATTGATTACACTGACTCTGTGGGGCACTTCTTACATTCTTACTGTAGTCAATGGAACAGTGCTAAGAGAGGAAGCTGGCCATTCGATGCCAAGGCAGGTGGGATCATTAGCTGATTCTGATCTGTGCTGGAGTACACACTGGTCAACCTGTTTTTCTTTTCCCCTAACTTTAAAAAAAATCACCATTATTCATTTCAGAACCATTTAAAATAGTCTGAAGGGAAGCGTGAAACCAATTGAATCAGGATTTGACTTGAGATTTTTCGTTCTACATCCATGCACTTCCTCAAATCCTTCACTAGATGGTGTTCCAAATCAATCCATAGTCTCTATGCCATTGATTTGGTCAGGAGGAAAGTGGAAAAACACAAAGCCATCCCTCTCTAACTGACCTAACTTTCTGCCTCTGGCTTCAAGAATGACTGGACTTTTCACCACTCTCTGATGAGTAATTAGGTGTGCACGCTGTTGAATTTTTTTGTAGGCTGTACTTGTAAATATTTTGGGGGTAGTTCTGACAGGAAGCATTTTTAAGCCATTGAATGGTTTCATGTGATTGGCAGAGAGCTTTGCTAACCCCATCATTAGTGGTCCTAGTGATCTAGCTTGTGCTGTGAATTGGGAACAAATTCATTTTAATTCCCTGGTGAAGACAATCAGTTCAAACCACAGGCCACAATCCTGACAGCAGCTGGAATCAGGTTTGGAGAGCAGGGTGAACAGATGGGTAATAGAAAATATTTACAGAATAAAATAAACCAGTAAAAGTAGATAAACCCTGCACTCTGCTATTTAAACCTTTCTTTGGTCCACATTCTGTTAGATATGGCCATGTCTAGAGTCTTCATTTCAAAGGAAATGATAAATTAATTTTTAAAAAGTTACTGAAAAATTCATTTGATTCAGAAAATATATTGGAGACTGTTTTTTCAAAAGAAATTTAATTAGAGGATTCTGCAAAAATGTCCAAAGAGATATATGAATAGATGTGAATTTATCCTTTACCAGAATTACTAAGTGTGTCTGGTTTCAGACTCTATTCAGTTTCACATTTCTCTCACTCCCTCCTACCCTCCCTGTTCTATTATTCAAATAGTCAAATGCACCATCATTTTGACAGATATATATACAGTTGATTCATTATTGGCAGTAGCCAAGGAGACTGAATTTTTTCGTGACATATTTGAGGTCTGGAGGCAGCCCCATGGAAAGAACTTACAGACAACCCGAGGAGCTGGATGCTAAAGTCCCTGGGAGGGAACAACGGCCTGGTTATACTTGTGACCATTTGGCTGTTGACATGAACAAAACAGAGCCTGATTCTAATTGATTGGGCTGGTGATGTGCTTCATGTGCAAATCATTTAGTGCAGCCCTGTGATGATGAAAATCATCTGAGAACAAAAAGAAGCATGCAGGCACCTAAAAGGCACCATGTTATAGAGACATCCCTATATGTCTGCCATAATCCTACAAGGTACCAAAAAGGGTCTGTGAGAATACAGAAGGGACACTTCCTGGCCTAACTTGCATTCTTTCTCCAAGGGATCTCTTACGATCCTTCTGCCCTTGATGCTCAAACTCACGTGATTTCGTTTTCACTCTCTTGCATTGCTGACCTCAGGAACACCCAAATACAACACTGAATTTATGGAAAATGATTCTGTACATAAGGTAGATATGGTTATTTTTTTCAATTATTTTAATAGAAATTATTATTGACAATTATCTTAATGTCAATTTTTTTTCTTTCATCCTCACCTTATATGTCATTTGTATGTGTTGGCATTTCTGTGTCTGAGAAATGGCCCAGGATTAGGTATTGCCTCAGCTGAGATAAAAGCACAAAGTAGAAAGAAAAGGAAACATCTCCTAAGCAATGTTTGCCCACCAGTCACCTTGTCGCCCAATGAGATATGCCCTGGCACTATTTTCCATGCCCCCATGAAAATATTGATGGCAATGACTATTTACATCTCTCATGTTCTTCATGTTCCTTTAATAAGGGTGTTCACATACTTGGTTTCACATTAGAATCACAGGGAAATTTGGTAAAAATTGTATTTCCAGGCCCAACTTTTTAGAGATTGGTGGCTCAGTAAGTCTGCAGTGAGTGGTACTTTAAAGTCTGTAATTTTAACAAGCATATCCAGGTGATACCAAGGCAACTTGTCCATATTCTGGAAACACTAGATAGGGTGATTGGAAGCCTGCTGCAAATGCTACTGTCTCTCCCCCCCACCCGCCGACACTACATGTGAATTGTGTTAACAAGAGTATTAAATGAATATAAAGTCATTTCCCAGTTCTATACTCCCTTCCCCACGTGTTTATTCAAGCACATAACCTCAGAGCAATTTCACTCACCCTAAAAATCTCTTGTATTCTGTGAATAAGATAGAACTCTTCTTGAGCACATACCCAAATTTTACAGAAGAATATTTCTACCTTTCTCTTTACACCAGTTCAGGAGGGAGGTGCTCACACCTGGCCCAGTGTCTTGTGATGTAACTGTGATAGATTCGATGCGTGTCATGTTGTCCATCTTGTGGACACAAAAGACATTGTGAGGTTGTTATTAATAATAATGTTGATCATTCGGGAGGCTGAGGCATGAGGATTGCTTGAGCCCAGGAGTTTGAGGTTGCAGTGAGCTACAATGATGCCACTGCACTCTAGCCAGGGTGACAGAATGAGACTCTGTCTCACAAAAAAAAAAAAAAAAAGTTGGTCATTATTTGGATAATAGGGGAAATAGAAAGAATGGGGGAGGCAATTTTGGTATTTTAGGACAGGGTGAACTCTGAGAGGAGGCCTGGGAAGATAAATTTAAAATGTTATGTCAGACAGAAAACATATTAGAAAAATAAATATACTTTTCTCTGGTGGAATTTAGATTTAGAGAGTAAAAGGTGGTTCAGGTATCTCAACAATTGTCTCCATGACCCATGCACCAACGATGTTGGATATCGGCTAAGGGCTCCTGAGCTTGTTTAACACTAATTATTTATGACAGAAGACATTTAACAGAACATAGAGCAACATATTGAGATTCACTAGTTTTTGAAAGAAAATTTGACCTCTCAGTCTGAGTTCAATAAATAACAAAATTGACATCTATTTAATTGAGCAGCTTCTTCATATAGCAAATAGCATTAGGGTTTTATTTTCTATCCCTTGTCTATCCAGGACAGAGCTTTAATGCATGACTTTGGGAATTTCATTATTTTGGTGCAGAACACAGATCATTATTTTTTATTATTCCAAATATACCCCAGCATTAAAAATAAAGTATTATTTCCATGTCAGATCAATATAATTAGGGATATAATAATGGACATGCAAATCATGACATATATTAGTATTTATTCTTCATCATCATAAGTTTGTCTGACCAGACCAGTTTCTCAGCAAATGTTGACTCATAGGATTCTCTGCTTCACCTCATTTCTATTTGACCTTTTCATTACCTTGGCATGCATTAAATAGGCCTTCATTGAGAATCTACTCTATCTTAGTATAGTATACGAGGACAAAGAAAGCAGAAAGGAACTGAAATTCATTGTGCACTCACTGGCACATTATATGTAATTCCTACAAAAAATCTTATGAAGTAGCTTTTACTATCTCTATTTTTTATATGGAAAAAACCAAGGACTTATCCATGTTCTTCAGTGGTTACCATGTAGTTTTTAATGTTAAAATACTATAAACATGGCTGTAGAACATTGACCATTAGCCTTGGCTTTTTAGAGATTTGTGAGTTTTTTTCTGTTTTTGTTTTTGGCTGATGTTGGTGTCTCTCATGCTACAGCAGGGGTCAGTCTACAGGCCACACCCATTCCATTGCCTATTTTTATCAGCCACTATCATGTGTTTTGTATTACTTATGGCTGCTTTCACTTACAACCTGAGTAGTTGCAATAGAGACTGTATGGCTGCAAAGTCTAAAATATTTACTATCTGGCTCTTTAAAGAAAATTTTTGCCAACCCCTGATCGATACTATCTTGCTATGTTTCCAAACCACTTTTATGATGACAAATATTTGTCTAATTGTTGCCTTGACTTTGCCTACGGAAATCTAAGTGCATGGTATTCCCAGGGTCTGAGGGCTTTAGTCTCTTGTGTCTAATGTAGAGAAAATTATTTAGAGCCAAACTTTCAAACAAACAGAAGTTATCTAGATTTCCTCTAAAGAGGAACTGACTTGGTTCCACACCTTAGTCTGAGTCACATGAATTAGGTTTCACTTAGTCACGCTGCAGCAACAAGTGGGCCCCACCTCCCCTCAGTCCCTTCTCCCAGCCAAATCTCAACGGTTTATAATACGAAGGTTTATTTCTTGATCATGCTTCATGGCCTGAGGGTCAGCGGCAACTGTGATGTGCTCCATGGTCCTCATGCCAACATGGGGGCTGAAGGAGGAGCCCCTGCCTGGGACATGCCGTTCTTGTGGCAAAGGGAAAGGAGAAAGAGGCTGGCAGAAACACACAGTGACTTTCAGAGTTTCAGCTCAGAATTGGTCACGTAACAATGGCATGGTGATACGTACTCCTCCTACAGGAGACACTGCAGGTTACAAGGCAGAGGCAAGGAGGACGGAGGACGTTTGAATAATGAAGAACAACAATAAAATCTACCATGGGCCATAACAATCAGTCCCCCATTTGCCAAATAGAAGACATCCATCCTCCTAACCATCCACTGAGGGGATCAGAGTGTGTTGTACAATCTCAGAGTGGCTGCTTTCTGTAAGTGCCTCATGATCCCACTCCTCTTCTGGGTGGGTTATTTTTCTGTGTTTTCTTCCAGCCACCCAGACTTACCTCATCTCCCATACATGTGTTTCTGTTTTTCTTTCCGGGATGAGTGCCTATGACTTGACAAATAATCAATGGTGAGGTAAAAGCAGGTCTAGCTAACAGCTTTTGATTTACTTCCATCAATAGGTTCGCACTCTTCTGAGGCACTTCAGTTATTCCAGATCTCTGCTTTCTATTTGCTGAGGTTTTAAAATAGAAAGTAAAATCATCTAAAATGCTGCTTTGTGATATAAGTTTCAATTTCCTTTTTAAAGAAAGCCAACCCCTTTGTGAGCCCGAAGATAAAAGTTGCCTGTTAAATGCAGATATTTCTGGCTATTCTGCCTGGAGGTCAGTGAAGTAGAACAAGATATTAAGGATACTCTCCCAAACTGGGTCAGAACTGTGTTAAAAGATGAGAGGATTATTTCAGGAAGCCACACAATAATCCACTCACACAGGTTGAAAAAATTTATATAGCATTTTTGGACTCTGAAAAACTGTCTGAGGAGATGGATTAGTCAGCCAGTGTGGCACACAATATCATGCACAGGTTCCGTTTTTATTGCTTCATTCAGCAGAACACCATTATTTCAAAAGCTAAGCAAAAGCAGGCTTTAAAAAGCAATTTCATCATTTTCTCCCTATCTCTGAACAAGTAAATCAAAAAAGGAATCCAAAATTACTTCTCCCATTTAAATGGAGCAAAAAGCGGGGGGGAACAACATTACTTAGAAATTTACTAAAATACACACACTGAGTGACCTTCAAAATTAATATTAAGGCTTGGAGGTTATCTCATGGTTTATATTATTTTGTTTTCTTAAAGGATGTATTAGATTAATATGTATTAAACATGAAAAGCCTTCCATTAAACTCGGTAACAGATTAGGAATGTTCACCTTCCCTGCTTTGAGTTAATGTTGTTCTAGCAGTGCTAGCCAATACAATGACCAGGAAAGACATGTATTTTAAAGTATTTAAAAGGAGAAGATCCATATGTGTCCTTTTTAGATTGTGTGATTGTATATCTATAAAACCTAAAGGCACCAAATAAAATATTTTTAGCAATTGAATATAGTAGATGTATGCAGTTGAATATCTTTAAAAAAGGTTTTTTTCTTGCATAAAGAGTAAGAAATTAGGAGCTAGAAAATTGAAATTTACTTGAGAAGGTGGCTTTATAGTCAGAATAATTTTATCACCATAATCACAAAAAATATATTAAATAACTAAGAGTTAAGTTGAATAAAACTTTAAGGCCAAAAAAAAAAAAAAACCAGTGTTCTAGTAACAATTTCTGTTTTACAAATTACTCCAAATGTGGCAGCTTTAAGCAGCCATTTTATTATGCTCATGGATTTGTGGGTCTGGAATTAAGACAGAGCACAGAGGGAAGAGGATGTCTGGAGGTCTGAAGCCTCATCTGGGAAGGCTAAAATAGCTGAGGCTAATTTACTATCCGGGTTGAAATATTCTGGAAGCATCTTTACTCATAGATTTGGTGGTTAATGCTGGCCCTTAGCTGAGACTTCACTCAGGGCTGTCAACCAGAGCACCTACGGCCTCTCCATGTGGCCTGTGACTCCTCATAGCAGTGGGCTCAGGAGAGTTGAACTTGGAAAAAAATCTGTGTCCCTGAAAGCAAGATGGACACTGACCCACCTCTCCTGACTGTGCCGTGGAGGCCACACAGTGTGGCTTTCGCTGTATCCTACTAGTAATTAGCATGCCATGAGCCCTCTCCTATTCAAGAAATCTCATTGAGAGGAGTGCCAAAGTGTTTGCAGTCATATTTCTAAAATCTACTCATTTCAAAACTGGAAAACACCATAATTCTAGGTGAGATGATTAATTTTTTCCTAATTAATATATGGGCTTAATATAATTCAAATCATATTAATTAAAGGATTTTGGTTTTTTTTTTTAAAAAAAACTCATCAAAGTGTTTCTCTAGATATCACCTAGGAGACTAGGTTCATAGTAATAGGCAAGAACATTTTGGGAGGGATTAATAGTAAAAGGGCAGTTCTCTTCTCAAGCAATTTCCATATTATAGAACTATAATAAATAAAATTGCTTGGATTATTCTAAGAATAGACAGATCAATCTTATAGAATAGAAAAGTCAGGCCCAAATATTTATAGGAATCATACATGTTCCCAATACATACTGAGGAAAGGCAGGCTTATTCCATCAGTGGTGTTGAGATTGAGACTCCTAGTTAAATGTGGGAGTATAGGGAGTGTATCTCTAATTTATGCAAGGTACAAATGAAATGTTCAAATGGATTAAAAGTTTAAGTGTCAAAATCAAATCAGAAAAGAACACATATTTATTTAATCTTACTATGGACAGGACTTTTTAAGTATAACACCAATGTTGGCATATATATATGGTATATATACACACAGTGTTAGCATATATATGGTATATATATACACACACATATATGATAGATTTGGTTATGTAAATATAAAAAGTATTTAGGGAATAACTAAAAACAAAGTTAAAAGCAGATAACTTGTAACATGTAAAGCAATCAGAGTGTTAATGTTCTCAGTAATAAAGGGTTCTTCTAAATCAGTAAGAAAAAGACGATCACCCAAACTAAAAATGGGCAAAGAACATGAAGAAGCATTTCATAAAAAGGCATTCAAATGGCTGGTGGATAACTTGAAACCCTGGGCATACATATTGGGAGAGTCAGAGTGTAAGAATTGAACAGTGATTATGAGAAGCAAAAGAGCCCTTTGATTGGAAGGTGATAGTGCTTTGTTATGTAGCCACCTTCAGGATAGAGGTTCAATTATGTGAAATCACCAGTTATCATTATCATTACTCTATTTGAACACAACAAGCAACTTTCTCCCTTTAGACTTGACATGGAGGAAGAATTCCCTTAGCCATCATCTTGAGGACTATTTTCCAGATATTTCAAAATAAAGATCTTGAATAACAACAATAAACACATTACCAATCTAATTCAAACTTTGCCTTTTTAAACACCAGAGCACTTTTTGTCAAACTCTCACGTAGAACTCCAATATGTAAAACAGGTAAAGCAGATCTTGGTTAGGCAGAGAAAGGCCCTGCCTGCTTCGATTCCTTCTTGCCCACTGTGGTATTTTGGGATGCACTGGAGCTGAATAAAGAAGTGCAGTGAAACATATGAAAAGGAATTATAGAGATGCAAAAAGAAGGTATAAGGAGAGGTAGGAGCACATCCTATGCATGCAACTAACTTTGGGCAGATGATGAACACCTGTATTCAACCAGAGAAAAAAATGATCAAAAAGACAATTTAGTCTTCAGTTTATTCCTGAAGCAAATAATGACTGGGGGAAAAAACTATAAAGAAGATAAGAATTCAGGTGCATGGGTGTAGGCAGGTGGGCACAGGCAGCAGGGGCCAGCAGGTAGGGCAGGTAGCTAGTTGCACAGGAAGGAGGGTGCAGTCTGGTGAACAGAGGAATCTCACAGAGGCATAATTCGAATGTCTTGGCAGCCTGTGCAGAGCAAGATATCTCTCAGGTCACAGCAGTATAACAGGATGGGGTCATTTCCTTTTTCACCCCCTGCCTCATCAGGCCCCAGAATCTACTGTAAAAATCAATAATTGTGCAACTCAGTAAACTAAGCCTCCCAAGCCTAATATGCAGGTTCTACACCTTAAAATTATTGCTGTGCCAACACTGGGACCGCCTCCCACATCTGTGCCTACACCACTAGGTGGGGGTTTTGTTTTTATGTCCCGAAGAGCCTCACTGGCTGTCAGAAGCTTGTTAGTGTGGAATAAATAAAAGACAAAATTTCAGCTGTGAATTTCCCCAAGCCAAATACTGAAAGGGAATAGGATTCTCAGGGACACTTACCCTGAGAAAACCTGTGGGAAAAGGAACCAGAATTTTCAGCCACAATAGAGTTCATTTCAGGGGCTCCTCTTCTCACTAAGTGTGTGGGTGAGGTGTGAATACAGTATCCGTGTGGCTAAAAACTCGTGGATCTGATGCGCTTATTGCAGTAGGTGGTAGTGCTGGGACTAAAGCACTATGTCCTTGCTGAAATGGCCAGACGCAACATTCAGAAATACTGGACCACTGCCCATAGGACTTAGAGGGAAACCTGGGACTATACTGATCTTCTCCTCTCGGATGGAGTGATGCTCATTGAATATGTTGAGAATCTTTGGGAAACAATCTGAAAATCCTTTTAAGCTCTTAGGATCCCATTTGCCTTGCTCTGGGCCAAAGCAAGGTTACTGACTCCTGAGAGAAACTGAAAAGACCCAGAGGTGTCAAGGCAAAATGTGGAGGTTTCAATGGAGACCGTGGAGCTCCTGAAAATTGTGTCTCATCAGAGAGACTATTGGCATTTAGGGCAGCACAGTTCTTCCTTGTGCAGGTTTATTTCAAGCATTGTGAGGTATTTACACCCAGGATCCTCGGCCACTAAGTGCAAGTAGTACCCCACAGCCATTGCAACAATCCAAAATGCTTTGACTTATTTCCAAATGCCCCTGTGGAGTTGGTTTCACCTCTGGCTGGGAGCTGCTGAATTACTCCATGTAGGGAGCAATATAGGGATCTCCCAACATAGGCTAAAATTTTGGAGTTGGCCCACAACAGTTGCTCAGGAGCTATTAGCTCAGATGGCTGCTGCGACACAATTAGGTATTAAGCTTTTGCTTTATAGAGTGTGTAAAATGTTTATTGTGTCCATTCTTCAGCTAAAGCTTTCAGTTCAGTTTGGTTTGTTTTTATGACTCTTCATTTCAGCTGCCTTGAATATATGACTGACATTAGGTTTATTGGAATTGCTGTCATCGTCATTTCTACATTGTAAACACCAAATGTGAAGCTCACTGTGTTCCTCGGGCTTTCTGGGATTCTAAACTCTTTGTTTCTGTGGCTTTGCTCATCTGTATTGGAAAGAGCATGAGTGGGGCAGTTCTTTTATTTTGTGCATGTCTGATTTTCAGATATACTCTGAAGGAAAATAAGAGTAAAAATCCATATTTGAAAAAGGTATGTCCAGTCAAAGTGTGGATTATTTCTCCAAGTTCTGCCAAGCTGAAATGATCTCTTAGATGCATATGATTTCATGGGCTATAGACCACCAATTTTACATAATTTAAGCTTGAGAGACTTACACTAATGCATCTCACCTCTAAATTATGGGGAAGAGATATCAGGGAAAATAAGTAAGTGTCATGTAAAAGAGTAAGAGAAGAGTTAGAAAGTAAGGAATGGGAGAAAATATATTGAAAAAGGAAAATGCATTCTTTCAGCAATCAAAACTAAAAGTCTCATTGTTTTCTGGCCTCATTGTTTACTTCCTTCCTTCCTTCCTTCCTTCCTTCCTAATTTTTTTTATTTCAGCATATTATGGGGGTACAAATGTTTAGGTTACATACATTGCCCTTGCCCCACCCGAGTCAGAGCTTCAAGCGTGTCCATCCCCAGATGGTGTGCACCGCCTCCATTAGGTGTGTGTATACCCATTCCCTCCTCCCCACTCCCACCTGCCTGACACTTGATGAATGTTACTACTAAATGTGCACATTAAGTGTTGATCAGTTGATACCAATTTGATGGTAAGTACATGTGGTGCTTGTTTTTCCATTCTTGTGATACTTCACTTAGTAGAATGGGCTCCAGCTCCATCCAGGATAATACAAGAGGTGCTAGAACACCATTGTTTTTTGTGGCTGCGTAGAATTCCATGGTTCACTGTTTTGAACACTTTATTGGGTTTTGTGATTAACAAAAACGTTGACTAACAACTTCTTTGAAGGTCACTGGTTTATTTTGTTGCTAAATTGCCATAAGCAGTACAAGAAGAGGAGAGTCCCAATTTCCTCTCCTCGTCTCTGTCAAAATTGCTTTTCCTGTCCAAAATACCTCTTATCTCCCACCTAGACACTGCTCTCCCCAATGTCCTAGTTAAAAGACTGTCATTCTCCATTGTTTCCGAAACTTACGTTGTGGTAAGAGGCATTACAGTTGCCTGGTGAATATACAGACCACCAGGCCTATCCTGTTGAAATTCAAATTCAGCTCCTCTGATTGGGGCCTCAATCCAGGTGATTTGTATCCCCAGGTACATTTGGGAAACATCAAATACTGCTCTTCAACCTTTCTTTGACAAAAATACAAATGGCGGGGCAGCACAGGGAGACTGCACAATTCTGGAAACAGGCTCATGAATTTTAAGTATATGGACTTTTCACATGTCCAAAGAAAAAGTAACTTTTTTACTTATAAAATATTTCTGTATTCTGACAACTTATACAACAGGAATTTCTAGAATATAATAGAAACTCATCCCTGCTCACAACAAATTTTTACAGAAAGCTTCCCCCCAAAAGATCAGCCAAGATAATCAATGACTGTATTACTTTTTAAAGGAAAAAAAAAGTTAACTTTATCAATGTTGAGGAAAAAAGCCCTAGAACTTAAAAAATTAACATGAGGTGCAAGATTTAATTTCTAAAACTGCTAACTCACAATCTCTCTTAACAAATATTTAAATACAGTTTGGATGTTTTGGAGAGAACGAATAAATTACAAGTCATGCTTTTCACAGTTCTTGCTAATGCTCATGTCTCAAGAGAAAATGATGAAAAAGTGTAATAAAAGACCAGATGTGAGTGTAAATTGATGAAAAACAAATTCATTTTAAGAAATAAATACTAGTTCCTCTTACTGAGAGCCTAACAGATGGCAAGCACTGTGCTCACTGTGTTCATACATTATTTTACTTAGTTCCTGCAAGGGGTCACCAGTTCTTGAAAGAAGAGGAATAGGATTCCCAGAGGGGTCAAATATTTGCCCAAAGTCACATAGAATTTCAGGATGGTCCCAAGTCAGTCTAAACTAGTCTGCTAGTCTACATAAGGTCTGTCTAATTCATACAACATGTCACCTGAACTGGGACACTTACAAGAATAAAAAGAGTATTATTTATAAGTACAGGAAAGTAAGTATAAACTGGGTCTGTCCTGAGGAAACCGGACATTTTGCCACACTAGTGTGAACAGAGCTAGTTTATTTAACTATCAGGCAAAATAAGCATGGGAGGCATAGGAATTCAATAGGGGCATATAAAAATTTTTGCTAGTTGTGAAAAATGGCTCCAAAATACAAAAGGAAAACTAAAAAATCAAATATAACAAAAGGTTATGTTAACTTAGTCAACCATAACTCAACTGAAATCTTCTGTAATTATATGTGAATTACATTTTATAAGTATGGTGGGTATATTTAAATATACTTGACCTGATGTATAGTAGAGTCCCCAAAAAGCCTTGAGCCATACAGTTTCCATTATTTTACTCTGCCTATTGTGAAGAAAAACTTCAATTTCCACTGTGTCCAAAATACCTTCATTCTTTGCACTGAAGAGTGGTAGAAACGCCCCTTCTCATTTTTAGACCTACAGAAATTAAGTGCCTTGCTTAAGGGAATGCAATTAGTGGTAGAAATAGCACGAAACATCCCAATTCAGCTTCATTTCCTTCCTGCAGTTTGTGCTCTAGATTCTTCTTGAATAAGAATATTAATCTCCATCATGTGCTGCCTATTTGTTCACAGCATTGCATGCTTCACCTATAATATCATATTCTACCTTTAATCAATCCTGTGAACAGACAGTGCACTATTATTATAATCTCTTGCCTAGGAGTAAGGAAACTGAGGCACTGGGAGCTTACATTATTGCCTGATCTCATGTAGCTACATGTCCTCTCAGAACCTCTTTTGTTTTCTAAATTAATTCATTTATTAACTTTTAATTTGCTTACAGGTAAAAGTTACTTTTTAATGTGCACATCTCTGTGAGTTTTGCCATGTGCCTAGTGTTAGGCACCGGTAAGGCATTATATTAGGGTCTGAGGGATATAAGGAAAAAGAAGCCAAAGGCCCATCTTTGAACAGAATTTGCAGTCCCATGGTGTATCTGTACCCACTGCATAGTACTGTACAGAACAATTCCGTTAAGTTCCCCAAATTGCCTAGGACGCGCATTGGTAGTCAGCCCCTCCTCTCAGCCAAGGCCCTGGCAACTACTCATCTCTTCTCTATCCATATGATTTTGCCGTTTCCAGGATGCCACATAAATGGAATCGTCTAGTA
Organism: Lemur catta; assembly: GCF_020740605.2. Taxonomy (NCBI): domain Eukaryota; kingdom Metazoa; phylum Chordata; class Mammalia; order Primates; family Lemuridae; genus Lemur; species Lemur catta. The sequence goes on from NC_059128.1 coordinate 150,686,569, forward strand.
AGTAGCCTTTTGAGTCTAGCATCTTTCACTTAGCCTTATGTATTGGAGATTCATCCATGTTGTGATAGTAGTTTATTCCCTATTATTGCTGAGTAATATCCCATGGTATAGGTATACCACAGTTTGTTTATCCATTCTGCAGTAGAAGTATATTTGTATAGTTTTGAATAAAGCTGTTGTAAACATTCACATTTCTTTCGTTATTAAGGCTAAATGCAAAATGCCTATTTAAAGAAGAAAGAGAGCCAATGTATTTGATAATTTCATTTGATTTGGGGCTTTGAAGAAAAATGTTCTAAATTCTTCATTGACAAACAATTGCCCCAGAAAGTTAAATTGTTCAGTGTGATGCCTTCTACACAGTGCAATGAGAGAATCGACTTTCTCTATTGCACTGATCAAGTAGTTATCAACAAAAGATGGCATTCTTTTGCTATTTTCTATTCCAAAAGGAAAAAGTGTACCTTGATAAAATGGCAGAGAAACAAGATCATTTTACCTAAGAGTAAATCAGAAAGAAAAAAAAAGACAAAGCAGAGAAATTTTGATGGTACCTGGACACAAACTAGGCAGGTTATAGTTTTTCCTGCTTTGAGTTGTCAAATGCTCTAAGAAACTTATATTTGTTCTGGCAAGTATGGTTTCTTCCTTGATGGAGGTGGAAACTACCTTTATAAGGAGGCACAACCAAAATTTCTACTGTTATGGCTTTGGACAAAAGCAAGCTGTACTGGGAGGGCAAATGTCTTATACATAGGATGGTTCATTTGGGGCAAGAGACAAATTACTCAGACATATTTGGAAATACAAAAGAAAAGTTTCTATATTGTGAGCTAGAAATTTTTTCTTTTGCATCAGGTGATACATTCAATTTATCTACATTTTAAGGATATAAAGCTAATCATTACCACAAAGTAGTTTTTATGTAAGACTTAAAAAAATCACTTTCTCCTTTGCAGTATAGTGTGTTTAGACCATAAGGAAACACTTTCTTTCAACAGCTATTCATTTAACAACAACCTCCCTGGGTGCCGTAGAGGTTACAAACTAGAGGACATATATTTAGCTGAATTCAAAACTAATTTCAACTCTGTATGTTGTGAGTTGTATGTGTAAAGGAAAATTCAGTTCATATTTATGGCCAGAAGACACCCAGATATGTAGTTCAAAGATAAGATTGTTCATTTATATTTTAGGAAGTTCTTGTATGAGACATATTGTTGAGCTGTTTCATCATCAGAAACAGACAGAATCCACTTTTCCACTGAAGAATATACATTTTAAAAAAATTGAAGCTAAAAGAAAAACAGAGATGTAAATCCATAGTTGAGACTGTGATCCAATATGGTTCTTCTGACCTTAAATTCACTAGTTCATGAAAGGGTAACCATGATGCTTTAGTTATGGAGATAAATACTAGAGAAATGAATAAACAAAGGAATTTCATGCTTTCTCACATGTCTAATTTTCTGTGTCTGCAGAACTGGGCATGCAAGACTGACTGGGTGATCTCCCTAGGTTGGTTTTTCTCAGATGGTTAATTAGCCTGAAGTTTTTAAGGACAGTGGCTACTCTCTCTTGAGCACAGCGAGGCAGGGAACACTCTGCTTCCTAGACTGCCACTGCATTGGCCTGCACTCTTCCTGAAGGAGAAACGGATGTGCAAGCCCATCGAAGTCTCCCACTTGTTTCCGCATACTAGTACTTTCCTTGGACTGGAATTCTTCCCCTTAAGTTCTGCCTCTTGATGCTGGGGTGCTGTCCATGCCCTGCAATCTGGCCCCTACCAGATCATAGTGCACTTCTACCTGGCCTCAGAAAATCTGAGATGACTCTAAACTATAGAAAAAAAGAAAAAGAAAAAGGTGACTTAACGGGGAAGGAATTAGGTTAAGTCCCAGAAACAGTTTTGGGTTGGGTGCCAGGTACAAACTGTGAACGTTTCCTGCTAACTTTTTCCATAAACTAGATTTTAATATCCTACTCAGGAGAACCCTCCTCAAGTTAACATGAAGGGTGGGGGATATTTGGAGCCCAGATTATTTGGGAAGAAAGTATAAAGCAAGTTGCCTTTTGTGATTGTTCCAGAAAAAAAACTGTACTGGAAACAAGCCACAGTAACAATCCCTACTCATCTGTGTTAGCATTCTGTGATAAGAAAACTATGGAAATCCAGAATTACCATTTAGAAACTTTTGTAGCAGCTTAATTTACTAACTTTACTCTTGAATTTAAAAATGAAAAACAAAATTAGGTTTGTGTTTTTTTATTTCATGTTTCTATTAATTAATTTTTATTGTATTTTACAAAAGTATTAGTCTGTAGTGCATTGAAAAACATAAAACTGATCCTTCCTCACAATTAGTTTCAAAAACACTTTGTATGTTAAAAAAAAAACTGTTCTTGTTAACATTATGTATGTAATACATTCTTAAAAAGAAATGTCATTTTGTGGACGTTCCCATTTTATTTTAATCAAAGGCTATGATAGTGACTGGTCAGTTGCTTTTTATCAAATTGCTGTACTTGGCCAGAGAGAGTCATTTTAATTTTTTTTTCTTGGGCTTAAGCAAGTTTTAAATATCAAATACTATTTTGTGTTGCAATGGTGTGACAACAAAATTCTGTTTAAATGACTAAATCATTCCTGGAAAGTAATTTAAGGGGGAGAGACAGAAATCCTACAGAAATGTGTAGATTAAGTCTTTGTGCAACCAAATAGAAATGTCAGGATCTTCCTCCACTTAAAATGCAGGGCCCAGTGCACTGAGGCACAAGAAAAGAATTTGATTTACAATTTGAAGGAAAACCAACAGTAAAATAATTGAGAGCTGGAAAGCAATCTCACTCCTGCCAAATTGCTTTCCTCCATGCATGCTCCATTTAAGGGCAATATTCAGATGCTTGCATTTAGTTCATGCATATTTTCTTTCCCCTGTGACTATTCCATCCTGTCAGATTAGGACTGTTTGTCTGCTGTGATCAGCAAAAAAAGAAAATCCAAATTACCCAGCATTGGATTATGCCTGGAGCTTTATAAAAGAAAATAGTCGATATTTTAAGTGCAAAGGTGGCAAGCTGACTGTTAATTAGAACATTCTTGGTTCCTAAATTGCCAAAACATGGGTTCTTTTCAAATAAGCTTTAATTTGAGTTTATGGGAATCAGACATGTGAAAAAACATTGCAAATTGTAAAGGACTGGCAAAATATTTGTTAACAATAACAACAACAGCTACTACTACTACAATAATAATTTGTGATAGAGATGTGATGAATATCGGCTTTGGTGTTGCTTATGGCTTTCTTTCCTGTGAAATATTCACAAAGGAGATATTCCCATTTTGCCTAGTAGTAACTGCCTCTGGAATTAATCTTATAGCTCATGGATACGTAACTAAAATGTTCGTTGTACTGTCAAACCCTTGTTAGCTAGTTCCTCGAGTCACATAGACATTCAGTCATTTCTTTATAATCTCAGAAAGTCAAGGACAAAATTTGGCTTAGAAGTTTGGTTCTCATGCCCTGTGTTTTGCCCATGGAAGCACATTCTCTTACGCAAGAGCAAGAATTTAAACATCCAGAGGATCTTTATTAAAACATCTGAGGTGCCCTCTTGCTTTTATCTTTCTTGTTCACATTGGAAAATATTTCTGGTTTTCCCACAAGCAATACAAACCTGACAGATTCATTTTGATGACTGCCTCATTTGAACCCCAGACACATTATGAGCTGGAATCAAAATTCTAATGCTCTCCAAAGGTAAGGCAGAAAATACAATTTGGGGGCAAAAAACAGAGGTATTGAAAAGTAAACAGGAATAGACTATGCAAATTAGACCTTAGCCAAGAACATGCCTGTTTTAAATGTAAAATTGGCTATAAGCCAGATCCAGTTATACCCTGGTACCTGGAGGACAATGGAGATGAGTATGAAGGAAGTTTTGACTTCAAAAATAATATCACCAGACCCACAAGCAGTAAACTCCAAAACTGATAGTCTGTGGCTCTTCTGGTCAGATATTTGGCTCATGTGAACTAGGTCTTCCTAATATTGATTAGCACCGGCACTGTTGTGGTTTGTTTCTCATGGCTTTGGGTTACATTGAATTAAAAATGTGCCTTTGTCATGAGCCTAAGTCAAACCATGGTTTGCATTGCTCTGTGACCAAATAGGGACATTTTAAGAGCAGTGAACGACATATGATGGGTTAGAAGTTTAAATTGCTTGTGAGTGTGCACATTCCCATGGACACATACACACATGTGCATACACACACATGTACACACAGACCCATTTATATCCACATATGCCACGAAATCTCTCCTACCTAATGTGATAAGGATTGGCCAGTTAAAGCAAATAGTCCTAGAGAAATTGCAATGCCTTCATAACCTAAATATTTTACATTTAACATATGTATTTTTATACTTAAATATTTTCACATCAGATTTATACATCTACATACATTTATTTCCCCACCTTTTGATGGAAAGGGTTTTTTTTTTCCCCATCAAGTGAGAATGTCCAAATGTTTTCCAAAAAGTAAGTAAGGCTTTTCTTGAGTAGAGGTCTGAAGGTTAGATTGCCCTCCACTATTCTTGCATAAACTACACTGTTCAAGAATTATGTCATATCCAGCTTGGATTTCTTCAAGTGAGTGAGTTCTCAGACACCTGTGTAGCAATCGGAGTGCAGAATCAGTCTGGACGCTGAAGATTTTGTTTTAAAAGCATTTACAGTTCTCTTACCACACCTAATTAGACAGTGATGGTGTTTAGCCATCCCTATTTAGTCTTTCCAAAGGATTCAACTTAGTTTTTGTGAAAACCACTCTCTTTTGGCACTCACAGTTCATTGAATTACATATTATTTTATTACATTTTATAATTCTAATAACAGATGCTACTTACGTAGACAACTTTGGAGGAAAAAGTCAACTGATCCATATGAATTCAAGGGGTTTCAAGCAGATATGGATAAGCACAGCAGAGAGTGTTAACTACCTTCCAGCTTTCAGCATCCACTGGACATTGTCACTAAGTTCTGCAAAAGGAATGGAGGGTGTTGTTTAACCCTATTTTTCTAATCTCTAGAAAGCTCAGAATAAAATGTGACACATTTCTAGAAATTTATAGAACCTGATGGTCCACATTTTTTCACTAACTTGACCTCTGATTTCATCTTCCTTTCCTACATTGTTTTACATTCATATATTTTTCTTTTCACATCTTGTTATATGGAAAGAAACCTCCGATCTTTTGCTAGGCTTGTGATGTAATGTAGCTGAATAGCTGTCTGTTTTTGTTGTTGTAGGCATGGTGTAGTCCAGGTTTTGCAAGACTTGGCTTCTAAAATTAGCACATGTGGAAAAAAAGTGTTGAGTTAAAATTACCCTTGAACATCCCTTGAGAGGGCTCTGCGGTTAAGTTCAACACTTTGTATCTCCAGAAGTCAAAAACACCCAATTTTTCCATCAGCTTTGGAACGGATCAAGATTGTGTTGAGTGTCAGATGAAGTAGTTTGGCTTGCCTTCAGGGGGCTGTCTGACAAAACATAGTCATGTACAAAAACTAGAGTGATGTGGGATGGTCACACTCTGAGAGAGAGGGGCTCTTGGGAACTGAGATTAATGCCCCTCATCTAAGGGCTTTCAAAGCACATTCTGCCTGGTGTTATTTATATTCAAATTCCTCCCTTCTGGATGAGCTAAGTCTCATCTTCCTGAGAAGACAAGGATTATATTCCCTTTCCACATATTCACACAGGATGTACTCAAAAACTTTTGGAGTTAAAATAAAGTTCAAATGGAAAAAGCTTTGCTTGTATTTGTAAGCTAGGAAGAATGCCTTCTTAATTTTTTAACTTGCTGTTTCAGAAATTAACTTCACTGTTTTGAAAGTTTACAGCCTAGCTCTTGGTCACATGACTGATTTGAAAATGGACCAATTTTCCATGTGCTTCTTAAATTGGACTAATTTCTTCAAACATTAAACTTTTAGAGAAATTTGTGCATTTGGATTATCAAGGCCTGTACTCTTATGTCAGCTATAAATTCTTACAATGTGGGCTTCCTAATTTTGTTACCACCTTTACACCTCTTGATAAAAGACAGTGTTTATATTTCATATATGAGGATAATATCAAACTTTCACTTTTTTCTAGGGCCTTTACTTTAGCCATATATTTTCAAAGCACAATAATTGACAGAAAAATATAGGCTCCTATTAAGAAACCAATAAAATGTTAGTCTTCAAAATAGAACTGCATGCATTATCCATATTAGTTTTTCCTTGGCAGACCACAGCAAGGTTTTCTTTTTTTCCATCTTTGACTGATTTTCTTTATTCATGGTACCTGAACTGAAGTGCTTTTCAGTTAAGATAAATTTGGGAATGTAACATTTGAACTTCTGGGACTGTGACTCCTATGCACCCTTGATTTGTTTTTAATGAAGCGGCATTGCATAATGATTTAGACTTCAGAGTATGGGCTTGGGGTGGAGACTGCATGGGACCTCCAGATATTTATTTAATTTCCATGTGCCTCAATTTCTTCATTGATAAATGAGCATATTAGTAGTATCTCCTTCATGGGGTGATTGTGAAGATTAAATTAATTAATAAGTCTATAGCACTTGAATCAGTACTTATATGCCATAAAATCTCAATTAATTATTATTATTAATGTCAACCTTGTGTACATGAGAAACGGAATCTATACCAGTGGATGACCAGTAAACAAGTGGCTGGTTGAAATGAAGTTGGAATGCTTTGGTGTCTGGCCTTTCACCTGCCCCCCTTCTCTCCCCATGCAGGTGGCCCCAGCCATTAAGGAAAGGATGATGAAGAAGGGAAGCCTTATGCTGGGCTACCAGCCCCATCGGGGGAAGGTCAACTTCTTCCGCCAGGTGGTGATCAGCCCTCAAGTGAGCCGGGAGGACATGGACTTCCTCCTGGATGAGATAGACTTACTGGGTAGAGACATGTAGCTGTGGCTTTTGGTTCCCCAGAAGCACAGATCCTGTCCTGGGGAAAGTTACAGATCCAGGAAATCTGGAGCCACATAGTAGGTTGCAGCCCTTCTGGTGAGAAATAGGAAATAACTCCCAGTCTAGGCCAAGCAAGTAGTATTCATGCTAAACAGTAGTAGTAAGTACTCTTTAGCTGCCTGGGCACTGTTATTGTTATAAAGGAGGATGTAAAAAAAATGATCTTCTCAAGGATTGTCACTAGGACACAGCCTTGAAGAGAGTTTAGTAAATACCATATGGATCCTGGATTCTAAGCTTACCTTGCTCTTTAAAGACCATATAAACTACCAGATTAAAGCAGTGGTTCTCAAAGTGTGGTCCCTGGACCAGAAGCATCAACATCACCTGGGAACTTAAAATGCAGATTCCCAGGCACCACCCCAGAACAACTGAATCAGAACCTCTGGGTAGGGGTCAGTATTCTGTATTTTAGCAAGCCCCTCACCCAGTGATTCTGATGCAGGGTAAAAACTGAGAAACACTAGTTTAAGAAAAACTTTATAATAACTGAGTACTCATTTTGAAGTTTTGCCAGCAAAGGAATATCTAATATTTCAGTAGCCCCTGAGCCAGTCTTTAGAAAATATAACTATGGCATCTGTTGCACAAATAAATATTTAAGGGCATCAGAAAGAGGTCAAAGCTATTTTTTAAAAAATAAACTACATAAGATGTTTATTTTATTAAGATGTATATTTTATGCAGGCTGAACATTCATCTCAAAAGTTAAAATTAACAATTACTATTCAAATTTATCTAAATTAGAGATTAAGATAAAAGGAAAACACTTTGTAGTGTATCCCATTCAATCAATTAGTAATAGTCCTAATTCACTTCCTGAAATCATTTGTGTTATTAGCTAGGAGTGGACATTTTATATATATGTGCATGTATGTGTATGTATAGATATCTACATATACATTTATGTTCCTATGTTTCTGTGTTCCTCTTTTAGCTTGAGGGCCCATTTCTTATCTTGTTCTCTGCCTCATAGGGAATACCTAGAATGAAGTTCAGGGTTGTACAACATTCCCTTTCCCAAGTTCAAAATGTCAGTGTAGACCATTAAGTGGTTTACATTAGGCAAAGAATCTGGGAATAAGAGGCCTTTCAGAGGAAATGTTTCCTCCATTTATCCTGGAAGTGGATGACTGTAATTCTATCTCTGATTCTGGTCCTACATTTCTAGGAGAGTTTTATTTGACTAAGAAATTGACAGAATTCAGAGGTATGAGTGTAGAGTTCAACAAGATAAGATTATAAATATAATTAAAGTTCTGCATTAAAAGGTGAATGATTGAAGAGTGTTCAAGTATTTGACTTAATATGTTCAATAGCCCTTTTGTACTCCATTGTTAACTCATGTCATTTAAATTTTGAAGAGCAAAAAGTAGATGTATGCTATTTGCTTTGATTGCATATTTTCATTTTAGCATGCTTGGTTTCTCAATATCTTCATTAGTCAAATAATATTTAAATCTTTCTCTGAATTACTTATAATTTTCTGGTAATAACTATATTGTGTGATTGGCATTTCTTATTGCCTTTCTGTTTTAATGTCTACATAAAATGTTACTAAAATTGATGTTTTCAATAATTTGGATTTGTGAAATAAAAAGTAATGCTAATAGACTTAGCGTTATTGACTTTTCTTTTTCTGTCATCCCTCTTTATTGGATTGTACCAATACATTTTAGAAGTGAACCAGACTCGGTTGACATTTTAGCACAATGGTTGAGGAAGTAAGTTGAAAGCTGTCTGTTTTTTAATAAACACCTGAATAAAATGGAAAAATCAGTCATAGTAAAGTATAAACTGCTTGTCTCTTGTTTAGTCTTTCTTCATTTACTAGGCAAACCATGGGAAACTCAATAGCCACAGCTCAGCTCCTGATGTACTTTTTTATAAGAGATGGCAGCTCCTTGATTGATGAAAAAAAAAAAAGCATTTCATTTCTACCAGATATTTTGAAATTCTATTATTTTTTCTTGAAATTTTTAGTATATACTGAATCAGGTATTTCACTGAATGGTCAAAAATAATTTTTTGATAAAAGGATACTTAAAATGCATTCATTTATTAAAATATTTATATTGTGCCCACTATGTTCAAAGCACTTATCTAGGTGCTAGAGATATGCAGTGAATAAAACAGACAAAGTCTTTACTATTCTAAAGCTTTTATTCTAGTAGTGACAGATAATTAGCACACAAATACATAACAAGTCAGGTGGCGATAAGTATTTTGAAGAAAAATTAATGAAAGTAAGGGGATAGAGTATGGAAGTGAAAGTAGTGTAAACTTTGGTATTGTGGAAAAGTTGTTTAAGCAATTCTGTTAGGTGATATTTGAGTGGAGACTTTAAGTAAGGGAGAGGGGCATGTGGGGAGCTAGGGAACATCTAGAAGGTAGGGTAAGTCGGAGGCCTGAGTAGTTGCATTCATGGTAGGTCCAAGGACCAACCTGGAGGTAAGTATGGCTGGAGCAGAGTGAATAATGGAGTGAGTTGTAAAGGATGAAGTGAAAAAAGTACTTGGGAGCCAGTTACACAGGGTTCTGTAGGTGGGGACTTAGATGAGAACACATCAGAAAATTTGAACAGGGTATTGACAATAATTCAACTTTTGTTTGAACCAAGACCATATTGATTTCTGTTTAGAGAATTGGGTGTACATGGGACAAGAGTGGATGAGAGAGACCGAAGAGGAGGCAACTGAAATAGTTCAAGCAAGAAATTGTGGCAGTTCTTACTAGAGTTGTAATAGAGGAAGTAGTGAAAAGGAGTCTGATTCTGGAGGTATTTAAAGTTAGAGTTGATAGAGTTGGCTAATGGAGTAGAGAGTTGAAAGAGAAATGAGGAATTAAAACTAGTTCCATATACTTTGGGCATGGGCAATTATTAGAAAGGAGTTGCCATTTACTGAATTGAGGACTGTAAGAAGAGTGGTTTTACCTAATGTGAGCCATGTAAAATTTGTGCTGTCTATAAGTCAGCCAACCACAGATGATATATCTGAAGTCAATTATGAATTTCAACTTCAGGGAGGAAATTGGAACTGAAAATATAAATTAACAATCCATCAGTGTAGGGATGTTATTTCAAATTATGGGATTGGATGATACATAGAGAGTGTTTTTAGATAGAAAGGAGAATCAGGCCAAGAATTGAGCCTTGGGACACCAGCTCAGGATGAGAGACCAGCAAAGGAGCCTGAAAAACAGCAGCCAATGAGGCAAAGGAAAAACCAAGAGAGGGTGGTTACCCAAAGTCCAACTAAAGAAACATCTTTCAGAAAGGATGGAGAGATCAACTCTATCAAATTCTGTGGATGGGTCAGGTCAAGTAAGAACTAAAATTTACTAGAGTTGGAAATGTACAGGCTATTTATTGTTGAAATGTTATTTGCTGAAAGTAAGAATTTAGAAGATAGTTTTTAATAATTCTTTTAGTAGTCATCAGACTTTATTCAATCAAAAAGATGTTAAATTCCCTTTCTGACTTTTTGACTTTTAATAATACTTCTTCTTTGGAAAAGGTTTAATAACAATAAAGAGATTTAAGCTTAAGAAATTATCATATTACTAATTGGATCAGGTTAAATAGGATGAGGTCTAACAGCATGTAACAGAATACTCAAATGACTGTGGTTTAATAAAAGAGTTTGCTTTTCTTTATTCAAAATAAGTCCCAAAATAAACAATCCAGAGATGGTATCTTACATTTGGTTACCCCACAGGCAGACGTGAGAGAAGGATTTGAGAGCAAGTAGCCTATTTGTTTGGTGATACCAGGAAACCTATTTAGAGTGGTGAAGTGAGGGAAGGAAAGAAAATGAGCAGATTATTAGCAAGCAAATTAGTGTTGGAAGCAACTGAGGCTCAATCCTGTTCATGGACTCTGGGAAGGGGTGTAAAACATTCCTTATACATGTCTCATCTACATGGTATACATACCTATATATAAGATATAACATACCTTATAGATGTCCCATCTATGAGGACTGAGGAAGATGGGGTATTAATCCATTGGTGGATAAATTGATTGATGACCGATCCCTGGGCCATTAGCTCCCTGGCAATCCATACTTTCATGGTCCTTGGAAGCCTTTGGGAAGAGAATACAGATGTTTGCAACTAAGGTCTTCAGCAGGACTGGTGAGTGCTGAGACTTGGGAAGGGCACTGACAGCTTTTGAAACAATGGATGATACCTGCACCATATAATCAGGAATCCAGGGTCCTTCTATATTTTTGCTCTGCCATCCTTAAAGATTGATTAAATCAAGAAGTTTTACTCATAGTTGCAATCTGGTGGTTCCAGCCATCTCTACCACATTTCAGGCAGGAAGAAATAGAAAGGAATTGTCCACATCCCCCCCACCCCCCCACACACACTCACCCCATTTGCCACATTTCTTTTCAGGAAAGACTAGAAAATGTGTTTTTTTGTGTTTTGTTTTGTTTTAGCTAGAGACACTTATGCCCACAACCATATCAGTAGTTCTGTTAGTAATAAAGAAAAGTATGAAAATGAAACACTAGCAGTCAACTCATAGTCTTCACCACCCTGACACAAGCATGGAGTGACAGCAGTTTTTAAAGCAATATTTTGTATTTTCAGACAGCTCAAAAATTAACCTGGATTGGTAAAGTTTGATTCCAATTGAATTGTATAGAATCTAGCCTGTCTTGTTCAAGCTGACCACAGCCAGTTTGCCTGGTTCATGATTATCTATTCCAACTGGAAATGGACTGATACAACTTGAAATATCTTAATCCTGCTGACTCAATTAGAGACAATTTTGAACTGGAAAAAATTTGATTCAATTCAAGCTCTTCATGACCAGTTTGGTTCCTCTTAATTTAAACTGGTCTGAACTAGCTTAGTATGATTTGAATTGTCCTGATTCCAGTTTGATATAATTCTATGTCTCTCTGCTTCAATCACACACCACTTGAGCTAGCTTGATTTTGTGGAAATTCATTTCAAGTAGAACTGGTTTGATTTGTGCTAATTGGCATAGAATGTTTTAGAATGTATAGAATGTATAGAATGTTTAGAATGTATAGAATGTTTTAGAATGTTTTATACAGCTGAACCAAAGAAAAATTGGATTAAATTACTTACTCCTACTGGATTTAGAAAGAAGTTTCCTTTTCACGAAGCTCTTGGCTTTAGCGGCAGCAGTGCAGTAAGGGGACTCTTGACCAGTTCTTCAGAAAAATCTCATCTAATGGTACAAAGGCAACCGCAGGTTGAATTGGAGTCACAAGTGAAGAAAAATGAGAAGTCTCAGTCTTCCTTCTTTCTTCCACTTCCTCTCTACTGGCATGAGATTGATCATTCAAAGCACTGGATACCCAAACCCTTAAAGACAAGACCCATGGAGTTGGGAGTGAGTTCAGGTGGGGGTATGAAGTACAGTAGCCAAAAGTAGAAAAATAGTGTATCTTTCCTGTTTCCTTAACCCTTTAATTATGAAGGTATGGCATTTCTCATGGCTAAAATTTTACAAACTTGAAAATTATTTAACATAGGAATCCAAAGATGATTACAACAATAGCCAAGGATGATTATTGAGTCCATACTACATACCAAGTACTATGCCAGGAACTTTACATGGACTTATTTACTTCTCACAAAACACTATGAGGTGGTAGTTGTTATTCTCCTAAATTTACAGTTGAGGAAACTGGGGCTCAGTTTAAGAAAATTTCCCAAGATTATCAAGCTAGCAAGTGGTGAATTCAAGAGTCAAATCTAAGTCCACCCCACCCCAGAGCCCAGGCTCCTAACTTTTTCACTTTATTGTAGCTATGGAGAGGAAAGACCAATTCTAGCAATCTTACTGTGTCTTGCTTTCACAGTTACTTAGCAAACAAAAGCATCATGAGCCAAGTTAGTCTCAGAAAGCAATAATTATATCACACTGCCATGACAACTTTCTCAAACCAGAATACAGGAATTTTCCTTTCTGCTGTTTGACACTAAAGCTGGAGGGCAGAAGCATAAAGGGCCTTTTGAGTTGAAATATTAGGAAATTTAAACAGGAACCACAGTAGAGGTGAGAATAAATATTTTCTGAGTATTCAGCCATTGCTTTGTTTCTCAGACCTTTCCTGAGCTCTGTGACCCCATGTCTAAATGCTTACTTGACAGTGCTACTTGAGTGCCTCAGAGACACCTCAAACTCATCATGTCCAAGACTGGCTCATGATTTTCTACTCCCAACCTCACATTCCTCCCCAAATATTCATTTGTCCATGCTTTCCATCTCAGTGAATGATACCATTTCTATCTGATTTGGCAAACCAAAAATCCATAAATTCATACTTAACACCTCTATCCTCCTCTTCCCCACTGTTGACAGGCCTTGTTGGATTTACCTCCAAAATGCATTTCTAATCCATCCATTTATCTCCACCTCTATTGTCATGTTCAAGTTCTAAGCTTCTGTCACCTTTCCCTGGACTGTAACAATAGCCTCCTTACCACATCCACACATTGATTCTGTGCTTTTTCCAATCTACTCACCAAACTGCAGCCAGGTTAAAACACAAAACTGATCCCATCTTTCACATTCTTAAAAATCTTTAATGGCCTTTTGTTTGCTCTTAGGATTGGCATCTACCAACTCTGCCAAAGACCACCAGAAAATCTGTTGATCGAGCAAAGTTAAGTCTATTAATCCTAGTACAGTAAGAGAAAAGACTGCCTTGAATGAGTCTTAGTAGTTTCTCAAAAAGGGGAAAGATGAGCATATTCATAGGCTTTGGGTCTGGGCACAAGTAGCTTAAGGTGGGTCTTTCAAGGCAAAGTGATTGGGATACAGTTTGTCATGTAATAGTTTAGGACTGGTGATCACAGAGTGAGAGTCTTGATGTGAGTGTTGATAAATATGCTACCATTTGATAAGCAAGCTGTTTCCACAGGCCAGTACTCTTTTCTCCTGATGGGAGAGAGGAGTGAAGTGTTTGTTTGGATAAACTGGTTGGCAGGAATTTCCTAAAGCAAACAGTAAAGTTATTCATTGATTTATAACCTTAACTTTCTTAGCAAGAATCTCCTGGAATAAACAGTTAAATCATATTGGTGTAAGTGATCTCTGTTCTCAGTCCTGATAGTTAAACTATATGGAGGCAAGTGATTCCAATTCTCAGGATAAAGATCAAATTCTGCAAGTGGCTGCCAAGGCTCTGCATCCTTCCAACTCCCATGAAGTTTCAGCTTTATGTTTTGCTGCCTTCCTCATGCTGAGGTCCAGAAAAGTCAATCTTCTTTCAGATCCTACCCTTCTTCTTTCCCCTGCATGTCAAAACCTTTGGATGTAGTACATATGCCCTTTTCCTCAAATGCTATTTTCCCCCTCTCTCCCTTAACTAAATTTATGCTTACAGTTCAGATTTCAGCTTGATCCCATTCCTTAGGGATGGCTTCTTTGTCCTCCACCTACCCAAAGGGTATCTGCACCAATATAAGCTCTCTATACTTTTTCTGAAATATATGTATTACTATTTGTAATAATTTTTTAAAAATTTGACTATAATATTCATAGGGAGCTTGACACACAATAATTAATTGCTCAATAAATAATTGTGTAAGTAAGGAAGACTGGCAGATGGGTACATTAATTTGCATTTGGAAATGACTTTTTTTCTTGGGGGAGGCATTTAGGTACATACATGTAAAACAACTAATCCATTTTCTTAGAGAAAACTCTGAAGTCACCTTTAATTTCAAAACACATGTTACAAACTGAGACAGTTTCAGACTGGTGTTCTGGTTGATAAATGTACCCCTACAGAAAAGGAGAAAAGTTTCTTCTTAAAAAATGAATTTAAATTGGCATAGCTCAGAAAATTTTTCTTCTTGAGATAAGCATGATTTTGATTTCTAAATATTTTCTCACAAGACAGTGTAAGACTAGAAGGCATTCGCTTTAAGACATCAGAAGTCATGATTGGATTGGTTAACATTTCACTAACACCGCATAGTGCAGACTCACTTTTGAAATATTCTGGAACTTGTAATTCCAACTGATTGCTGATAGCAATGTAGTACACAAATAGTTAAAACTATGGTTCATGTGAATAGTGAGTCCTAAACAATTTTTATCTGTTATTTGAAGGCTTTGAGGTTTCCTTGGGTAGGTCATGTTCTGCCAGAGATCAAGAGATGAGAAGATTGTTAAACCATAATGGAAACACAGCTATTCTCTCTGCAGGTGTAATCCCTTCTGCTGGTGGGCTGGTAGGGAAGAGGATGAGCAATGAATGTTTGAATAAATTTTATTTCCTTCTCAACTCCCTGATCTTGAGATACACTTAGGAACTCATACTAAATCTAAAATGATGTGTTTCATCTCATACACAAGTCAACATGTAAGTTGAACTTTTAGTTGAATGATTAGGTCAAGTGTTCAAGAACCAAAATACCAAGTTTTTCTAAAGCCTCTCATTTGTGTGTATAGGAGAGAATTTTCTTATTTTGGGACAACCATCTCCAACTCAGTGTTTTACCGGCAACTATCAGGAGCCTGTGAGTAAATTCTGATATTTTTTGAGTCTTTGAGGGCAGAGCCATACAACCTGACCTGCATGGCTTCTAGGGAGATTTTACATTCTTGTTATAGGGACTTGCTGGTTTGCCAGGCAAGAGCACACATGTTTTGAGAATTTTTAACTCTCTTCAAGCTTGGGATGTCCATGTGTAGCTGTGGCTGCATAACAAAGTCTAGGTGATAATTTCTGCATCACTTCTCCTAATGTCAACAGTCAAGGGTGAAGAACAGACCCTGGAGATTACCCATAAACTGTGTACGTGGCACCCAGGACTGCTCCACCAGCTAGCTAAACCACTGAAATCCTACATATTCATACTGTAGCATAATGTCCCCCACCTGTATTGGTCTGTGTTCTAAGATCATGGAAATGCTAACTTAGTGGATGTAGATTTAAGACATCGGCCCTACTTGCAGAATATGATGTATGTGCACAGTTATAGGTTGGGGACTGGATTACAGATTGAAGATGTGATGGTTATAGGGCTGGCACTGACTTGATGAGGATGTTGACCAGTGTTCAGAGAAGCCAGAAAGAGAGCAGAAGAGTTTCAACTGGCGTGCAGTGATGCAGCAGCACCACTATGCTTTATACCTTGGGATTGAATGCTACAAAGGCCAAACCTAAACAATAACATCCAATTAACAAGATGAGGAGTAAGGCAGAGTTAAGCATTTTGATAGAGCTGCAAACACTTGACTTCTAAATGAGATCAAATTGATACTAAGGTCACTGACTGATCACTAGTTGATGTTTGAGCTCCACCTTTACAAGTCAGCAGTGAAATATATGCGACATATGTGAATTCTACTATTCTAAGGGGCCAAGGTCATGGTGCACTGTTATGAGTAAAGGCATTTATAAAAGACTGAGGCAAGTCTTTGACTGTGGGTAAATGGAAAAAATTGTTGTCATTACCAGGGAAATTTAGAAGGGAGATAGTTAAGGTCTGGCCTCTAAGGGATATAATACAATTCAGAGAACTGAAACATGCTAACAATCATAAATTGACATTGTATAGGAAAACTGAAGAAAAACTGGGTCACTAGCCACTGTGCCAACTGCTATCTTATAAAAAGTACTTGGTAATTAGAAATCAGTGATTGGCATTTATGCTGCTGCTGCTGCTGATCTCAAGTTCCACACTAGCTTAGTGTTTTGTGAGGCTGCCTGCTGTAATAACTGAATGTATTAAAGTCTTAGGCCTGATCCTATCTAAACGATTGCCTTTGGTTCTTATTTTCAAAATTTAAAAAATGTTCCAATAAATATTTATCAAAGGGTTTGCTAAATTAAGAGCAGTAACTGGATGTTTGGATGACTTTGGACCCCATCACGAGCTTGATTGCTTACTGATGGTTTTCTTAATTTGAACAGTAATGGTCCCTGAAATCCCTTCTCCCTCTTTTCTATCCAAATAGCCAATAAGTCCTAAAAATGAGGAAAAAAGCACTCAGCAACAGTTACTCTGGATCACAGGGGGATCAAGCATATTTTAGGTCCTCCCAACATCGTGTATCAGTTTCCTTCCTGGTAGAGAGTTGACCCGAGTGAGATGCAGAGGTGAAGTGGGGCATCAAACTCAACTGGTTTAAGCTACTATGGGCTCCTCAAAAACTTAAAGGCCAGCTTGAATGACTGGAAAAGAAATGGAAAACATCCACACCATACTGAGAGAAAATGTATTTGACCTCACAGAATCACCAACCCTTCCAATTGTTGACATAACAAAATTGTATCTTTGTACATTGTATGTCCAAAAGCATAAACTAATAATTCTTTTAAATATGTTAGTCTCTTAAATTATATAGAAAAAAAAACACAGAATTACAAATCAAAGTTATAATATTAACTTTTAAGCTAATAATTGTTTTTTAAAATGTATTAGTTTCCTAAATCATATAGAAAACAAAAAGTGGAGTAACAAACTGAAGTTATAATAATACTAACTTTTATAATTTACCATGAGTTTACCTTTACTGATATCCTTATTTCCTTATACAGGTTCACGTTACTGTGTATTGTCCTTTCATTTCAACCTACAGGACTTCCGGTAGCATTTCTCGCAGGGCATGTCTAGCAGTTACAACCTCAGCTTTTGTTTATCTGTGAATATCTTCATTTCTCACTCATTTTTGAAGGACAGTTTTGCTGGATATAGAAGTCTTAGTTGGCAGGTTTCTTTTTTTTCTTTTAGTACTTTGAATATGTCATTCCATTGTCTTCTGGCCTCTAAAGTTTCTGATGAAAAATCTCTTGATAATCTTACTTAGGATCTCTTGTATGTGATAAGTCACTTTTTTATTGCTGCTTTCAAAATTTCTTTCTGTCTTTGACTTTTGACTGTTAGATTATAATGTATCCTGATTTAAGTCTCATTGAGTCCACCCTGCTTGGAGTTCATTGAGCTTGTTGGATGTTTACATTGTATTTTATCAAATTTAGGAAGTTTTCAGCCTTTATTTCTTCAAATATTTTCTCTATTTCTCTCTCTTCTCCCTCTCCATATACTCTACATTATGTATGTTGATCCACTTGATGTACCACAATCTCTTAGGCTCTGTTCATTTTCCTTAAATCTTTTTTTTTCTATTCTTCATCCACAGTAATTTTCATTGTCCTATTTTCAAGTTTTCTGATTTCTCTCTTTTGCTTGCTCAAATATGCCTTTGAATCCCTACTGTGAATTTCTTATTTTAGTTATTGTGACTTCCGGCTCCAGAATTTTCATTTTGGTTTCTTTTTAGGTTTCATATCTCTTTATTGATATTTCCATTTTGTCATGCATCATTTTATTGGCTTTCTACACCTTTCTTCCATTTTTTTAAATATCTTTAAGACAGTTGTTTTAAAACCTTTGTCTACTATATCCCATCAGGTCTTTTTCAGGGACAATTTCTGTCGGTTTATTTTTTTCTGTTAAATGAGCCATTCTTTCCTCTTCCTTTATATGCCTTGGGACTATTTTGTTGTTGAAAACTGGATAGTAACATCTAATAATGTGGTAAGCCTGCAAATCAGATTTTCTCCTTTTCCTGGGAATTTGTTTATTTGTTATTGTTATTTTATTGTTGTTGTAGGCTGTCTCTGTGCCAAGAATCAGCTTCAGGTGTGACCTTAAGGTCTTCTCAGATCTTTTCTTAGCATGTGCCTTTCCCTGGGCATGCATGGTGACTTTCTATTTCCCTCATATATGCTGTTACTTTTGAATGTCTTAGTCTTTAATTTCTGGCTCTCAAAAAAAGAAAGAGAGAAAAATGAAGAAGGAGCACTAGCCTCTTAAATCCCCTGGAAGTCACTTCAGCTGGAGGGAAAGTGGTTTGCAACAATGCTATCACCTCTTTGTCTGCACCTCTGTGATCAGAAGCAGTAATCAGCGATAAGAGCACAGATCCCCGATATTTGGAGGGTAGTGTTCATTTTTCCCACCCTGGCTCCCACAAGCTGTGTGTAAGCTTCTTTAGGAGCACTTGCACAGCAGCTTGCCATGGGACTGAGGGGTAGAGGATGAGAAGCTACTGCTATTGTAGGAGCTGAAATTGACTGAAATAACTGCAACTTACTTTCTAAGCCTTCCTCTGGATGTTGCAAGCCTTCAATAGGCTCCAGAGTTCCAAAGTAGTTACATCAGACAGATTCTGCCATTGTAATTGTCTGTTGAGGAGACATATTTCTCATGCTTCATACTCCACCGTCCTCCCAGCATCCTCTCCCTCCTTATGGTTTCACTTTGCATTTCCCTAATGACTGATAATGTTGATATTCTTTTTATATATGTATATTTTATTTGGTGAAGCTCCCATTCAGTTTTTTACCCATTTTTAAAATAGGGTTTTTATTTGTTTATTATTGAGCTTTAAATATCCTTTATGTAATATATTCTGAACACAAGTCTTCTTTAGGTATATGATTTACAAATATTTTCTCCCAATTGCTGGTTTATCTTTTTTATTCTTTTATCAGTGTCTTTCACAAAATAAAAGATTAATTTTAATTAATGACAATTTATCAAATTTTTCTTTTTTGGTGTCATATCTTAAAAAAAATAAATAAACCTCATTGCCAAACTCAAGTTCACACAGATTTTCTTCTATAAGTTTTATAATTTTATACTTTCTAATTTATGTTTATAACCCATTTGAGCTAATTTTGGTATAAGATGTGTAATATGTGTTGAGGTTCATTTATTTTGCATATTGACATCCAATTTTTCTAACACCATTCATTGAAAGGACTATTCTTTATCCATTGAATTGTCTTTGTACATTGTGTAAGAGTGAGCACAAATCTTAAAAAAAAAAAAAAATTCCCTCATGCCAAAAGGGAAAGGGAACTTCTACCCCCTTCTTTTCTCTTTAGCAATTTCTTTAGAAATATGACATTCTAAATAATTTCTCTGTCTTTTTAAAGTGTATTTAACTCTCTTTAAAAGCTAAATAAGCTTCTTGCCAGTTTTTCATTTTAGAGAATTTTTTCCTTGGGGATGTTTGGGCCATCCAAATGTATTTGATACCAAACCAGGCTCATTTTTGCCCATCTCATAGTGTGTCAATCTCTGAAATCATGAGTTTTGCAGCAGAGAAAGGGTTTATTCTCAAGGCAGACAAGAGAGGAGATGGGAGAACGAATCTCAAATCTGCGTCCTTGAAGACAGGATTTGGGGATATTTATGAGATAAGGGACCAGAGTGGTCTGAAGCATGGGGGAAGGTGACTGGAGGTAAGAAAGCTGGGGTGGTGGTCTGTGCAGGCATAGTCAAGCTTTATGGCTCTTCATAGGATGCATGTTCAGAAAATGGCAGCATTAGTATGATTTGAGGGTGGAGTTTTCGGCCCTCCGACATCAAAAGGTCACCCACTGGACACTCACACAGGCCCAGTAGAAGGGCTGGTGGCCTCAACCAGCTTAAATTGGACATGAGTTAACTCCAGGTTCCTGAAAAACAACTTAGGCAACCATTACTATAGTAACATCAGAGATGTTATTTATAGGAAAGCTAGTGGGAGTTTAGTGATATATTGCTTCTCTACATGACTTTTAGCTGTATAGCTTCTAAAATCAACTAAAAGCAAGAGACAAAGGTTAAGTTTGGCAGGCCTAATCAGGTTAGCCTTTGGTTTCATAAGCATCAAGGAGGATGATCCTGGTTTTTCTTGTCTCTGTGGAAATTTTAGCCTACGTGCTTGGTTCCAAGTTGTATTAGTAATTTCCTACTTGTCACAAAGATATGAGAAGTTTTATTTCTCCTTTTATAAAGATAATTAACATATATGTAACAGATTGTATCTGCCGTGCTATACAAAATGGTGTGACTTCTTTCTATCTTTACAATCCCCTTAGCTGATTGCCTGTGATGCACCTGACATTCTGGTTTAATGCCTTTTTTTTTTCTTTTGAGGCAGTATCTCACTCTGTCACCTAGGCTAGAGTGCAGTGGTGTCATCACAGCTCACTGCAACTGCAAACTCCTGAGCTCAAACAATCCTCCTGCTTCAGCCTTCTAAGTAGCTGGGACTGCAAGTGCATGACACCACACCTGGTTAATTTTTCTATTTTTCGTAGAGGTGGGTCTCGCTCTTGCTCAGACTGGTCTCAAACTCCTGGCCTCAAGCAATCCTCCCGCCTCAGCCTCCCAAAATGCTGGGATTACAGCTATGAGCCACTGCGCCCAGTCCAAATGCTTATTGAGTAATAAAACTGTTTTCTTTCTCTCCTACCTTTGTGGAGGGAGAAGTTTTATGAATTAACAAGATATTTTATTTCATTTCTTGTATTTAAATTTCCCCAATTATCAAAACTCAATTATTTATATTTGTATTGTCCATTTCTGGGCTTTTTATTCTGATGACTGTAGCTTTATAGTACATCTTGAAATCGGATAATGTGAGCCCTCTGACTTAATTCTTATTCAGAATTATTTGGGCTATTCTAGTTCTTTTGTATTACTACATAAATTTTAGAAAATCCCTGTTAGAATTTTGTTTGGATTACAAGAATCTATAGATCAAATTGGGGAGAATTGATGTCTTAATATTGAGTGTTCCAATTCATGATCAGAGTTTAATATTCTATTTATTTTTATCTTTTATTATTTCTTTCATCAGTTTATTATAGATTTCAGCATACAGCCCCTGCGCCTATTTTATGAGAGCTTAAACTGGTAGACTTACTCTCAATTTTAAGTTTACAATTAATTATGCTATTTTCTACTCCTTATGCTGTTTCTTCACTAGGTATATTCATCTTTACTTTTCTATGAGTTTTATAATCTCAATTGTTTTATTTCTGTTAATTAACCTTGATATTTTATATTCTAATAAATTAGATCAATTTTATCTACTTGGCACTTTGTAATTTTAAAAAACATCATTAAAACACTCAATATTTTTGAGTAAAGTGAATAGAGAGATTTTGTTATAGTCATGTGATAAACATTGCATAGCAAATTACAATGAATAAATTATACTGAAATGCATCCACATAGATGGATTTTGAAAACATAATTTTAAATGTTTAAAAAAGTGGGAAAGCAATATATACAGATTTCCATTTATATAAATTTAAAAGAACATATACGAAAAGTAACCCTCCAGATTATAGATACATGCATGGACAGGAAGGCTCCACTCTTAAGCCATAAAAGGGCTGGGCTCTGGGAGAGTCAGTGGACACAGGACCAGGAAGCAAGGACAGTTACTTAGATGTTATGTGTTTGTACTATTTTGTTTCTTTTTAAATGGAAGGCTGAGTTCTGAATCAAACATGACAAAACATATTTATTAACTCTGGATGTGTTATAGGACTGAGTATATATCAACTTTTAAATTTTTTTCTTAATAAAGTAACTTAGGATGAAACAAAAACTGTTTGAGAAAACAAAAACAAAAATATTAACAGTCATAATATAAAAAAATTTTTGGAAATAAAAAACACACATTAATTAGAAATAACATTATCTACAGCAGACTTGTACTGATATCTGAATAATAGAGCAAAATATTTCAGAACAAAGTTCTATTGCAAGGACAAATATATTGCCTCCTTAAGAAGTAACACAAGTCAATAATAAATGAAAATTTCTTATCTTCATCTCTACATTAAATGATGTGAGGGAATTTGTTTAGCAATTAGAAACATGTAAATAATCTTCCATCAAGGCCACACTATATACTGGAATAAATTCTGGAGATAATAAATAGTTAATTATTTTAAATAATGTTATAGAAAATCCTTAAGAAAATAGAATTGGATATTTATTGGATCTTTCAACAGATAATTCTCTTTTAAATATGAATGCAACAGGAGAATTCATAAGGAAATAGAATGAGTGATTTTATTCCATATATATTTTAAAAGTTGGATGTTTTAAGTACACACTAAGAAAATGAAAAGACAAATAAAAGTCTGGTGATGGGGTTCGGAATGTGCTACCTACCAGTATTTCACTTTGACATTTGAGGAAAAAGCAGAAGTGGGAAGGCTACACTCACCTTTCGCTTGCCCTTCTCCCCTGAAGCAAGTCATAAGACCTACAGAGATGTCCTCTTACTATACCCCGAGAAAAGGAACATCCTTATCTCTGAAGACTCAGGGGCACAGAGAAGAATCTGAACAAATAGGCCTTGCTGCGTTCCCCCTAGTTTATTAACATTAGTTCACACCCCCTTAGTTCCGTCATACTTCTGTACAACTGTCTACTCTTCATCAAACCTAAGCATAAAAATGCAAAGGTTTCCCTGTTTCTTTGAGTCTTCATTTCGGAAGGCTCTTGTGCCGTGTAAAATTTATAAGTAAATAAGTTTGCATACTTTTTTTCTTGTTAATCTATCTTTTGTTAATAGGCGCCTCAGCTGTAAACCTAGTGATGGGTGAGAAAAAAAAACCTTCCCCCATACATTGGGAAAGTGTTGTGGAAAATATTATAACTCATAAAATCATGTAGATATTATAAGCAAATATGTAAAGGATTGTCAGGGCTCAGAATATGATACTACAAACTATGGCACCTTGACACAGAGTACTTTAAGCTGAAGGAAACTGACAAAACCACAGAAGTAGGAAGGTCTGTCTCTGACTTCTCCCATCTTTCTCACTTGAAGGAGGCCATAAAGGAATTCCGGGACCTACCTCCCCTGAAGTAGATCATAAGACCTTCATTCCAGAGGGATCCTGACCTATACCTGGAGGCCAAGAAGACTCTGAATAAACAGGTTTTGCTAAGCACCCCCCACCAGTTTATCACATTGGATTACACCCTTTGTCTTCCAATCACACTTCTACACTCCATAAAAATACAGTTTTCCTCTGTCTTTGAGTCTTCATTTCTGAAGGCTCACGTTACGTAAAACTTATATTAAATAAATGTTATGCCTTTCTCTTGCTAATTTCTTTTTGTTATAGGTAACCAAGAATCTTGCAATGGATGAGGACTACCTTTTTCTCCTTACATGACATGACAGATAATTCTAAGCAGTAAAACTATAATTTCTAAACAAATATATGAAAAAAAGTTCAACTTTCTATGAATAAAAGGGATGTAAGTAATAACAATAATGATGTATAATTGTGAAATATTCAATTAACAAAAAATTGATGGTAATATGTAAAGCTGGTAAATGTTCTGTGAAATACGTGTTCTCATGTACTGTGGGTGGGAATAAAAAGGAACACACCACTTTTGAGAAATAGTTTTGCCAGAGACTATAAGAGCCATAAAAATTCTCATAACTTCTTGTAGTCTATCTTTCTTAAGGATATGACAAAAAACATACAAATACAAACTTGTATGAAGATATTCTTTGTAGCAATATTCATAGTGCTGGAAATAGAAAGCAATCTAACAAATAGCAATGCAAAAATGGTAGATTAATGAGCATACATAAGTGGGAGTAAAGGTGTTATATCTTTACTCCTCCACCATAAGGGTCATAGCTGATAACCCTATAACAAAAGACAGGTTAGCTAGAGAAAAACATAGCAAATTTATTTGATCAAAGTTTTACGTGATACAAGAGACTTTAGACTGAAGACCCAAAGGCACAGGACAAGTCATCTGATTTTATGCTTAGGTTTGATGAAGCAGGGACTGACAGGGATCGGGAGAACCCAGCAAGGTCTTTCTGTTCAGATTCTTTGTGGCTTCTCTGTGCAGCATGGCTTCCTCCCAGGTATTGGGCGGAACCCTCTCTGGAATGGGGTCTTACAACCTATAATCAAACAAGGTAGGTAAGAGAATTTCTTTACAGCTGTTTCTTACACAGAAAGGTGGGGGAAAGTTAGAGTAATAATTTTAAGCTTTATAGCTGGCTTTGAGAAAAAGGGGTTTTTCTATGACCTGTCTTGGGGAAAAGGGATTCTAGTTTCTATGACTTACCTCAGAAAAGAATGAGGCTGAGAGACAGGAGGGCAGGAGAGGGTCAGAGAGAATCTCAGTTTCTGAGGCTGTTTCTGATGCCTTCACTTTGGAGTATCATTTTATGAGCCCCATATACATGTGTTAGATATAATTTTTTAAAAAAAAAACAGGGTAAAATTGTACGTTTAAAATTATTCTTTTCAACTTAACGTTATATCATCAGAGCAGTCTACAAAACTTCCCTACATGATTAACCCCTGACTGTAATTTACTTAATCACTTCTATATTATTGCCCATTAAAATTTTGAGTGTTCAATGTCTAAATTTTAACTCATTACTAGTATTTTAAGAAGCTACATTTAATATCTATTAGTGAAGATTTATAACATGTAAGTGATTTAATTTCTTACCACGATACTGGTATGTGAATGATTTAATTTCCTAACACAATATCCATTTTGTTAACACAATACCTGTCTCATAAAACAAAAACCATAAGGTATGGCCTACATTAACAGCTTTTTCTTATATCATTGTGCCAACAGCAGAGACATTCCTTGCAGAAATGATGACTCATCACAGTCCATGGGGGAGCTATCGTGAAAAGGCATTTCAACAAATCTAGTTCTGTTCCAAAGGTAAGGTGTAATCACTGAGCAGGAAGAACTGGAGAAAAAATACTGCTTCCCTGGTTTTGAAAGAGATTTTCATCTGATTCCATTCAGTCCCAAACAAGTTCAAGTGTGAAGGTTGAGAAGCTGAGAGGATTTCATCTAAATTCTACCACCCTTATTCTTCTAGGTATCCAGTGCTACACCCTCCAACTCGAATGCCTCCTGAGTGCTCTGGGGAATTGAAAAGGGACTTACGCACACAAGACCTCAGATAGTGAATTATAGTCTGTAATTTACTTTCAAATAACTTAGCATATACATTTGATATACATGTGTGTATATGGTAGCTTTAATGTACATTCCTAGAATGGATGGCTTCTTCAATCTCAAAAATACTCCAGGAATGGTCAGTTAATATATTGTCAAAAGTCACACTTCAGAGACTGTTACTACAAGCATTTCACCTACTTTTATTTATCAATAGCAGAGGTTTTGTTAATTATCATAACGATTTACAAATGGGTGGTCATTGGTGAAATTACTAGTGTTTGAGATATGTCTTAGTCCATTTATGCTGCTATAAAGGAATACTCGAGGCTGGGTTGCTTATAAAGAAAAGAGGTTTATTTGGATCACAGTTCTGCAGCTGTACAAGAAGCATGGTGTCTGTCAGCATCTGCTTCTGGTGAGGGTATCAGGCTGTGTTCACTTATGGTGGAAAGCAAAGGGGAGTTGGTGTATGCAGAGATCACATGGTGAGAGAGGAAGCAAGAGAGAGGGGAGGTGACACCAAGCCATTCATGAGAGTTTTGCCCCCATGACACAAACACGTTCTACTAGGCCCCACCTCCAACACTGGGGATCGAATTTCAACATGAGGTTTGGAGGACAAACATCCAAACTATAGCAATATATGAATCGGTTAGAAGTAGTGTGAAGATTCTTTCCATTTTCACATGAAAAGAATCCACCTATCCCAGAAGTCTTGATCTTTTATAATGGTATATGGGGCCTTTATAGACTCAGTTCTTTGGGGCTCAGAAACTGAAACCCAAAACGTGGTATTTTTGACATGCTGAACTGAAGAAGCCTCAAGGTCTCTCTGAACTTCCTCCAGCCCCTGCAGTCTCTCCCAAAGCATAGGATAAGTTATTCTCTGAAGTTCCTCTATTTTCTAAAGTCTGGGTCCACTAAGGAGAACAATTGTTTTTCCTTCTCCTTTCTGTTATCATATTATGTATTGCAGAAAAAAAAAAACAAGAATGTAACCACGTTATGCAAGACAATGCCCATCTGTCAGACTCATTAACATTCCAAAGAGAACTATTTACTAGTTATTCTCTGTTCCCCATTCATTCATTCTCCCTAGTAGTCATTTATTGGCCCTCAGCACAATTCCTCTTCTCCCCCTTCCCATAACTTGTTTTGGGCCGTACTCTGAGCCCACATTCTTTCTGTAATTTCAAGATAGACTATAAGCTTCTATACTCCATTGGAATGTTGGGTCTTTATTCTGAAGGCTCCCCTGTATATACCTTAAATAATTTTATATGCGTTCTTTCCACTTAATCTGCCGTTTGTGAGTTGATTTTTTCAGTGAAACTTCAGAGGGCAAAGGGGAGTTTTATTACCAAAAATTCAGCACTTGTCCCCAAGGCTGCATCAGAAGAATGAGGACAAGTTGTTTGAGGAGAAGGAAGGAGAAGTTTATTAATTTGCCAGCAAATCAGCAAATGAGGAGGTCAGCAGACTCCCATCTTAAAGTACCAGTGTCCTGCCTCTGAGCAGAAGTACAGACCTTTTAAAGGTTCTGATTAATCCCATAATCCTATCTTTGGCTAAGACAATCTTGTGACCTCCGCCTGGCAATTCCCCCCCCTCAAGCCATCTTGTGGCACAAAGAACAAATGACACTATCCTGCTCCTCCCAACCACTGCCTGAGGCAGTGATGTGGTTTTAGTTCTCAAAGACGGTGAGGGGGTTTTGAAGAGGCAGAAAACATTTTTACCCTTTTTCAGGCCATTCTTCCTGTTACAGTTTCCCTTGGGCCCTACATTCTGAAACAGTACCCAGGGACAGATTTACTAAATTTTAGTCATTGGATACCAACTGTAAAGTGCTGCACCCCAACCTCTAAAATATCTTTGCTTTTGTCTCAACTGTGAGATCTGGTGATATTTCTTAAAGAGAGAGAATTGAGACTTCTTTGAGATTATGGAACAGGTTGCATGACCACTTTTTTGCAATCTGAGATTGTTTTAATTGAAGCCTGCCGGTGAGATTCTTGGGGAGGACACCTGTAGCCTTAATCTACTTCTAAGCATTAGAAACCACCAATACACAAAAGAAAGTAATAATTATGACTGGAAAAACTGAGTTAGGTTAATAACAGATGAGGCCTGAGAAGTCTCTGGGGCCACTGGAGCCACTATTCATAAATGTTAAGTTGTCAATAAGCTGCTATGGATGGGGGCTTCTTACCAAATGCTAGTGTAAGAGACTATTGCTGTCATTCCAGGGTGCAAGAAACATGATTCTCACTTGAATGGATCCAGGCAGTTCTAGAGTTTCTGACTTGGAATCCATACTGTTCCCATTCCCATGAGCTGACAATATAAAGTGTCACTCTAATGGGAGTTGGGTTTTCCCTAGACTATGACTTAACTTCAGTCTGCATGGTTCCTCCAGGTCTGCAGCACAATAGTCCCCAGTCCCAGGAACAACTTATTTCATCATAGTTCCTTTGTATCCCTTTGACTGAAGGATTTTACCTAGACTTGGCAGTGAACGGAAAAAGAAGACTTGTTCTGATTCTTCTTATCTTCTTCCTTGCTTTGAGTCTCCTCGCAGACGCCTCTTGATATTTAGAAGCACAAGCTTTTGAAATTTAAAAAGGCCTTTCCTGGTTTTCAGCTTTAACAATCCTACCTTAAAATCGTCATGCCCCACAATACAGCCAGAATGGTGTGGGAAACAGAATATGCCACTCCAAAATATGACTGTAAGAGACTAGAATACACCATACCAAAATATACCTCTTTAGCATAAGGATGATTTTGAGGTGATTATTTTGAGAAATAGGAGACAAAGAAGATGCTCTGGAAACAGTAGAAATAATCCTTTTCTAAGGGAAATTTACATTTATAAAGAAAATCTCCATTTATAAGGGTATCTCCCTCTCTGTATCAGGAAGAGAAGGATGGATAAATCACAACAGACTCTCATCGGTGGAGAAGGCATTGACTTACATCTACCTAATAAAACTTACTCTTGTTTGCTGTACTTTTCCTGGTCACATCCCTAGAACTTATCTCCCCCATTCTTATCTCTTTTATCTTTAGCTGAAGATGGTATGTAAGCCTGAATTACAGCCACCTCTTTGAGAATTACTAATGTTTCCATGGGTATCTCCCATACATACGTGAGGTATACATGTTAATAAACTTGTTTATTTTTCTCTTTTTAATCTTTCTTTTATTATTAAGCCCCCAGGTGAGAATTTAGAATGGTAGAAGGAATTTTTTTTCTGCCTTTGTAATGGGCACATGAAAAATATCATGAATAAGAAACATATATATGAATCTATATATCAATATGTGTATATCTGTCTATCTATCTATTTATACCAAACCCTATCCAAAACACTGAGAGTTAGATAGGTTTGGAAATCTAGAATTGTGGGGGATTTTTAGAAAAACAATATGATAGATATTATGTGTATAGAGAAGCTTAAACTTTCTCTCTGAAGTCTTGATAATTGAATCTGCTAAAATAAACTGACAATATACAGATTAACAGGAAAAAACACATACAAATCTATTAACAGGCAAGTGCACAGGAGTCACAAAAAGTCTGAAACTCAAATAAGAACCAGATGGTTGCACTTAAATTCCCTCTTCATAGTGGAAAGGGAAGTGGGGGATATAGACAATTTTAGAGGAAGAGTAAATGATTTTTAGGGGAGATAGATGAGCTTGAAGAAAAGACGATAGCCTGAGACAAAGTTCCTCTGGGCTCTGAGTGTGGTGTCAACTCTACTGTTCTTTCCTAAGAGTCAATCTTCTCTGTTTGATAAGATTCTGTGGAGGAGGCCCGAGACAACTGCATTTCTCCTGAAGGAACTTCCCTTAGTCAAATAAGGGAACCCTCTACATTTCCTGATCGCCAGGTGGAAGTCCAAAGTGACTTCCACATTTTCAACATGTGACACCCTACAGCATGAAGTGACACTCCCATAATCAAACACATTAAAATTTCTTTTATATAACATGTAAGTATTCACTCTAAAAGAGATAAAGACTGTTAAGTAGCATCACATCACTCAGGTCAGGTTTAGAAGCCAAATGATCTAGGAAATTTATTTAGATTTTCAGAGATTTTGAAGGTGAAACAGCATGTAAAAATTACGGACCTGTATTACATGATCCCAGCAATAACCACGAAGTCTGCAGTTTTTTCTCTCTTTGGCATTTCTTCAGTGTCATCAGCCATGAAAGAGGCTATTCTCCCATCAGACCCTGGAGATTTAGGAAGTAGCTGAACACAGACTCAAGAAAACTAGCTGATGGAAGTGTAATTTACTTTATTAAATTGGGGAATATGTAATGCATATAAATAAGCTTGATGTATCCTTTTGTAGTAGGATGTGAACATCACTCTTATTCTGGAAAAATAATTATTTGGTCCTTCTTCCCTTTCTATGAAGCACTAGAAAGATGGAATGCAAATATTTCCTTCTCCAGAGAACGTTTGAAGACTAAGTGAACTAGTTATTTGGTTGGCCATCACTCAAGCTCCGAGTTGATAAGCTATCAAGATGTGTTGAGAAAAGAGCAGGGGTATAGCCTGGGCAAAGCCAAAATCAGAGGGTATAGAATCCTTACGACTTGAAGGAGCAATAGTTGTGGTGGTCTCTAGAGGAGAGGGCACCTGCCTACTGCTCCCAGGCGGGGCCCTGAGGACATGGGAGATGTAACCGAGTGGCATGTGGGGCACTAGGAAACAAGCCTAGATTGCCAGCACTCTGGGCTCTTCCAAGAATAATGCCAAGCTCCCTACCCCCAACAAGGCAAGGAACCAGAGGAGAGGCAGACGTCCACAAACCGAGCAAATGGGGGTAATGGGCATGTGAGTATGGTCAGGTTTCATGGATAACTGAGAACCAGAGCTCCTCAACCCCTTGCCCCTGTCCTGAGTGCATGAGACCTAGAAGAATGGTGAACCCTCAGGAGTTGGTGGGGAATGTCATTCCACAAATAAAGGGCTATATTATCTGCCAACTCAACAGGATAGGGGATGAGAATCAAAATTAAATGGATTTATAGAAAAATAAGACATTTTTTTGTGCATCTGAGTTTGTAATCTGAGGTCAACAAAAACTATAATTTAATTAGAATATTAAATATAAAAATTTAATTAGAATACTTTATAATATGTTTAGTTATAATGACAACTGATGGCTCCTAAAAACAAGATTCCATAATGTCTTTCTGGCTTAATGTGAGAAAGATATTCCAAGATGATGTACTGGTGGGTTCACCACACATGGAGATACAAACACACAGAAAACAACTCTAAAAACATAAATATATAAAAAATTGGAAGGCTACTGAAACTGAGTTTTTTCCTTCTAATTTTATATAATACAATTATTTTTTAATATAAAAGAAAAGAAATGGTGTATACATGTTAATATGAGTACCTACAAATTAAGATAATTAAAGGAAAGTATTCCATAGACTATAAGCACTAGAGAAGACTTAGAAATGTAGTACCATTTTACAGATGAAAATGAGACTCACATAATGTAAATAAAGTACTTGCAGTGGTTTGAAAACATTGTTCCCAAATTCTTTGTCATGTCTCCTATTGAGAGGTAGGGAGCTATGTCCCCTTGCTTTGAATTTGGGTGACTTGGTTCAACAGAGTATGGGAGAAGAGATATTATATGATTTCCGAGGCTGTGTTATAAAGAGCCATGTAGTTTTGGTTCTACTGGTATGGTACTGCAGGGAGTCAGATGCCTTGTCAGAACTATGGCCCTCGCACTGCCAGCTGGAAGGCCCATGTGTAGGTGTTCTAGATGACAGCCACACCTGGGCTCCCAGCTAACTACCAGCATTAACTTCCAGAGTGAGACATCTTGAATGTCCAGCCTAGCTGAACCATCAGATGATTTCAATGGTAGAAGAGACTTCCAGTGAGAACTCTCCAGCCCAAGCCTTTCCCAAGTTCCTGACCCACAAAATTTGAGCAAAATAAAATTGCTGCTTTAAGCCACTAAGTTTTATAGTAGTAATAATTGGAATATCCAAGGTCATAGAGCTAACAGACTTAGTAAGAGGACTTGGGCTAGAACCCAACTTCCCCTTCTCAGCCAGGTTATTCCTGCGGCCCAAAGTAATCAGATGGGACATTGAAATAAGACACATATATATAGTTACATAGTCATAGTTTATTTCTAACTTTGGCACTGTTGTTAAATTCCATAATATTGTTTGGGTACCATTCATTGCTCCCTGTACTATGTCAGGGGCTGTAAAACACGGGGTGGCATCAAAAGAGGATACAAAGGGTGAAGAAAAAATTGCCAACTTCACCTCATTCCGTATTCCATAATCATAACTGCTGGAAAAATGATAGAGGTACAAAAATTATGTGAAATCATTGAAAGAAAGAGTATGATATTTATATGATATTTTAATTATTATACAGCAATGGTGGCTATAGCACTGTAGCCACATGGGCAGATGTGGGACAGCAGCCAGGCTCACGCTTGGAGTTTCTCCAAAAAAGCCGGGCATTTTTAGCTGTAGGTTGTTTTACTCCAAGAGACATTAGTGATTAGGACATCCTGATCGCATGCTCTTTGTTTGTATGGGTCTGTCTCCTTAGCTGGATCATGGACTTCTAAAGGCTGAGAGCCTTCAATTCTTTCTTCAGTGAAAATTTGTTGAAAGACTGTTGTATGTTCCATTCTGTGCTAGATGCTGGGATAAGATGCAGAGGAACCCATTCAAGATGCCAGCAAACCTTGGGTGGTACACCACTTTGCATTCAACTAATGTTGGATGGAGGAAATAAATATGGCTAAAACAATTTTAAGTAGTGGACAGTTTTGTATTGACAGAGACCTGGGTTCAAGTTGTATAAACTTGAATAAGATAATTTCCTTAACTATAAAATGGAGAAAATAATATCTACTTTATAGGGCTGTTAGGATGATTAGCATATGTATGAATATATGTCACACATAAAATATATTTAATATACTTCAAGATACCTGTAATGTTCCTAATGAATGAGTATAATGTTCTAGAAAAGTCTATAGCTTGCATTAATGATATTTTAGTACTTTTTCTATGTGTTTTAACTTACTATCTCATTTGATTTTTTCCCCAGCTTTCTAATCTAAGCAGGGCAGGGATAAGTCTCAGATGGGGCAGAAGTGCAAGAGACCAAATTCATAGAAGTAGAAGGTGGTGATAGAGATAGACAAAAACCTGAGACTTCCTGTCTCATGGGGCCCTGTATTTCCCACCACAGCCAGGCCCTTCACTTGGATGAGACAGCCCCTGAAGGAAAAGGGCTGGTCTACTCAGTTATAGGATAAACACAACTCATCTTCCTCAAGAGTCAATTTTACCCAAAGATTTTTGGGAGCAATATATTCTTAAAATATTATAACAACAGCTTCATTTCAGAGAGTGCAAAAACTTAACAATAATAATAACTAATGCTTATGTGCACTTGTCTCTGTTCTAAACACTTTTAAAAATAGTATCTCATTTAATTCTTATAATTTTCCCAAATAGGTCTTATCATTGTCCCCATTCTACACGTTAAGGAACCAAGAAATAAAAGCAGTTAAACAGGTTCCAATGTGTAGGTGAGCTAGATAAATATTTAGACAATTCATTAAGCATATTTTGATGACCCTAGGGTACCAGGGCTACAGTTATTTTATTCTGTTGTCTATCATTGTGGACATGGGACGACTTTGAGGAGAATTTCAGTAGCACTGTGCTACATGGGCTGTATACAGAAATGATATTTAGGGATCAAGTGTGAGTGTGTGTGTGTGTGTGTGTGTGTGTGTGTGTGTGGAGAAAGAGAGAGAGCAAGAGAGCAAGCATTTCACAGTGTGTGCAATTTTAGCTTAATTAGAATAGGAAGACTATTAACAAGTTATTTTTAAATGCACTGAAGATCAGGAGGTATATTAGAATTAAATTACACTGTGTGAGGCTGATTGGCATGCCATGGAATGTGGGCAAGTTCACAATCTTGTTTTTATCAGCACAGTTTGCAAAGTAGGCCTGAAATGCATGGCCCCAAACCCATAGAGTATGGAGCTATAATTATTCAAGTAAAAAAAAAAGAAACTAATTGGGAATGTGATAAGCAATGATTAGGCAGCCTATTTCAGGAGGAAAATGAACAAAATGAGCAGATGCCAACTGTGGTGGCTTTAGTAAAAAAGGATAGACACACTTGTTTAAATGAAAAGTTCCCCGTCTGTCACCTAAAGAAGGAATTTCCCGCAGGACTGGACTATTAGCATGTCATTTGCATAAAGAGCTTGAAACAAAAACAGACACCACAAAATAGAAACTCTTGGGCACAAAGAAAACCTGCATTCAAAGGATGCTGACTGGTACAAGGGACTGAGTCCCTGCTGAGGGCACTTGGGGACTAATTGCCAACTGGGAATGTTCCTGACCTTGCAGTAGCAAGAACTGAAATAACCCCAGCAAAACAGCCTGGCTGGAGGAGAGGGGTTAGAAGACCTTGGCTCCTGTTTTGGCTGAAGCTCTTGGGCTGGAGCCCAGAGCCCATGTGCAGGGAGCCCAGAGGAATGACTTTCCTTCCCTGGGCTCCCTCATGGCCGACCACCTCCCCTCCAGTGCTAACTGCGTCTACCTCCTCCACATTTGGACTAGTAAATCTGACCCTGGAACCCCCAACAGGCTCCGTGTCATTGCTGCCTGACTCCAGCTTCATCTCGTGTTCAAGGTGGGAGTCTGACCTCTGGAGTCCAGCTGCTTCCGTCCAAATCCTGCAGCTAACCGTGGGTCCCTTAGCAAGACCTCACTCTGCCTCGGTTTGCTCATCTATAATATGGAGGTAAGATTGTTGTGAGGATTAAAGCAGATAAAGAAGGTAAAACATAGAGAATTGTGCTTGGTCCTTACTGTGTGCTCTCAATAAATGTTCCTTAAATGCTGGCAATTAATATGAATTTGCCTTTTTGGGTGGAGCTCTCTAACTTCAATCAGTCATTTTCAGATCTCTTGTAGTTGTCATAAATAAGTACCATTATAGATTAATGTATTTTAAAAATCAATTAAATTTTTTTTAAAAAACCAACCATATTTCAAGCAATATTTGTGAAAGCCCAGGCTTACTTTGTTAGAACATGTATTGAAGGCTTTCCAAGTTCAAGACACAACTTCAGGAGCCTTGTGTGTAATCTTTATCACAATGGTATCTTGTACATGATGAGGTTCATAACATCCCATTTTACACATGTCACAATTGACGCATGGAAAGGTTAATTTCCCCAGATAACACAGCTGGCAAATGGAGGACCAGGTAACTACTAAAATTAGTAACTACTAACACTGTACCAGTTATGATAGGACTGTAACTAATGCTCACAGTACGACCACATCATCTGGTTCAGTGACTCTCAGCTGGGAGGGATTTTCTTCCAGGGTACATTTGGCAAAGCCGGGATAAATTTTTGGTTGTCACAGCTGTGGGGTGGGTGCTACTGGCATCTAGTGGGTAGAAGCCAGGAGTGCTGCTACACATCCTACAATGCACAGGACAGCCCCCCTCCTCCCACCAAAGAATTATTCAACACAAAATGTCAGCAGTGCCAAGGTTGAAAAATCCTGACGTAGGCACTAGTACTGAAGTCACAGAATCTCTAACATTCCAAAACGGGTAGCTTGAAATGCATGCAGAAAATCTCATACACTTTGTCACAAGAAACCCTTTTAAACAATGACCTGGAGCCAAATTCAGGCACATTCATCCTGCCATCAGATAAGTCAATGAAAAGCACTAAGTGGGAAGTGGTGGCTGGGTAGAAAGGAATAGGGAAGCATGGAACACGACAAGAGTAAAAAGATAGCCAACAGCCTGCTGGTATGAGGAATGGAGACAAAAGGAAAAGCAAGAATAGCTCTTAGCAGAAGCGCTGGCTGTGAAAACCCCTGGGACAAACAGCCACGTGCACAGAGGCAGCTCCTGGGGCACACAGAGGGGCACATGCCAGGACATCGGGATAAGGGGCAGGCCACCAACGGCACCTGGTTCACACCACATGATTGAGCTGTGATTGCTTTTTTTTTTTTTTTAAAAAAAAGGCCTGAGACTGTCAGTCGAAGAAGACAATAAATATGAAAAAGTTGGAGATTTGTCTGGTGACGTTTTCTGTATAAACTGCAGAAGAACGAAGTGAGTCAAGTGGGCTTAACTACTTGAATAGGAAAAGGAGGCAGGAAGCTCACCTGAGTATTTTTGCTTTATTGAATCTAATAAACATTTTATTTATGTAAAAGACAAACAATGCATAGAATGAAAATAAGTGCTTGAGACTTTTGATATAAAAAGACTATATAGCATTCACATTCCTGTTTTAATAAATGAGTACAGCTGAAGTGTTCCATAAAAGAATAAAACTTTCCCTTTATGTATAGTAGTGAAAAAAAAGTCAGTATGTTTAGGAACTACAGAATGTTATTCCTTGGTCTTTTTCTTGAATAAGGAAAAAAGAAACATAAAACAAGCCACAGTATCATCTGACACTACATTCCAGTTTACACTGATGATAACCCAGAAGTGACAATACTTTTTTGAATCTTGGAAGATCCCATGAATGGACCAGTATTCTAGAAACTCACCACTAGAGGTCAATGAGCAACAGCTATTGGGATGGCAGAAGCAAGCCCAAAGGTGCAAGTGGAATTTCTAGGTGCTCCCATGGTGTTGCAGCCAAACTGTCCTTAACTCTCAGCCCACCACACTGAGCAGGGTGCCTAAAGTTTCCACCTAACTCCGAACTTCTCCACGTATCCTAAAACCTCAATGACACGAGATCTTCCAAAATCCAAACAAAGCTGATTTGCTCACTGCCAGTCCCTCTCTAATATTCCTATTTGGCTGAAAATAAGTAGCTTCAAAAACATTTTTTAAAAAGAGATTACTTGCAGCATTAACACTTGTTTGTGGATTAACAAGTTTCCTATGGAGTATTAAAGCCCATTCTTTGTTCTTGTCCATGTGGACACAGATTTCTTAACTTCAGTTGGGACTCTGGTGTCCCACATTCAAGTCCTCGCTCTCAATTTCTGCAAAGTTGGGAAGGCTGGTGTGATGGAGACACTGGTCATCATGAGAAAAGCTTGGAGTAAAGAGCTTCCCTCTCTGATGCAGAGGGAAAAACTATTAACATACAAGCAAAGAGACTCCGGTTAACTGGACCCACTTAAAGGAGGTCCCCTTTAGTCCAATAAAAGGTCAACTTCAAATCTTAACATCAGAGAAGTAGTCAAAAATCATACTATGTAGCCAGAGAATGACTGCTTGAATGCACATTTCTTACAAGGACCCTGGTCAGGGGCAGTTTAATTCTTGGACTGGGGCGGGGGTGGGCAGTGGAAAGGGCATATGTTTACAGTGAGAAGTGAAACAGCTTTATAAGTATGTCCACACCTTCATTTTGTGAATGGGGACCGGAGAGAACTGGAAACCCTCTGCTATTCTTACCTGGGGATCCAGATTTTTCGGCAAAATCTCCAAATATTTAAAAAGTGGCGTAATTTTTTTTTCAACACTGTGCTGGCCAAGAAAACACATGTCCGGAGTGCCCAAGAACAGTGGCAGTATTGAGCCACTAGTTCAAATCCTTTCCAGTAGGCCAAACCATGTTTGAGCATTTAGGAGCCCAAAAAAGATGGAACCCACTGGTGTTTGCACAGAAAGCTAGAGAGTCACACCAAGTGTGATAAAAAGTTAAACACAATGA
The DNA here is from genome assembly GCF_020740605.2 of Lemur catta. Taxonomy (NCBI): domain Eukaryota; kingdom Metazoa; phylum Chordata; class Mammalia; order Primates; family Lemuridae; genus Lemur; species Lemur catta. The sequence goes on from NC_059128.1 coordinate 150,724,171, forward strand.
ACCCCAGAGCAGAGATCTGTTCCCTTTTAGGGAAGGATAAAGGCTGCAAGTGGAGAATAGTATTATAGATATAGGGGTAAGATAAAAAAAAAAGAGAAACAATCTCTCATTAGTAGATGTGTGGCAATTTCATGGGTGGGGAAATTTGACCTTCTGATTTTTCTGCAGCCAGTGAAGGTAAAAAATGGGGCTTAAAATGTTCATGCTATTAGAGATGGGGCGGTGCTTCTGAACTAGGATGACAAAGGTTGTTCATAAATTAGATGTGGAGCTTGGAGCTCAAGTGAAAAGTCCTGGAAAAACAATGGCACACAGGAACCTCAGGAACACTGGTCCCCGAACAGTGCCACTGCATTTAGTTCCACGGCCAGAGGAGAACCCCTGTGCAGGGAATGATTGTTTTGCAAAAGCAAGTGCAATGTGGCCATGGCAGGCTCTGAGACATGGGGCCTCTCTCCTAATTCAAAGTCCCCCGTCATATAGTCAGAGAACCACCGCATGTGTGATTGTCAAGTGCTAATGCTGTCATGGGTCCCTTCCTCGTCTGCTCGGTTCTGGAGCTCTCCAATAAAACCAATTTCCTGGGAATATTTGATCTTTTTCCTCGTCTCTTTTCAGAGTATGGCTATAGATATAGACATATATAGTTATATATAAAACATAGCTATTCCATATTTATATACAGGCATTAATAAAGTGCAAATGTTATTGGCTATTGTAAAAATCAATCTCATTTCCTGAGGAAGTGCTAACACAGCTTATCCTATGACAACGTCAAAGGCATAGAATGCTTTATGTCACCCACTCCCTGCTGCTGTGGTTTCTGCGCGTCCAGCAGCTGACAGGGAGGGGAGTGACCCCCTTGGTTTTCCAGGAAGCATCAGTTCAGGGGCAGCTTCCTGCTGCCTCTGTTCTTTGGTGAGCGGGATGGCCTCTTTGGACTTGACCCAGCCTGCTCTGGAAGAGCTATTTGGTAGTGTTCAGGGAGCCGTCCTCGGGAATCTTCTCCTCAGAGCAGCTCCTCCCCGAGAGTCTGTCCACGTGCTCCAGCTCGCTGAAGCGTTCTGCCACACACTGGGCCGTGAGACGGGCCTCTGGGTCATGGTCCCAGCACTCGGTCAGCGTCTCGCACACCATCTGGATGCCCTACAGTGGGAGAGAGGTCAATGGGGCACCATGAGTTGGGGGGCTCTGCAGAGGGCACGGTGGCCTGCTGACCTTGTTTGTGCAGGGAAGGCTAGGTCCAAAAGAGCCTGCGCACTTCACAGGTGCTGGCCGAGTGCCTACTGCGTGAGGCCAGCCGGTTCCCTGTGAAATGAGGGGTCTGCAGGTGGCAGCTGCCCTTGACACCTGCCATAGCTGTTCGCTCTGGTCCTATCCAATCACAATAGGTCCAGACAGCACAATGACCCTCTGCTGGACTTCTGGGATACAGTACTATCCCCAATACCTAAAAATTCCCCATGAAGAGGCCCCTAATACCATTTTCATACCTTTCTAGTTTATTCAGAGCAGTTTAGGTACATGGCAAAATTGAGTGGAAAGTAGAGAGTTTCCATATACTCCCTCCCGGAACACGCACAGCCTCCCCCACCTTGACATCTTGCTTCTATAGGATACATTAGTTATAATCAATGAACTCACATTGACACGTTGTTATCAACCAAAGCTCATAGTTTACATTAGGGTTTCCTCTTGGTGTTATACATTCTATGGGTTTTGACAAATGTATGATGACATGTATCTGCCATTATTGTATCATACAGAGTAGTTTCTCTGCCCTAAAAGTCCCTTGTGCTCCACCTATTCCACCCTTCCTCCCCCTGCCCCCAAACTCCTGGCAACCATTGATCCTTTACCGTCTCTGTAGTTTCGTCTTTTCCAAAGCGTCACACAGCTGGATCACATACACTGTTTTATTTTAAAATGGCTGAATACCCCGGTTTCATTCTGTAAAGTCCACATGTTTCCTGGCACTGTGATTCAGTAGCAGCTTCTAAGAGCGGCCAAGGATGGCCTCTGTGATGCCCCATTCCTCTCCATCAGCATTAGGTTGAACCCTGAAAACAGCTGTCTTTGTAGGTCAGATGTGCTCGACTCTAGGCCATTTCATAGGGTTCATACTCACTGTAAAAAAAGCCCCATCCAATGAACCCACCCAGAAAATCCTGCCCAGGAAAGTGGCAAGAGTTTTCTCTCATTGGCTTAATTTTTATTTTGGAATGCAAATACTTTTGTTACCATTTCAAATCCTTTTTGGGAATAAAGCAGGCAGGAATTAAATAGATAGTCTGATAGGTAGAAATAGAGTGTGCTCCTCCCAATTAGAGGATCAATACTACCAATGGTGACCCCTTCCATAGGTGGCTGGGGTGGGACAGATAAATCCCAACACTGCCTGGGAGAACGGGCACTTTCCCTGCATGCCTTCTAATACCAACAACTTTCCAACACACCTAGGAGCCTCCCTCTCCCTCCCCACCTTGTGAGTTCATGATGTTGAATTAATTGCATAATTCACCTAAATGATGGTATTGATTGATGGCCCTGTTAAGAGTAGAGTGTTATTGTTGGTACACAGGTAACATTTATTTTATTCTGGCACTGTAATTATAGGCAGTAAATTAAATTAAATATTAACCATTAACTTGAAATCAATAGGGCAACAAATCTCATTATGAGAAAAATGTATTATGCAAATTCTTTCCAGAATTTTATCATTATGAATAATGGCTTCATTACAAGAACTGTACAGCAGAGGAGGCAACAGAGTTTGAAAGAAACATAACACTCTAGCACCATCTGATTTCAGAGTTTATGCAAAACCGTCTTGCATTTTTAGAGTCAAAGAGGATTTGCCCCAAACCTCGGAGAAGCCCTTGACCCAACACAGCCTGGTTCACTGCCGCCACCTCCCCACCCTGACTTTATTAAGGTCTGTCCACTGCAGTGGCTCCGGGCCAGGACTGGCTCAGACCAGGCTTCCTGCTCCATTTGTCTTCCCGATTGCGCCTGACTTGTTTCTGTTTCTTATCTGAACTTGCCTTGCCCTTAGGAAAACCTACAACTTAGCCTCAGCTTTCATGGATGAGGGAATTCATCCAAAAGAGGCAATAAAACCTTTTAGTCAGTAGAAAGAACACTTTTGTCAGTGAGATAGGAGTACACTGTTCTCTCTCCTTTTTTACGAAGGGCTCTTTCCTGGGTGTGTCAGACCTAGAGACAGTTCTTTCTCACTCACAACATATCATTTTTTTTACTTTTTCTCTGACCATTGCCATCATCGAAGTGCCCCCAAAGCAAGAATTTGGACAGGCCTCCCTGTAAGTTAAAACCACTGCCCTGCTATGCAGCCTTAGCTACCCTTTCTTGAAAAAATAAGAAGCCATTAGGATGTTCCCAACAGACAGGCTTCCTGTTCCTTCACTGGCACTCTCCTCTTCCTTGCTTTCCCTCACTCCTGAGCGAGGAGCTGGCCTCCTCTTTCCCATGCGTGCTCACGCAGGTCTCTCCCAAGTCTGTGTGCACAGCCTGCAAACACCTGTGCATGGCCCTCTGCACGCGCAGTCCCTTCTCAGTCCAGCTGCCCGACAAACCCTGCTTGTTTCACATCTGCTAAGTATTTCCTTCCGGAGCTGAAGAAGATTCCCAGCAGAAAACATTTGGAACCCAGAGGGAATGAAATGTAAACTCCCCATGTTAAAGCATGGGAGTGACTAGCAGAGGCTGCAAAGAAAATATTTTGACCCAGAACTAAGGAGGCTTAGAAAAGAGGATAAATGCCCTTCAAATGATTATCCATTGAGTTTTCTTTGAATGTTGTACATACCTGCTGGTTGAACTTATAATTAATAGCACCATCCACTTTACTGACATTTTCTTTATAAACAAAACCTAACAGGGTCATAGATCACCAAGGGACCTGCCCTCAGATTTAAGCCCAATATCCCAGAATTCCTTCTTTCCTAAGAGGCTACTTTGGATGAATCTTACTCTTCTAAATAGTCACTCCTTACCTGGTGGTTGAGCCAGAAGCTGGGAATTTCTGGTCGTCCTCGATCTCTCAACACGTTGTCCTTCATGCTTTCGACACAGGGGTGCTCCCTCACCTTGGAACCGAATGGAGGCTCATAATCTTTTACTTCTGAGAAGAAAGCAGGCAAATACAGGGTCACTGAGAATGGTGTGTGCAGCTGAGGGACATGAGTGTGGTGAGATGCTTGGCTCAGTAGCATGAGGCACTGAGTGTCAAAATACATGTGATTGGGCAATTTTTTATAACAGTGGCTTCAAGGAAGAAGGAATAAGTGGTTAAGGAAAGAGCCTGAGAAGTATTCAACAAATGGTTGTCGAATGCTTACTATGTGCTAGGAATTGTGCCACTAGCTGGGGACAGAGTGGACAATAAGACAGACAGGATCACGGAGCTGACATTTTAATGCAGGCATTCTCTACAGGGGGATATTGCCCCAAACGGGTGAAACGGGTTCTTGGAAAGTTGGAAACATGTTACAGTGGTTTGTGGCCCTCCAAAGTCCCATAGTACACAAGCCAGATTTAATATGTGATATTAAATTTCATGAGCATATTCAGCCATAAAAAGGAATGAAATTCTGGCACAGGCTACAACATGGCTGAACCTTGAAGACATTATGCTAAGTGAAATAAGCCAGACAAAAGAACAAATATTGTATGATCTCACTCATATGAGATACTTTGAACATGTAAATTCATAGTGACAGGTGGTCGTCCGGGGGCTGGAAAAAGGGGGACGAGGAGTTATTCTTTAATGGGTAAAGAGTCTGTGGAAATGAAAGTTATGAAAAAAATGGGAAATAGTGGTGGCTATACAACATTGTGAATGTACTTAATGCCAGTAAAATCAACACCTAAAAATGGTTACAATGGTTAATTTTATAATATGTATATTTTACTATAGGGAAAAAAATCACAGGCAGTAGTGATTAGGAAAATATTCTCTACACAGGCTTCTTACAATAGCAGTGATGAAAAAAAGGTTGAGAAATGCTGTTTTAGTGAGATGAAGGAGGGGATGCATTAACAATAATATCAACAAGCAAAATTTTAAAATGATAATTTTTCTTTAATGATACCTGCTATAAAGAAAATAACACAGGATGATGTAACCCTTCACCCAGGGCCCGGGGTTTCAATTAAGGTCAATTTCTTTACAGAAACTTCCTTGAATATCCCTCAAATCATTCTCGGTTAGAGTTACTGGACAGAGCTTTATTTTAGCATGTGTCATATTTTAATAGATTCACCTGCTTATTTGTCTCACTCAACTGAATGGTGAGCCCTTAGAGGCAGGTTAAGTGTCCCTTTCTCATCCTCGTATTCCCTGAGCCAAGGACAAGGGCCCTCCCACACAGCAGACTCTCAGTAAATGCTCTGTGAGTGAATGAATGAATGTATGAATGGGTCTTAGATCTTGCCCAAAGTAGCAGTGCATAAACATTGGATGAATATTAAAACAACACACGACTTTAAATGAGCAGACTAATATACATGTCAATGGAGCATAAGGCAGTTTAAAAGATAGAAAACATCCTGATACTATAATAAAACATGCCTGGGCTGGAAGGAGAGAATGGGCTGGATTTAACATTTTTCTCCAAAGTAAGTAGGATCTTTGGCCTTTGGCTTTAAAATGATCTTGTTTCATGAGTAAAACTTTCAATAATTTGCACTTCCAGGGTAAGAATCGAAGCAGCTTTCATGGCAAAAGGACATGTTGAAATGAGATGGCTTGTTTTTGTTCTTTGTTTGTTTTCTCTTTTCCCCTTTCCCAGAACCCTAATTGCATATTTATCTTCTTCAGCCTCACCCAAATAGAAGGATATTTTCCTTCTGCCAGGATATTTTCTTTTTTTATAGTTTTAAATACAGGGAAATTGTGATGGAAGCATCACATTGAGACAAGCACAAACTAGCCTCTGTGTGTCTGCTTTTGCCTTCATGTGCCCAAGCACTTAATCAACACACTGTTCTCAGGCTGAGATCTGAATTTTGATTTGCCTAACATTTATGTGTCTTATTTCTTTTTTCCATTCCCTATCTTCCACCAAACTGTAATTTTCTAAGGCCTGAGGCAGAGGCTGAGTTTTGTCTTTCAACTCCCTTCTCAGTCCCTAAAACTGTGCCTTATACATAGTAGGCATTCAATAAATATGAGTTGGGTTAAATTCAAGCAAAAGCAGAAAACTGGGAATCCAAGCTGATTCCCAGTACGGATTTATGCTGACCTACTTCCTCTCTTCTATAAAATGAATAAACTGAACTGAACAACCTCCATGTTCCTCCCCAGATTTATTTTGTAATCCAATCTAATAAAATAATATGATGTTCTTTAGTATGTGTAGTATAATATAGTATTATAGGATAGGATAGAATTTGTATATGATACACATTGCTCCTTGGATAATGTACAGTTCACGCACTCTCCATTTCCAACCGCTTTGGCTGCTGTGGAAGTTGTCACTTGTGCCTGCCCAGTTTCCCTTTACCAAGCCAAGCCTAGCAGACCTCAGCTGCCACAGGTGTTGGGTCTTAAGAACTCACACCTTCACTATTCTCTGAGGGATTGCCCATGGTTGATGGGAGATGCCGCCTGGAGATTTCCGGACATGACAGCCTTGCTTCCAGGGGCAGCCTGTAGCTGATAACAAACTGACAGGTGGAAGTTTAACAGTCCAACCCTCTGGGCTCCTGGTGAGATAACTCTGCAGTACAATTCAAACTCTAGAGCTTCCTGTGAGATCAGGCTGAGGCTAGACCGCTCCCAAAACTACAGGTTTGCTTAAACTCCTTGCATGCTCCTTCCTGCTTCTCTTACTTCCTTTTCCTGAGACCTTATTCTTGTCACTGCACAAAAATCTTTGTGTTACACTCTCCTTCTAGCAACGCTGGCCAAGACAACTGCCAAGAAAGTGCTTTTTCCTTTCTGCCCAGATCTCTGTGTCTGCTAAACTGCACCGTCTGATTATGGCTACAAAGCCACCTCGAGGAAGTCTTGATGTAGTCCCTTCCTCTAAAGCTGAAAGTACTAAACCAGGAAGAGCATTCAGAATTGCACACTGTATTACTGTTACTCTGGTGAAACTTTTTTGCCTTTTTAGGAAGCGTTCGTGCTTTCTCTTTTCCACCAAGCCTTTCGGAGAGTTCTTTCTCCCCTGACCATCAACAATTCCCATAGCCACACCCAGAAGTGAAGAGGAGGGCATGACCAACATCAGAGGAGGCAAACGCTGGGGTCAGGACCAATCCCAGCTGTCAATCTCACAGCGGATAGCCTTTGAGAACAAAGGAAAAGTTTCCATAGTTAACATTATAATCCAAAGCCAATTTATTCCAAGTCCTAATCTTCAAAGTCACATAAGCCACAGCAATTTATTTTAATTTTGTGAATTCTGTGTGGACCAAAGCAGGTTTCCAAGGAGAATGGGAGAAGATGGCACTGGGCATATTTCTATTTAAAGGAAAAGTAATGAGTGCTCCTATGGGGAGACAAAAAAAAGATAAAGGTATTAATCCTTTCCCAGAGCAAAGAGATTTGTAAATAGGTTACTTTCTACTTTTCCTAAACCGTTGGAAAGCTGTGAGATTCCCTAGTATGCCCAGGGGATACAAGGCCTGCTTCCCATCTTTGATTTGTGGGGATTTCATAGAGGAGGGAGTCAAGGTTAGTCTGCAAGGCACTGGCAAAGGGACTGACTCCTTGAGCCACACTGGGAAGATCCATGAATTCTCTGCCTCCTTCTAAGTTTAAAATAGACAAATGTGGGAAATCATCTTTTGACCCAAACTAACATACTCCAATCCCTTAATATTAAAGTGGTTTTTCAGATTAGGAATGGGGATGGAGATTTGAAGTGTGTGTGTGTTTCAAGCTGACCTTTCTTTAACTCCTGGGAAATGTCATATTTATATAATATATATACTCCAAAATAGCCACATACATGTTTGCTTTTTTTTCCTATTATGGATTCTTGTGATTCTTCTTTCTTTGCCCTGCTCCCAACATTTTGGACATCCTACTCTCGGCGCTATTTTTCTCATGCCCCGCAACGTGTAGGAAGGCGACTGACTTAAGGCTTGGCAGCATGTACACATTTGCCTCTCAGTCAACAGCTTTGATGTTTGATTGTAGCAATCAAGCAGTTTTTCTTGTTTTTCTCTTTTGTGGCGATTAAGGCAACATCATTCTTGGGGCCTCCATTAGGACTTGAAGGATGACCATTTACAGACATTATGGTGGAGGCCATTCTCTCCTGGAGGGCATTTCCTAGCTGCTCCTCCATTATTCTAAGTATCCCTTGGAATGTCAGAGATATTTGCTTTGACTCAGCAGAAGAGGGTGTCCACAGACCCCTGGGTGGAAGCCTGAACCCTGGTAGAGGAGATTAGAGGGCAGGAAGCCCTCTGCCAGCTGGGCAGGTACTGATGGTCCTTCCTAGGAAGAGACCTCGCACACCCAGATAGTCCTAGAGAACAGGGCAGAGTCGGTGACCAGCAACAAACTGGCGGCCTGGCCCTTTGCATCTCCAACTTCCTTCTCACAGTTTCAGACAGCTAGAAGCTGAGATGCTTCATCCACTTTTGCAAAAATCACTGGGCCAAAATGGCATATCTTTCATCACTACCTATCTGCATTTCATGACGGTGCTTAAAATATTTTGATTTTAGAAACTGCATATGATTAAAACAATGAAGTTACTAAATAAATGTGTATAGAGAAAAGTAAATCACTCTGGCACTCCTAACCCCTAGTTTCTTTCACAAAAGTGGCTTGAGTTGAATTGCAGGATTGAAAGTGATTTAAATTTTTCCCTTATTATTTATAAATGAGCACTTATCAATTTATTTTTTATAAAAGACCAAGTGTTTTGCCCTAAATTCACAGAAGATAAAGGCTTTAGTAAAACACAGTAGAAATGAATTACAAGAAAAATGAATTCCACTTGGGTGCTGTGGCAACATCAACTTGCTATTTAAGTTACTCAACACCTACTCTCAGTTTCTGTCCTTATCATATTGAAAATCTGAAACAAACAGTTTGAGAACCAGCATCTTCCACAGACCATACTTGGAGCAGCATTGTTCTGAATGTTTCAGGAGAAATATGAGTTGTATCTTGCCAGAGGAATAAGAATACAAGTTATCAAATGTATTTTAAGGGTTTCAAATGAGTCAGACAGAGAATGTTGAAGAGTAGTCTTTAGAGATGTGATCAACACCCTCAATTTACAGTTTAGAAAACCGAGGGCCAAAGAGTACCCAGGATTCTGGAAAGAATACTTAGAATTACATACTGTGTTACTGTTACTATGACGAAATCACCTTCCATTTTTAGGATGCTTTCATGCTTTCTCATCTCTGCCAAGCATTTTAGTGAGTTCTTTCCCCCTACCAGAGCAAGGACAGCTGAGGCAGCCCCCAGTGTGAACATGCCGGTCACAAATTTGACAGGTGTGTCCCTCTCCACCTTGGTGAGGCCTCCCCACCATATAATCTTGAGAAGGGGAAATTTATGGAATCTGTTAGATGGCTATCATTTGTAATTTCTGAACAAGCCATGCAAAAAAAACTTATTACAGCGAGCAGCTCTCTCTTTAGCTGCTATTATTTACCCATATGAAACACAAAGACTGTCCTCTCTGAGTTTAGGGAAGTAGGTGGGACTGGTAGTGGGGGACAATGGGAAAGAATGAGAATGTCTCACTAGACCAGGGCATGACTGGCAATAGAGTTACTGCAATATTTTCTAGAGTTCCTCTTTGCATGTTTGTTCAAATGATGCCCAACCTCGGGCCTCCCTCCTGTGAAGAACTGCAGAGAAAGCAAGTTAAGGGGTGAGTGGGTTGAGTCCAAAGAGAGTGCTACACCTGGCTAACCTATGATAAGAACCACCTTTTAAAATAATTTGGAATTGCCTCTAAGAAAATAGCAAAGAGCTTAGCGAGTAAGACTAAGTTGAGTGCTTAGGAAAAAAATAGCACTAACAATATGCATCATAAGTAGCAGCATTACTCGTTGTTTTTGCCATGGCTCCTTCATAAACCAGATATGAGGACTTGGAAAAGAGATGTCAAGACGTTGGGCCTCAATTTCCACATCCAGAAAATGAGAATAGTTCCATGTGCTCTCTGCCACTGTTCAGCACAATGTTACAGGGCCCTTTGCACAGCCCCTGCATTTGCTCTTCCTTTCATGCTGGCCCAGCTACTGGGGGCAGGCAGGGAGTGCTGTATAGTTCACCCTCCCAACATTGGCCCTAAGAAGCCCTCCACCAAAGACAGATGGGAGCTGGAAGATAAACACCCAGTTTCCTTTGAGCCAGGTGGTATGACACTGAGGCATGTGTTCTATGCTGCATGCACTTACACTCCAGTAGCCTGTGGTGGTAACCCACTTGGTAAGATATCCTTAAAATACCTAGGAATATATTTAACCAAGGAGGTGAAAGATCTCTGCAAAGAGAACTATGAATCACTGAGGAAGGAAACTGCAGATGATGTAAACAAATGGAAAAACATATCATGCTCATGGATTGGCAGAATCAGCATTGTTAAAATGTCCATACTATCCAAAGCAATTTACAGATTCAATGCGATCCCCCACCAAAATACCAATGTTATTTTTTGCAGATCTAGAAAAAAATAATTCTACACTTTGTTTGGAAACAGAAAAGAGCCAGAATAGCCAAAGCCGTCTTAAGCGAAAGGAACAAATCTGGAGGCATCACCTCACCAGACTTCACGCTATACTAGAAGGCTATGGTAACCAAAACAGCATGGTACGGGCACAAAAATAGAGACATAGACCAATGGAACAGAACAGAGAACCCACATATACAACCACCCACATATTACCATCTGATCTCTGACAAAGTAGACAGCAATATACATTGGGGAAAAGAATCCCCATTCAAAAGTGGTGGTGGGGAAATTGGATAGCCACATGTAGGAGAGTGAAACAGAATCCATATCTCTCACCACTCACAAAAATTAATTCAAGATGGATAACAGATTTAAATGTAAAGCATGAAACCATAAGAATTCTGGAAGAAACTGTTGGAAAAAACTCTTCTAGATATTGGCCTAGGCAAAGAATTTATGAAGAAGACACCAAGGGCAATCACAGAAACAACAAAATGAAATAAATGGGACCTGATTAAATTAAAAAGCTTCTGCACAGCCAAGGAAACAATCAACAGAGCAAACAGACAACCTACAGAATGGGAGAAAATATTTGCATGCTATACATCCAATAAAGGGCTAATAACCAGAATCTACAAGGAACTCAAGCAAATCAGCAAGGAAAAAATCAAACAACCCCACTAAAAAAATGGGTAAAAGACATGAGCAGAAACTTTTCAAAGGAAGATAGACTAATGGCCAGTAAATATATGAAAAAATACTCAATGTCAGTGATCATCAGAGAAATGAAAATCAAAACTACAATGAGATATCAACTAATCCCAGTGAGAATGGCTTTTATCAAAAAGTCCCAAAACAATAGATGCTGGTGGGGATGTGGGGAGAAAGGATCACTTACACGTTGTTGATGGGACTACAAACTAATGCAACCTCTATGGAAAACAGTATGGAGATTTCTCAAAGAACTAAAAGTAGACCTACCACATTTGATCCAGCAATCCCACTATTGAGTATTTACCCAAAAGAAAAAAAAAGTCATTTCATCAAAAAGACACTTGTACTAGAATGTTTATTGCAGCACAATTCACATTCGCAAAGATGTGGAATCAACCAAGTGCCTATCAATTCATGAGTGGATTAATAAAATGTGGTATATGTGCACCATGGAGTACTACTCAGCCACAAAAATGAATTAATACCTTTTGCAACAATCTAGAAGGAACTGGTGACCATCCTCCTAAGTGAAGCATTGCAAGAATGAAAAAACAAATACCACACGTACTCACTGTTAAATTGGAACTAACCAGTCAGCACTCATGTGCACAGATGGACATAAAACTCAATGGAAATCTGGCAGGTGGGAGGGAAGAGGAGGGGACCGGTGAATTCATACCTAATGGGTACAATGTACACTATCTGGGTGATGGGCACACTTATAACTTTGACTCAAGTGGTACAAAAGCAATCCGTGTAACCAAAACATTTGTATCCCCCTAATATTCTGGAAAAAAAAAAGATATCCTTTACTGGCTTCCTTCCCTTTCCTGACTCATTTCCCCATTCCACCGCTGTCATTTCCTGTGATCTCTTCCCAAATAAACTACTTGCACTCAAATTCTCAGCGCAGGATCTGGGGCACCCAGCCCAAGGCAGATGTCCACACAGCAGACTCATTTAATCAAAGCAAGTTCCTGTCTCACTCTCAGACCACTTCCCAAGCCAGGCGTACTGAGGTGGAGCACCTCAGTCTTCCCTGGAGTACCCCAAACAACATCTTTTCTAAGAAACCTCCTTATTTCATTGCTTGAGAATGACTTTCTTCCTTCTTTTCCCCTTCTCCTCCTGCCTCTTGCTGCAGTCTTTTCTCGGATGGAAGCCACCCACAACTGCTGGCTGGCCCTCGCAGCCTCTTTGAATTTGTCTCAGGAGACTTAAGAGAAACTATGCCTGCCTCTCTCTCCCCAGTTCTGCGACACTCCCAAGGCAGGGCTGCGAGACAGCAACGGTATTCCTCGGAAAGTCAGCATCTGGTGCACAGCTGTTGTTTTGATTATAGCTCCAACTTAACAGGGCGGCAAAACTGTCCACAGTTTCCCCCAAAGCAGTACCCCTGAGTCTTCATATCTGCTTTCTAAACTGTGCTCCCCTGAAATCCAGGAAGATGAAATGCTCCAATCCCAGTCTCCCTCTCCTCAGCCTTCTCTACTACCCCTCCCCTTTTTCCTCTTTCTTCCCGCCATCCCCTTTCCTTTCTTTTTGGTTCATTTGCACTTTTTGTCCACCTCACAGACTGCAGCAGCCTGACAATACGCTAAGGAGCCATTCTTGGGGTTGTGTTACTCCGTTCAACACTTGCTCAGCTGGCTGCCGTGTGTCAGCTTCTAGTCAAAGGCCTCAGCGGCAAGGGATTTGGAAGTCGGTTCGCTGGGGGCCACGCTGGCTGGGGATGACGTGAGTATTGCCCCTGCTGTGTTCAGCAAAGAGGACCTGAATAGGACCCCGCCTTCGCCTCCCACACACCACACAGACACTTGCATGAACACCAAACAAACCAAGAGCCTGGGACAGAGATTTCTTTGTAAAAGAGAGTCAGTCTCCAGGTCTGCCCTTGCCTTGCTGAATGGTGATTTCATGACTTTGCTCCCTCTTCATAAAACAGTAACACGCCATTTCTGTCCTATTCTTTCTTCAAACAACTCTGAAAGACTTGTGTTCTTGGTTTGCCTTTTGTATTCTTTCAGAGGATTGAAGTGTCTGAAATAATACCCTCTGCCATTATGTACCCCCTACAGCTACTTTATTTTTCTTTCTAAAATCATCACACCCACCTTCCATCCCACCCCCAACATTATATTATAAATCTCTTTGTTTATTACCCCTCTTTCTAGATTATTAGCTCTTCACTAGATTCCCTGTCCCTTGGGGAAAGACACTTCTTTCAAAACTGCCGTATCCCTGGCATTTTGAATAATGTCTGCCAAACAAAAGGTATCTAATAAGTACTTTTTTGAGTGAATGAATGATGGATACATCTCCTGAGAAGTAAGAATAAGCAAGTTATCTCAGACTTTAAGGCACTGATGCTGTGACATGCTACAGAAATGAACAGCTTTGGGATTCTGTTAACAGGGATTCACCCAGAGAAGTGAGGCCATCACTGGATGTTCCTTCAGTGTGTGACAGCCTCACCACGTCTGCTAGAAAGGCTTCACACCAACTTCCAGGATGCACAGAGTAGCTCTGACTATCCCACTCATAATAATAATGGAAATCACAGCTACTATTTTTTAAACATGTTCTCCACTGGTCAGGCCAGCACTATACCAGGAAGATTAAGGCCCATGGGCTATAAAGTCAGACAGCAGGGCTTTGATTCCTGGCTGAATAACTTTCCCACATCTTGAAGCCTCAATTTTCTCATCTGTAAAATGGGGTTAATAGCAGTACAGACTTCAAAGAGTTCTTGACACATTAAATGAATTGATCTATGGAGCAAGTGCTCAAGCAATGGTAGTTATTATTCCTTTGTGGCTTGCTTTATTGGGACCAAACCTACTCCCGATAGGAACCCTTTTTATTTTGACTACTGTCTTCACTTATTACAACCCATCTCTTGAGCTCTCCAGTGGAATTTAATGCTAAATGAAGCTGTACCACCTGGCTTCAGAAGGGCATTATTATTATCTGTTTAAATTTTCTCACCCAAGGCTTCTCTAGTATAGTGCCGTATCTTTCTCTGTTTCCCTTGTGCTGCTTTGCACAGAGGAGAGGCCAGTAGATAAAGAAGTAACTCAGAAGGACACCCCTGAGTCTTACTCTTCCTTTAAGAGCCAACTTAACCCTCCTTCCCTGACCCTAGCACAGCACTCCCTTTAGAGCAGGGGTCCCCAACCTATGGTGAGTTGTATAATTATTTCATTATATATTACAATGTAATAATAATAGAAATAAAGTGCACAATAAATGTAACATGCTTGAATCATCCCGAAACCATCCTGCCCTCAACTTCCATGGAATAATTGTCTTCCATGAAAACGGTCCCTGGTGCCAAAAAGGTTGGGGACCACTGCTCTAGAGGACCTAGGCATTCAGTCCCCTGTGCCCACTGCCTTCCCTTGCTGCAGCATTTATCACAAGGGCATTTCACTTGCCTGTTTAAAAAGTCTATTTCAGTGTTCCAGTGCCAGTAAATAGCATGAGACCAAGCGCAAAGGAGAACCTAAAAGACATTCATATTGATGAATGCAAAGTAAGAATACTTTGGAGATGTGCCTAGAGTTGGGGTTCAACATCCAGGTAAAGAGTTTAGGCTCAACCGTATGAACACAATGGAGTCACTTAAAGGCAGGAGAGGTGGGATTTCACATTCTTCTGTGAAGTCTTCTGTCCCCTAATGCTCAGTATCCTGCTTCATTCAGGTAGATGATCTGCTACTTAGAACATTTTTTTGAAGTACTGAGTAGTGTAATGTTAACATCCAAGAAAGTAAAAGAACTAGTCACCTCTGAGGCAGCTTATTAACAACTGCTAACAGACAGAGGTCAATGTTCCAGAGCTTAAAAAAAAGTATCGATAAAATTGTGGCCCCCTTAACTATAGGATGGGGTGCTGTATCCCTATTACCAATGATGGTCACCCTAAGAAATGCAAGCAGCCACAGCCACCTTCCTTCAGGGGGCAGATCCACTGTAGTTGTCACATAGATCAGCTACATTGTCACTGGAGACTCAGATCCAACCGTCTTCCTACACATGGTAGAGGTGCATTGTACCTCCTGAGGAGGCTTCTCTACAGGTGCTTGGTAGGTGGCTCGATGGGCCAGATAATAGGCCTTCCAGCTCATAGCAGTGTCCCTGAACCATGACCCCATAAGCATACACACAGCCAGAACTACAGAGATGACCCCCAAGATCTGGTTGCCTTCACTGTCCACATGGTTGTGAAATAAAATATTGACCTATATAATTCATCATACTAAGGTAAGCATATTCCACGCTTCCTTTTTTGAAATGAGACCGGCAGTAAAAAACAATAAGGACAATAAAAATTGTGTGTATTTCAAGCCGCAGAAAAAAGAAGTTTAAACTTAAGGAAAAAACTTCAACATCCCTTCCTCTTCTTTATACTTTATAAATGAAAGTCTAACATCGACTAGAGGGATTTAGTATCTCTTTTATTTCTAGGGTAAGAAACATATCTGCATGTATAAATTTTTTAAAGACAAAGGAGAAAAAAAATAAACGCCTATTTCCAGTTGACTACAGGCTTCTTGGGGTCAAGGCCTGTCCTTGCGTCTGTGTTTCCACCGCAGGGGCACCAGGACGACACAAAGGCTCACGCTTGAAGGAAACGCGGCTGCCTTTAGGCTTCGTGTGCTTTCCAAAGGACTTTTTGAATGTAAAAGAAAAGTCTCTGAAACTAAGACCAGGCTAAAAATCTGTCTTTAAGGTTTTTAAGACATATCAAAAAAAAAAAAAAGAAAAAACAAAAACAAGGATGCTTTTAAAAGAAGCAGCCACAGGCGGGGCGCGGTGGCTCACGCCTGTAATCCTAGCACTCTGGGAGGCCGAGGTGGGAGGATCGCTCAAGGTCAGGAGTTGGAGACCAGCCTGAGCAAGAGCGAGACCTGTCTCTACTAAAAAATATAGAAAGAAATTATCTGGCCAACTAAAATATATAGCAAAAATTAGCCGGGCATGGTGGCCCATGCCTGTAGTCCCAGCTACTCGGGAGGCTGAGACAGTAGGATTGCTTAAGCCCAGGAGTTTGAGGTTGCTGTGAGCTAGGCTGACGCCAGGGCACTCACTCTAGCCCGGGCAACAGAGGGAGACTCTGTCTCAAAAAAAAAAAAAGCAGCAGCCAGGAGGTGAGGTTGCAGGCTCAGTCAAGCAAAGGGCTTTGTGTAAAGGGAAGATGGAGAGATAACATTGGTGTCTGCAGCCTGAGTGGGGATGGGAGAAACAGCACCGTGGGCTTATGATCAAACACAATGAGAACCAGGATGGACTCTTTCCGGTTCCCCCAGAGCCATCTGTTCTTATCCTAAAGGTTATGAAAGATTTTTTTGAGACTAGCTGAACAAACCAGAGCCTGTTCCTTCCTTGGGAAAACTTGTTTGTACTGTATCCGTTTTTAGACCTCGTAAAAGTTGGTGAACTTGGTTCTTCCCTATTAGCCTAAATTCTTCTGTACTCAGCAAATACCAACAGGAAAGGGCTTTAGTCAGAGATAACAGGGAAAACGGGGAGCTCACCTAGGGCCTTAATAAGCTGGCTGCACTGACAGGGGGAAAGACAGAGACACGATCTCCAGCTCATGTTTATAGAATAACAAGTTTGAAAGGATAGGAGAAGATACCGAAATCTAGGTAAATTTATTCTGACAGTGACACAGCATTGTCTCTGACACAACTCATACCCGTCTGAAGATTCATTTTGGAACTGTCAAAGGTTTCAAGCAGAAAATTATTCGCAGTCGCTGAAACTTGCTTAAACAAATTTCTCTGTGCAAGGAAAAACAAAGTTACTTTTGGAATTGTTACGGGGGAAGAAATCTCAGGCAGGAAACCAAGAAATAACAGCGTCAGCCAGATAGGAAGTGCCATCCACGTAAAGGGGCCCAGGAAAACAGGTGATGGTTCAGCAAGATGCAGGGTTGGAGAGTGACCTGGACCCACCCTGGCGAGTTGGCTAAACGTGTTCTGAACCGGATGAAGAATCAGAATCAGCAATGCTGCCAACTCAATCTTCCCTGGGCAAAACACTGGGGAGTTTGGCCCAGTGACTACAACTGTGGCAATCTGAGTAACAACATAAATAGTGACAACATTGGATACCCTTAGAATACAATAAATTTTCAAAATTCCATATTGACATAAATACATAATTAATAAATAACAAGGGTTAGTAAAAGAAGGGACAGATCTTCCTTACAGTTAAATGCCTATTAAATGTAGAAGGAATAAGAAAAATAGAAAATCTTCATTAAGCAAACATTATATTAATAAGTGTTACAGGCAAAGAATTATTGATGGATCCTTAAATTAGTGGATAAAATTATGAAAAGTTTCTAGTATCTTTACTAAAGAAGTGTTTAGTATTTTTAGAAACATGGCCAAGTATCTTCCCAAAAGGCATGTGTTAATTACAAATGGATAGACAGTATCTTTACAGGGAAGAAATCTGGCTGGTCCCACTGTAACCGAGTGATCAAATTTAACATCAATAATCAGACATAAGGGCATCTTGTACCCCCCAGATATCATGCACTGGGAAGGGCCCACCATCATTTCTGTGGTATTCTTGCTCAATAATCTCAGTCTAATCATGAGAAACCCAAAGTGAGAGACAGTCTATAAAATAATTGGTCCAAACTTTCACAAGTGTCAAGGTCATAAAATACAAAAACAGACTGAGGAACTGTCACGAGGTGAAGGAAACTAAGGAGGCATGCACATTACATCAATTTGGGATCCTGGACTGGATCTTGTTCCAGAAAAGGACATTACTTGGGACTTGGAAGTGCAAATAAGGTCTACAAATTAAGAGCAGGTACCAATGTTAATTTCCTGCACTATGGTTTAGGTTGGATGTTAACACTAGGGGAAGCTGGGTTAAGAGTACATGGGAACTCTCTGTACTATTTTTGCAACTCTTCCACAACTTTAAAATTATTACAAAACAAAAAATTAAAAATAGAATTGGGGTTAGCTTGGCTTTATTTGGCAGCCAATCGGGACTAAGGTGGGATTCATACATTTCTCAGGTGAGACCTAAGACTCTGATGGAAACTACTGACAGGAGCATTAGAAAAGGATACAGTAATGTAGATCTCAGCCATTCTCAACCTCCTGGTTAGACAATCCTCTCTAGAACAAGGGTCTTGCTCCTGCACCCCAGGTGTTGCCAATCCTTATCTACATTCTCACAGTCAGCAGCAGGAATAGCCTCTAACAGTGAAAAGGACTCAGTGTGCAACTTGCAGAGAAGATGGAGCAGAGGGAATCTGGGAAGCCCTAGCAGTGTTGTCAGGGAGAAATGACTCTAGAAGAGAAAAAGAAAGTAGGTGGCTGAACTTGGGGGAAAAAAGAGCGAGCCAGATGGACCACCTTGGGTTTGCAGAGGAAAAGCGGGAGAAAAGTAAGTCTCCCAATCAGTTGTGGAGGCTTAACTAGAGAGAGAATGACCTTCCTCAATAACCTCTTTACTAGATTTTTCAAAATCTAAACAACGACATCAAACCATTCTGCTTGTTTTGCCCAAGAAAAGAAAGTCATGTCCATAAAAGTAAATTTTGAGTCAGATCCTTTTCCCAGACTTTATAGTTTAGAAAAACCTTAAAATACAAAAAGAAACAACAGTCAGATGCTTATCTGAATACTATTATCCAGTTGATAGAGATGATTCTTATAAATATTATTAGTACTCATCTCTTGCCAGATACCTAAACAACTCTGGAGAGATGTGTCAGAGAAGAGTAATTATGAAAGGATTTATGAAAAGTATTTATGAAAGGATATATAGAGCTTTATGCTCCAAACATGGCTTTCAGCTTAGAAACCTAGACTCTTTAGCATAATCTCAAATAACTCCAGAATGGTTGTATAATACCAGATCTCAACAAGCTCTTATTATGGAGTTAATTGCTTTGTAACCCTGGGGAGAAAACAGCATGATATTATTTTGAAGATGAGTCTACCACTACACCAAGACGGCGGTCTGTACATACCTCCCACCGCGTTACAGCGAGATGTCATTTCCCAGAGCACCAGAGCCATGGAGTAGACATCAGTCTGCTTGAAGGACTCAACATTCTCCAAATTCATTCTGGATTCTAGGACTTCTGGAGCCATGTATCGTGCAGTTCCCACCTGTAGCAAAAACAAACAGTGAGGCCCATTATTTAATTTCAGCTGCAGTTTTGCTTGCATAATATAGCTGATGCTTGTTCCTCACAGGTGCAGATGATCGCCTAAAAAAATCACAGTGCTGTTTTAAATAAAGGGAACTGCACAGAAAGGTACAGCATAAATGGTTATTTTAAAAAATACGTATTCTCTGCCTGGAAACCCTCTAAAGACTATAATTAAAGCATGCCAAAAATAAGGAAGTGCCAAGTCCCAGAGCTGCCTTATCTAGCCCCAAGATACATGTTATCACATTTTTCAATAACATCCTTAGAGATAACCTGGGAGATAATATTTGTGATATTTTAGATGTTTCTTTTTGCTTTTGAAAATTAAATATTTTTTCACTCCTAGTACTCCAAGACTTATGCTAAAAATAATAATTGCAATCAGTTTTTATCAGTTAAGGATTGAGTCTTAATCTTTGTTTACCGCACGGCACACTCCAGTGATTTAAGGATATAGTATAATTTCATAAAATCTCTATGAAATTAAATTGCATAAAAGTATGTTCACAGTAAATGATCAAATCTGGATCACTTTGTAACTATGATGGGTGTGCCATGTAGTTTTATTTTGATGTTTAGGCCTGTACTAATCTCTGTGACTGATAATATGAAAACAGATCCATAGGAAAAAGGAAAAAAAAATATTTCTAGGGAATGGATCACTTAAATATTTGATATTGTAGTATGTATAGATCAACTAAATAACAATAAAGTCCTACCTTCCCGTCTAAGGAAGGCCAAGCAAGTTGATTTATCAATCCAAGGAATGTTTCTTATTGGCATGTATTAGAAAAAATTTTTCTTTTTAATGGCTCATTGCATGACTCACCACTCTGGCACATTAGTCTCCCTGTGTTTCAGTGTTTACCCCAACACTGCATGCGCTGCCATGGACACAGAGGTGGTGGCTGAATGCTTCAGAAGCATGCCCTGCCACCTGGCCACAAACAACAACGGTGCTCTGGATGGATGGCACTGTGTGAAAACACAAGGCCTGTCATTTGTAAAAGATGTCATGGTAATTTCCAATCACTTTCCAATAGTTCCTTAGCCAAAAAGGCTTCCATTTTTATCCATGAGAACGTTTCAGAATGCAATTGCTCACTCGCGCTATGAATACCTATTGGTCACTTTCACTGTTCAAGGTATTGCGATATATATCTTGGGTGATCATACGGACGTAGACTTGGACTTCAAGGAGATTGCCCTCTAGAATGGTTATATTAGTTTCTTTGTACCATAGTATAGAGTAGAAAAAACTGAGTACAACCACAAGAGAGTGAAAAAATAAAGTACTAACAGTGTTTGAAACAAAGAAAAAACATTTGCAAATGGAAAAAAAATGAGGACTGGCTCAGGGAGAAAAATGCCTCTCCTGAGTTGGGAAGGATCTGAAGACAGGAAGAGAAATGCTATCCATTAGCAAAGGTATGTAGGCAGGAGAGAGAGAGGTTTGCCCAAGGTAGACTCCGTACTTTGGCCAGATTCCCGAGACAAGTGCCCGGGGGGCAGGGCTGTTTGAGACAAGAGGCAGTGGATACGGATCAGGAGGCGAAGGAAGGCCAGGGTCAATAAAAACAGGATCTAGCACCAGCTCTAACTTACCTGCCCACTGTTAGCCAGGTCATCCACAGACAGAGTAGGGTCCAGACGCAGGGAAAGCCCAAAGTCACAAAGGCAGCAGGTCAGGTCATTTTTCACGAGGATGTTGGAGCTCTTGAGGTCCCTGTGCACGATGGGCATCTTGGGCCTCCCGCACGGGGTGTGGTCACTGTGGAGGTGGGCAATGCCCCGGGCCAGGGAGCTGCCCAGCTTGCGCAGGTCCTCCCAGCTGATGACATGCCGCGTGAGGTACTCCTGTAGGTTGCCCTTGGCGTGGAACGCGGTGATCAGCCAATACTGTTTCCCTAACTCTGTCTTCCGCTCCTCAGCTGTCAGGAACTGGAGTATGTTCTCATGCTTCAGGTTGATGTCCGAGAAGATGTCCTTCTCCGTCTTCCAAGAGGCATATTCCTCATACGGGAAGATCTTGACGGCCACTGTCTCGAACTGCTCTGAAGTGTTCTGCTTCAGCTTGGCCTTATAGACCTCGGCAAAGCGACCCTTCCCCACCAGGGTGTCCAGCTCAATGGGCAGCAGCTCTGTGTTGTGGTTGATGTTGTTGGCGCACGTGGAGCTGATGTCGGAACGGTCATCTTCCAGAATGATGGCACAGTGCTCGCTGAACTCCATGAGCTTCCGCGGCTTGCCGGTTTCCCAGGACGGGCTCAGCTTCTGCTGCCGGTTAACACGGTAGCAGTAGAAGGTGATGATGACAGCTATGGCGATTCCCAGTGGTGGCAGGAGGCTGACACCCGTCACTTGGAATATGACTACCCACAAGTCAGGATTGCTGCTGTTATAGTCTGATATGGAAACAAAACAAGGAGAGGAGGAGTTGGGTTCAGTAGGCAAACACTATCAGAAAATGGGTCCACGCCTCAAGCATCTATCCAGCCTTCCCTGCCTCTGGCCATCCACTCAACATTTCCTACTCTCCCCCCGACTTTCAGCTTAAATGTCACTCCCTAAGGGAAGCCTAGAAAAACTTGGAAAAATGTCTTATGTTATACATCTCATAGCACCATATACTTTTCCTATGTAACAATGCAGCACAATTTAAACTAAATAAGTATAACTCCACTTACTGGTTTTGTATCTGACTTTCCTTACTCTCCCCAGCCCCTGCAGACTGGAAACTCCACACTGGCAGGGAACATGTCTTTCTTTTTCACTACTGTAAACCATCCTTAGCACACAGCAGGTCCTCAATATTGTTGAATAAATAAACAAAGCATTTGCTGAGTGTTAACTAAGCCCAAGGCATTGCAGGAGGCATTGGGTATATAGAAGAAATGACACAGCTCCTGCCTTTAAAAAGCTGGCATATATGCTATCTGGTAAAAATAAAGAGACTGCCACAGTTCTGCCCTAGTCTTTGTTTTTTCCAAGCTCCAACTTGTTCTGCTCTGATAAGCATCCAGGCTACCTTGGAACATCAACTCTGCACCTATGGGTGGTGGGGGGAGGAGTCTGTGGAAAGGGTCTCTTTGGAAAGTTGTTTTATATCCACTCAATATTCCTCCTTGCAGCATGCATGCAATTTGTAGTTTCATGGAACTGAAATATCTAACAGCAATAATGGAAACACTGCTGCAGAGGGTAAGAGCAGTTAAAGATGGCAATGCAGGCCGGGCGCGGTGGCTCACGCCTGTAATCCTAGCACTCTGGGAGGCCGAGGCGGGTGGATTGCTCGAGGTCAGGAGTTCGAGACCAGCCTCAGCAAGAGTGAGACCCCGTCTCTAGTAAAAATAGAAAGAAATTATCTGGCCAACTAAAAATATATATATAGAAAAAATTAGCCGGGCATGGTGGCACATGCCTGTAGTCCCAGCTACTCGGGAGGCTGAGGCAGTAGGATCGCTTAAGCCCAGGAGTTTGAGGTTGCTGTGAGCTAGGCTGACGCCACGGCACTCACTCTAGCCGGGCAACAGAGTGAGACTCTGTCTCAAAAAAAAAAAAAGAAAAGAAAAAAAAAAAGATGGCAATGCAGCTAGTGTTATGACTTGGAACACTGAAGCAGGCCCCTGTGGGTTGATGGAGATGAATCCTTGGCACCAGCTTCTAAATACAACGTCTTGTACATCAAACTTTGGTTCAGGTGCTAGCCTCATTGGCTCTGGTTAAACAGTTTTCCTCTAGGGAAGAAGGACATGAACAGAAACATACAGTAGGCAGGAGATAGCAAAAGACAGTCATAGTTTAATGAAAGCTTGTGCTGGGCTGCTTCGACTGGGCAAGAATGCCAGAATTTTATTACTTTTGTGTCATCCCACTTGCCCTCAAAGGCATCCACTGACAAGCAGGCCTCACACTCAGATGCTAGATTTATTCATTAAATACATTAAGACTGAGTGTCTATGATGGGCATGGCACTGCCTTCAAAGAGTACCCAGTAGAGGAGTTAGGGCATATACACAAATACCTAGAATATCCAGTATCTGGGGTGGGGGCTAAATGTGTGGCACAACCTAGGTGTTGGTGGAGTGTGGAAAAGCTTAGAGAAACAGGGAAGGTGCAGTGACAAGTACTGCCTTTGAATTGGTCTCTAAAGAAAGGGCAAAGTCAGTGATGGGTGGAAAGAGTGTTCCGTTAAGGAGAAAGAACGTTTCTCCCAAGCTGACTCCTCTGCACGGGAGAATAGAAAAGAAAAGGTTGGGTAGGTGATATGGAGCCAGACTTCATTTCAGAGAAGAGTTTTGTGATTACTCAATTGTGGGTTTTCACCTACTGTAGGTGTTTGACCAAAAAAAAAAAAAAAAGAAAAAAAAAGTGATGAAGTTGATGAGGTGAGGAGAGTACATTCCAGGTGGAATGAGGACAACCATAATCTCTTGCAGGAAACCCATTACCTACATGGTATTTGATACCATCACTTAACAAAACAGTGAGAAATGAAGCTCGTACATGCCAATCTGGAATGTTTACGTTTAATATAATTCACTACCTTTTCTTAAGGTAAGTTTAAGTGGAAATGGCAACTTGCACTGACTGTACATTCTAGATGAAAATCTTAGGTCTTAAGTCAACTTGATGACACTAAAACTGGAGAAGAAATTCCAAAACATCAGAATTTCAGCAATCAAGAGAAAAAATACATTTTTTGAAAGATATATTAAAATATTTTAAAAATAAAGGGAAAGAGGTAAAAGTTGGATCGGGACACAGAAGAGGCAGGACTAGGGATAGAAGTGGCAGTGGGATAAAGCAGTTACAGAAAGATCGGAATGCAAAAGAATAAATGCTCTTGTGGAGATGTACACACTGTCCCTGCTCTCCAGCAAAGTATGACCCTGGAGAGCAAAATCAAGGGGACAGAAGAAATCATGTTCAAGTGCAACAGCAGGTCACAGTGTTCCTCCCTGAAACTCCACCTCTGTTATCTGAAGTATCCAGTGAATGTGTTTGCTTAAAGAACACACTTGTTTCAATTCCCCAAGTCTGTAACTACATGAAATGTCTTACAATGATAAATCGGTTTGATGGTTGACCGATTGCTTCTTTCATGACAGTCAAGTCATGGCCAGGTCTATTTTGATCACCATGATACATGCAGCACCTGGCACAGAATGGGGCAATTTATGGGACTCAACAAATGTTTTTTGTAGAAGTTAAATGTATGATTACTTATGTAGAGTAATATTCATCAGATTTTTTTATGTTCTATAGCAGGGATTGGCACACTATGGCTTAAGGGCCGATGGCCTGTTTTTGTATAGCCCTGTTGACCTAAGAATTATTTTGTTTTCATTTTTAAAGAGTTGTGTAAAAGAAAAAGAACTAAGAAGTTCATGCAATAGAGATCATATCTGGCTTAGAAAGCCTAAAATATCTGCTACCTGGCCCTTCACAGAAAAAGGTTGCTGATCCTTGTCCTACAGGTGTTGTTTTAATAACCTATAATACATTGGCAGAATTTGGAGAGAATTCACTGGTCAAATGTGAATATTTGGCCAAATGTGAATGTGCTTTTTCACATATGAGGAAAGTAATTAGAAAATTTTAAATATTAACTGCATAATTACTTAGCTGTATCTCCAATTCATTAAAACATACAAATGACTTGTTCATTTATCACAATAATTTTGTAATTCCTTGCCATATTGAAAAGGATCTTCCTTGCTAGTTTATGTTCCTTTTCAGGCTAAGGGAAACACAAGAACAAAAATCCCCTGAAGTTTATGTGCGGCATAGACTGAACCAGATTTTAGAAATCCCCAGTTCAATGTCAGAAACCAAAGACTCACTTTCCCCTCAAATTTCCTGTGATTTCTTTTTGAAAACCTACATGTAAAAACTTTCGAGGGTGGGCAGGAATTATTGAATAACATCTGTCAATCATGAAACTTCAAAGAAGTAGCGAAAAACCCCAACAATAACAAGCCAGGCTGGAAGGAAGCTTTGGGATGTGGCTTTATCTAAACAGGAGCCACCCACACCCTGTTGCAGTATTAACCCTTGGGCTGCTGCTAGAATAACCAACAGCTGTAGGTGCAGGTACACGCTGGCATCTCCTTTACTCAGAGACCAACGGGAGATATGTCTTCTTACGAACCCCCAATTACAGAGAAACTTATAAACTGAACCTTTAGTATAAACCTGGTTGTATACTAAGGATTTTACATGATATGTAAATTTAATTGACAGAAAAACCCTAGGATGTTGAAACTGCTATTATTATAAACCCCATCTTACAGATAAGGAAGCTAAAGATCAAACAGTTTAAATAATTTCCCAAGATCATAAATTTAGGCAACAGCAAAGCTGACATTTGAAATTATCTCTACCTGACTGGAAAGACCCCTGATCTCAACCCCACGCCCGATCTCTAAACTTCACACTGTCAAATGTCGACAGCCAATTAAGAATGACTTCAGGCCGGGCACGGTGGCTCACGCCTGTAATCCTAGCCCTCTGGGAGGCCGAGGTGGGTGGATCACTCGAGGTCAGGAGTTCGAGACCAGCCTGAGCAAGAGTGAGACCCCCCCCCCCGTCTCTACTAAAAAATAGAAATAAATTATATAGAAATAAATTATCTGTCCAACTAAAAATATATATACAAAAAATTAGCCGGGCATGGTGGCGCGTGTCTGTAGTCCCAGCTACTCGGGAGGCTGAGGCAGTAGGATCACTTAAGCCCAGGAGTTTGAGGTTGCTGTGAGCTAGGCTGATGCCACGGCACTCACTCTAGCCAGGGCAACAGAGCGAGACTCTGTCTCAAAAAAAAAAAAAAAAAAAAAAAAAAAAGAATGACTTCATGTAAGCCCTCAATTTGATAAAGTTGTTTTCTTTATTGGGCAGGGGCTGGACTAAGCGATTTTATAGCCATCCAATGAGTGATGTTGTCAATTCTTGGAAAATGTGTCTACAGTGGTATATTCTCGGTGTGGAGACTATTTCTGTTGGTTCATAACTAAGAATGACAGGTTAGTGGTGTTCTTGCAAATGTGCATCTTTTCTCTGCCTAGGAAGAAAAAGTTTTACATGAAGGAGAACCTGAAAATCTTTCTCGTTCTTTCCTCAGGGCCTATCTCAGGGCCTAGAACATAGGGGGACTCAACACATAATTGTTGAACTACTGGAACTACTTCTAATAGTGACAACATCAAACTAGATACTAATACTCTGAAGAGTATTATCAAATAAAGGTTGAATTTCTCCGAGGTTCATAAAAAATAAGGCATTACACCATAATAGTAAACGTTGTTAGCCTGGGCTCCGTAAGTAGAGTTCAGCAGGTCCGTGAATTTAAATAGGCAAAAATTGCATCTTTTTATTTTTTCTAACCTTTAATTAAAAATTAACATTTCCAATTATTATCTGGGCCTGTGGCTTTGTCACCAACAGAAACCACAGCATTTCCATACCGTATTATATCTGTTGTAGATATCTCAGCATACTTACCCTCACCACTTAGACATTTCAATTTTTTTATATCTGCTACTGTATCTTGTTATTGAAAGCATTACTACAGAAACACATATTACTGTATCATGAATTCATTTTAAAAATATTAGATCACTATATTTCAATGTAATTGGTTTTCTTTGAAATACTGTACGTTATACTTTAAACGTTTAGAAACATCACTCTGAGAAGCGGGTTCCACAGGCTTCACCACTTCAAGAAGTCCATGGCACACGCTCAACAAAAAGCAAAGTGCCCTTGCCAGAGTGAAGGCATTTGAGCTCTGGTCTCTTTGCCAGGATTTCCTAGAAGAGATTTTGAGATTCGTTCCTTTCTTTGGGAAGTTGGTAACTTGTGCCTGTGGGAGATCCCTCTGTCTTAACTGTGTTGTGCTCCACAGGGACAACAGTGATTCCCAGAGCTTCTGCCCGGTGTGAAGGGAGCTCTGCAGTGGAGAATGATGGGAAGCCCTCCTTTGAAATCTCTTAACAGTGAAAAAGATAACTAACATAAAATGTCCTTTACTGGGTTGCACACTGAGCGATTCTGGGTTGCAACTGAGCAATTCATCTTCTAATCATCTTACTTTATTTCTCCAAAACTCCTGAGAGTCAGATGCTGTTATTACCCCTATTTTACAGAGGAGGATACTGAGCCTTGTTTACTTCTACAACATTCTTGTTTACTTAGTAAATAAGTATTCTTACTAAGTAAAAGCTGTCCCTAGTAGGTGCTCAATAAATGAATGCTGTCCTTTTAATGTTATAATTAACACAATGACTTGAGACAGGAAGTTCTTCCTTTCCCTCAGCATATCTCTCTTTAGCACGATTTCCTTCTTTGGATCTCAGCCAGTTGCACATATATTCTGTTGCTTTAGGTGAACACACTGGTGTGTGAACACCTTGTGGTTAGAGCTTTACTGTCAACTTCACAAGAATCTTTTGGTATGTGATGTTCCTTTAGCATACCAAGGCACCAAAGTGTGTGGAAAACTATCATCTGTGTCCCCTTCTGTTGCTCAGATAAATTAATATCTTAGTAAATTTTTGCCCTAAGCTCCTTTATTGAATGGAGGAGTTGCCAAACTAATTCAAATATTAAAGTAGGAGTCCATCTCTCAAATTCAGCTGTGTTGATTTGGTTTTTTATCAAGATGCATTAACTGACCCACTTTGGCTTTTTACCATGTTGGCCTTAATTTAGTGTCTTTTTTATTATACCAAGTGATTTTTTTATTTAAAATCATGAATTAGAGAGGTTCAGTTTTAAAATCCTTTTAGAAATAGTGTTGGCATAACAAAGGATTTGAAAGAGGCTGGGAGCAACCTGTTTTCATTGGCCCCTAGTGTGTGTGTGTGTGTGTGTGTGTGTGTGTGTGTTTGTGTGTGTGTGTGTGCGCGCGCACATGCGCAGGCATGCATACACCCATGCTCAAGTTAATATAAGGCAACTTGTTTACTTTTCAATCAATCTAAAGCAAAGTATACCATGGGATTTCCCCGTGAGGTTTTCTGCCAGTGTTTTTTTTTTAATGGCATACTAACATTTATCTTTGGGAAACCAAGAGAAAAAAAAAAAGGAAAGAAAGAAAGAAAAAAGAATTTGACATTTGTCTTTAAAAAAATATTTATTTATTAAGACTCTGACATTTGCAAATGTCTCCTTATTTTGCAACTAAGTCTGGCCTCTCTATGTGAGACATAGGTGGTTGGAAATTTTCAACATTATTAAACAGAACTCTAGATTCACTGTTAGGCAGGCAGCCTGGTGGTATGGAAAGAACAAAAGCTTTGGAGCCATTCAGACCTGGGGGAAAAGGGGCTCCACTTGCCAGCTGGGGGCCCCTGAGAGAATCACTGTAACTCCTAATTACTTACCCCTAAAATGGGACTGATATTTGGAAGGCGGATCCTGAGAATGAAATGAGATTACACATTTTAAGTTCCTGGAACATAGTAGGTGCTCAAAAAATAAAAAAGTTAGTTCTCCCTTCCTCTTTCCTTTCTCCCAGGAGCATCTGAAATCATATATTTAGCCCAGGAGCAAGGCATGGCCTTCATAAATTATTATTCTGATTTCTTCCTTGTAGAGAACCAAATTCACTCCAAAATAAAACACAGATACAGAAAAGTACATAAAACAAACGTCTGGCTTAATGAATTATTATAAGATGGACACTCTTGTGACTACTGTTCAGGTCAAAAAATATAACTTGGCTGGCCACCCTAGAAGTCCCTTCAATTTCCCCAACTCAATCACAGACCCCTCCCTCCCTCCAGAAAGGAACCACTATTCCTGACTTTTATAGTAATCACTTCCTTGAGTTTTTTTTTTGAAATGGTTTATCATGTAAGTATGTATCTGTAGTTTCCTTGGTACAAATAATATGACTGAATCTTCCTACAATAAAAACACCAGTAAAATCCTATAAAAATATTTAATCAGAAGCTAATCAAGTAGGAAACATCAGATAAATACATGAAGTCCTTCTACAATATAAATGAAATGGCCTGGCCTGTTCAAAGTCAATGTTATGAAAAACAAAAAACATACTAAAGAAGCAAAACAATCAAATTAAATTTGTGGTCCTTGACTGGATTCTGAATTTAAACAATAGACTCATAACTTTGGGGAAATTTGAATGTGGACTGTAAGATATATATATATATTTATGTGTATATACATGTGTGTATCTGCGTCTGATACACAGATGGTGTTTGTATACATACATACATATACACACATACACATATATAGAGAGAGCGTGAGAGCCAGTGAAAGAGAAATCCAAGCCATGACACTATATATATGCTCTGCAACTGTAGAGTTCAAAGATCTCACCACTGTTTTCTGCATCTTTAAAAAGTTTTGTTGGCCTGTCGCAGGAAGAAGAATATCTTGTTATTATCTTGTTGAATATCTGTTATTCAAAGTGTGGTCACCAGACCAGCAGCTCAGCCGCAACAGGGAATGTAGTGGAAATGCAGATTCTCAACCCTGTCCTCAACTAGCTGAATCTGCATTTAGAAGTTTGTTAGGTGATTCATTTACGCATTAAAGTTTCAGAGGCACTGCTTTAGCAAAAACAGAGGCTTGTTCTTTGGTACTCTGCCACAGAGAAGCTTCTCTCTTAAAAATAAATTTCTTAGTGGCATTGTTTGCAAAGCTCTGGTACAACTGTCTTCAGTACTAGCCAGAGAGAAAATGATCCCTGAGAATGTTCTAGTCAATTAACTGGTGGAGGAGTGCAAAATGAGATATGATTCCCCATCCGTCATCCCAACAGAAAGCAAACAAACTCAGGCAAACAATAAAAAATCGTTTAAATTAAACAACACAAGGGCAGTGAGTTCACGGGGTATACAGGATTTAATTTAACTTTCAGCACATTGACAGTGCTGTCTGACATTCTGGACAGATTTTGAAAATATTTTTTCCCCAAATGATGGAAGAAGAAGTCTTCTCTCCAATCAATGTGATTGTTTTATTCCAACTGCACATATTTCAAAACTAAGCTATTCTTTACCACTCCCAATTCATTCCACAGTCTCTTTTGTATTATTTCCTTCCTACCTCTCTCCCCAACAAAAGAGTTTTACATGTAGTCTCTCACCCAGCATGACAACCTCTTCTGGAATATTCCTGAGAGGTAGGGGTAAAATCTCTGGCTGAAAATGTTACAATAGAGGGACACCACTCCCCTGTTATCAAACCATAATCAAATTTCAATATAGCTAAGTGCAAATCTATTTGGGTAAAGTCTAAACTTTGGGGTATTTAAAAAAATTATTCCTTATATTAAGTCAAACATAGCTTCATTGTAGCTCTACTTATTGCTCCTCATGCTGCTCTCTAAAGCAAAAGACAACAAAATTATTTCTTCTTCTATGGGATGAGAGCTCTTAAACTCCTGTTGCACATTAAACCGATATCCCTAAATCATTTCTTTTTCAAGTGGAATATCTATGTTTCCTTTAATTACTTTTCAAAAGATATATTTATCAGACTCTAAAGTCGGATGTATTTATCAGACCCTAAAGTCAGCCTGCCAAGCATACAGCACCCAATAAATGCCAGGACCTTTTTTCTAAGTATACAGTGATCTATTCTCTGAAACCATTCTTGCTATTTAAGATTCTCCATGATGTGTTTTGCCAGACTCAGTCACAACAGTTAGAATGTAATCTGTGCAGCAAAGATTACAGTGAGACTCACACCTCCTTTTCTACCAAGTGCAGTTTAAGAACATTGACAGTTTGTTTTTTTGTTGTTTTGTTTTGATTCTTTCAACCAGATCATCCTGATTTCAGAATGATCTTAACCCACCTCTAAACCCCTGAGTCTTTATCACATGAGCAGATGCCAAGCCAGCTTTTTGATAAGTGCTCCTTTGCAATTGACTGTTGACTTTACATCTATCTGTGAAGTTTCAGAAAACTGGTCATTTCAGGCAATTAAAACCCTGATTTGGCCTTTGCTGGGTTAGGCATCCCTTCCACTGTGCTTTTCATCCTTCCTGCTCTTCTCCAGGATATAAATTCCTGCTACTTCTGTTGCTCTGACTTTAGAAGGAGGGCCCAGCATTAACAGGGTGCCTACCAGATGCCAGGCTCTGTCCAGGAGAGATGGCACATCTGTCCCTTCACAGACAGAGCCTCGGGCCTGATATATGGTCTTTGGAGCACAATTTTTTCATTTTCTTCTCTGTGTTACAGTCTCCTGACTACTAAGCTTGAATTTTCTTAGGATCCCCCACTGGCCCTGATGCTTTGATTCCTTTTCTGGCTGCCTCTCTGGATGGTATCTTATTGTCTGTCTAGAGGCCCTCACATTCTCAGGAAACCTGAAAGCAGAGATGTATTTCTCATTTCCGCATCTTCTCCAACAGGGAGACTAGATGCTTAGGAAAAGCACATTAATTATTCACACTATCAATACCTGTTGGGCCGCCAAAATACATCCTCTCTTTTCTTCTGGCTTTCGATGGGAACCAAAGGTTTCTGCGGTGCCTTCCCCACCTGCGTATCTTCACCTCCTAAAACCATGCACACTGCCTCCCTGGTCCCTGCCTTGTCTTTGCCAACAGCGTGGCCCCCAAACCTTGCCATCTAACCTTTGGACACACTAAGGTTTAAAATGTGCTTTCCCTTAATGTAGAGAATGAAATTGGTTTTAAAACCTGAGATGCCTATTCCCAATGAGGCCCTTGACCTCGTTCTGAAGTAATTGCTTGTAAATTGTAGAAAACACAATAATATCCTGTAGTAAAGAATCCTGTTATTCCTCAGGGATGGGGTAATATCGGTGTGTGTTTGGTTTTCTCCTCTTCTAACCTTAGAAGGCTGAATTTCGGCTACTTCCTGTGTTGGTTGCCATTCTCTAATTGTTACCTTCCCTTTCCAGGTTATATGGGGAACACGGTGAAAAATATAAAAAGATTTGGCAGAATAAACTGTCTTGAGTACAGTGGTTTCCACTGTTGGCTGCATACTGGAATATCTTGGGGAATTAAAAAAAAAAATCCTGATACCAGGCCCCAGACCAATTAAGTCAGAAAGTGTAAGACCCAGTTAATGAGTAGTTTTTAAAGCTCCTCAGGTGTTTCCAATGCGCAGCCAAGGCTGAGCATGACTACATTAGCCTGGCGGGAGAAACAGGTATTTTGACTAGGATGGGACCCAGAAAATGGAAGGAATTTTAATGATTGAATTTTGGATCAATTGTTTTTAGCATTGAAACCAACTATATCCTCTCATGAGGCAACAAAAGATACATATATTTTTTAAAGTAGAAAAGCAAATATAAATTATTTCTTTGAAGTTAACTTTTTAAAAATAAACATAAGAATTGATGGTAAAATTGATAATTTACATAGCAGGCAACATACAAGAGTGAGTTAGGGTCAGAAAAGATTTTCTAAAGGCAAGTCAGCCAGATGTCCAAATGGTGGTGAATACAGCCACAGGAGTTTTTAAGGGTGAAAATGAAAGTCAACCTCACAGTGGCTAGCTAGCTCCCTGAGGTTTTTCCTTCTGGTGGGACACTGGAACACTCACAAAGTAGCAAAAAGTCTCGGTAGACCCTTTTTGCCATTGCCCACTGGTGTGGGGTTTATGGAACACATGGGAACCGCAGTGGCAGAGACATGAGACTGCAGAGGAATCCCCAGAACCTCACCGCAATGCCAGCAGTAGGCAATCCAATTGCTTCATTGGCCACTCATAGACAGTGGATGGAATTCAAGACAAACTGTGTCCACACTGGATTTCCCTCTGCCATGATTCATATCAGAATGAGATTCTAGAGGATAAACATTCACAACCAGAAATCACATCTGGTCTCAGGACATCTTTGTTTACTTTGCTGTTTAAGGGGAAAAAAAAAAAATAAAAAAAAGTGAGTTGCTTTGCCCTAAGTCACTTCAAATACAGTCTGAGTTTCACTTGACTGAGTCACAATGCCGTCTAGCACGCACAAGCTTTATTATTTCCTTGGCCAGACACGGGCCATATTGACGGAGTCAAAGCTTGCTTTCTAACTAAAGTTTGTTCACAATCAAAGGCTCCTTGAGCTCTGAGTCATCACCTCAAATAACTGATTTCTCTTCCCTGGAATGAGACTAGTGACTTTAATCCACAATTTTCTTCCTCTTTTAACAACTTTTCTCAACCATATTTCCACACTTATTTTTTTCTTCTGCATTTAGACCGGAAAGTAAATCTGGTTTGTTTCTTTTGAAACAAAAATGCACAGCTGGCAAGCCAGCTATTTTGAGGAATGAGTGCACAGTTCAAAGGCAGCACACCCAGACTCCTCCAGAGCTGCCAAAGCACCATTTATTCTATTCATTTCTTATATACAAGAACCAAGCGTTTCCCCAAGAAGTGAGCTCCCTGATGCTGGAGCTGAATAAACGCAAAATGAGATCTGGGAGAAAGAGAGCATTTCTAAGTCTTCCCTTATGCAGAAAGCAACATAAGTCAACAAAATGTGCAAGGCATGTGATCGATACACAGAATGGATCTGCCGCATGGTATGCAGCAATGACATGAAGGTCACACGGGCCCAGAGGGAACCAACTAGCTGAGATGTTCTGCTAGCAAGTTAAACATAGACAGGAAACCGCGTGTCTGATACTGTAAAAAAAAATCATTTGTCTTCCTGCCAGAGTCAGGCTTGCAAACCAAAGAGGCTGCTTTCATTTAAAAGAAATTCTACAACAATGAGAGAGGGAGGAATGAAACTTTGTGGCTACGAGAAGTCCTCTTCTCCTCCCTTCTCTCGGCTTCACAGCTTAGAGAGCGTGCGTCACCATGCTGACTGCTAACACCTGCACGTAACTTTCAGGTCAGCAATGCACACCACTGGGTGACAGCGTACATCTGATGGTCTGCTTCCCTATTTAACCACATAGGTTAAAATTTGAGGCAGAAGTGGTTTCTACAGTCCTGGTTTCTAAGCTAGCTAGTTATAATTGATGTATTTGCTTATAGTCCTATCCTGTTACAAAAAAGAAAAAAAAAAGACATTAAAAAGATCTCATGCAACCTACAAATAGACACAGTGAAAGAAGATAGAGGAAAAGTCAAAATAGGAGCTGGAATTATAACAAATGGGATATAAATGTGAGAAAGCAGGGGTAAAAACAGACAACCAAGCAAGGGTGATATCAGTATACAAATTGCGGGCATACATACCTGCTAGAAGCATGACTCAGGTTTGACCCTAAGTTTTTCTGATAGTTAGAGTTTAAGAGGGAAATACAAAACACAAAATTACCTCTATCAGGGATTGGCCCAAGACCTGTTTTTGTAAATGCAGCTGTATTGGAACACAACCACGTCCAATCGCTTACATACTGTCTGTGGCTGCTTCCACAGCAGAGGTGATTAGCTGCAACAGAAGACTCTATCCCCTACAAAGCTGAAAATATTTATTATCTGGCCCTTTAGGAAAGAATTTTGCCAACCCCTGCTTGATATGCTTCAAAGGGTCCTTAAGATCAGAAGCAAACAGGTCCTCACGAGGAGAACATCTTTCTAAGACAGAAAGTTAAAAGAAACTTCTCCTGGCTTCCTCATGAAGATGACGATACAGTGCAGTGAACAGCACCCTCAACATTCTTTACAGTCAGCACGTCACTCTGATTCACAGGACTGCTTATGACGGATAGCACCTCAACACCATTCACATGGAGGAATTTTCAGGAAGGAGGAGAGTATGTGATGTTGGTACAAAACTCCTCACTCATCTAGCTGAAGCCAAAGATAAGACATTTCAATCTAATGGAATAACAGTAACTATTTACTGCCAAAATTTGTTGAATACTTGCTCTGTGCCAGGTACTGTGATAAGTTCTCCACACAAATAAATTCATTCATCCTCAAAATAATCCTATTTAAGGTACTCATTATTTCTAACCCCATTTTTCAGAAGGGAAAACTGAGGCAAAGTAGTTTACCCAAGGACAAAGAGTTTATGAATGGCTGAGTTGGGATTTGAACCCAGATAATCTTACCAGTGAAACCATGTCTTTAACCCCTACCCTATGTTGTCTTCTCAAAAGATGAGTGTCCTGCTGAGCAGCACGTATGTCATCATTCCTCACAGACACAGGAACAGCGTTGCTGTTCAGCACACAGAACCGGGAGCCTCTATGTAAGGAGTGCAGCCTCCTGCGGCTGTAAGACTGATCAAAAAGCACACACACTCCGGCCATGGGAACGTGGAAGGGTCAGGGTATTCCTTGAAGAAGACATAAGATTCTCTGATTCTTTTATGGATCTTCTACGGACAAAAGGTGGGGAATTCAAGCTATTCTCTGGAGACCCACTTCTTTGTCATTAAAACGAAAAGCTTGGATAAGCCAACTTCATGAGTTTCATTTCAGCATAAAAATGTAATAATTCCATGAAACAAAACAACACACCTGAAAGTGGCTAGCACAGGTGAACACATCCAGAGTAGGCTCCAATTCAGGGCCGTGATCATCACCTACTGTAGTTCTGTGAGTACCCACAGCCTGGGCCACAGGCATGGTGCCACCTTGCCTGAACTTCAGTTAAGGAAGGGGTGGGCTCAGGGCCCTGCAACGCAACTGCTGAAAGTCCAGGGCCAAGTCCAATGCTAATTCTATTTCCTACACGGCCATAGGGCCTCTTATTTTCTACAATAAGCAGCTTAGCTCTAGGTTAGAGGAATGGTAGATGGCCAGGATCCAGTCATTAGGGAGTTGGAAGCAGTCCAAAAGCACTTGTCCCTGAATCCTCCATGGGTCACCATCCTGTTTTCCATCTCTCCAACTCCAGCAGACAATTGTAACAAACAGCTGAGGAACAAACTGACTCAGGACAACTCTTAAATGCCACACTGTTACTCCTCCAGGGCTTCCCGAGGGCCACCAAACATCTCCTTCATAGATCCAATTCAGAACAGTATCTTGTAAAATGCATCTTGAAAACATTTCTAAGTGTCCTCTTGCTTTGGGAAATATTAAAACTAGTACAAATACAATAAACTAATATGAACATGATCTGGAAACAAAAGAAATGTTTACTGAAAAGGTGTCTTACTTTCCCTACATCCAGATTCACACCAGAACAAGATTTGTGGAATATATTTAAAAAATGAGCCTTACTATCACTGCTTAATAAGACTCACCTATCACCGGAGGGTTCTGTAACATGAGCAGACTGAGTAAAATATATTTAGATCATTTCCAAATGGCCAGATTTAAGACCAAATGTATTCCTCATGAGCCTATTAGTTCAGCAAGTTACTGGCATAAAGTTACAAGACCCCAATCTCTGGTTCCACCCCTACCTTGGTGAGTTCACACCAGTGCTTCTCACACTTCAGTGTGCAAACCAATCACTGAGGACCCTGTTACAAGCAGTTGCAGATGCCATAGGACCAGGGGGGCCTGCGGTTGTGCAGTTCTAACAAGCTGCCTGGTAACACCGCTGCTGCTGGTCTGTAGACACTTTGAGGAGCAAGGGTTTCCACCATTCAGAAGAGGGGTGTTCCTGGGCGTAGAGAGTTCTCCCTAACCAGGGGAGGAAAGAGTAAGGAAGGAGGCAGCCTGCTGGGCGCCAGCCACTGTGCTGGGCGCTCCCAATCTCCTGGATCCTGCAACGACCCGCAGGTACCATGATCGGCCCTAGTTGGCCAACAGTGGCACAACTGTTCAAAGAGAAGGCCTCGTGGCCCAAAGCAAGTTTTCCATGGAAAAAAAGAAGAGAGAATGAATCCCTTTGGCAAGTACAGAACTGCGATTACCCTAATCACTGATCTGAAAGGCACTTGTGAGTCGTTGCAGTTTTATTTAGCTGCTTCCTGCTGTGATTCTGAGTCAAAACAGGAACAACGTGCCTAATTTGTAATATTATCCAACAATGTCAGGGATGTGGTTAGCTTTGATTAGAAATTCTAGACCCAGCATGCTCCCCTTGCCTCTGTGAAGGCATGTGGAGAGAAAGAGAAAATGGATGGGGCAGGGATTAACAC
The DNA here is from genome assembly GCF_020740605.2 of Lemur catta. NCBI lineage: Eukaryota > Metazoa > Chordata > Mammalia > Primates > Lemuridae > Lemur > Lemur catta. The sequence continues at coordinate 150,761,778 of NC_059128.1, forward strand.
GTTGACTGCCACATTAGGAAAAAAAAGATTTTTTTCTTTGGGGCTATGGTGTTTTATTCCGAAAGTAGAATAAAAACTTCAAAAACAAAATAGTCCTTTCTAATTTAATGAAAAATTTGTTATTTTTTATTGTTTTCCGTACATGAGTTATATGCAATTCAATTGTCAATATTAATTGTAACAATAAGAAGAACATCAACAAGTAAGATTTTCATGAACCAACCACAGGGTTTTGCCCAGGGGGCCACCCATCATGTAACACGTATGTTACAGCATGGCAGCGTGAGTTGACTGCACACCATGTGGCTGCCAAGGTAAGGAGACATGTGAGTTACGTATGCTTCATGAGGCCCCAGGTTCAAAACTAGTGGGAGTTAAATACAACTCACATGGCAATTAATGTGTTAAAGCAAAGCAAGCCCCTCCAAAACACTGCGGTGTGATACCTAGGTATCTGAACGTTCTGCTCGTTTGCCATGGTCGAAACTCAACTACAAACCCTCAATGTTGGAACAAACCTAAGGCTAAACAGGTCTGGCTTCCTGCAATTGGACAAGCATAAGCCCCAACCCTATAAAAAGCCCAAATACTAGTAACAGCTAGCAGACAGTGACCACCTATGATGTGCCAGGCACTGCTGCAGGCACCTTACATGTATTGATCTACTCAATCCTCACAACACCTCCCACTCCCTCTGTAGTTCCATTTCACAGACCAGAGGACTGAAGCACAGAGATGTCAGGTCAGGTCACTGGCCTAAGGTAGCAGAGCTAAGTAAGCAGTGGGATAGGCCTTAAATCCAGGAAACCACCTCTGGCTCTCATTCTTGAGCATTACACTAGACCGTTTCTCTTACCTAAAACAGCAGAAATCATCTCCTTGCTCAGTGTTCCACAAATTAAATGTCTTTACTGCACTTGGAAGCCATTTATGAAATGAACACAACTGAGTGGCTGTGTTTGATTCTTAAAGGTTCAGTGAGAGATCAATAACCATATCATGTCTTTGCAAAGCAGGAATGTCATTTGCAAGCAAACGGCAGCTGTTTGCTCAGGGTCCTTTCCTCTCCCACGTCCTGTGCTGGCTTCAGGCCTGGTGCCTCTCAGGACTTGTCTGACTGACAGCTGTCACCAGGCCATCAATCATGATCGATCCAAACACTCTCTCTCCTAAGTGGGATTTTATGTGTTAGTGGTGAGTACAGGGGTAGATTCTGACTTGCTCAGCATTCTACACAAAATCTTTTGGCAAGAGGAACTCTTCAGAGACAGGAAGGGAGACGTGACTGCTGGAGAGCAGCCGTGAAGGCAGCGTTTGTTTGATTCTAGTTATTCCCCTACTCTGCCTGCCCTTGGCCACTGCGGGGAGGCAGGGGACCAGCACAAGGGGGAATTCAAGGGCAAGGGTAGGTACTTGGTTCAAAGACAAAAACAACAAGCCTTATTTTAACTCCTTCATTCTAGAACAATGGTTTTCAAACTCAAGAAATCTAGCAACACCTTTCTGGAATGCCTATGTTCTGCAGCTCAGTACACAGGGCAAGTAGAGGAGGGCTGCCCCATCCCCTCACCCTCAGTTCTGCAGAGCAGCCCCTAAGGCCCCTTAGAAGGCAGCTTTCAAACCTCTTACTAGCGAAACAAGCCAGCGTCGAGTCTGGAGACAGTAAGCTGTATCCCCAGCTTGCCACTAACTAGCTGAGAAATGGCAGGCAAGTCACTGAACTTCTGTGTTCCGGTTTTCCTACATCATCAACTCCAGGTAGTAATCTAATCACCTTTTGGGGGGGGCTTAAAAGGATTATCTCAATGCATTTTCTATACATGTCTCGTGTATACAAAACAAAAGTGCCCCAACAAAATGCACAAGACCATAGGCAGATAAGCCACTACTGCAAGCTGACCTCCAGAATCCTGAAATGAGTGGAGACGGGAAGGCCTAGAGCCTAAATGCAGGCCCATCCTCCCACCAAACCAGCTGCCAGGCCGCACTATCACTCACTGCATGGTATACAGACACGCTACCTGCAGTGGCAGAGAAAATTTGTGGTAAATGGTGCAGAGATTTAATATTTGTTCCTCTTTTTTTGATGTTAGACTAGGCTTGGGTGTCTGTAGAGGCAGGAGAACACAGTAACATCTTGGCCTCAGAGGCTGGGGTGCATTCTTCAGAGATGCCCATTCATCAGAGGATTGAGGTCATGTCCTTCCTTAGCTAAGTATTTTAATTGGAAATCACAAAATACAGAAAGAAAACAAACAAATTTTTTAAAAAACACTAAAAATCCCAGTGGCAACCACAAAAGGGCATGAGGAAACTTACTGTGAGTCACAGAAACACTCTCTATCGACTTGTGGTGGCAGTTGTATACACTTGTCGCAATTCGGCAAACTGCACTTCTTAAAGGGGTAAATTTTATTTTATGTATGTTATATGCCAATAAATCTGACTTTTAAGAAACCTCAGTGATGTGCTTTATCAAATTCTGGATGTAACCATAATTTCATGCAGAAAAATCCCTCTGGAAGAATGGATGATCAACTGTTAACAATGGCCCTGAAGGACAGGGAAATTAGGAGATTAACTGGAAGAAAGATTTTCTTTTCCTTGTCCTTTATTTTGTGGCACTTGAATATTTTTTCATGTGCATATATTATCTGTTTAGAAAGATGGAAAAAGCAACATAGAGAGAAAGAGAAAGAAGGAAGTAAAAAGAGGGAAAGAGAAAGAAAAAAGGAAAGAAGGGAGAAGGGAGTTGCAAGGGTGGGGAGGAGGTTGGGGGAAAAAGAAGGAAAGAAAGGAGAAAAGAAAACCTTTTCAGGTTTCAGTGCCATACATAGCCTATTATAAATCCTAGCTCTCACACTCTCTAGCTGTTTGATATTGGACAAAGTTAAATTTCTCTAAGTTTGGTTTTCTCGTGCATAAATGGGGATACCAACAGTGCTTACCCTCATGGGAGGGCTATGAGATGAACTGAGGTCACGGCTTAGGAAGGACTGAGCACCCTACACAGAAAGAGTAGTTTTCTCTGAATACCGGCTATCATTAATGCTGGCACCAGAAATAAAGATCTGTACTTAAATCTTGTGGCTCAACTTTTCTTTCTGACATATTTAAGAAAAATGGAAGATGTACATGATTATCATTCATGTGTGGCTGCAGATCAGAAATCTGGCAATGAAAACAGTACTAATAATAACGAATAATAATGAGTACTAAATAATAAAACAGTGCAACACATTCTACAGCCTTTGTGTTTGCCATCTTGTTTGACTTGCAGTGGAGAAACAAAAATTATTTCAAGAGTTTTCATTCCTTAGTATAAAGAAGAGATGGTGGAAATAAAAGGAGAAATGGAACACAAAAGGTTGTTCCTAATATCTACTTTTTTAGGTGGGGGAAATATCCTACCACACAGAAGAGAGATGCTTAAAAAGTGAACACCACCCACCCTGCCACCCACCCCGGCAGCATTTTAGAAGACTCTGAAATCACCCAGACATTTGAGTCATCAGCTGTGTGGGGGTTCCTGAGTTGTACGATGGGAAACTGTCTTCATGCTGATTGTCTCACTTCATAAGGAAAGAAATGTTAGTCTGAGAATAAATAAGAGGGAAAATATGATGGATGCCCATGATTATCACGTGAGTTGAAATACTCTGAAAACCGAAGTCATTAATAATTTGAAGGGCTTATAGTAAAATATATATATCCAACTTGCAGGCCATGTATCAACTTTTATCCTTTTGGATGAAATAAACTCTTCCATCGTAGACAAGCTAGTATACAGAATGAGAAAAAAGTTTCATAGATGGTAGTTAACATGCCTGAATATTCTACTATTAGAAATTAATTCCTTTGGCTTAGCACGGGTCTTCTTTTAAAAGGTGAACTATTTGAGGAAAGCTGACATGTTGAGCCAGGTTCTCAGGTGTTACCATGCTTGGTGTGATTTAATCTATTTACAGCTTCCCTCCTAACTCAAATCACATACAGGAAAATGAGAGAAATGGACGATTTATAGTACGAGAAAATAGGAAGGAGGAGAGATTTAGGAAAGTATTGTCCTGACAAGATGTGCATACCTGCCTTCAGTTCACTGAGAAGTTGGCACAGGTAAGGAGCTGGATAGGAAGAGACAGAGAATGGCAGTAGGTGAAGGACACACAGAGAGAAAGAACTGGATTTGCAGGGCTGCTGAGCACCAAACACAAAATATGAGAACTTACCATTTCCCACAGTTGGGACACACATGGTAGCAGGCATAGTGTGTGGACTCAGCACTTGTGTTCCAAAAGGATTTTTTATTACATCAGACCTATTTTCGACTAAACTAACTCTTCCCCATTCTGAATTCACATTTCCAGGTCCCAGAGAATATTATGTACACTATCAGACTGGCAAAATTGAAAGACATATTCATCTCCAGTGTGGGAGAAGGTACATGGAAATACACACGCTCACATATCTTGTTTGGCAGTAGAATAATTTAGTAGTGGTTATTCAAATTTAAAATATATATAACTTGTAATCCAGAAATTTCACTTCTAGCAACCTATCTTGCAGAAATATTAACACAAATATGTATAAGATATTTTACAAAAGTATTCAATGCAGCATGAAGTGGAAAACTGGAGATACCCAAGTAAGCCACCAACAGGGGAACAGTGATCAATTATGGAAGATAATATATATCATGGAATTCCAGACTACAATTAAAAGATGTGCAGTGTATCTATATATGCTATCTTGTTAGGAAGGAAGTGTAAAACTGGTTGGGTGAAAAAAGTATTGCAAAATAGCAGTCATAGTATGATCAAATATTTGCACTGAAAGATGAATGAGTGAAGGGAATGGATGGAAAGATGGACACATGGATGAAAGGAAGGAAGGAGGATGGGAGCAAGGGAGGGACTGGGGAGGGCGAGGAAGAAGGGAGATATAATAGGAATGAATAAAAGAGACGTGTGTACATCCAACGAACTGTCAATATAGATTATCTCTTGGTTTGGGAATGAGGGGATGAGAGAAATGTACTTTCATTTTTAACTTTCACTGTTGGATTGTTTGAATTTTTTATAAGGAATATATACTACTTTTGTAATTAAAAACCACTGAACAGTTTTCTAAATTGAAGGAACAGTGTGTGCCTTCCTTTCAAGCAGAATGAAAGCTGAACTTCAAGGATGGAGGTTAACATCTACTCTAGTCTTCCCCTGGCTCCAGGAGTAAATTCTGGTTCATTATTTTCCCTCTGCATCTCAGTTATTTTCTCAAATGGGACCAATGGTAAGTACACTAAGAAAAATCCTAGAAATATGTATATAAAACTACTTCAGTTATAAAGAAAGTCCCCCTCTGGTATCAAACAGCCCCCACCAAATCTCTAGACCAGTGGTTCTCAAATTTTAGCTGCATCAGAATCACCTGGAGGGCTTATTAAAAGACAGTGTTTCTCATTTAGTTTGAGTGTGGGACCCGGCAACCTGCATTTCTAACAAGTTCCCAGGTGATACTGATGCTGGCTGCTCCAGGAACTATACATTGAGAACCACTGCTCGAGGTGAAAGAAATAATTTGTTAAGGACAAGTGATAATGTGAGCCCAGTAGCCAGACCAGAACCAACCTTGCCATTTCCTAAGCATCAATTTTCCCCAGGCAAATGGGTTCCTAATCCAGTCTCCAGCATCAACCACAGGATGATGTACCCTATGAGACTGCAGACCAGGGATGCAAAACATCTACACAGAAAATGTCCAGCCCCAGTCCCTTAAGAGAAGAAAACTCACCTTCTGAGAAGATGATGTTGTCATTGCACTCATCAGCACTACAGGAACACATAAAGAAAGTCTCGCCAAACTTTTTTTTTTCCTTCATAACGCACTTTTTAGAAGCAGCATCTTCCAGAATAAAATCATGGTAGGGGAGCTTGGGGTCGTGGCAAACTGTCTCTAGCGTTATGTTCTCATCATTCTTTCTCCTAGAGTGCAGAAGTTCATTTGGTGGGATGTGGGTGGGGGAAAAGAGAAAGAGAAAGAGAGAATGAATGACATGGTCTCTGGACAGAAAAGCAGTCTGGACTATTTTCCCTTCATGAAGCTGTTCCTAACAATGGCAGCTGGTTCCTGTTCTCCAACATTAGCAGGTTGTCCTATAGTCTCCTGTGCATTTTCTGCTCACTTATGTTTTCCATTTGCTTATTCTCAGAAATCACTACGATTATAAATATGATGGCTTTCCTTGGGAGCAGTCTTGCTGGAGAATTTTGCACATTAAGTCTTAATTAAATCATTAAAGGGGAGGGCAAGAGACAAAAAGAACATTCGTAGGTACTCAGAATGATTTTAAACCTTCCATCCTAAATGTACTCCAAGCAAGGCTCTCATCATATCCCTAGTTCATTTGGCAGAATCTGTCCTGTCTAACTAAACTGTTCTCAAAGAGCATGCCTGAGGAAGTAGTCACAGTTCCTCTTTTTTTGTTTGCTGGGCCCCAGCAACAAAAAAGGGGCATATTCCATGTCAGCAGCTGGTTCTGCCAAGAAAAACGGGAAGAAACATCCCAGATAAAGAAGTGCAGTTTCCAGAATTATAGAAAGGAGCAATAGAGAAAAAAAAATTAAAACAAACGGGAAAGAATCTCAGTGTTTCTTCATTAACAGTTCAATGAAATATTTTACACTGTCATAAACTGATTACTTTTACATTTTGTATCCCTTTGCATCACATATTTGGAGACTAATTCAGCTAAGGGCTCAGAGAATCTCCCACAAAGTATTTTCCTCGGGCCCTAGGAAAAAGCTCAGTTGGCTCTAAATATACACTACATTTTTAAATGACATGATTGATGTGCACTACAAGTGCAAAAGCCAAAATAAAAGTCTGATATCCTTGGAAAAGGGCATCACCTCTCTACCCACGTCCCTCTGCTCCCTCATGAACATACAATCCTGGATGACTCTGTCCAACACCAAGGTCAGTCTGAACATTCTCCTTCTCATCTCTGCCCTTTACAGATGCAAAAACCTGTTGTCTTGAATGGCATTCTCTATATCTAGAGGGGGAGCTGAGGGAAGGGCTAATTAGGTTCAGTTTTGCTAGTGTCATCTTCCATGAAAAGGATTCTGAGCCCAAGCATATGAGGGCACACACGGGCCAACACATGCGTGTGCTCACTCACCACCTCCGCCCCCCAACACACAAGCTCACTGCTCACAACAAAGAAAGTGGAAGGCAGACTGGCCACAAGAGGCAGCTAAGACACAGCTTTTACCTGGAAATAAGTGGGCCATCCCCATGAGAGAAAAAGCGACTCTGACTACTAGTACCACCTTCTTAGGGCTTAATTCAAGGACACTAAATGACAATATGTCAACAAGGAGATAATAAGAGCAAGAGTGTGGGTGAGGACAGCCCAACCAGGAATGGGGCCAGTGTTTATGGTATCCCTGTGGCTCAGAGTTGACTCTAGCAAAGGCACATATGCCCATTTGTGAAAGAGCTCAAGGACTCTTGAACTAGAACTCCAGAAGGCACAAAAAGAATAAGCCCTCGCTAAGTAGGTCCCTGCTGTCACAGGAAGAATGACAGTCAGAATGCTTATCCTAGACTGGCTATCAGGGCACCAAATGAAACTAAATGAAAGTTGATACGATCATACAACAAATGATGTATATCTTAAAATCTACTGATTCTTAACCCCAAAGCTACTGGGCAGTCTTTGCAAAAGTTGTGGCTATAGAACAAGAGCACCTCTCTCCCTGCCCCCAACAGTGTGTCTGTGTGTGCGTGTCGGGGGCTGTACGTAGGTTGCTTTTTGTTTCTGGTAATAAAATGAAGGCATGCTGAGTCTTCTACACTCCCAGGAAAAAGTATGGTCCCTTTTCCTTGTGAAGATTCTAGAGGCCAAAAACAGGAACTATGAGCCATGAAGTATAGCTGCTCTGTAATTACTGGGCAGTTCTTTCAGAGCCTCTTGTTTTCCACCTCCTAGCTGCTTAGAGAACTAAAATTGCAGAGAGAAAACAACTATAATCCCCAGGCCTGGGTAAAGTCTGTAACTGCTTTGCCTACTCACTCCTGTAAGAGTGCTTCTTGCCAGGCAGAGCTAACTTTTCAAAGCATCTTTGGATACAGCTGAGCATAGTAAAGGATAAATATAATGAAGTAAATACAGACTTATTTTTTGTCCTGCAATATTTGCTCTGAGCCATTGAACAGGTTCTCAGTATCTATGAAGAGAACCACCATAATAAAATTAATTTTGGTTTTAAAATATTTCTATCCTTGGAAGAACTTAAGCATTTTACATGGAATGGGTGCACAGTTGACATTAGATAAATGAATGAATCAGTCAATGAATCAAGGAAAAGAACACTAAAACTGATAAAAACATTGGAATCCACAACCAGAGTACAGCCTTTTGATTTCGACCTTTGGCTATTTTTATAATAGCTGCTTGTCTTAGTTTGGGTTTCCTAGAAACAGACTGAGGCTGTGAGAGTTCTGTGCAGGAGGTTTTCAGAGACGCACCCATGAGGGATTGCAGGAAGCAGTATTGCACAGAGAGAGAAGCTGAGCTGCAATGCAGGTTGTACCGGAAGCCTCAGCTGACCCCCAGGAAGCTCTGAAACTGAGATAGTTCTTCAGAGTTTTCCCAAATTGAAGCAAAGTGGCCACAAGATGCTGGCTGCCCATGAAGAGGGTCCAAGGTGAATAGAACAGCTCCCATCAGTGGAGGGGAAGTCCCTGCTGAGACTTAGGGGTGGGTGATCCCTCAGCAGCCAGCGTTCCTAGGGAGTGAATGCCCCAGTCCTAAAGAAGAATCAAGGAGGCACAGCACAGCACGCACGGCACTTCCCTTCTCGTTAGCAACACCCCTGCCCCGCAGCAGAATTTGCCTTTGCCAAGGCAGGTCAGAAGGATGCTCACCGTATTTACTATTTATAGGTGGGACACAGGGGAGACAGGGAAGCTTCCTTTCTCCCACATGTTCACATTTTTTGAGATTAGCAAAGGCTCTATTCCAGAGAGACTTTATCCACATTCAATTCAATTTGGACTGGTATTACTGGTTAGGAAAAATATATCTTAATTAAAAGAGCCTATTTTTGGTAGCAGAAGTAAGTTCTCACATCACAGTGGGCATTTAAGTAACCATAGAGGGAAGTGTCGAGGCCCCCTAGTCTGGTGTCTCAGTCTTTCCTGCACTCTGGCACGCGGTGGTTCAGCCTCTCCTGAACTTCACTTGACACTTCCAGAGAAGGAAGCCTGTTCTCTTGGGAAACCATGATTGTGAAAACGTTTAAATTTATGCTGAGCACATGTCTGTCCTCTTGTAAATGTTACGGATCCTCCCTTATCCCTTCAGAGTTATGCAGAACATGCTTATTAGATTTTCTACCTGAGAGCCTTTCAATTTCTCTCAACAGAACCCATGTCCTTTCTTCACTGCACTAACCATGTCTAATTGCCTAAGCCGTTCCTCAGACGGCATGCTTTCTGAACCTCTAACCACACTGGTCCCTCTCCTCTGAATATATTCTTTGTCAAAGTCTCTTCTTCAAAAGTGCTGCCTAGAACTGGACATGCATCAAGCAGGCAGGTACAGCAAGCTGTCACGACAAGTCTTTGCTGTTAACATTCCTTTAGTTCTTAAGAAACCAGTTCATCCCCTTGTATGTAAGGAAACTTGCACGGTTATTAGATCTATCAACAAGGCTAACCCTATGTGGTCTGAATAAAGTCTCAAAAGACTCAGTCTCAAAAAACAGGAAGGGATATTTGGATTTATATTCTTGTTTGCCAACTGGCCAGCAGATACATAAGCTAATTTTTTAAAAAAATGCCAATAAATTAAAGACATCAGAATAAGACTGCAAAATGTCATATCTAATTAATGAATTTATACATTTTTATAAAATTGGGACTCTTTGAATGATCAAGGTTATCTCTTGCTCATGCTCCCAATCCATAACTGTGAATTAATCAAATGATTCATGAGCACCCACTGTGCATGTATAAAGAATTATTTGAGATGTTGTGTATGTGTATGGGTTGTGTTGGAGGGAATGGGGGGTGGAGAGATTGAGATAGAGAGATATAGAAAAAGAGTGGAGAATCTGACCAAGAGAAATATGTAATTCTGACCAAGAGAAAAATGTCATATGTAGCCCAATGGTTATATGAGTGACTAAGAAATGAATTGTTATTCTGGTTCTCCTAGCAGCTTCCCCATTTGGGGGAGGTGATTTTCTTTTCCAACAACCAATCTTTCATTTCCTCTCCTTCCACAACACAGACCTGAGATTGCCTCAGAAGAACAAAGCTCCTGGTGTCACTGTGGGGTATTGAGAAGATGTCAGTTACGTGAGCAGTAAGTGGCAGATCCCTCTTCTTGATACAAGAAAGGGATATGGATTTATTATAAATACTAAAGAGAATCTTATATATTGTCACACATACACATGTGTGTGTGTGTGTGTGTGTGTGTGTGTGTTTAAGAAGGTATAGAACATCCCTGGAAACTACATTTAATAACTGAAAGAAAAATGGTCCAAAGGAAAGAGAAATGGCACAGGTGTCTACTACATTTAGAGGATGGAGATAACACCAACTCTACAAATCTCGAGCATGCATTACTTATTAACATAAAAGGAGGAAAAGAAAGAACGATTTCTTAAAAAGGCTCCCTTACCATACTGCCACACAGACTTCTTGTGGCTTCTCACAGATGGAGGTGATGCTGCAGTTGCTCACACACGATTTCTGGTTGTCACAGGTGGAAAATCTCACATCGCAAAATTTACACAGTTGTGGAAGCTTGACTGCACCATTGTTGTCAGTGACCATCATGTCATTATTAACTAGGGGAAGAGAAAGATATATTAAATAATTATCCAACTGCTAGGCAGCCTGCCAATGAATTCCTTGCTATGCAATTTCAAATGAATTTGATATCATGAGAATAATATGGAGAAAGGCAAAATAATTCCTTCACATCAGATTAGAATTCCCTCATGTGTGCAATTTTTAACAAAAGTCAATGTATGGTGGTGGGGGGGTGGAAAGGGGCTGGTAGTGATTGAGAAGCCTCTTGCTTTTGTCAATGGGTAACATAAGGCCTATTTTCCATAACCTTATCACTCAATAAAAAAACATAGATTGGCCCACTGCATAGTACTGGGTGCTGGGTGCATAAACAAAAGTACCCTAAAGGAAATTATAGTTTAGCTGGGGAAACAGACAAGGAAACAGACCAGGTAAGAGTAACCCAACATAGAAGGAAACACAAAGGATGTGGGAGCCAGACAAGTATCACTGCCCAGATGGGCAGAGAGAGGTCACAACCGAGTGGAGTCATGAAGTACGAAAGGTAGCAGGCAACTCAAAGGCGAGACTGTCGGGGGAGGCACAAGACTCTGGCATCATTGCCCTGACCTACTCCTGAAAGAGCTACGAGGCCTCTGTGCAAGGGACTGGTGCTACTGACTTCTCTCTGTCGCTCTGAGGAAAACTGGTGCATTCGCCAGCACTTTCTGAGAGCCTCCCAGACACAGTCCCAAGCAACCGTGAGGCACTGCAGTCCTGAAGGCAAGTAAAGGCTGATTCCACCTCAAGGATGTACCTCCTGCTACCTCCACGACTGCATCCTTTATCACCACCACCACTGCCACCACTGAGGTCACATGGGTCTTTCCAGGAAGCAGCCAAGTTCATTCCCTCCTCAGGCCTTTCACTTGCTATTACCTTAGTCTGGCTTCTTGTCACCTTTCTGGTCTCTAATTACATGTCACCTCTTCACCCTAAAGCAACCCGAAGGTAACTATCACGAGGACTCTGTTCTATCATCTGCATACACTATCTGGATCATGTACTTGCTTATAACCTATTTATCAAAATGTAAGCTCCATGAGACTTTATCTACCTTGTTTATATATTTCCAGTGCCAAAAAGAAAGCTTGTAATATAGAAGATATCCCAAAATATTTATTGGGTAAATGAGTGAACAGTGAATACACATGGGCGTGAACAGAAAGAGTTCACATTTGGCCCTTTATACCACGTGGCACAGGATATAGAACTTCATCACTCCCATTAGAAAGGAGTGTGCTTATAACTGTGATCATCATTCACATTCATTCAATAAAATATTGAAGACAGGCTTCTTTACAACACACATGTTGTGTGCTGAGAGACAATAAAAGAGATATAACACTCCATTCCCCATTTTTTCTTCAGTGAGATCCATTTCCACTGGTGATGGTGGTAATTAAAGAAGTAAGTTTGGAGACTCATATGAAGTAAGACAAGGCTAGTAGGCACTCAACCAACAAACACGAATGCTTACATTATATGCCAGACTAAGAAAGATTAAGCACTTGGACTGCACAGACACTAGACTAGTCGCTGGCCCTTGGGAACTTGGGAGATACTTCCCCAAGGCATCACCCTTGGGGAGGCCTGAGCAAAACCTCCTCACTTTCTCCCTGTGTTACATGCGCTCCTGCCTAGAGAGGACCAGCTTCAACACCCCTCCATGGGCACTCTCTGTCCTATGAATTTTAGGTTTGTCATTGATACTTTGCCCTTCAACTTTCTTTGTAGCTTAGGCATGGCACCTGTTTCCTGGGTCTCTAAAAATATAAACATACATAAATTTAAGATTTGCTTTCTTGTGGTAACAGTAAATATAGAAGAAAAAAATAAACCCATTCATCCCTCTCAGGCTTCAAGTTCACTTCAGGAAGTATATTTTTAGGTAGCAAACTATTTTGAAATTCTCAGTGTCTCCCAGACCAAGAGCTCTATGCTTAGCTAAAAATACAGGCAGAAATGCTCTCTGAATCTTGTGTTAAATTTGGGACTAACACAACAATGAATATATATTTTTTCTACAATGGTTATATTTGGATCCATTTGTCAACTAATTTAATCCTTTTGATTTCCCTATAAGATACTGCCAAAAAAAAAGTGAGGCCATATTTTGTTTATTTGATATGTATATATACATACACGCAGAGTTTGTTTTGGACAAACACTTATTTGCTGATTAGACAGTCTTGTTGTTTTTAAATATGAAATCAGACCTCTATGACTTGTAACTCAGCCTTCCAGCATCCTAGAATTTTAGCCTAGATTAGCGGTTATCAACTTTGAGGGCATGTTGGAATCAATCATCTGGGGAGCTTTAAAAAATAATGAAGCCTGGGTCCCACTCCCAGATATTCTGATTTAATTATTCCAGGAGGTGGCCTGGGCATCAGAATTTTTAGAAGCAGCTCCTTAATAAAGCTAGACATTCCCTTGTGAGACACAGGCACCCAAAGAGGGGCGATTAGCTTTTTTACACCTGAGATAGAAAGCAATCCTTTTCTGGGCTGGCCAATCCTTTTTCAGCAAAATCTTAGAAGTGTTACAGGAGTCAGCAGTGATAAGATAGAAATGAAAACAGAGGAGACCCACCGGTGGTAGCCACAGATCTATGCCTACAAAACACAATCAACAGGGAAGAGACAAAAAGGACTGTTGAACAAGAAGGAAGGAAAGAGAGAGAGAGAGAGAAAGTAGAGGCCACCAATTTGCACATCCTGGGTGCACCACCACAATGGGCCCTGAGATGTGCAGGTGTGCAGTGCACGGTGCCTTGTGGGGAGGCCCGACGAGAGAAAGCCTCTCTACTGAATTTTGGAAAAAAAAAGCCAAACAGCCAACTGCACTCCATCCTTGCAGGCATCGGCATACTGGGGGGAAGGGGCAGTGTACAACAGTAATTTACAAGTACTGAGCACCTGCTGTGTACTAGGAAAAGTGCTTACATTATAGCATATCACTTCACAAGTCTCCAGCCAGGTACTCCGAATTTTCTCCTTGTTACAGCAAAAGCTACCACTGCTGAGGCTTGATCAGCATTTGTTTGTTTTGAAAGCCTTTACATAGGGCATGTTCACCACTGGCTGGTGATTCCCTATTGGTTGACCCCAAGAATCTCCCCACCTTAACAATTCTGGCCAGGCCCTGAAGTCTCATAAATTTCCAATCTTTGCTTTACGCCAGTGTTCTCTTTCCTCTATATGATGTAGGCCCTCAGGTCCTTGGTGCTTTGTGTACTGGTAGGACACGTGGTTAGGTTCAAAGAGCAAAGCTACTCTGACCTTTGCTGGGGTCACCTAAGTTTGATAAAAACCTTACAAACTCATTCTGGGGTGAGGGGAGAGAAACAAATACAAACTTTTGCTCATCATTTCAGGTGGTTCACAGATTCCCCCAGGCTTATAAACTCCAGCTGAAGAATCCCAGGCCAAACCCAGAGTTCTCAAGAGTCACCAACAACCTGCTAAGCAGTTTGCTGCTAATCAGACTAGGATGGGGGCAATGGGGTGGGAGGGTGGTAGTCGCTTGCTGGGCATGCAACATTGCATCTGTGCACCCCAATCCACAGGAAAAGAGGGTGCCAGTCATGACCTCACATAACAAGCAACATCTCCTTATGTTTAGGACATAATGTTTGAGAAGCCAAAGGAATGGAGAGTAAACATATACATGTGAATAGCTAGGAACAAAGATACTACTCTAAATAACAATACAAAACCCACCTAATTAACAAACCCTAACCCAACTTCAAAATTACTTCCAATCCAGGTTGTTTAATTACTCTAAGTGTCTTCAGGCTAAGATGTCCTCATATTAAGGCAGTACACAGTCTGCCCTCTGTGTCTCTGGGTTCCACATCTGTTGATTCAGTCAACCGTGGATTGAAATTAAAACAAAAAATGGCTGTGGCTGCACCGAACATATACAGGCTTTTTTCCTTGTCATTATTCCCTAAACAAGACAGTATAACAACTATTTACATAGCATTTACATTGTATTAGGTATTATAAGTGTTCTAAAAATGATTTAGAGTATAGGTGAGGATATGCACTAACTATATGCAACTACTGTGCTATTTTATTTGCTTATTCATTTATTTTCTAATTGCCATGGGCAAGTGGATACCATGCCATTTTATATAAGGGACATAAGCATCTGTGGATTTTGGTATTCTTGGGGGTTCTGGAACCAATCCCCCATGAATGCCGAGGGACAGCTGTACTTTAATTCCTGCAGACCCTCTATGAGCAGCAGACCATCCTTAGGGAAGTTTCTACCTGTAACAGGAAAATTAGTTATTCATAAGTTCTCCAGAAATAGGTTCCAATAAGAATGCCTCTCACCTAGAAAGTATTCATTAAAGGAAGTGAACATAGGCAGTTTCTCTCAGCATATGATAATGTCACATGGCCCATTGTATTTCACTTCTCTTCAAACAAGCCCATGAGTAATAGCAAGACCTTCACTCTAGGTCATACTGCCTTCCTCATTTTATCTCACATTTTCCCCAAACTCACTGCCTACAGACAGAGGTTCCAAGTCTCGAGAATATGAATTAAGTGCTTAGCTGTGTCTATTTCTGGAACAGTGCTATTGTCTTTGAGGGTCAGATGAGCAACCTAATAAGGTTTAGACTTATTCCAGATAAAAATTAGGAATTTCGAATATGACTTCTTAGTCCAAATTTTTACATTGTTGTCTACTATTAGCTGAACCTTTAGGTAAAATCTCAAGATTTCACAAATAATCCTGATTACTTTGTCAGGAATACATTCATGTATCTTTGAATTCATGCATCTATCTATTGTTGTTTTCTGCTAAGTTTTGGAAGGACTTCAGAATTTATTTATTCCACAGACAGCTGTGGATGTCTTGTTTTGTACTATATAGTTCATAGCAGGCCCCCTGAAATTGATACAATTAAATGTAGCATCTTAAAGAGTAATCCAGGTCCAGCGCACAGAACTCAATGTGCCTTAGAGCAGGGCTTCTCAAATGTTAACATGCACACAGATCCCTTGGGAATATTTTTAACCTGCAGGTGTGGGGTAGCATATTGGCCTCAAGCAATCGTAGGGGCTGCTGGCAATTCTGAAATTTATAGGGCAGACTGGCAGGCTGGAAATTCAGACAGAAACCCATGCTGCAGTTTTAAGGCAAAATTTCTTCCCTGGGAAACCTCAGTTTTCGCTCTTCAAGCTTTCCAACTGATTGGATGAGGCCCACTCACTTTATTGAGGACAACCTCTTTTACTTAAATTCAACTGATCACAGCTGTTAATTACAGCTACAAAATACCTTCAGAGCAATCTCTAGGTTAGTAGGTACCAGAGACGAGCCAAGTACCCATAAAACTGACCATGACAGCCAGGAAGTGAGATGCTACTCCCAGGTGACAGGGAGGCCACCAGTCCACCACGCACGCGTTGGGTAGGAAAGCTGTGGAAAACCCAGTTTTGACCAGCAATTGTTTCCCTTTCTCCACTGATTTTAGTTTTAACAAAATTAAATACCTACTTCTCACCTTTTTACAGGCAATTCTCGTCTTACAGTTCTTTCCATCTGCTTTTCTCTTGAGCCTGACCTCCTAAATGATCACAAGCCCAGAGGCCCTGATCACCATATGGGCCCAGAACTGAAAGACTTGTTCTCTAAAAGAAGGTTTTTAATTGCAGTTGGCATTTCAGAGTCAGACACTGAGGCAACCATCTGGCATACAGCTGCCATGGCCTGTGATGCTGGCAAAAAACACCCACAGCCCTTGAGACCAGGCGGGACAAATCCATTGGCCGGTCACACGATTTCCCCCAGGCGGAACAAAGCAGCAAGTTAAGCAATCTAGGAGGATTCCCTGTATAATTCTTCATGAAAGAAAGGCATTCCCAGTCCCGTCAAATGCTTTGGTCAATTATTACAGCCAACCGACCAAACAAACAAACAAACAAAAAAAAAAAAAACACTTCATGATTAAATCAAAGATAAGAACATTTTAGGGATATTTCCCTTCTCTGGATATCTGCACATAGTAATTGGAACTTCTAATACAATACAATACCTTCTTTTTAGTTTTAAAAAATGTGTCCAAACTCTAACTCCCTATGTAATTGTAAGCATCTCAAGAGAGGAGAGGTGGGGCTTTCCTTCTTCAAGTGACGGTTCCAAACAGCCTCTGGGGCACCAGAATCAGTAGTAGAGAAACCGTCTCTCAGCTAATAGGGAAAGAAACTCTTGGTGTGTGCAGGAAAGAAACTCAGACAAGTGGCCTGAAAATACCAATTCTCCTTCTCATGCAAATGTTTTTTGTAGTAATAATACTTTTTTTAAAACCTTCCAAGGATGACATAATTAATACTCTAAAATCTCTATGAAATGGTAATGTCTTACAATCTTGCTTTGAAATGGTAAGTACTAAATAAATGCCAGAAAAATTAAAGCCATTTTAAATCATTATCAATGTTCACTGGTGACAAATGGTATATCCCACAAGTTCTCTACACTGTGGTTGTAAAAAAATAAAAATGGTGCTTTAAAAAACACTAGGTTCTGACCATGTCACCAGAGAATAAGCTTTAAAATCAAAGCATGCCAACCCCATTGCTAACAAGAGAAATGCAGATTAAAAATACATACCACCTAACTCATATTGAAAAAGATCAACCAATCAGATAACACCATGAGCTGGGCAAGGTGTGGGGAAACAGGCAGTTTCATAATGCTGGTGTGTAAACCAGTATAACTCCTCAGGAGTATTCATCAATGACATCTATCAAAACTACAAATGCAAATAGCCTTTCACCTAGCACTTTCGCTTCTAAGAATATATGATATGCATTGATAAATTCATTGCAGTATTGTTTATGCAGGCAAACAATTTGCAAACAACCTAACAGTTTATCAATAGAGGACTGGTAAAATAAATCAGGCCCTTCCAAATAAGGTATAACACGCAATGGTTAAAAAGCAGGAGACAGCTCCCTGTGTCTGTCTTTATAAGTGTTGATGCCCAGGCTATAGCATTCAAGAAAAAAAGCAAGGTGCAGACCAAGGTGTACAGTGACCTGGGCTGGATGTCTTCTACTATCCCTAGGGATCTACTCTCCACCCTTGGTCACCTGACTCCATCCCAGGAGGCTGATCTTTATGGACAACATCCACCAGCTCTCTGGCCCTCCATTTCCATTAAGTTTGGCCAACGGGGAAGCGTAGCAGCACAGAAGAGGAGCAAAGAGAGTCCATTTAAGGTATGTGTACCCTGGCTCCCTCCCTGTGGAACTTTCTCCAGCTGGCTGAGTCCCTCACCTGAAGATCACAGGTTCTCTTGAGGCAGTCGTTTCCAAGACTTACTTCTTCCCCCTCCTTGCTCCTTTGGGCCTCAAGACAGCAATCGCCAGTCCCAGGTTTCTGCATTATGCTTTCTCCACTACTGTGATGGTTTCCTTTGACCCTGTCCACACTTTTGTAAATAATCCCTTTACCAAACTCTTCCCAAATCTTCCTAATTCCTCTGTTTGCAGCTGGAACTCTGATTGACAGACCACACCAAACGGACACAGTTTGTGCTTGTTGTTTTTTAAAGAAGAGAACACACACACACACACACAACACATACACACATAGACATATCTATTTACACTTATATACGTAGACCATCTCTGGGAGTAGATCCAAGAATGAGGGAATCAAACATTGTTTGGCTCTATAAAAGGAAATGAATGGCAAGAAAACTGAGGTGGAGAAGAAACTTTTTATTTTATGCCCTTTTATCATT
This sequence comes from Lemur catta, assembly GCF_020740605.2. NCBI lineage: Eukaryota > Metazoa > Chordata > Mammalia > Primates > Lemuridae > Lemur > Lemur catta. The sequence goes on from NC_059128.1 coordinate 150,780,418, forward strand.
TTGGGATTTTCTATCATTTTTATGTACTTAAACATTGTTTGAATTTAAAATAAATGCAAGGCAGATTCTGCCATGGCAGATGTGTGTGGCTTTCATCCAACTGACAGTCCCACATGGTCTCTGGGGCACCAGGATCAGTAGTGGAGAAACCATCCCTTATCTGACAGGGTGACCATGGTATAGGTGGGAAATAGATAAGTGGCCCAAAAGCATCAATTTTCCTTTTCATGCAAGTGTTTTTGTAATACTAATACTGTTTTTAAAACTTTTCCAGAATGACATAATAAATACTCTAAAATCTCTTTGAAAAGTCAGGGAAATCAACTGGTCAAAAACCTAGTAAGAAAAGATACATATTTTTTTCCACACTGAAATTGCCTGTCACCTGGTCAACAATTAAGAATATCAAATGTATGTGCTATTCCCCACTCAACAAAAGATATAAAACAAACACCAGGCTGGTCTATTCCCTCCTGCAGCTTATAGTCTAGTCTGAGAGGCAAAATTAACAAATGCAACCTAATGTGAACCAGTTACTTGCCTTGAAATGGAAACATGAGGTCAGAAATGGAGAGAGAGTCAAACAGGAAAATGTCCAATTTCCTTGAAGGATGGGTGGTTCTGAGAGGCTGGGGAAGAAAGAAAAGTTTCTCCAGGTCGAGAACAGAGCTCACATCAGCAGGGATTGGGCAGAATGGGGAGCACAGTGATCTAAAGGTCAGACTCTGAAGACAGAGAAGCAGTCAACCCACACGCATCCCCCATTTTACGGACGGGAAGCCTGAGGCACAAGAATGTTTTGGGGGTGTACACAGTTAATAAAATTGGCTTGTCCAAAACTAGGTTTACAAAAGGCAAGATGAGTAGGCAAAGAAAAAGTCCCAGAATAGAATCTTAGCCTTTGTCCACCTACACACATAGTACAAGTCTTCTGCTCTAAAAGTGATCTACCTGAGTAAAAACTGATGCTTAGCCTAAAAACTTAACAGTCGAGGGCTGGCAAGTAAACCACAGAATCTGGGCAGTTGTAGACCATCTTAATATAATCCCAGCCTAAATTCACTATTATGGAGGCAATTACAAATGAACTGGAGAGGGGGGTGTGTGTGTATGTTTATGTGTGAGATTTTCCCCTGTGTGGACTTGTTCATCTGAGGAAGTCTAGCTTTGAGGGTTTGGGTTCAGTAGCTTTTTGGCTCATGTCTTTAATTATTCATTGTGATTGCTTTAAGAAAACTGCATAAACAGAAGTTTGTATTCACCAAGCAGTTAAAGTAAGGGATTAAGGAATGATTCCCCAAATTTCAAAGAAATTAATCCAATGGGGTACTTTAAATTGAAAACTTGACTGTCCCTTTAAAGTAGGATTTTTAAAAATGTAAATTACAAGAACTTTTTAAAAGTCATCTATAGGGCCAGGCGCGGTGGCTCACGCCTGTAATCCTAGCACTCTGGGAGGCCGAGGCGGGTGGATTGCTCGAGGTCAGAAGTTCGAGACCAGCCTGAGCAATAGTGAGACCCCCGTCTCTACTAAAAAATAGAAATTATCTGGCCAACTAAAAATATATACAGAAAAAAATTAGCTGGGCATGGTGGCACATGCCTGTAGTCCCAGCTACTCGGGAGGCTGAGGCAGTAGGATCGCTTAAGCCCAGGAGTTTGAGGTTGCTGTGAGCTAGGCTGATGCCACGGCACTCACTCTAGCCCAGGCAACAGAGGGAGACTCTGTCTCAAAAAAAAAAAAAAAAGTCATCTATAGAAGAAAACAAGCTATAGCTGAATGCAAAAAAGTAATTGGCTTTCTCTACTGACAAACATAAAATAACTGATCTGTAATTTCAATTGTATCCTTTCCTGTTTAACACTCTTCAGCCTCAATAACTCCAAATAACTCTTAAAAATGCATGCACTCTATTTTTATGCTCATCCTTGAATTTCTTGGATCACTGAGGAATGAAGTGCAGTTTGAGTTCCCCCAACACTTAATGAATTCTCCTCTCTTTTTTTGCGGGGGGAAGGCGATATATGTCCCAGAATCAGGTATCGATCAGGTCAGATAATAGGAAACAAAACCTAAACATTTAAAATGACTCTTAAACAGGTAGAAATTTTATCGTTGCCAAAGGCAATATTTCAGAATACTAGCATTCATTCCATATTCAAAAAGCTGGAACACTTTTAGCACTCTCAATCACATTCCTTCATCTTTAATAGGGATCGAGTGGGTAAAATACACTTCTGAAAGCTAGGGACGCTTGAGCAATTTGGAGTAAATACAGTCCTCAATACATGTTTTAGTTTTTCGTTGATAAAGCTGATTTTAACAGTGCATTTATCTGGCAAAGCCTGACTGTAGGACTGTGAGATGAGGCAAAAATCAGAATATAGGGGCTGGGGCTGAAGAAAGAGGAAGCCAGTTGAAAATTAATGAAGCCACATCAATGCAAATGGGTATCGTATGTCAAGTGAGGGAGCAGAATGGGGCACCGTTTCATGAACTGTCAAAATAATAACTTTATGCTGTGTTAAGAAGTGCTTTAAAGTTGGTACTTTCTATAAAGTGATAGCAACTGGGAAAACAATTCTCCCTCAGTTGAAAGGACTTGGATGGTGTGTGTAGCAACAAGGAAAATAACCCAGAGATTACTGAAAATGAAAGATGATTAAATAACTTTCTTGGTGACAGTCAAAACAACTTTGGTAAATGGCACAGTCTGACAGAGGCAAGCTAATGAGCACGTAATTTACAGAGTTTTATAACATTCCAATTCAACTAAATAACTGGTTACCAGAAAAGTTAGTCAACATAAACAAACAGGCATTATTTGCTCTGTGACAGCCCTCATATGAAACGCCTTAGGAAGGGTGGACAGTGTAAGACATGGTCCTTCCTCAAGATGCTTATGCTCTTGCAGGGAATTTTTAAAATGCACAAAAATGATTTTTATTAAAAGAACTTTGGAAATGGAAAAGGTCTGCATGAAGATGTGCTTTTTAATTAAGTTATTCATTTAGGATTGAAACAATACTTCATCTCTAAGTGCTGAGGCAGCTTAATGGAAAATGCAAAAACTAATACAAAATCTGGTAAGAACAGATTTTTTAAAAGGTAATGACTATTAGAGAAGCAGAAAAATAAGCCCCTGAGATGAGCCATTTGCTTCAACTAAGCATGGACTTTGGTCCAAATATCAATTTCCTGTGAGGTTAGAATTTTCACTGATAAATTTCTCGATGGAAGCTTTTTCCCCCAGGGTTCTGGTGTATGCCCAGGGCCTAAAAAGGTTTTTCAATTAGTTGTATTAAACAAGTGAAAATATTGGTCAAAACAGATGATTTTCTTTGGAAAAGGGCCCAAAGTACTACCATATTTGGGAAAGGCATCCCTTTAAAGGGTGATATAACCAGGTCCAAGATGCTTGGTTTCCGACAACCCCCAAATAACGGGAGTAGACAGGTGCCTGAGCTGGAGACAGTCCACAGGTTGTTCTGTTTGGCCTAAACTCTTCTCTTTTTAAAATGTGAACCAAGTTTTAAAGTTAGAAGATTGCACAGAAAAGATTTTCCAACTCTACTTAAGAAAATAAAAATATTTGGCACCAGTGGGCCGACATCATCCCATGACAACAGGCAGCTGGTGGTGAGGCGCAATGTGCCCCTGGAGAAGGTGTTTGCATCCTTCCTGCCCCGCCCCTGTAGCCACCTGAGTTTTTACAATGAATAATTGTTTAACCTACCCGTTCAATTCTCTCTTCTAATACTAGAATTTTAACTGGAATGTAAAAAGACATGATTTAACTCTCTAATATTGGTATTTGAAAATATGCATTCAATTCCCTAATGTGGATAATCACACTTCAGTTCAAGAAAAGGGGCCATCTACCTTAGAAATCAGATCTGTGGTGGAAATAATAATGATTACTATTATCACCATTTATTGAATGGAGACCAAATGCTTAGTACAGTACTAATCGTTGTCATGATTATTTCATGTACTCATCACAGCAACCATGTAATTTTGTCATCACATTTTATAGATGAGGAAATTAAGGGTCAAAGAGATGAAATAACTTGTCCAAGGTCAACGAGAGACAGCTAATGAGAGACAAAGCCAATGGTGACACATAAGCCCTCATCCTTCCTGACACTCTACAGGAAAATAGATATTCTCATTATAAAATTCAACAGCTGAGCTTTACACTCATTCCACTAGAAAGCAAAGACACTGGCTATGGCTCATAGGAGTTAAAGGGAGTGTGTAGAGGACCGGGAAGCAGTAAGTTTCTTATAAAAGAACTTAGATTTTTTGTAATTACTTCACTTATTTTATTTTATTTTATTTTTTTTGAGACAGAGTATCGCTTTGTTGCCCTGGCTAGAGTGAGTGCCGTGGCGTCAGCCTAGCTCACAGCAACCTCAAACTCCTGGACTTAAGTGATCCTTCTGCCTCAGCCTCCCGAGTAGCTGGGACTACAGGCATGCGCCACCATGCCCGGCTAATTTTTTTCTATATATATTTTAGTTGGCCAGATAATTTCTTTCTATTTTCAGTAGAGACGGGGTCTTGCCCTTGTTCAGGCTGGTCTCAAACTCCTGACCTCGAGTGATCCACCCGCCTCGGCCTCCCAGAGTGCTAGGATTACAGGCGTGAGCCACCGCGCCCGGCCTTCACTTATTTTAAGAGACACATAAGGACAGCTTGGTGAAGCCCAAGAGCTCTAGGTCAAAAACTTGAGCGTGGGTTCAGGCTCTGACAGGTACTAGCAGTGGGACTACAGACAAGCTACTTAACTTCTAGGAACCTCCATTTCCTGATCTATGAAACAGTACTTTCTAGAGTCAAGGTGAAGATCAAACATGCTTGAAGTACACGTGAAAATCCTCCAGACAGTAAAAAGTGCCACACAAGCACTCTCTCCTTAGAAAATTAACATTCTAGGCAATGCTCTCTCACACCCAAGAAAATTACAGGAAAGGAATGACAAGATAATTAAGAGTTTGGTGAATCTATTCCTACTCATCAATAGAATGCAGCAGTTTGATGACTGCTAAAAAATTTTTCAGGAAATTTGAGTGAATAGACAAATTGAAATATAATATTTTTTTGTTACCTCTGTGCTCCAAGGCTTTCAAAGACATAATGGAATCAATCATTGTTACAATGAAGTTCCCAAGAGTGCTTAGGATCTCTAAACAACCCTTCTAGAACCAAATAATCTGGTTTCAAAATATTGTTCATAACCAGTGTTAAGTCTGGCAAATAGGCAGTAACCTGAGAATCAGGTTCAATTTTCAAATCCTCTGCTGACTCCTGCACATTTATCAGGCGAGAGCTGATCTGCTTTGGCTTTGAGACACTTAATATGTTATTTGGCAACATGCTAATAAAATTAGTACATTTGACATGCAGAGATGGGGAGGCAATGAGGCGCCTTAAGATTGTGGAACTCTAAAATATTGAAATAAAACTGTGTTTGGCTTTCTTTCTCAAGGAAATAAAACTGGCATACTTTGATTCACAGCTGATGAAAGAATCAGAGAAGAAAATGAGCAACAACTTTATTAGGTTTTTAAGTATCTAGTTAAGATGTGTTCTATGCCATCCAGATATATGGAAAGCAATATGCCTTAATCTCCTCTCCTTGAGGTCATTTCCTCATGGAAAAATTAATTATGTAACATTGCTATGTGATTTCTCCTGCAGGAGAATTCACCATACTGGGCGTGGAAGCAGGTTGCAGCAGAGCATGCTCTGAAGTGACCCACAGCTGGCTTTGTGTTCACGGGCAGTTACTCAACCACTCTTCCGTGCCTGCTCTCTGACCAAATAGGTGGGCTAGACAGGATGATCTTTAAGGTCCCTTTCATTTTGAAAAATAGCACAAAAAGGACACAAAGGCATGTTCAGATTCACTTTGGCTTCTAAGATAACACCAAGCACTTTGAAACCTCCGCCTTCATGTTTTTTAAGCAGAGGAAGTACAATAAAAAAGAAACAAGTTTCAAGCATTGGGAAGGCTTCTAGAAACGACAACAAAGGGCAGGAAATCTGAAACGGAATCTGAGAATCTGCCCTTAACCTGGGCAATTTTGCTTGCTTTCTCAGAGTGCACTTAGATTAAAAAGCATAAGGGGTTTTGGAGCAAGACTCCAGATGGAAAGTGAGGCAACGTGGTCAGCACAGGAACTTAGTGGTAACACTGGAGTGCAATGTGGATCAGAAATAAGAGCCAGAGTGCAAGTTCAAGAAGGATTACTATCTTACTCAACACATTACTGAGCCATGTGGGTCCTTAACTTCCTTTATGGACGTGACAGGCCACAGGGCCCGGGTTAAATCTGAGGCAGGGCCAGCTATATAATTTGTGGGGTTAGTGCAAAATGAAATTGCAGGGTCCTTGGTCTAAAGCTAGAAAAAAAGTGCTATTAAAGGTTCTCAAATGTTAAAAAAAAAAAAGTATAAGGTTATTCTTTGCCTTTCCTGGGCATTATTCACTACTGTCATGACTTTAATGTTATTTACAGTTAACAGCATAAAGATCTCTCACATGGTAAGTAGCTGCGACTTATATGATGCTACCCTCTAAGCAGTAAAAAATCTACTCCCCTTCAAGTCCTTGCAATTCCATTAAAATTGGTGTTTTAGTCCCTTTGTGCTGCCAAAACAAAATACCTGAGAATGGGCAATTTATAAAGAAGAGAAATTTATTTCTCACAGTTCTGGAGGCTGGAAAGCCCAAGATCAAGGCTCTGGCAGGTTTGGTGTCTGGTGAGGGCCCCAGTCCCTGCTTCCAAGATGGCACCTCATTGCTGCATCCTCCACAGGGCATGAGCACCATGTCCTCAATGGTGGAAGGCAGAGGGCAAAAGGGCCTAACCTAGTTACCACCTATAACCTAGTTATATGGGGCTAATCCACTCACGACTTAACCACTTCCCCACAGTCCCCACCCTCATAATACCACCACAATGGGAATTAAGTTTCAGCACGAAGTTTAGAGGGGACACATCAAACTACAGAAGTTGGTGAGAAGAAAGAACAACATCTACATGATGATGTTGTGTGATTGTCAGTGGCTGTGGAAGAGTCCAGATAGATTCCAGCAGCAATTTTAATATGGAAAATGAGAATCACACACAAAGTCTCTGAGGTGCATTCTTCTAACATAGTACTGGACATAGTTGGTTCCTTCCATCTATGGAGAATGGCCACATTTGTGAAATGAAATAACACTTGGTACTAGAGATAAGAGTGGAATAAGTGACCTAAACTTTGAAATGTTTTGAATTACCTTTGGCTAGGAAGTCAAATTACAATGCTTTCTACTTCTTAAGAAAACTTTTTATGCAAGCTCTGGTATGAACTTAATTTTGGCAACTTCAATTTGCCTGTGCCGCCCCCCCCACCCCCCCACCCCCGACTCAAATAATCTTATTTAGTAAACATACCTCATGCTGGAGTGAGAGCCTAGATGTCTAAAATGCTCCATGGCCAGAGATGACTGAGAAGTATATTTTGGCTAGATTTCACAGTCTCTTATTTGTCACAGCCTATTCTTTTTACCAATGTAGTTGCAGACTGGCTCCATTTCTTGGGGAGTCCAGTGTAAAAATGTGTGTCTATAAATTAACTCTTTTAAAGAGAAGCAAATGAGAAACCGTGGAGGAGTTGGGAAGGGGGAGGAGATGACACACACACTCTGGTTTTAGGGCATTGTCCTTACTATTCCCTCCAACTAGATTGCTCTTACCCCAGAGATCTGCCCTCTTCATCCCCTGACTTCACTCCAATCTCTGCTCAAATAACACCTTATCAAAGATGCCATTCTTGACAACCCTTCCTAAAATCACAAACACCTACCATTACTCTGCCCTGACCCTGTACTTAACCCCTGACCTATTAGTAGAATTCGGTTTGTTAACTTGTGTACAAGGACTGTGTCTAATTCACTGCTGTACTTTCAAACATTGGCAGGCACATGGTAGCTGGTACTCAATCAACACTTAGTAATAGCTTTCAATTTCCCTAAGTCCTCCAAAGCCAAGTTTCATATCCCATCCTTAAGTTCCAAGACGAACCTTCCACCCTTCTGATCAATTCCCCATGTGTAAAAAATACTGCACATTTGCAGTTGCTGGATATGGAATAAGGATATGCTCACAGAGAAAATAGGACAATGAAAAAAAAAAAAAAAGACATGTTAAACCCAGGCATGGAGGGTGCAAACAGTGAAGAGCTTTAAAGAGTTAAAAAGCTCAATGTTTCATCAGTCAAAATTAGCAATAAACGAAATCAGTTTAGAAGTCAGAGAGAGTTTCTTCCTGGGAGGAGATGGTTCATGAAGAAGTTGGTTCATGAAGCCAGTTCGTGAAGGTGAGCCAAGGGAAAGGGCCTCGCCCAAGACATACTGTTCTCAAGTCAAGGCACAATCTGGTGCTACACAACAGCAACCAGCACACATGGCTTTTTAAATTTAAATTAACTAAAGTTAAATAAAATCACATATTCAGTTCTAAGTCACACTAGCCATTTTCAAATGCTTAACAGCCACATATGGCCAGGAAAAGAGACAGAATGCTTTCATCATCATAGAAAGTTCTACAGGACAATACTGATCGAAAGAAATCCAAAAGGACCTGTGTTACTCAGCTTCCAGGGAGATTTGAAAAGGAAGGCCCCGAGTGACCTGGAAGGAGAAGCAGGACACAGCTAGAAAGGTAATCCCACTGGGAAGGGACCTGCCCCTGGCTTGGCTGCCCTGTGTGATTAAAGTTCCATCCCAACTTCTCAGGAATGTGTCTTGCATTAATATTAAATGATTGGCTGTCTGTAGTATCACTGCTGAGGTAGGGACAGATGACAATTAGGGACACGGGCTAGCATTCCATGGTAAACCCGTAAGCCATGAGTGGCAGCAGCACAAGGTCCTAGAAGCAAGAGAAATGGACTGAACTGGGTTTGCAACAAGCTGAAACCTGTAAGGGCTCCAGTCAGCTGGCACAACCTCTCAAAACGCAAATCCCTGAGCCTGAGATAAAAGTAAGGCTCCTCTGACTCCTAAGGTATCAAATAATTCTTATTAAGCCCCATTTCAATGACTGAAACATAATGCAGGGCCCAGGCACACAGATTAAGTTTCCAGTCAAAGCCGACAGGAGCCTAAAGCAAGGAAATTAACATTTTAGGAAAAAAACTGACTCTTTTTTTTTTTTTTTTTTTTTTTTTTAGGGGTTAAGTCATAGCATGCCAAATAAGGGTGAGTTTCTAGAAGAACATAGCACAAAGGTGATCAACTGTGGGGAGAATTTATCAACAGGGGAAAATCCCAATGCCCTCGGGGAAACCACTTCTGCAGGACTCCACGTGAAAACTAAACCCAAATAAACGTATCCCTTCAGGGCAAGCTTTCTCTTTGAACACGTCTACCTGCTCCTTCCACTCTCCTCTACCCAGGATTTCCAGGAGTCTGAAGGGTTTACAAGCCCTACCGCTCCACGCCCCTAGACTTTCGGCATATTTTTCTCCCACAATACAATACTATTTTTACAGTCCTTTAAAGATTAAAACTAAAAACACAGATGCTAAGGGAGGCCTGGCTGGATCCTCCTACAATAAAATATTACAATTATAGAACATTAAAAACAGACTTTAATTCCAAAACACAGGAAGGGAGAGGCACAAATAATTTAATCTGTCCCACTACGATTACAGGTGCTCAGAAATGACCTGAATGTGGCTCTTTGGGGCTTGAGGAGACGGGGAACTTTGAGAATACCCTTTAACTGTCCTGTCCATTATGGCTGCCAATAGCCACATATGGTTATTGAAATTCAAGTTCTTTGAAATTAAAAAAAATTTTAAATTCAGTTCCTTAGTTGCACCTGGCACATTTCAAGCCACACGTGACTAATGGTTACCATATTGGATAGCACAGGTATAAGATATTATCATCATTGCAGAAAGTGCTATTGAACAATTCTCTTAGATGGCTACATCATTTGTCCCAATTTCATAATGGAGATTATGAAGCAAAAGCTCCTTAAATACCAAGTTTCTGGGCTACTGGCAACCTTCTCTACACTGGTGAACTCCCTGAGGTCATTTATATATGTTGTTCAATCACCCCCCACTCTTCCCAGTCCCAGGCCCATTAAAATGGCATTAAACGTAATAAAATGTACTCCACTGAGGCTCAGCCCAGTTGAAACCTAAGTTTCTTCAGAATTCCAGAGTATGATGCATATTTTTGTGACATCTGAAGTGGGGACATGTCAGGAAAATGTCTATAAGTGACACTCTGTACTAATCTGGAGGTGTTCTCAGGCTACTTTGTGTAGAGTGAGGTTTGGACAGAACCTAAGGATAGGTTGGGAAATACTGAAAGTCCTGGGACTCTAAAGAGCTTCCCCATACATGAAGGAACTATTGTTTTAAAAAAAATCATAGTGCTGATGATAGAAGCTGAGGCCCAATGTGGGATCAGGAACAAGAAGGCCCAAGCGCTGGCTTGATGCATGGGGAGGCTGTGGTGGGCTCCCCTGCCTTCTGCCAACTGCAGAGGCATTGTAGAAAAAGAAAAAAGGGATTCCCTTTCTTCCCACCAAAATCTCCTGGCCTTGCAGTGGTTTTATGATGTCATTCCCTCACTTAACAATTGGCCAGCGACTCACAGAATTAAACCTAAACTATATAACCTGGCATTTAAGGCCCCACAATCTGATTTCCTTTCTGCTGAGCAACTCTTTTTATCAGAAACTCTCTGCCCTATTAACTTCGTCTGCCTCCCCACGGCCAGAATTTCCACCTCCCCACCAGATCTACAGTAAGGCCAAGGAGATCATCACCAAGGTGGCCTGCCGAGCCCCCGGAAGGAGTTCAGTGCCTTCTCTGTGGGCTGTGAGTTTTCTGAGACCCAGGGAGGAAACTCCAGGAATGGCATCTCCAAGGATGCCTGGTGTCCAGTGCTGCCCCCAAGGAGTGGTCCAACATGGTGCACATGCTCATTGCCCACTTTGGCCATGGCTGATAGAGCTGGAGAGCTGCCTCTATGTGAGCTGTGGACACACATTCTGGGCAGGCACTGGCCAGCTTCCCTCTGTTTCCTTAAAGCAAGTGGAGAAGTATGGCCTGGGGGCTAACAGGTGGACAAAGGTGTCCCCTTTGAAATGTACCCAGCCTTGCAGACCCAGGTCAAGTGCTTTCTCTTTTGGAAAGTCATCCTTACTAACCCCCTCCAACGCACAGTGCTCTGTCTCCTTTGGTCTTGGTTTTTGACCATCTTTATTATGAAGTAGCCTTTTAGATGGGCCTGCATTTACCCCATTCTGCAGGTGAGTTTCCAAAATCTTCTAAAATCTTGCTCATATTTGTTATACTAGATTTAAACTCAACAGATGAGAAGTTATGAACCCAGTAAATGGTACTTTTTTGCTGTGAGGCATCAAGTAGGTACTCTGACCTCTGCAGTCCAATTCTTCACTTGTAACCTAACTGGGTTAGTCTAGATCAGTGTTTCTAAAGCTGAGTTCCACAATAGAATCATCTGGAGAGCTTTTAAAATGATAGTGATGCCAGGGACATATCCCAGAGCAATGAATCAGGACTTCTAGATGTTTGGCTTGGGCATTGGGATTGTTCTAAAAGCTCTGTGATGATCCTAATGTGCAGCCAGAGTGAAAAATAAAAAAGGACTTATTCTATAGGGAGTGGAGAACTAATAGGAAAAGACTTAGCAGTTAGAGATGGGGGCATGGCAGTACTGGACAGAGGTGGTCAGGCCTACAAGCAATGCCTCTCATCTTTGCCTTGAGCTGGCTGCTAGGAAGTTACAAACTGCATTATAGCAGAATCTTATTATAAATGTATACAGGTAAAATCAAGCCCAACTCAAATAATTTGCTTATATAACTCACACTGAATAAAATTTTGTGATGAGGCAGGGATCCTAAACATAACTGGCTCCAGGGCAGTGGTTGCCATTGTGTAAATTCTTCCTGAAAGATCATTTTTAGATTAATTTTACAAGTTCCTATCTTTTTAAAGGGTGGAAATCCTTTGCCAATCACCAAGGGGACAATAAGCTTTAAAGGAAGATCTGTTTGAAAGATCTTAGGAGCAGGTTTCCTGAGAAAGCCGAATTTCTAAAGTGCTTTGACCCTACAAGCCAACATGAATAGTGAGTTCAAGGAGACCAACATGAGAAAGCATATCTCCCTTTAGATAATCTAGCAAAGAAGTTAAGAAGGCAAATAGTTCCTTAGATAAGAATTAGCAGTTGTGGATAAGCTCTTCCTTCAGACTATCGCTGGGCTAAATAGACGTAAGACAAACAACATCAATTTTAAGATATCCCTGCAATTTAATTACTCTTCCTAGGCTCTGCAGTATTTTCCTTTTTTAATCCATTAAACAAATGAATGTTAAGCACCATTTATATGTCAGATATGAAGAAGGATTATTTCTGAAATGTTCAAAATTTGAGTATTTTCTTGGTACAATAACATCTGCTTCATTGGGAATCAGTATGTAAAAATTACCGTTTTTTAAAGGATTATATAAAAGGTATTATTCTAGAAGATTGACTGTGGAATCCCTCTTAGAAAGGAAATACATACAAAGGTAACACTGAAATCCATTACAGTTTGAAGAAAAATTTCTCCAATTTTAATAAAGGCATGAACCCAGTTACTGTTTAATGAAGCTCATCTTTGCTGGAAATTCTCCACTAAAGAGGAAGGATCACAGTGACCCTCAGTCCCAACTAAACCCCTTGGAAAAATCCTCCTAATGAATACTTGTGGAAAAGGAGAGAAAGAAGTTCAAATCATAGTGTGGGAGCTAATTTATTGCATTCAAAGTTAAATAAAATGACATCATGACTCCACTTCTCTTTTTATGTTGTGGGGAAAACAACATTTCTATAGTGCAAGTAGCAGGAAAGGAGTTTAAATTAGTTTTGCATGATGGCAAACAATGAATTTGCTGCTAATCAAAGTGATTCGTTTACCACGTTCTTTGAAAATGTCATAGTACTACAGGTAGGCTTTGATACTCCTCAATGTATACCCTCTTTTATATAAAAGCAATTTGACTACATATTAGATGTCTGTTCCTCATGTTCTTCCAGTCAAATCTGTTCTGTTCTTCCCTATATCTTTATTCAAACATCCATGTTTAAGAAATTCTGGGAAAGGAAACCAAAAATAATACCTAACCTCTATGGTCTATATGGTGAAGAAGTGCCCTTCCTATGTAAAGATGCCCATATGCCTGATTATGCTAAGCACCCTGAAGCTCCGGTAAAGAGCAAAACCACAGGACTGTAGCAACTGGTACAGCCTTGTATGAATGGCAACATTTGTCTACTGACAATGGTGACATAACCCTCAAGAAGGCAGACCACACAGTGTATAAAAGAGAAGCTGTCCCCACAAGAAAAGGGGAAAAGAAAAATGACTCATTCCATAGTTTGAACTCTAGTAAGACTGGTGGACAGAACCCTCAAAGATGTGTATCTTGAAAGAGGAAATTCTCTAGTCCTAAGTGTGGTTTTTAATGTTTAAGGCAAGAACAAGGCTCCTGATGTCCACCCTTCCATCGCCTCTTCTGCAATTCATCCATGAATATATGAAAATATGATGGACCATCGAATTTTATCTTAGATTTACTTACAAATGAAGTAGTGAGGAAGCACAATGACTAAAAATGGTAAAATGGATGAAAAGATTAATTCATAATACTTTACCATGTCTCAGTGGATGAACAGTCCTATTACAGCTTGGGCAGATGATTTCATCTTTCTGAGTCTCCATTTCCACATCTGTAAAATGGGATAAGTATGCCCATCTCAGAGAGTTTTTTCCAAGATTAAATATGACAAGCAAGTGAAACTGTTCTGCAAATAATGAAGCACTCTATTAATGTACGGGATTATTTTATAAGATTACTATAAACAGGCATAGTCAACATGTTTTCTTCAAAGTCTTCAGACCAGACTTTTTTCCACTGATGCTCTTTTGCCTGCATGTCTCAATGATAGTAAAATTATTGAAGTTACTTCTCTTTTCTGTTTTCCTGGCACTAGTTTTTTATCTGACTGGACATGTAGGCAAATGACTATTTTCACACCTTGTTTTTTTGCTCTTAATATTCACTTAATAGCTATTCTAACAATGAAAGATATTTTATATGTTCCCAAGAGGTATACACCAAAAAGAGCTGTGGGCAGAAATGTTCACTAAAATCAGGACCTTCCACTGCATATTGGTCACCACCAATAAAGTGCATACAAGTCCACAGTGAATCACCACAATGATCAGCTACCCAGTCATTCTCTTATAACTTCAAGACACTTCAATTTAGAGAGCACAAGAGCCAAGTTGGCCTCCATGGTCATCTTATGCAACATGGGAGGATGATTTGAGAGAAGTGACATCAGATCAATCAAACGTTCCCAAGCTTTTCAGGAGCTCACTCCAAAGACTTTCTTGAAGATAAATTTCATTAAAGTACTGATCATAATCAAAACAGTACATTGTATCAGAGGTCAAGTATTGTTTTTCACTTCCTTTCCCAGAACGTCCTAAAGATGAATGTTTGAAGACAGATATAGAGACGAACAAAATTGTTTTGACTGGCAGAAAATGACTTACATAGACATCTAATATTTAGTCAAGTTGTTTTTAATAAAAGAAGTTACACCATGGGAGTAGCAAAGCGAATAGACTTGGCTCGTAGGGGGTTAACTGTAGCTGCAACAGTTATTCAAGAAGCTAATATTGAATTGTTAAGAAATTGTATCTCTTCCTTTGCCCTGAAGATAACAGGCATCTCATTAACAAACTGATAATAGGCAACACTATGAGTTTGCGAAAATGCTTTGTAAAGTGGTGAATAAATGTAAGTGATTGTATAATTGCCACAAACATCCTCACCAATGTTATCCTTAAAATCTTGAAAGATAAATGTTTTCAGCAGTTTTGAAAGCTAACCAATGGCATGCCAAATTAAAACCATTCTATTTCAGCCATTTCCAATAAGTGCCACAGAATATTAAGATGTAAGAATATGAAAATTTTTATTTCATCTCCTTTTCCCCCATTATATAGAGCAGGTAGGGCATTGCTAGTTCTAATCTATGGAATGTGCTGAAGTCAGTGTTCACTCCAGAATTCCCATAGAGGAGGAGCTTTACGGCGATGATACGGCTTGAAGGGAAGGGCGGTGAGGAACATACCTGGAAACAGTGCTTGCACTGAAAGCCCAGTATACCTGGTGCATAGGCTGCATGTTTATTCTGGATGCCTTTGTAGGGAACTATAGCTGTAGACTATGGTGGATGAGAAGGCGAAGGCCTTCAAAACCTTCCTTGGAAACCCAACCCACTCCTATCAAGTGCCCACATGAGGAAGGTTTCATATTTAAGTCTCCTTAGCGTGTGTCACTTTGGTCTCCTTTATAATAGGAGGTACTTGCCCTCAGGCAGGCAGGTGTCCTCAGGCCTTCTCCACTGCATCAAGATCCCTTCAGCCACCCCTCCTTCAGGAATCTTAATGACTGGAGATAACCTATGATTCATAAAAAGGAAAGACGAGAGTGGCGAAAAATTGCCCTGCATCAGATGGTATGATTTACTTTATGACTCTGTCTGGCCTCTAAAGTCATAATGTGTTGGACCTTCTATAAAAAATTCAAACACAAGAGAAGAAACGAATCAAAGGCGGTAGACTGTGCTGGATGGAAAAACAACAGCCCTTAACACCCACAGACTGCAGCTTCCTGAAATTCACAGAAACTAAAGACTGCAGACAGGGCAAACCTCCACTGTAAAGAGCAACTCCCACAAAGCAGATCACTCAAGATTTCCCACAAGCCTACGGCCATGTCAAACAATACTACAGGTGGTTTGAAGCCATTGACATTCACACTCAGCAGTGAGAAGGGAAGCAAGCTAAGAGGAAAAAAAAATGCAGTTTCTCTTGCTTTTAAAAGCAATGAATTTTAAACAGTAACAGACACAACATATGAACAAACGCATTTAGCAAGTATGTAGGCTAAGAGCTAGGTCAGCATCAGACAGAAGATTCTCCCTCAGATAGGTTTCATTCTAGTTAGGGAGTTAAAACACAGACATATAACCACAGGTAGTTTGCCGAACTAGGCCAGTAGGAGTGAGGAAGCAGGGCCTGTTAGAAAGGCTGTGAACAGGACAAAGAATCACACTGAGATGGTAAGGGAAGACTCGACAGAAGGGACCTTCAGGCCCAGCATTATTTCAAAGGCTGGAGCTGTTGTAGGGCACAGGTAGAGAACAGGAAAATTTCAACAGTGGATAAACTAGGAAATTTGTAAGCAAAAAGGATGTGGGAGGCAGCCTCGTTCAAGTGGAACCAGAGCATGAGACATGCAAAGGGTGGAATGGAAGATGAGGAAGAGGCTTGGCCTCCTTCGTGCATGTAGTCAGCAAACTGGTCCTGCACCCCAGCTGTGTGCAAGGCACTGTCTTAAAAGCCAAGGGACACTGAGGTAGCTCCTGACCTCAAAGAGGAAGGGAAGGCTATGTGATCACCTAGGATTCACAGAAAAGATTCATGGAAGGCTTTCCAGCAGGGGTCCCCTATTCAAAATGATGTCTGGGGAGAGATTTAACCAATGGCAATGTATGTGTACTGACAAGAGAAGGGACAAAGAGTGATCACGGGCAAAAACCAACTAGATTCTTAAAGGTGACAGAAAATAACAGTTTAGGTTTGTGTCATGCTAGCATAATGCAAGAGCAAAAATGAAACCAAATGGTTATGCATTTCATGTAACTATTCGGATGAATAAATTGACATTTGATGCAACAGGAAGCAACATGAGATATGGGTTGCAATGGAAAGTTTTTGTTCTTCTTCTTTTTTTTTTTTTTTTTGCCAAGTATAGTCAGATGTCAAAAGCAAAAAAAAAGTAAGAAAATAAAATTATTTGGAAAAATCAGAAACTGGTTGTGAGAACTGGTTATTGTAGCCACTTTGTTACTTAAGGGCATTAGTAACTGACAGGGACTCATAATTCTAGAAGACAAAAGTAATTAAGGCACAAAAAGCTACCTTATGGTGTGTAAAATACAGAAGCCAATCAAAGAAAAAACCTAAAGTGGCAATGTCAGAAAAGTCTAAAATAAATGTTGAGCGATTTAAGAAAATTTAGTGGGTCCTCACTGAGCATCAGCGAAATAAGTTTCTCAAGACAAAGGAGGAAGATTAAAAAAATGTTGAAGAGTACAACCACTTCCTGAAAACCTGTCGTTAACTCATTATTAATTTATTGGGTACATAACTCTGTTTAGAGCAGAGTGCTACATATTTTAAGAAGCCCCAAGGTATAATAACTCCAGAATGAATTAAAGGCTACATATGTCAAGGCAAACTGTGATTAAATGCCTAATGAGGTAAACATGATTAATGTTGTGAGTTCAGCAGAGAAACGGATCCTTGGCTTCTATAGTTCATGGTCAAGGGACAAACAGCAGTGGATGAAAAACCTATGAAGGCTGCTTTGAGGAAACAGACTGGTTAAAAACTGACTCATTTAGTTGACTTGCCACCAGTGTGCTCTCTCTTTTACCAGTTTTAGTGTATTAGTTACACACAGTTAAAGCAGGCTATGTAGTTGAGAAGGTGTCGAAGGACTCAAATAACTAAGGACAACTCCACCTTGAATCCTCCTCTTCCTCACTGACGGAAACAAGCCTGATGTGATCCACTAAAATCATTACAGATCATTTGAGTCTTCCTTGGAAAATGTTTAATGCTATTAGAGCAGTGCTTCCCAAACTACAATGTGTACATGAGCCACCAGGAGATCTCGTTAAAATGCACATTCTAATGCAGTGGATCTGGGGAGGGTCCCACGATTCTGCCCTTCCAGTAAATTCTCAGTGATGCTGATGCTGCTGGTTCCTGGACTACCCTATGAACGGCAAGGTATTTGCACATCTTTAGTTGCTGTTATCGAAGATGACAGAAAAACCATCGTTTTGGGGGTCAGAATGCTTGAGCTCAAGATTTGGGCCTTGATGCATATTATAACTCACGAAATGCCAATGTTCAGGGAGGAGTGAGGATCCAGGAGTGACAACGTACAGTAAGAAAAGGCTGCAGCGGGAGGTGGTGGAAAACAAAAGAGAGCAGCAAAGGAAAAGACTGGCCCTTTGCTCCTTAGAAGACATAAATAGGTGATAAGAAAGGGGATAAAAATTATGAGAATAGAAATTTATTCTAATGATAGAAATCATAAAAATAAAAGTTAGGGTGCCCACGGGAGGTGGAGATTATTAGAAATTATTTTATGGGAGGTGGAGATTATTAGAAATTATTTTATAACACTATAAAACTTAAAGGATTCCAGATAAATGAAAATAAAATATGTTAATATTGTTTTTCCCTTCACATATTTGAAGGACAAATTATATCCTTTGTCTTTTTTTTGCCCAATACTATGAGCTTTAGAGTATACAACATAAATGTGATATGTAGCAACAATATAGTCACTCAAAGCAATAGCTAAACTACTTCTACTCTTAACTCTTGTTAAGTCTTCAAACTCTACAGAAATGTAATTATGGGACTCAGTAGCTACTCTCCTGTCTAAAACAGCAGTCTGAAAACTGCCAATCTGTAGCAAATTCTGTCTTTTCTGAGAATAGTTTAAGAAAAGTGGTGGAGAAATCTTTGAAAGGCAACAGAACACTAATTATGTCCAGACAAATTTCCTTTCTCTTCCCCCAAAATATGGAAGCTCCTTTAGGCTTCACTTCTTCTCCTGGGCATGGCAAAGCATTTCATAATTTTCTATTTTAGGAAAAACCTTCACAGACACTTTTACCCATTCAGAGGAAGGGGAGAATGAAAACACCATAATTAACCAAAGAGAAATGATCCTACCACCAAAAGCAAGTAAGCCTTTTCTTTAGCAAGAAGCAGTGAGTTCTAGCAGAAGTGAAATGCTACTTAGTCAGGATGTATGCTCAGACACCTGCAGTAGGAATTTTCAAAATAGCTATGGTTTCTTTCTTTTTTTTTAATAGTAGTCATCTCCAACAAACTCCAAATGGATGCTTATTTTTTGTTAGTTCTCACCTATTATGACTTCTGATAGTTTTCTATTTTGATTAAAGACAATGTAAAGATTTTCTAAGTCAACTTCAATAATTTCCTGCACTAACATGAAGAATGAAATGTTTCAGAAGAGAAACACTGAAAATCTTACCTAGTCCAATTCCTGTTACTGTATAGAAGCAAAGGGAGACCCAGTGGGACCAAAGGACTTAACCTGGTCACCCAGACACCCTGATTCCCGGCACAAGGTGCTCTAGTCTTGCCCAGCTCTCTCCTAGGCAGCATCTTTCTAATCTCAAAGGAAGGGTCAGATCTGGGTTACCTTTCATTCAAGATCAAGATTTGTGATAATTACATATTTGCAACTTCTTTTCTACTTGGCATGGGGCACTAAAGTAGAAAATGATGAAGGGTTTAGCTAAACCTAGAGGGAAAAAAAAGTTTTGGTTTAGTGAAATAACAATGCAGACTTCAGTCTCTGTTTGCCATGGGGGGGGGAAGGCATCTTTAAAATTTATTTTCTAAGCCAACAAGCAAATTCTACCATTAGGTATAGACTCGGGTCTTGTGGAATCTAAAACTTGTAAATTTCAGGGGCACTCTTTAAGAAAAAGAATAGAAAATTCAGAATAGAAATTTAGGTATGAAAGTGAGTATTTATGTAAAATTAAAATGTATCATATAAATTGCAAATTTCAAAAAGTTGCAAATACCACAAATATAAAATCTTTTTAAAGTATTTTTATTAATTAAATGAATTGCCATACCTCTGAAATATTTTTCCTACATTTTTTGGTTGCACACTCTTTGATCACCTCTTCCAATAATATTTTGCAATATTCTCTATTGAGAGAATAGAGAAATAATTCAGTCTTTCCTTTAGAACCATCGATCAGAATTTATAATTTATTCTTGAAAAATTTGGAAAAGTTTCTTTCAGCTTCATAACTCATTACAGGTAATGTCACATAAATTTTTTGGATTGTCTCAAAATTTAGGAAAACCTCCATCAAGTTTCTTTTATATATGAGCTGTAAGATTCAGGGCATTGCAAGAGTTCTTAAATATTGTTTGACTTGAGGACAATTGTTAACCACATTGCTAGGGCCTCTCCCAGGGTCAGAAGACAGGCCTGGACCAGGGAGGAGCTTTGAAGGTTAAGTTCCTAGCACTCCATCTTAAATCCACCTGGGCCTACCATATATGTCCCCAACATACCTGATGCATCTTTGAACTCTCCCAGCCCTTCCAAATAAAGTGCTCATTTTGCTCAGAGTACCTAAATTTTCTGATGGCATCACTGTTCCATGATTCAGCCAAAACAATATCACTTGATGTATATACTTCATTTTCCTTTTGTGGTCACAAGACAGACATGTGTGACTACCTGGTATATGAACCAAACATTATTTCACTAAGGAAATTAAATGGGATAATATATGAAGAATGCTAAAGCACTAGAAAAATGTTTAATATTATCATTATTTGTCTTAACCCCTAGTCTTTCAACACTCATGCTATACTGGACAAGTGGTTTATGTAAACTGAGGCAGCCTAGTCTCAGCATAGCATAACAGTTGGGGTCTAGATCCCCAAACCAGACCATCTTGGTTCTAATCCCAGGATAATCATTTGCTAACTTGGAGGTCTTAGATAAATTTCTTTATCTCTGGGGGATTTATAATGAGCATAACAAAACCTACCTCATAGAGTTGTTTTGAGGGTAAAATAAGATACACGAAGTGCTCAGCAAAATTTCAGTAAGCAAGTGGAAGCTACTACCAATATTGGGAAACTTGTCCATGAAGTCTCTTGAGTAAAACTACAGGGAGCATAAAGCCAATTCCATTTCCCTATGTAGAATAGTTTTGTAGTTTTAGTATGAGGGATAATCATCCACAAAGCAGCAGTGAGTTCTCTCCCATAGTCAAGGAATCCTTTGTAATGATATAAAACTTCAATAGATAAAGAGCCGCTGTAGCGTATGCTGAAATATGCACCCATCCCATATTTTTTACAAAGGCATTCATGTTTGTTTGGCCAAACCCCATTTTAGTTTTCTAAAATGCACAGTTTTGACAATTCTATACCTTCTATAGCATTGGGAGGGCTTTTTACTCTCTAAACTCTAAACAGACTGGGAGGCCCAAAAGCCTCTCCTCTTTAAAGAGGCTTGAGAAGGCCATGGATTGTGCAAATGAAATATTTACAATAGGAGAAAAAAATTCAGATAAGCTTCACCTTGCCCTGAGTGGTCTCAATACACAGGAAAAAATGCAACTAAGGTACTGGAAGATCTAAAAAAAATGTGTAAGTGAAACAGCAGATAGAACAAGTCAAATGGACACAGCTAAAGTTTTCTTCAAGACAACACGAGCTATAAAAAGACAAATTTCCCAAAGGAAATACAACACTATGGTTACAAATAAACTCTTAGCTTTTTCATTAATGTGCAATGATCTTGACTCGAGGGAAAATACGATAGAATTAACAAAAACTAATTTCTACCCAGCACCTCTGTAAAGGAAGTTGCTGAGGCCAGATCCACCTCTAACGGGGGAGGGCCCAGGGCAAGGGTACAAGTAGGGGCCCACACACCAGAGGTCAAAATCTTGCAAGTTACAAATCAAGTTAACAAACTGCTGGATGAAATAGGTTTTATCCTTCTACCTTGACTGAAAAATATATCTTCCCAGCCTCTCGAAAGACCAGGTACAACTTCAGAACTCTCACACACAGAGCTGTTCCTTGATCACCCCTCAGGCTGAGGGTGCACAAGCAGAGGCAATGAAGGCTGCAGGAGATGGATCCAGGGATCCCTGTAAACTGTAGACACTAGTTCAGGGCCATCTGGGCAGGGAATCTGAGGTTTCCATGCACACAAAACATGGTCTAAAAAAGGAGAGAGAGTACAGATTGGCAGGCCCAAAAGTCTCCTCACCCCATGGGCATGGGCCTCACCAGAGAAGAATCCTCTGCAGTGGTCCCCAACCTTTTTGGCACCAGGGACCTGTTTCATGGAAGACAATTTTTCCACGGGGTGGGGTGGGGCTGGAGGGGGCAAGCTCAGGCCGTGATGCGAGCCTGGGGAGTGGTTGTAAACACAGATGAGGCTCTCCACCCGCCTTCCTAAGTTTCACGGAAGACAATTTTTCCATAGACATGGGGTGGGGGTTTGGGGACTGCAGCTCTAAAGCTCAGGACAGAGGCCCCTTTTGCCCATATACTAGGCCTATATTTTAGTCATAGAGCTAAGAAATTTGGAGGAAAATATTCCATCAGAAAAGAGAAAAAAAGAAAAGTGCTGCATGTCTTGACCTTTCCCAGATAGAATCTCATCAGTGACAGGCACTGGCCCTGCAGCTAAACCCCTTCTAATACTGTAGCTTCAACCCTAGAAACAAAACACAGATGCTAGGGAACCCTTAAGAGCCTAAGCTGGAAGCCATAATCTGACTAAGTTGACTACACCCAAGGGGATAGTTGCTCCATGTTTGGTGCCAAGACCTAAAAAGGAAGAGACTCTTAACCATCTTCAAGTTTTCAAATTAACTGGACCTCAAAAGTCAAACTGTCCCCTTTTTCTTAGTTATGTTGGATAAATTCTGCTCTTCTTGCCTTCACCAGAAGTTGTTTGAGGCTTGTACCCAAATGATGGTCCTGCATGCTCAGAATTTGGGGTTTACAATACATATCTCTGAAAATGGTGCATGTCCGTCTGCTATAAAAGGTCAACCCATACGTCACCCGCAGTGGGAGCCACCACCAAGGCACCGTTATCAGAGTAGGAAATGTAGAGTTCCCTTGTGTAAAAAAACTCTATCTTATTTTTTCTGTGGTACAAAGCTAGAAAGGAGGCAGATCAAGCAAGCGAAGCAAATCAATTAAATCAGGAAAACTGAACTGATGATATTAGATGGTAAGTTTCCTCTCTCTCAAATATGACATCCCTTTACCTCTCCCCAGCTGCCCTCCCACACGGACACAAGGACACACACATAGACCATGAAAAAGAGCCTAGAAGAATGCAAGCAGGACGAGCTTACAACACACACACACACACACACACACACACACACACACACACACAGAGGCGGTATGCGACCTTAAGCAGGCTTCATCTTTCCATTTATAAAATAAAGACAATAAAACTTATCTTGCAAGTTTCTTAAGATCAAATTAGATAAGTAATGTTAAGTGGCTGGCTCAGGGGAGGTTCTCATATGTCAGTCTCCCTCTCTCCTTTCTCCCTCACTTCTCCCTGAAATGAGCCAACTTGCCTGTGTAGCATTCCAAACCCTTCTGACATACCAGGTAAATAAATATAATAGTCAGTATCCTATCTCAGTTAGAAGCAATAAGTACCTGTGGAACAAAATATTACCAGGAAAAGAGAGGGCACAAAATAAGCAGTGAGCATTCTTGCTGTTAGTGCACATTTGCTAAGACATTTCTACTGACGATCCTAAGTTAAATCTGCTGAAGCCGTGCATAAGGACTTGGAGAGTAGGAGCTAACAAGGTGAGAGAATTATGCTTTTACATGGAACTTAGCTAAATAATGCCATGTTGTAGCCAGGAAGTACATTTCCCTCGCACCCTATTTTAAACCATTTTGGTGGTTTGCACCAGACCTAAATAATATCCACACCGCTTCGCAGCAGACAGTGGTGGCTATAGGCCCACACTTCCCTTATACCAACTCTGCTTCACCACTTACAAACCAAAACATAAAACCCTGATGAAAAAAGAAACTTAAAAACTAAATTTAGATTTCATCACTTCATCTTTAATAAAAGTCTCCTTCCGACAACCTTCTAGAAAGAAAAAGAGGAATCAGTACTTACTGAATAATTTCTTTGGTGAAACTTTTTAAAAGTTTGCAATGGCTTTCAATGCCCTATGCTAGTTCAAACTTTATTTAACTAAAGGGATTGGGTGAAAACTTCTAGCAGCTTTCCACCATGTTTGTCAGAAGTTGAGACATCTTTTTCCATATTTCGTCAGAATACAAGAACCAACTACATAGTATAAAAACAGTCAAATTGCTTATTCTGTTCAGAGCTAAAACTATTCTAACTGAAAGTAAAGATTTTACTATTCAGACTAAACACCCAATAAACAGTGACTGGTTGTTAAAGGCTCCACTTCAGTTGCACTATAACAAGTAGGATGAATCGGAGACTTGGTTTAGCATTTCCCAGGTGCTAAATGATGTTCTGGGCACTTCCAGAGACCTTGGGGATAGAGAACTGAATGAGACATGCCCCTTGCCTTTGAGAGGCTTAAAGGTCTAATGGGCAAGGGAGTCACATAAACATATAATTTCAGCTTGCTATTGTTACCACCTGAGAGAGAGGTCTGTATCCAGGAGACATTTAGCTCAGCCCAGGGAATTCAAAGCAGATTTCCTAAAGAAGGTGACACTTGAGTTGTCTTAAAAGATGAGTGAAAATTAGCTAGGTAGCAGGAGTTTCAGGTAGAAGTTACAGATTGAAGAAAGGCACAGCTGTCTACTGCTCAGAGCATGTTGTATGCATGGTGATACTGGGAGTGACTGGTGAGTGAACTGGGAGAGTACAGGCCTTGGTGGGAAGTGAAGCTGCAAAGTCAAGAGGGAAGCAGGTCACCGAGACCCTTCTCAGGCCTGGTTAAGGAGTTACTAACAATAATAATATTAATAGAAGCTGGCTGGGCACAGTGGCTCATGCCTGTAATCCTAGCACTTTGGGGAGGCCAAGGCAGGAGGATTGCTTCAACCCAGGAGTTTGAGGTTGCAGTGAGCTATGATGACGCCACTGCACTCCAGATTGGGCAACAGAGCAAGACCTTATATCAAGAAAAAAAATAACAACAACAACAACAACAGAACCTGATATTTATTGAGAACTTACTATGATGCAGGCACTATGTTAAACACTTCAAAATCTTATTTCATTTAATCCTCATCATAAATTCCATAATCCTTATTTTACAAATGAGAGCACTGAGGGCTAGAAAGTAAAGTAATTGCAACAGATTACACAGCCAGTAAGTGAGAAGTGGGTTTGGAACCCAGGACAGCCTGATTCCAAAGCTTATCCATACCCTACACTCTTCTACCTCCAGCCTATCCTCAAAGAAAAGACTGGATGAAGACATTTGGTCCACTATGCTGGCTACAAAATGGTGAATGCAATTAAATATGGCCCAATTGGGGGTCTGTTACAAGGCAGGGATAGAAAAGTAAGAATAAATCAATATAAAAATTCATTCAGAGTGGCTGAGAAGGAAACATTCAATATGTACACCCTCCTAGAACACTCAACAAAATAAATGGGCTTTTGAAAATGGAGTCTAGAAAACAAAACACCAGTATTCAGTAATGCTTCCAAGTACAAAAGGTTAAAATATATATCCTCTCTTTGCTTGTAACACCCTCCCAGATGTCAAACTCTATGAGGGCAGAGACCAGGTATCTCCCACAAATCCGGGATGGTGCCTCCAGGTCTGAATACTGTTGAGAAAGAAAGTAAGTAATGGCCACTTTTTACAATGACATCAATGAGGTGCCATTCTTGATTGGAAAAACAGAGTTAAAAACTAAACTTACAGAAAAAATTAAAAAGTCATGTTGATGACTGAGGCACTGTAAACTGAAATAGAAAACATGTAGCAGTTAAGCTGACTGCACAGGTAGTAAGGAGTCATCACCATGGGATGCTACATTGAAAAGAATGCACTTAATTCAAAATGTGGTTAGTACTATGTATAAACCATAACTCATTAAAAATAAGGTGTTGTTAAAGGAAGTGGCCTAGAAGAGACATGTGCTGTATGGGGGGAGGAGGGGGGAAGCAAGCAGACCAAAGATTAGACTCTGGGCCTGATGATTTCTAGTTTCTCACCCTAACAATATAAGCATGTCATTAAAGTGACTTTAAGAACCCGTATCCCTATGACACTATTTCCAATGTTTAGTCCTTAGCAAGAATCTCTTTTTAAGTATCTGAAAAGCAAAAATCATATTTTTCAGATCTAAAGAGTTTTCAGACATTTCAAAGTGTTCCCAAAAAAGTAATTTCTTAATTTTGAGCATTTAGGAAGAGTGGATCTATTAAGTCAAAAACAAAAATAAAGAAAGTTTTAAAACATTTCTTAGTGAAATTTGTTCTTATACTGAAATCCTTTGCCCACTTGTCAAGCTACTACTAAACAGAAGATGGGTTTTTTTTTTGTTCGTTTTTAAATGACCTAATAGGAGGTTGTAAACAATCTCATTCCCTCATATCCTATCTTATGTTAAGATATTCTGAAAAATATTTTCATTTTACCAATTACATTTTAAAAATCCTGAAACTATTTACCTACATGGAAAATTAAAATGTAAGTGGAATTAGGTTTCTCATCTTCACTACAGTTATCTTCAACATTCAACCATCTTTGAAAATTTAATATGAATCAAATGAATACAAATTCAAAATGATTTCTTAGTTCAACCATTTTAAAACTTTAATTCCATCAAAATATGAAATCTGTGAACTTTGTAAAACTGTTTAAAAACCCAAATAAAAAACCACTAGGCTTTCAAGCTAATAGTTTAAAAGTGTGTATACAGATGAAGTGAAACTGACTCATGAACTATTAAGTCTGGAATTTGCAAATACAAATCTCATCCTTGTAAACAGAACTCAACTAACAAAATCAGGGCCTGGTAATTTCCTTCTTTCATACTCTGAAACAAAAGTTGTAATGATTTTTAATGTACACAGAAAATTAAGGGTGCCATTTTTAATATTTACTTGCAAAATATAACTCAGATTTTAAATCTCAAGTAAAATGAGAGACAGTTGAACATTCTGGTACTGCAACATAGGAAAACAGCCAAGAATGAAACACTAAGATTTTATTAAAACCATAGGATTCAAATTTGTATTAAGACTTTTTGCTTGCAAGAGTGCGTCTTCCTAATTCTATTAAAAACTTCCACCTCCATGCCACTTTCAATATAGATTACACTTTTTTCAAAGTTCCCAATCCACTTCAAATACTCTGAAATTTACAGCTTAGACTACGATGCATATTTTTTCTAGACAAACATAAAAGTAAGTCTGCCTATGCCCCTTGGTAAATAAAATGTGTGCCTCAGGGTGATGCGGACTGTGAAATCCTCTACATTTCATCCAAAATCTACACAGGGCATCTCCAAGTAACTAAAAGCAGCTTGGAGCGCGGTGGAGGGTGGAATGCGGGATGGGACACATGAGATGTCAAAGATGAATCAGGTGATGTGAATTATCGAAATTCAGTCTTGTCATTTTACAGATGAGGAAACTAAGGCCCAGAAAAGATATATGACTTGCCCAAATACTCAGTTATCCAGACCACAGCTGCAGATACTCAAGTTATGTGGATCATATAAATGCTACAATTCTAACTTTTGAAGTCTCAGGGGTTTTGCACTTTCCGTAACAAATAGTGAAGAACCCAATTCTGCACATTTTTTTCCCCTGAAAACATCTTGAGACAGTGATCAGGTGGGCAGCCTACTTAGAATTTTAACCCTTCCGTTTCCACCAAACGGTAATGTCAGAGAACCCTCAACACCCTAAAGCCAGGGCTATGTTGCTCCAGGCAAAATCTTCAGCACCTAGCACCTAGGAGGCACTCGGTAAAGACTCCTTCCGCCTTTTCCTATCTCCACTCCCTGCCCAGGCAGGACAAGCTGTCAGCAGAGCCAGATAATTTTCCTTTGGAAATCGCTTCATTTCTTGAGAATTGTGTCCAACACCTCCGGGCCAAGAAGGCGGCCCGAGGGAACGTGTGGCCACTTCCAGGAGCTAAGGACTGAATAGCCGGCTTTGAGGGGGTGGCTCGGAAGGGACTGGGTGGGCACGCAGCATCGCCACGGACCGCGGCGGCCCAGGTGTGCGGGCGACCTGGCGCTGTGCGGGCCGCCCCGGGCCGCCGCTCCCCGGCCGCGCTCGGATAACCAACTCCTCAAACTTCCCTTTCCGGGGGTGGGGGTTCGCCTCGCTCGCTCGCCTCGGACGCGGCCAGCACTGCGCCTTTCCTGCTCGCACAAAGGGGACCCAACGTGCCCCGAGCCCCCTGCAACTGAACTTTCCTTCTGTTTTTCAAGAACTCCCACATCCCTGCGGCCGCGGGGGTCGGGCTGCGCGGGTGCCGCCAAGGGAAACTTTCCCCGTTTCCGCCCGAGCGCCGAGTTCTCGCGCCGACTGTCAAGCGCAGCGGAGGGGCGGGGAGCCCAGCAGACCCCTGGCGCCCCGCGGAGCCCGGGCTGGGGGCCACTCACCCGACTTCTGAACGTGTGGAGGGATCGTGCTGGCGATGCGCGTCCACAGGACGATGTGCAGCGGCCACAGGCCCCTGAGCAGCCCCCGACCCATGGCAGACCCCGCCGCTCTTCATAGACCGAGCCCCGAGCGCAGCGGCCGGCTCCTTCTTGGACCCCCGGCTGCGCCTCCGCGCCGCGCCCTCTCCGGACCCCGCGCCCGGCCGGCGGGGCAGATGTGCGGGCCAGCTGTGGCGCCCGCTCACCAGCTAGGAGGGGTCCCGGAGGCCGGCGAGGCACGGGGAGGCCCCCGGCGGCCGAGGGGAGCTGCGCGGGAGGCCGGCTCCTGCCCCGAGCGGGTGCGCGCGCGGGGGTGTTGTGGGTCCGTGCACGCGAGTGACTCACTCAACTTCAACCGGGCGCTGCGGGGGAAACAGGAAACTCCTCGCCAACAGCTGGGCAGGACCTCTCTCCGCCCGAGAGCCTTCTCCCTCTGCTCGGCTTCCAGCCCTAGCTCTCTCGTAGCTGCCAATCACGTCCCCTAGACCAGCCCCTCCGAGCGCTTTGGCAAACTTTCCGCGGCCCCTCACCGCCCTCGCACACCACTCCGGAGTTCCTCGCTCCGAGTATTTACTCAGGAGTGACGAAGTGCGCGCGTTTCACAAAGTAACTGAACACAGAAAGGCTCTCCACTTCGCATAGCATACCACTAACATCGTCCCCTCCCCATAACCTTCTTTCGATTGTTCCTAGGTGCTTTAGAGTTGCGTTTCCAAACTACAAGTTGAGACCCATGAGTGGGTACTGAAATCTGGTTAGTGAGTCGTGAAAACATTTTTTTTCCCAAATAAAATAGTAACGGTGAGTATTGCTTCATTAAACTTTTGCTTCAGTTGTGTCTACATATTAATACATGTACGTATGTGCATACACTGTTAAATTGTAAAATGTTTTTCTTCTTACTATAGGTCAAAACCCAGAAGTTTTTCTCAAACTTTAACGTGCATACCGATCCCCTGGGAATCTTGTTAAAATGCAGGTTCTGCTTCAGTAGGTCTAGGAGGCAGCCTGAGATGCTGCATTTCTAATGAGCTCCTAGATAGTACATCCCATTTTGAACTGCCTCTTCCTGGGGGTGACTCGGTGGGTAATTGTAAATGAGTTGCTATCATGGAGCTATAATGGTGGGAAATGTTATTTGCAGAACGTATGGAGTATAGCAGAAAACGTAAAAATAAAAATGGCTTGGGATTCAGCTAAATGCCTGCGTGTGCGTTCCAATAAATGCAGGTGAAGATGTGCAAAAGAGCTAACAGTGGGAACAGAACAGTATAAACGTTCAAAGTTCCCTTCTTGCTAGGGTAAACAGACTTGCTCAAGACAATCTTGGTTTATGTTTGTTTTGCAGTTTAAATATTAATAGAAACCCCCCCCATCTTTTTCAGATGTGTCCTGATAGAACAATAAATTATCTGATCACCCTACTTCTAGCTCTCAAAGATCTATATCTGTATCTATGTCATCCATATTCTGTTTAGCCCTCTGGTAAGATCTTCCAGCAATTCATACAATGAATTCTTTTACCTGAGAGAAAGATTGTTTGCAGAGGCAGGTGCCAAGTTCACAGGGAATAAAAGCAAATAGCCCTCCCCCCAAACCAACCCCTGAAATCTTCTGTCAGTCTAAGAGGATCATTTACTTGATCCTAAAATTTTAACTCTTTTTCCACCTAGCATCAAAACTGCCTCTGGATGTGTCTTTTAAGAAAATGCCATTTCCCAGCTCTCATGTTTAAGCTGAAGGAAGTGCAGTGAAATCAGTTAGCACTGGGCATCGACTTGCCCACCAACAGCCTTGCCAAAGCTGGAGCCACTTTAGCAGTGGAGGAAGATTCAGTTCAAAATCTGCTTCTCCCCATTTCCTCCTTGACCATGCCACCCATGCCACTGCCATCCCTTGAGCAGGAGTCTTAACCACTCACTCTCTGTGAGGGTCATTCTAGGCTCTTTCACTCAGTTTCTCAAACTGGAGCTGAAATCAGTTTTCCAAAATGCAAACCTAGTTATACTAACCCTCTGATTAAAATCATTTATTGGCTTCCCACTACTCTTGAGATAAATAGAAGATAGAAACCAGATCTTTGAACATGGCTTCAAGCCCCCGACTCTCCTGTAACCTTTCATTTGCTTCTCCTCCTTGACTACTAAGAGCCTTCTCTAAATTCCTTGAATGTGCCTCGGTATTCCTCCTGCACATAGCCTTTTCTAGTGTGGAGTTCCTTTTCTCTGCCCTGCCCTTCCTCTCCACTGGGCCAACTCCTCCTCTTCCTTGATCTAATCACAGCTTTCTTGATGGGCAAGCTTTCCCCGACCTCTGTGAGTAGATCTTTTATCATAGGTTCTCTTAGTCCCATAAGCCTTTCTTTTTTAGCACTTACTACAATTGTAATTTTATAATTATTTATGTCATTCTTTAATTTCTATTCGTATCCCCCGCTGAACTCCAAATTTCTTGAGCATAGGCATTATCTCTTTCTGTCACTTAATAGTGTATCCCCAATAGCTAACACGTAATAGGTGTTTAATAAATATTTGTTGGATGGATGAATGAATGAATGAGGTAATGAAGATTTGGAAGAAATTGTACTTAATTGTTCAAGTTACTTAATAACTCTGGAGAAGACATTCTGTCATCTAATAATTTGAGCTATAAACAGATTAGATTTTAGCTGAGGGTGATGTCACCATTACTTCCTTTTCTTAAGAATGGAGAAGTATGTGTGTTTCTTTTTTTCCCCCTTTATATTGCCCAAGTTCCTCTGAACAGCATACATGTAGTTTTTTACTCCCCAAAACACACTGAAGGAAACAAATGCCCATTGAACTTAAAAGGCTCTTTTTTTCCGTAATTTTCACAAAGGCAGATGTTTTACAATGTTAGAGGGTAGGTTTGAGGTACTTGATTCTATTATGAAATGTTTAACTGGTGGTCCCTGTCATCGTACATCACAAATGTTGATTATAGTTTGGTTTGCCCTTAACATTTCTGATTTAATCCTCAATCTCTTGTGAAATCAAGGAGAATCTGAATTAACATTGCCAAGTGCAAACTAGTCTTTCAAAAATCAATATAATAAAATCATAGAGATGTAAAGTCAATGCATATTACAGTGTGATAATCTTGAAATTTGTCCAGTGGTTGCAGTGGCTCATGCCTGTAATCCCAGCACTTTGGGATTCCGAGGCAGGAGGAATGCTTGTAGTCAGGAGTTCAAGACTCACCTAAGGAACATAGTGAGACCCCCATCTTTACAAAAATTTAAAAAAATTAGCTGGGCACTGTGGTGCACGCCTGTAGTCCTAGCTACTCAAGAAGCTGAGGAAGAAAGATCCCTTGAGCCTAGGAGTTTGAGGTTGCAATGAGCTATGATGATGCCACTGCTCTCCAGCCTGGGTGACAAAATGAGACTCTGTCTCAAAAAAAAAAAAAAAAATTGTCAATATGCCTGTCCTTTTGAGATTCTCATTGAAAGGGAACTCTGATGTCCCCCATCAAGACACTGTTTTCATACATAGTTGTATATTTGGCTTACTATAATGTTCTATGTATTCACATTGGCAGTTGATCTACATATGCAAAAATTAGGCCATTTCTAAATGGAAACAAAAAATAAAAGCCTGACTCAGGATTTAAAAAACAAAGAAGATAATTTTTAAACCCTTACCAAGTTGAAAAAAATAAAAATCAACCTGGACTAAAGTTAAATAACTTGACGTCTTTATTTTTCCAGTTTTACAAATTCGGCACACATACACAAACAAAAAAAAGTGTGGTTGATTTAAACCCTGCATTTCTCACTTGTGATGAAGGAAGAACTTCCTACTCCCTTGAACTTTTCGACATGCAGCTGTTGAGGTTACTGGCATCTAAAGCAGTTGACAGGGAATTCCTCTTCTTGTAAATCAATCATTCTGCGTTCTGACCTCTTATCTCTTAACCAATTTTCCTTCTATTGTGCATCAAACCAATAAGTACTGAGACAATAGTTAATTTGTGAGGGTTACCTACCCTTTACGAGCCATCTGTGATTCTAGCTCCTTCAGGAAACATTTTATGATGTTTCACCTAATAGGATCACTCCTCTCTCAAGGATAACCCAGCGAGCATTTAGTTTATGTAACCTATTTTTTAAATGTTTGTCCTATTCTGACATGGAATGCATTATTGTTATTCATTTATTTTTTAGAATTCTACCACACCAAATGTAAAGTCCTTGAAAGCACAAAATATTCCTTTTTCAACTTAGAACCTCAGTCTGTGCCCTACAGATAATAAGTACTCAATGTGTGTTTCTTGTCTTCAGTAGAGGGAAAAATGAGAATATCACTTTTCCTAATTCATTTTTTTGTTTGCAGTTCTTCACAGATAGTAATAGAACCTGCAATTATGCCACACATTTACAGAAAGCATTAATAGTGTCTTTTTGAAAAAAACATAATTTTTTTAAATTACAAAAGTGATATATGTTAATTATATAATAGGTAGAAAAAAATATGAAATACAGATAAACCAAAGGCAGAAATTAAAGCAGATCCTTAACTCTATTACCCAAAGATAATCCTTGTTGAATTTTGGAGCATGCCCTTGCAGTACTAGTCTAATCTTCGTTTTGCAGATGAAGAATTTGAGGATTAGAGACATTAAGTATTTGGCAAAGTTCACATAGTCAGTAAGAGACAGAGCCAGGTTTGGATTCAGTCCTGTCTAGGTCCAGAGTCTACACTTTAGAATAAGTTGATCAGCTGGTAGATCTTAACCACCTGACCAGTGAAGGAGTTCAGGAAATGCCACCCCAAAATATGCTGCTTTGGTTTACGGATCACTTAAAGGCACTTGGAGAGCAGCAAATGCAGAGAGGAGGTTGACAGATATGTGACACAAATGTGGACCCAACCTCCTGCTTGAATCCAAGCCTAACCTCTATCAACCAATCTCAAGCCTACTGCCAGCCAACCCAGAGATATGCAAGTAAGAATAGATGAATTCTGTTTAAATTGTGGAATTCTGGGGTGTTTTGTCATCAGAATTTTTGAGGCATAGCTAAGAGATATAAGAGATGTGAAAGATGAAGAATCATGGAAAAAATGAGGCTAAATAAATATTCAGGTGGTTAAGACCATGGAATTCTTATAGGTAAAAACTATCATGGGGTTTGTTATGTGGGCTGGAGATGATCAAGGCAGTAGGCCTCTAATTTAGACTCTTTGGTTTATGTACAAATTCACTTATATATACAGTTAAAGAATGTCGCCAATATCATTTCTTGCTTACCTAAAATCCATTCTCTCCCACCTTGTTGTTAGGAATCTAATTTTGCTTAGGACTTGGCATGGCTCCATCTTAAGGAAAAGGCCTATCCTTGTCCAAGGGCAGATATGTGATCCAGTTGTGGTAAAAGAGATGCAAGAAGAAATCCTGTGGAGGCTGTGGGCAAAGTTTTTTTCCCTTACTTGATAAGAAATAAGTACCCAAGGAGAATGATTCTGTCACTCACTTCTGTCTATTTCCTACCTTTGAATGTGATTGGAGGATAAAATAGTTTGAGATGCTCCAGTCACCTTTCAACAATGACAGGAAAGCCGTAAGTATCACAGAGTAGAACCACTGAGTCAAGACCAGCAACTACCTAAACATAGGCATTATTTGAGTACAGTAGTGTGGTCTTTAAAGATGGCTATTACGTCTTTTTTTCCATTGTATTCACATGTTGGTCCTCACATTGAGAGGTGCGATAGAGTCTATTTTCTATGTTTCATTTCCTTGAATCTAGGCTAGCTTTGTAACTTGCTTTCACCAACAGAATATAGCAGAAGTCACATAGTGCCAATTCTGGGCATGGCCTCAAAAATAAACTTCCTTTCTCAGAAACCAGTTACACCAGGCATGCTGGCATGTGCCTACAGTCCTAGCTACTCAGGAGGCTAAGGTGGGAAGATCGCTTGAGCCCAGGAGTTACAGTCCAGCCTAGGCAATATGGCGAGACTCCATAAAAAAAAATTAAAATAAAAATAAACCAATTACCAAGTAAGAAGTTCAAACACACAGAAACCATGGTTCTGTACAGAAGCCCAAGCTAGCCAAGTGAGAGGCCACATGGAAAGAGAAATGATGCCCAGCCAGCTATCAGATATTCCAGCCTCCTATATAAGGCACCAGACACGTGATTAAAGAAGCTATCTTGGAATTTCCAGCCCTAGCAAATGCCAGGGGGAGAAGAGCCAGCAAGGCCAGCAAAATGATCCCAGTCCAGATTGTAGAATTGTGAGAAATAATTAACTGATATTGTATAAATTGTTAGTTCTAGCCAAATTCATTTCTAACTAATACAGAGAAATCCACTGATAAAATTGAAAGAGAAAGATGTTCCAGTCACCATATGGCTGCCAACCTGTGTACCAAATACACAGCCACATCAAATATGAATTGAGAATTGTATGATTTCTCCAATTATCTTGTGAATCGCTTAAGTACATATATTTTTATATTTATGTTTAAAGTGATTATATGTTACAAGCATGTAAATGTACAAAGTTTTGTGATTTTACTTTACTATGTACTCCTTTTTATACACTAATGAGGAATCTCAACACTCAAGAGTGGCCCAGAATAACTGAAGCTCTGAGAGGCCCTGTTTTTCATTTCAGAATGTAGACAATAAAAAGGTATGAAAGGAGATTTTGACCACAAGAGGGAGAGGATCAGAGGTAATCAGATAAGATTTTCAAGTCCCTGATAAGAGAATCTGGTAGATGCATCCAAGAGCCTAAGACTGTCATAAAAACAAGTATGAAACAACCAAAGGCTGGACCAGAGTCATGATTGTGGGACTAGACGGAAGTCAATAGATAAGAAAGATAATAAGGAGCTCAGTTTGGCCAGAATTGGTGTTTGAGTTGACTGGGGGAACACAGAGGGATACTCTTGCAGAAGATATTCTCAAAGCAACCTACCCTTA
Organism: Lemur catta; assembly: GCF_020740605.2. Lineage (NCBI taxonomy): Eukaryota > Metazoa > Chordata > Mammalia > Primates > Lemuridae > Lemur > Lemur catta. The sequence goes on from NC_059128.1 coordinate 150,815,807, forward strand.
ATATGATAATTATATTGAACATGTCCAGCACCTTTATTACCATGTGCCACACACTGTTCTGTATTTTATATAAATAAATCCCTTTGGTCCTCACAACAGTCCTGTGAGGTATGTAGTATCATCAGTCCCATTTTATAGGTGGGGAAACTGAATCACAGAGAGGTTAAGTGATGGCAGAGCCAGAATTCTCTAAGGCAGGTTCTAAGCCACTCTGTCATCTGCTGCCATTCTACTGGCCACCTCTCAGGCTCCCCAAACAGGCTATGATCTCTTGAGGCAGGGACTGTGTCTTTCACATCTTTAGCTCCTTGTGCCTGATCCATATTTATTGATCAATATATACCAATGGATAAGAGGATGATTCAGTGAATAAACTCTATAATCTGTAATATTCAAGAGCTGGGACTTTGAAGGTTGTGAATTTGGTAAATAAAATCTGCATTATCCTCAATGTCTGACTACAAAATGAGGCTGGTAATGCTTATCATAGACTTCAAGCACCAGCACAAACTTCCTCTGAAAATGCTGAAAAATGCTTCTTAAAGGTAAAAATGGTACAAACAAATAAGGATAAATTTCGCTTCCGAAGAGAGAATTTATATCTTTGACAGTTACATTAATCAATTTCACTCTGGTAAAACATTCATATCTAATTCTTAATTTTTTTAAAAAGGAAAATTACAACAAAAGAGTTTTAAATCTTTTTGTCTAACTCAGTATTTTCTTCCTTAGAAATGTGAAATTGTTACAGAAAAATGTCATAGAAAAATGATGACAGCAACTATTTTAAAAGCTACATTTAATATATATGTACTTCAAATCCGTGGTATTACACATCTTAGAGCACATAAAATGTATGTGTGCTAATTAGATTCAATGAATACTTGAGATTTGCTGGTAAAAATTTTGTACCCTGATCAAGATAAATATTTCAAGGATGTGGTAATTTTTGGAAAGTTCTTATCAAAAGGTTGCAACCTTGGGCAGCTTCTGCCATTGCTTCTGTCATCTTTATCTTCTATCAACTCCAGAAGGCTTGTTAATTGGCATACTGGAAGTCAGAAATAAATTTTCATTGGTGAAATGATTGGTGCTCAAAATATGTAGATTGACTCAAAGGATTGTATAGCCTCAAGATATGTAGATTGGCTTAAAGGATTGTACAGGCACTCCTATTGTGGAGTGAACAGGGCGTAAGATCTTATGTCCTTTCAAGTGGACTTACATACCCAGTCCTATTGGTAGGGTGGACCGTACGGGCCACCAAATGTTAGGGTTGGAAAAGCCTAGTAGGTGCTCATGACATAGGTGGAGAAAGATTTCTCATGCGGAGATTAAGATATAAAAGTAAAAAAGTTTATTTTACCCTTTAGAAGGACAGAGAGAATGAGAGAGAGAGAGAAGGAGGAAGGGGGGGAAGGGAGCGGGGAGCTGGCAGCATGGCATTCCAAACAAAGAGAAGGGAGATGCCAGCAGCAAGGCCAAGTGGTTTGCTGCTTTTATGGGGACAAAGAGAAAAATAGTAATTGTGGAGTAATTAGCAGGCAACTGTGAGACATCAGATTTTCTGGTCTTTCTTGTTTCTTCTGTTCCTGGAGACTTGGTTATCTCAGAGATGTAGTCAGGCTTATCACAGGGGATATGATTTTGCCCCTGAGACATGGCTTTGGGCAGAAATTTGCCCCTCTGCTGTCCGTTGAGGAGCTTCTCAGGAAGTCCTTTAGGCTACAGAAACAGAATCTAAAAGCTGTGAGCTGGTTAATGTAAAGAGGAAGATTTACATTTCCTTTGGCTCTTTTCAGATGTTTGGAAAAACTGAGTCCCTCAGGGTACCTGCTAGCTTGGGAGAGAAACAGCAGAGAGAGCTCATAGGATTGATCTTTAGCTGTTATTAGAAAATTGTGAGATTAGATATTTTCTTGTTATTTTAGCAAGTCTGTCCTTACACCTACGTTCAGCCATTTTTGTAAAATTATGACACCTGATTTCACTTTGACTGTATCCTGCTGCTAGAAAATTTCACATTTTCCTGGAATGATGATTTCCTACAAAACACTGTCAGAGCATGTGAAAGGACCAAGAGCAAAGTCTTCACTTGGTTTACAGAAGAGGTCAATGCTGGTTAGCTAGTAAACATTTGTACATGTGGCAGAATTCAGTCTGAGGTGTACTTTCATGGTTAAACGTTACCTGGTAGCAAGGATGTGGGGAGACCTTGAAATCTAGCCCATTTCTAACTTCTCTTGTCTACTCAATTTAATCAAATATTTGTCAATGACAAATGGACTTGGTCATTTCACAGCAGCTCTCTAAATGTAGAGACTTTAGATTAACTGCTAAGAAAGATTGCAAAGAATATTAGGTAACAAAACACTTATGCTTTAGCGTATCAGGGGTGAAGCATGCACAGTGTGATGTGTGCTCTTGCATAATCATTTGCGCAAGTCTCAAGAGGTTCTTAATGATTAACTCACGGAATCATTAGAAAAGCATGTGCCACTGGGCCTTCAGGCATTTCAAAGGGTTGCCTCTTTCCTGGAGTTGACAATAGACTCATTGGTTATTGTTTAGAATTGCCATGGTACATACTTATCTCCAAGTCATAATAAAATTAAACCATCTGCTCCTCACTTAGTCATTCCTCACCTAAAGGCTATCAGAATGCTATCAGTTCTTTAGGCTCCAGAGGAAGTAACTCAGAGAGGCTGCTTTTGAAATTTATCATTATCATTTTCTCTCCACACACAAAACAAACTTCTGAAAGAAAATTAAAACATTGAACTATTTTTACAACACAATGTTTTAGTTGACTGATTTTACAGACACCTCTTATTATGATCTACGTTTTTCCATCTCAGCCATCTGTTCCAATGAAACATATTTGCTTTTTTTTAATGGGGAATACCCATGGTCCCTAGGACATTTTTTCTCTAAGTAGAGAAAACTAGATCACGATTATACCACAGAATTTTATAGGCATTCATATCAAGTTCTTTACATAAATTTATTAAAAAAGTAACAATTCTGTACATAAAATCCTACTCTAACTGTATAATCTCTAGCTAGACCTAAAAAATAATATTAGTATAGTGTTTTCCAATTCACAAAAAGTCTCCACATATATAATCTTATTCACTACATGCAAAAACCACATGATGTAAGAAATTATTATAAAGATTATTATCATTGTTATTATAGCCATTTTACAGATGAAGAAATTGATAATTCTAAGATAGTGACTTTTCCAAGACTACACAGCTAGTAAAAGTCAAAATACCAATTGGTCACCTATTTTTTCATCTATCCCTCATAGCCTTCTTATACTGTCTTTTCTGTTGGCTTACATTTCTCTAACTGTAAGTTAGGCTTTCAACTCTGTTCCCAGCTTAGGTATGCTTAAGTCCATTCCCAAAGTACAAGCAATGTTGTTTCCTTCCTATCCAGAAGGAGCCCAGAAGTGCTCTGGAGCCAGAGTGCTCTGAGGGCATTGCTACAGCACATCCAGCATGGTGAGCATCAATCAGCATGTGGTATCTATACACACAGGGTAGCCCAGTAGAGCTGCCTGCCCAGGACAGTCATCCCTGGGGGCAGCATGGGTAGGGGTGTGGGAGGACAGGGGAATCCTGGGGGTGAGTTTCTGTCTTCTGTTGGCACTCTCATGATGCCACCATAGTTGTCCTCTCCTCATACATGGTCTCAGAGCCTCTTGATCCTGAGATCCACTCTTGAACCAGTAAATAACCTTTCAGAATGTGATTCTCTGCTGTAGCCTCATAAACGTGGCTTTTCTCCTCCCTACATACAGGCCTACAGCATGCTTTTTTCCTAAAGAGGAGATTCTAACCTAGAATTCATGGGATTAATCCAAATAATGTGCAAAATTTTATATGTATTTACATAAATCTATTTTTCAAAAGAGAGGATGCTAGCTTGTATCAAATTCTCAAAGGGGTCTGTGGTCAAAAAAAGAAGTTTATTAATAATATTTATAGTGACTGATAGATCTAGGAAAAAAATTCCAGCCATCTCACACTAGAGTACTTATTCTTAACCCATTTGCTTATTTTCCACCTTCTAACTGGGTGACCTTAAGCAATTTATTCAACATTTCTGAGTCCAGTTTATTTTTTGATGATCATGCCAGACTTCTGTTTTCAGGAAGATGGCATAGACACATTTTTCCCTATTCCTCCTGTTAAGTACAGCTAACACCCACAGACATTACGTAAAAGACAAACATAAGAAGATGATAAAAGGTGGAGAGATAATGGCAGACCAGCTTGGGACCGCTGGACTTAAAGAAATCATATGGCAGTGATTTCCCTGGACTTTCTTTTTGCTTCATACAGCCCAGACATAAAGCTGAAGAAGCCAGAAACCTATAGATACCAATTGGTAAGATGAAATAAAATAAAATAAAACAAAAAGCCCAATGGAAGCCTGTTTTCTCTAGCCAAAAGATTAGGAAAGAGGCAACGTACCAAGGCAGGAAAATTTTAGACAATAACCTCTTCAACAAAATACCACATAAATACTGTATGTATGGGTAGTGCCACTCCTATCCATGCCAGCAAAGGATGAATGGGAGCCTAGATTACTACCTCATAAAGTTGTAATGAGGAACCCTAACACCTCCACTAGGGTAGTGTCAGAGAAGGCCAAGTAAAGAGGCAGGATTTTCATCCTTTTTGGCCAGTAATGAGATCCCCACCCTGTTCCCCTTGCCTCCACGGTGTCAGTGAAGACCACACAGACAACTTGGACTTCAATCCCCATCCAGCAGTAACAAGGTGTCCCTATCCCTCCTCACTGTGGTGGTATCAGAGGAGACCTAGTGGAAATTTAAGACTTTCACTATTGGTCAGAAATAATGAGGCCATCTGTACCACCATATCAGTGGCTACCACATAGGGATCTGGGACTCCAACCTTCACCCAGGAATAATGAGGAGTTTCTCCCCACTCCCAGCACTCCAGTGTCATTGGAGCTCAACCTGGGCTTCTACCTCCACGTGGCAGTAACAAGGTGGTGCCTCCCACCTCACTGAAGCAGTGTCAAAAAAAATTAAAACAGAAGTTTTTCATAAGATCTTGAGTGTTATAATATAATACAAAAATGTCCAATCCTCAATAAAATATGACTCATCATTACCATGAACCAGGAATATTTCAAACTGAATGAAAATGATAATAAATGCCAATACCAAGATAACATAAATGTTAGTGTTATCTGCCAAATATTTTAAAGCAGGCATGATAAAAATGCTTCAACAACCAATTAGGAACATGCCAGAAACAAAAAAATAAATAGCCTCAGCAAAGAAATAGAAAATATAAAAAAGAAACAAAGAGATTTAAAACTAAAAAATAAATTTAAAAATAGATTTAAAACTGAAATAAAAACTTCAATGGATGAAATCAATAGCAGATTGGAGAAGACAGAGGAAAGAATTGATGAAGACAGAACAATGGAAAGAAATAGGAAGGAAAGAAAAGGCCAGAGGCTTTAGGTACCTGTGAGACTATAAAAATATATCTAGCATTCATGTTATCAGAATCCTGAGAGAAGAGAAAGAGTGCAGAAGTGAAAAAATTCTAGAGGAAATAATGCCTGGAAGCTCCCCAAATTTGGCAAAAGACATAAACCTATAGATTCAAGAAGCTGAACAAAGCCTGAAGAGAATAAGGCAAAGAAGACGATGCCAAGACACATCATAGTTAAAATTTTGAAAACTAAAGACAGAAAAAATGTTGAAGCAGCCAGAGAAAAACAACACCTTACCTATAGAAGGAAAAACTTAGAATTACAGTAGATTTCTCTTACAAAACTATGGCAGTCAGAAGGAAGTGGCACCATATTTCAGGCACTGAAAGAAAAACTGTGAATCCATAATCCTTTTTTTAAATAAAAATATCCTTGCAGGAAAAAAAAGAGGAAATCAAGACATTCTCATATAAAAGACAAGAGAATATATTTCCTGCAGACTTACCCTAGGAGATGTTCTTTAAACAAAAAAGGAATCATTCTGACAGAATAACTAGACAAAACCAAATACATTTTCCTTATTCTTTTTAGTTTTCTAAATCATGTTTTATTGTATAACACTGTCTGATGTGGCTAAATGCATGTAGAGGAAATATTTGACATAAATACGGGAAGATAAAAGGTGAAAAGACAGGTGATATTTCTATATGTAATTCAAACTGATAAAATAGTGACTCTAGTAGACTATAAGTTATGTATAATATATAGCATGAAAAATCACTAATAAAGCTATACAAAGAATTGCACTTAAAACACTATAGACCAATCAAAATAGAATTTTAAAAAAATTGTGTGTAAGGAAGGAAAATGTAAACAGAGAAACGAAAACACTGAAGAAATAAGTAGGAAAACCAAAGTAGACGTAAGCACTAACATATCAATAAATACACTGAATATAAATGGTCTAAATACACCAATTAGAAGACAGACTGGAAGAGTGTGTTAAAAAACATGGCCAAACTATATACTGTCTACAAAAATTTTACTTCAAATATAATGATATAGGCAGGTAGAAATTAAAATGCTAGAAAAATATATATTATCCAAATATTAATCTAAGAAAAGCAGGGGTGGCTGTATTAAAATCTGATAAATAGACTTCAGAACAAAGAAAATTACTAGAAGAAGAAAGGAACATCATTATATAATGATATAGTGGCAATACACCAAAAAGACATAGCAATTCTAAATATATATATACCAAATAACAAATCTGCAAAATATGTGAAACAAAATGGACACCACTGAAAGGAGAAACAGACAAATAAGCAATTATAGTTGGAGATTTTAACATACTTCTCTCACTAATTGATAGAACAACTAGACAAGAGTCAGCAAGGATAGAGAAGAATGCTATTACCCAACAGAATCTAATAGACATTTATATAACACTCCACCCAACCGCAGAAAAATATAGATCCTTTTGAAGTGCTCACAGAACATATTTCAAGATAGACTATATCGTGAGCCATGAAACAAACCTCAACAAATTTAAAAGATTTAAAATCATGCAGAATATGTTTTGAGACTGTAATAGAATCAAACTGGAAATCAATAACAGAAAGATAACAGAAAAATCTCCAAGCACTTAGAAACTAAATGACATACTTCTAAATTATTTTGAATAAAAAAGAAGTCTCCTGGGAAATCAAGCAATACATTGAACTGAATAAAAATGAAAATACAACATGTTAAAATTATGAGATATAGTTACACAATGCTGTGAAGAAAATTTATAGTATTAAATACATACATTTGGAAAAAGAAAGTCTCCAATAAATAATCTAAGCTCCTACCTCAAGAACCTTGAAAAAGAGAAACAAAGTAAACCCAGAGCAAGCAGAATAAATCAAGCAATAAAGATAAGAGCAGAAATCAATGAAATTGAAAACAGAAAGTCATAGAGAAAGATCAATGAAATAAAGAGCAGTTCCTTTGAAAAGACTGATAAAATTGACCCAACTCTAGCAAGACTGACAAAGAAAAGAAGGAGTGAAGACACAAATTATCAATATTCAGAATGAAATCGAAGTGCCTCCACAGATGTTGCAGACATCAAAACATATTGGAATATTATGGACAACTCTACATCCATAATTTGACAACTTTGATGAACAGGGTCAATTCCTTGAAAAACAAACTACCATAACTCATTAAATATAAAATGGATAATGTGAATAGATCTGTGACTATCAAGCAAATTGAATTTATAATTTTAAATCTCTAAAAAATAAATTTCCAGACCCAGATGGTTTTACTGAAGAATTCTACCGAACATATAAAGAATTAACACCAATTCTATGCATTCTCTTCCAGAAAATAGAGGAGGAGGGAGCAGTTTCCAATTCATTTACTGAAACTGCATTGTCCTGATACCAAAACCAGACAAAGACAGTACAAAAACAAACAAAAAAAAACCGTAAAGGTTAATGTCCTCATGAATCTAAATGCAAAACTCCTTAATAAATATTAGAAAATGAATTATATACCATGATCAAGTATGTTTTTTTGTGTAGATATAAGGTGGTTCAATATCAAAAATCAATGAATATAATCCATATTAACCAGCTATAAGAAAAATCACATAATTACATCAATTCACATAGAACAAGCATTTGATAAAAGTCAATATTCACTCATGATTTTAAAAAATACTGTATTAAAAATACCAATAAAACTTATTTAACTTGATAAAGATCATGTACAAAAAACTTGCAGCTAAAATTATACTTAGTGGTCAAAGCCGAAATGATTTTCTCCTAAGGCAGAGAACAAAGCAAGGTTTCTACTCTCTGCTGTTCTTATTCAACCTAGTGCTGGATTTCAAACCAGTGCAAAAAGGCACAAAAAGGCATACAGATCAGAAAGGAAAAGGGAAAACTGTCCTTGTTTGCGGATAACAATCTACAAAAAAATCTCCTAGATACAATAGATGAGTTCAGCAACGTCAAGGCTACAAGATAATATCATCGTATTTCTATACTAACAATAATCATATGGAATCTAAAATTAAAAACATAATACCATTTACATAGCTGAAAAAAATGAAATACTTAGGTGTAAATTTAACAAAACATGCATAGAACTTGTGTGCTAAAAATCAAATAACATTGAGAAAGAAATTAGGGAAAGTCTTAAATAGAGAGACACACCATGTCCACAGATGGTAATACTCAAAATAATAAACATGTCAATTCTCCCCTAAGATGATATACAAGTTTAATGCAATTGTTATGACAATTCCAGCAATATTTTTGTCGATATAAAAAATATTTTAATATAAAAATTGATTCTAAAATTTATTTGGAATGTCCAAGGAACTTAAATAGCTAAAAATAATTTTGAAAGAGAATCACAAAGATGGAGAAATCAGTCTACCTGCTTTTAAGCTACAGTAATCAAGACTGCAGTATTGGCAGAGGGATAGACACATAAACCAATGGAACAGAATAGAAAGCCCAGAAATAGCCCCACATAAATTTGCCCAAATGATTTTTTACAAATGTACAAAGCAAGTCAATGAAGGAAAGATAGACTTTACAATAAATTGTGCTGGACCATATGGCTTTTGGATTTCCACATGCAAGCCCCCGCTCCAAGCACAATAAAAAAGAAACCCACTCAATCTATTTCTCATAGATTTGTACAAAAATTAACTTAAAATGGATCGGAGTCTTCAATGAATGTAAAAAGTACAACTAAAAGAGTTTTAGAAAAATAAACATATGAGACATCTTTGGGATCTAGCTGTGAGTTCATAGTCTTGAGAACAAAAGCACATTCATAAAAGAAAAAAAATCAATAAATTGGATTTCATAATTTTAAAGTCTACTCTGTGGAAGGCCTCATTAAGAAGATGAAAAGCCAAGCTACAAAATGAGAGAAAATATTTGCAAACTACAAATCTGATAAAGAACTATTACGTAGAATATACAAAGAACTCTCAAAACTCCATAGTGCAAAGTAAACGATTCAATTAGAACATGGGCAAACAATATGAGAGGACATTTCACCAAAAAAGACAGACATACGGATGGCAAATAATCACCTAAAAAGTTGTTCAACATCATTAGGTATTAGGGAATTTCAAATTAAAACCACAGTGAAATATAACTGGATACCTATAAGTATGGCTAAAATAAAAAGTAATGACCTTGTCTTTCTGTGCCTAGGTTTTTTCATGTAGCATAATGTCCTCTAGGTTTATCCATGTTGTTAAAAATAATAGGATTTCCTTCTTTTTTAAGGCTGAATAATATTCATTGCATACTCACACACAAACACACACACACACATATACACACACACCACATTTCTTTATCCATTCCTCTATCAATGGACACTTAGGTTAATTCCACATTTTACCTATTTGTGAATAATGCTGCAATGAACATGGGAGTGAAGATATCTCTTTGAAATACTTACTTCATTTTTTTTTTTTTTAGATATATACCCAAAAGTGGGACTGCTGGATCTTATGGTAAATCTCACTTATATGTGGAATCTAAAAGTTGAACTTATAGAAGCAGAGAGTAGACTAGGGGTTTGCTAGGGGCTGGGAGATGGGAGAAATGTTGATCAAAGAGTACAAAGTTTCAGTCATGCAGAATGAATAAGTTTTGAAGGTCTAATGTACAGCATGATGTCTATAATAAGTAATACCATATTGTATACTTGAAATTTATTAAGACAGTAAATCTTAAATGTTCTCACTGCACACATCAAAAAGGTAACTGAGATAATGAATGTGTTTCTTAGCTTGGTAGTGGTAATCATCTCACGATGCGTACATATAGCAAAATATCACATTAAACATCTTAAATATATACAATTTTTATTTGTCAATTATACCTCAATAAACACGGGGGGGGGGAATAATGACAACACAAAATACTGGTGAGGATATACAGAAACTGTATCACTCAGACATTACTGGTGGGAATGTATAATAAAATGTTACAACCACTCTGGAAAACGGTTTAGGAGTTTCTTAAATAACTAAACAAGCAGCTACTGTATAACCTAACAATTTCATTCACAGGTATTTATTCCAGAAAAAAGAAGATATATGTTCCCACCAGAAAATGGACAAGAATGTTTAATAGCAGATTTATCTACAATAGTCCCTAACTGGAAATGACACCAACGCCCTTCAGCTAGTGAGTGGTTAAGCAGACTGTGATACATCTACTCCATGGGAATCGTACTCAACAATGAAAAGAAATGAACTATTGATACATGAAATAACCTGGGTAAATATCCAGAGAAATATGCTGAGTGAATAAAGCTGACTGAAAAAGTTATATGCTGTATGCTTCTATTTACACATAAATCTTGAAATGACAGAAATATAAAAATGGAGAACAAACTAGCAGCTGTCAGGGGTTAAGGAGGCAGTAAGGCAGTAGGGAGTGGGTGTGACTATCATGAGGAACCTTGTGCTGAGAGAAATGTTCTTCTGTAACTTGACTGTGTCAATATCAATATCTTGGTTGTGATACAGCACTATGTTTTTGCAATGCTCCTATTGAGGGAAAACTGGGTTTGGTGTACATGGAATCTCTCTGCATCATTTCTTACAACTGCATGTGAATCGACAATTATCTCAAAATAACAGTTTAATTTAAAAAATCATGTTTAATCATTCATGTTTCCTTGAAAATAAGTGATAATGTCTACAAAAGTTCTCTATAACTTGTAAGGCACTGATAAATGTTAATTTATATATCATATATAATTTATTGATAAATTTTAATTTACATGTATATATAATTAATTATTAACATTAAGCTCTTCTTTACAGATATTTGAATCTGGTATTTCATCAGTCTATTGCACTCAATGCATTTTCAAGCATTTGATTGTCAGGTTCTCGAGTGTACATGGAATGAGAAATAATTAATGAGTGTGCAGGCCTGATTCTCATTACAATGAGAGACAGATAAACACACTCCTGAGTTAACACACACAATGTAGCTTTTGTGTTTGAGGATATTGCTGCCAACAATATAATTAACTATCAATGATGCACCCGTGAATGGGTTCCAAAATTGGCCTCAAAAGTAATGGCTGGAGATCACTGGGCAACTTTCTCAAAGCAGGGTTGGGAAGATTACATAAGAGAATGTTTGTAAATAATTAAACTTAGTCTCAAGGCCACAGTAAGTGTAAAATAAGTATTTGTTGGCTGAATGAATGGCATACTACTAAATAAATGGTAGCATTTTGTACTACCCTTAAATTTGCATTACAATGTTCTGCAGGCACCTCATACTCCTCATATCCATTCCTGAACTGGGACTTCTAGCTCTGCAATCAAACCAGAAACTTCTCCTGCATCCCTGTCTTAACAGATGACACCAACATGCACCAATATTAATGATGTCATGTCAGAAAGCTTGAAGTCTTTCTAGACTCCTTTTTCATATCCCACGTCAAACTGGAAATCAAGTACATAGCATCTCCTTAGTTGTCTAACCTCTCTACCCTCACAATCTCTGGCTTCCTTCCTTCCTTGTCATTTATCATCTGGGAAATTTCACATTATCTCTCTCTTCAATGTTCAGAGTGATTCATCTTGTGGGAAGCTTCCCTGATCACACCAAGAGTGTTTTAGATACCATTAGTAACCATTTAGTGAGCTCTTGCATGTACCATGCACTGTGCTAAGCTCCTTTCACACACTAACTGTGAAGGTGGTATAGTAGGTATTTTGGTTGCCTTTCCAAACTGATCTGACCCATGCCCAACCACACCCTCAACCCCACACAACTTTTCCTTCCTTGATTTCCTTCCAGATTTTGTTCAAGTGCTTTTTCTCTATGTATCCACGTGTTCTGGAAAAAAGCTTCTTCCCTGTGTATTTCAAGAGGATGAACATTGATTAGTCCAGGCCAATCATGCTGTTTTACTAGCTTTGCCAGCTAAAGGTTAAGACATGGGCATATGATGCAATTCTGGGCAACTAAAAGGAAGTTTTGCTGGTAGTGGGTAGATAGGAGAAGAGTGGCTTCTGACAAGGAGTTTTGTTGCTCTTAAAACGAGTTGCATAACTTCCCTTTTGGGGCCTACTGCCATGGCTATGTGGAGAGTCCCCTGTAACCATCTAGCAAATATGAAGGGGTCACACTGAGGGCAAACACTAACATAACTCGAGGAAGCTTCATCCTTAATGATGTCATCAAGGCGCTGAATTAATCAACTTCAGCCTTCTCTAATGTGAGGTAACTGATGTTTTTATTGTTACAATAATTTCAGTTTGGTTTTGTAGCACTTGTAGCTGAACATATCATGAACAATAAAGTGCTTTACCGTTGAGGAAATGTGTCTAAAGCCTCGCAACTGTTGTGTAGCGGAGCTTGAAGCTCAGCCCCATATAATTCCAAGACTATGTTTCTATCATTCACAGTACTTATCACACAATATTGCGTCTATTGACCACTACACTCTCGAGTCTCCTGTAATTTCCTTATGGGTAAATTTTTTGCAATCTAATCTGAGTTGTTCCAGTCCAGGAAGCATATATTTTCATGGTTTTATAGGACTGGATATGACATTAGGGCAAGTCAATAGTACACTTTAGAAATATTGCTTTATCTGCTTTAGCAGCTGCTTCTTAAGGATTTGTTTCACCTTTTCCCCCTGAATAGCAGACATAAAGTTTATATGAGATTGACCACAACCCCAGCTCTACTGGTCACAAATGGCCCAAATCAATCAAGATAATCACATCCTTTTTCTGACATTTATGGTTTGAAGATGATAATATGATAAAGCATGATACAATCAATGTGAAGCTTTGGATTTTTAATTGATTGTTGGGATAACAGTAATCTTCCTGATCTGGAAGTGAAGAAGCAGCTCTGGAGCCCAGGAAATCACTGGCAGCCATCTTCCTACCTCCCCTACATGAAGGAAGCCAGCGAAGGGTGAAGAAAAAATACAGAGGAAGAAAAGGAAAGAATTGCAGGAAAATGAGACCTGATGACATTGGGTACACCTTTGGATCGAACCTAAAGCCTGCCCTAATTCTGAATTTTCCAACCTCATGAGTCAATATATTCCCTTATTATATTAATCGATCTGAGTTGAACTTTCTATTGCATGCATATAAAGAGTCCTCACTGATACAGTCTTAATTATATTTTAAATGAAAATCTGTTCCAGATAAAAGATTATACTGCAATAATGCAAATATAGACTCCAGTCTACATTATCTACACTATAATAATAGCATTTATTACTTATGCTCCTTTTTAGTTACATCCTTGAGGCACTGGAATTTTATATCTGATATTGCATTGTTTAGTATAAGCCATTTAAGAATTTTAGGAAGTGATCAGATGTTAATATTAACTTTAAAAAAAGAAAAAAAGGAAATTTTGCCTATGTATAATTAATTCCTTTTTGGATATTAGTCAAATCGTGATTTGGGCATAAATACTTTAAAGGAGAAATTGATGCACGAGGTGCCCCAGTGAAGGGAGGAAAGTCCCCTGAACTTGCCAGGTGGGTTCTTGGCTTCATGCAGGAATGAATTCAAGAATGAGCCAACTAGCTACAGGAAGGTTTTACTGAGACAGAGACAGACAACAGATCCCACTCCACAGACAGAATAGGGGTCCTTTCTCGAGCAGGAGGGGGACCCCTTATGGGGCACTGGTAAAGTTTTAAGTGTTCAAAAACCCCATTCGTGACCTGCATTGTCTTGAGGGCAGGCCACAAAGGTTAATCATAAACTGCTATCACAGAAAGATAAGCACAAATAGTTTGTAAGGCATCCGCCTTAGTAATCCATCTATCCTCGGGAGGTCCTGGACAGCAACTTGCTGGTGACTTCCTTGTTCAGGGTGGTTAGCATCTTGTATCTGTCAAAATAGCTGCAATTGAGCTCCTGCGACCTTCCTTTAGTTTCTTATCCTTACATTAAAATGAGATTAGTGTTTTATTGCAGCTAAGTCTGGGATTCTGAAATCATGACCCACCTATCCATTGTGGAAACTTAAATCATAACCCTTAGAGCTCAGTTTTCTTAAATAAAGTATTGTGTGAAATGATTTCTGTATATATATATATAATTTTGAGGTTTATATTCTCTTTATGAAGGCAGAAGTTTAAATTTTTAAGATCTTGATAATATATCTTTTGAATAAATAAATGAATGTGGCAAAGATTTTTGGTAAGATCTTTTGAGGGGGGCAGGGCACAGAGTCTCACATGGACTAGAATGCAGTGGTACATGGCATCATCATAGCTCACTACAACCTCAAACTCTTGGGTTCAAGGGATCCTCCTGCCTCAGCCTCCAGGGTAGCTGAGACTACAGGTGCACACCACTGCACCCACCCAGCTAATTTTTTCTATTTTTAGTAGAGACCACCTTGCTCTGCTGGTTTCAAACTCCTGAGCTCAAGTAATCCTTCTGCCTTGGCCTCCCAGAGTGCTAGGATTACAGGTGTGAGCCACCACACCTGGACAGATTTTTGGTAAGATTTTATAAAGAGTTCAAGAAGGCCTTAAATTCAGTCTATTTGGGGAATCTGTTTTTGGAAAATTGTTGGAGATGAAGAAGTGGAGAAGGAACTTAAAAATTCTGGTTCAAAAACTGAAATCTATATGCCATATATGAATGCCATATATGAAGTTCACAGGCAATGAATAGAGAGATAAAAGTGAAAAAATTCATTCTTTGACTGTTATATTCAAAGTGAGTTCAATAGTTATGAGACTGCTATTGAAGTTAGAGACACAATGCTGTGAAACAAATGGGCTCTTTTATTTGTCTTTATGAAAACTTGGTTGTACTCTTAGGAGGGTTTTACAATCCTTCACAATAAAAGTTTAACCATCAGGCAATAATATGACTACCTGGTCTTGCTTATAATCTGAAGCTTAATGACTTTAATGCTGCCTATCTACTTTTATCTGCTTTTATCTCTCTGTTTCTTCCACTTGACTTTGCCCTTTTGATAAAGAATTAATGTTTGATCAAGTCTTCAAAAGGAATGGAGCAAAAAAATGACTGGGGAGTGGTAGGAAATGAGAATACAATGGTAGCCAAAGCCAATCATGAAGGAGTTTTATCAAGAAAGCTCTAGGGAGCCTCTGAAGGAACCTAAACAAAGGAAAACCCCTTGGCAGTCAGGTTTGATTATTCCTTTAGTGGAGGCTGGTGCAGTTCTAAAAGAGATTTCTCCTCCTCCCTAAACTCATCTTTATTCCCATGTGGCCGGGTTTACTTTCCCTGTGCCTTATTCATTCCTCTACTCACTTCCATAGGCCAGGGATCTCCAAAGGTTTTTGGTTGCACACTTTTATTAGATTTTAAAAAAGTGACAATAAAATAATTTTTCTCATACATAAAATAAACCTGGGAATGGAAACTCCAGGGTCAGTGGGGGCTCCATGTTGTAGTAAGCTCCTTCTATCTTTCTGCATCCATATCCTATGCATGGCTTTTGTCTTCAGGGAGACAAGTGGAGCTCTGACCATCATACTTGGGCCCAAGAAGGAAAAGAAGGAAGTGTTACTGAAAACTCGGCACTTGTCCATGAGGTCGAATCAGAAGAACCAGGACAATTGTTTTAGGGAGAAGGAAAAACATTTTACTTTGCCAATAAAGGAGGAAAAATGGCAGACCTTCTCTTCTCAAAATCCAAATTTCCTGAACATAATCAGAAATACAGAGTTTTTAAAGGGAGGGCCCCTCAGTTCTAGGCTGTTGTGGTTAACTACTCTAATTATCCCATCTCTGCCAAGGACAAAGCCTATGAACTCTGCCAGCTACCCACCTGGGGGGCTCACACAACCTGGGATAAGAACAAAAGACCTTCTCCCTGCTCCTCCCTATCACTGGCCTGAGGCATGGATGCAGGTTTCAGTTCCCAAAAAGAGTGAGAGAAGTTTCAAAGGAACAGAAAATATTTTTGCCATTTTTTTCAGGCCATTCCTTCTGTTACAGAGGGACAGGGCCAAAAAGGCTGTACCCTATCTCACTTTTCTCCCTTTAAAGGAGACTTCCCAGGGGTTCCACCCAATACCTTTACCTAATTGTTCATAATCTAACCACTTCACCATAACATAATTGTAAAGGAGGCTGGGGATATAGTCTTTTAGCTAGGCACAATGCCTCTCCCAGAAAATATTACAGAAGAAGAGAATGCCATTTCTGACACTTTGCTTCAGAATCCTTGGTTTTTTTTTTCCCTAGTCTTAGTTGCCATAGTTCTTTTATAAAATATTCTTATGAATATATCATTTCTTGTACATACATCTTTCCTTGAATAATTTTCCAAAATGTATTTGTTCAGGTATCACAAAGGAATTTAGGAAATAACATAAGCTGAGACAAGTTAACACATCTATATTTTTATTCAGCTGTAAAGCACCTTTCCACATTGTGTGATTGGTTTCTAGTATTTGTCTCTTTTCTATCTCCAGAAATGACTTCCATGTGTTTTTCAGTTAATTCACTGGCAAATGCCTTTTAGTTTGTTGCCACATTGTTGCTTGATGTTATTTCAGCCATTTTTACTATGGAAAAAGGACATAGTCATTTATAATTGTTGAGTGGCATTTTGTAAAGCACTGGATTGAGCATATTATAACTTAAACTTCACTGGATATCCTGGATATTTGACGTTTGGTTTTCATGTTAAACACTGTAACCGGGCTCCATGAACAAATTTTAATGGCCCCTATATGTTTTTCATAATCCTATCCCTTAACTAGCTATTTAATCTTTTGAGTTGTTTCCCAGAAATGATGGATTTTCTGTAAGACATAGGAAGTGAGATTCCAAAGACCCCAGAGCAGACTCCCTGATGCCAGGACTCATCATCCCCCTCAACCTGCCCCAAGGCATGTGGCCCCTCTTTAAAAAGCCCATGATCTCCATTAGTTGGAGAGACAGATTTGAGGCAGTAGCTTTCCCTGTTCTTCTGACAAGAAGTCTGTTGTATTAAAATTCCTTTCTTCCTTGACAAACCACGTTGTCTCAATAATTGGATCTTTGTGTGATGAGCACCTGGACTTAAACTGAAACCCCCTTGTGGTTTGAACAACATCATGATGTCTTCATACTAATATTAGCTACAAATTCAAGTTGCCTCTCTTTAGAAATTTTTAGTATTAATATATTGCTCCAGGACTGGGCTCTATGTTACTAACATCATGCAACCCTATGCCTTAAATTGCTCAGATCAGTGTTGTTTAGTAGACTTTTAATGTAAGTCACATTTGTAATTTTAAAATTCCTAGTAGCCACATTAAAAATGTGAAAAGAAACGGGTAAGATTAATTTTAATAATACGTATTATTTAACCTAATGTATCCAAAATATGATTTCAAGACATAATCCATATAAAAATATTAGAGATAATTTTTTTATACTAAGTCTCAGATTTTCATTACATATTTTATGTTTACAGTACATATTAATTCAGACTAGCCATATTTTGAGTGCTCACTAGCCACCTGTGACGAATGGCCACCGTATTGGTCAACATAGGCCCAGATCTTACCACATCTCTTCACACGCTGGAGTTGGGGACATGGGTCTTGTGACTTCCTAAACTCAAAGTCAATTCCCAGTATTCCTTATCCCAGTTAATTCCTTCAAGGATTAAGTTGTTTCTTCGTTGTAATATAAGACAGTGGCAATGATATCTGGTCGTTTGACACAGCTCCTCGTGCCCTCCCCATTTCTCTCAATGGTCTTAAAGTTTCATTAGTGGATATGAATCCCGCTGACTTGGTTTAACTTCCTAGAATTCTGAGGTGTGTATGCAAATAAGACCTTAAAGAACTATATATTTAACATACTCTTAATAATACTTCTCTCATAAATACCCTTTGTCATTCACTGAGTGCAAGATCCCTTTGCTCTGTCTTATACTAGCAATCAAAGCCTGTCCTTTATACTTAGGTCAGGTTATGTACCTTTTCTGACCTGGATTTCCCAATCAAAGTCCATGGCCTCTACATCATTTCTTAGGAAGCTTCAAGCTACATGTACCAGAAAAACCTTATGTGTACTGTCTTCAAACATAAGAAACTGTACTGGTGCACATGATTGGAAGAACAGAGACAAGACAGGTGTCAGGTAAGCATGCTTTCAAGCACTGCCTTATGCTGTGTTCCCAAGAAGGAAAACCTGAGATAGGAATCTGGGCCTGTGTGATTTATGGAGGAAGAACCCTCAGGAGAAGGGAAGTGAGAGACACAGGATGGGGCAGTGGGAGGAGCTAAGCAGAAAAGTAATATCAGCTGGTGCTGGCGTCTGCCTAATCCCATGGGGAGGGAGAGCTCTGGAACATGAATTGCACCACAAAGCTAGTCCCACCTTGAGGCGAGACGATGGTCTTTTGGACCTTGGTGGCAGTCTGTCATGTGCTGCAGGTTATTCCAGGAATGGAGAGGGTGTGAAACTTTTGGTGGGGGTTGGGGAGGTCAGGAGTCTTATCCAAAAGGAGCAATTCTTTGGAGGAAAGGACAGCCATTAGCT
The DNA here is from genome assembly GCF_020740605.2 of Lemur catta. Lineage (NCBI taxonomy): Eukaryota > Metazoa > Chordata > Mammalia > Primates > Lemuridae > Lemur > Lemur catta. Next base: position 150,834,858 of record NC_059128.1, read on the forward strand.
GCTTGCAGCCAGTGCTCCTAGCAGTGGCATGTATTAGTGTGGTAAAGAGGGGCAGGGCAGGATACCCACAGCATCCACTGCAGCTGCGTGTTTCTGCCTTTCTCTTAGGTGTGTCTTTCTCTGTATATGGATTTTATTTTCAGCCTTTCTTCTCTCAAGGTTGTTATGATGACTGCCAGCAACCACTTGGAAAACCTGTTTAATTATGCAGATCCCTGGAGAATCAGAGTGTTAGAATTCCTATGAGTCTTTCAAAAGAGTTAGGAACATCTTCCCAGAAGCCCCTAAGAAACTTCTCCTTGTTGCTTATTGGCCAAAATGTGGTCTCATGATTATTCCTGAAGCTTTCCTTAGCAAGGAGGATGGAATTAGATTTATACCAATCCATTGTTCTGAGGTCAGTTCCCACTGAGGGAGAAGTGGAATAGACCATAGAATGTCAGCCTCAATGTACACAACTCACCTTGAGAGAGAGCCTGAGAAACTAATTTGTGTCAAGATATAAATAACTGTAATAGTTTCTAGGAAGGCTGTCTGTCACAGACTTTTTCTCTCTTGTGATGCAAAAAGGGGAGGATTTTGCCAAAGAATATTTTTATAGAACATATTGTCACATAGTACAAATGTAAGCTGTTGCAACTTTATTTTTCTAACAAGTTAGTAAAAAGAAACATAAATAAAAAGGAGAACTTACATTTTATATATGTGTGTACACACACACACACACCCCCCACAGGGGCAAGCTTTACAGTTAATGAGCTGAAATAGTCAATGGTTACCAGATCTCCCTAATATAAGAAACTGTATACCTGTACTTATGTATCTGAATGCACTTTTTCCATTTACTCTACAAAGTGGATCAGATTGCATCATGAATTAGAATCCTGGGATTTACTCATAGCTGCACCATTTACTAGCTGTGTGATTCTGGGAAACTAATTTAATCTCTCTGAATTTCACTTGTTTTGTTTCCAAAATAAGGAAAAAGATTTCTCCTGCTTAAAGAGGGGTATAGTGGCATAATGAGTTAATGGATATAAAAGTGCCTTATGAAAGATAGGTTTACATATTTTACTACTTACTACAGTATCATTACAAAAGGAATTGATTTGGGGCATTCTCATCTATAACATTTCCGGAGCTCCAATAATATTCTAGGTATTGGGCCTGATGCTTTTAAATACAGCATCTATATGCCTTTCTCCTAAATCTAAGAGGGCTGGAACATGCACAGTGCTTGCAGAGCATGGTGAAAATGATGCTTTGTGACTTTCAAGGCTAGGTTATAAAAGGCCATCCAGCTTCCATCTTGCTTGCTGGAATACTTGCTTTTAAAATTCTGAGCTGTGTATAAAAAGCCTGACCACCCTGAGAGACCCATGACAGAGAGACCTGGAGGAGAAATCACATGGAGAGGCCCTGACACTACCTTGAAAGAGATGCCCAGGAGCCTCAGTCAGGTGAGTCTTCCTGGTCCAGGTGCCAGACATGAAAGTGAAGAAGTATCCAGATAATTCCAGTCTCCAGCCATTCAAGTTAACCCCAGCCATTTGAGTCTTCCCAGCTGACGTTCCAGACATAGTGGAGTGTAGTCAAGCCACATTGTTATACCAAGCTCTGGAGTGGTTTGTTAGATGGTAATAAATAATTGGAACAGTTTATCAATTTCCATAAAACCCTGCATTATCTCAATTTTTATAGATGGAAATGGAGAGAGATCTTAAGTAACTTTTAGTCCTACTGTTGGTAATGGTAGATTCAGGATTTGAACTCAGGTCTGCCTTAGGGCACAATCAATGTTCTTCCAACCACAGTCGGGCTGACCTCTGAGGGATGTGCACAGTCAGCCTGCTGAGGCCACGGGATGAAGAGGCAGAAGGAGTAACACATATCCTTGCTTTGATGTATGTGTGTCTCCGGGACGTCAGACGGATGATTATCCAAGGAGCCCCTTGCATTTGTTATTATCTGCCTCAGACATCTTAATTAAATGCTTTAGAGTCCTCTACTGCACAATCAAAACTCTAAGCACTTTTCTCTCTTTGGAAAAAAAAAATGTAAACTAAAATTCTTGTCTACTATTTGGATTCCGGCTATTGATTTCTGCTCTTGCTTTTAACCTACTTTCTCTCTGAGCGTGCAAGTCCCTCAACAAGAGAAAAATACATAAAGGGAAGTCAGTGCCACCTGGGCGAAAGGGGAAGGGGAAATTAAAACTCCCTGGTAAGGGTCTGGGTTGACGGTTCCAGAGAGGGGGTTGTGAGACCTTAAGTCAAACTTGTTTGAACTTGAAAAACCCTTTCTTGAAACCCCAGTAGAAGGCCCTTTCATTTTCACAGTGAACTTTGCTCCACATATACTCTCACAATAAGAATAAGAAAAGGAAAAGTTAAGAGAGAGAAAACAAGAAAGCAAATGGACGGTGTGTTAAATAGTGAAATGGTGTTTCTGAGGTGGCAGATAAGTAATGAGGCAGGGCCTGAGGCAGCCTGGATTCTGTCTCTTGCTCCCACGCTATGTTGTCCATATTTATTTTTATTCCATGCAGTTGCTGTGACCGATGTTTGTTTTGCATAAAATTGGGCCACTTTGTTTCTGTGCAGCTATATTTATTAACAGAATAAGAGTGGCTAACAGATTATTAGAGTGAGAAGTAGAGAAAGAGGGAATACACTTTGTTTGAAAGGTAGCAGCTCTAATTTATTGAGCACCAAAATAATCTGCATAGGGTTCCTGTTAGGTAATTATTTATATATGTTATTAATATTTCATTTAATCTTCACAACAATTACCTGAAATCTTTGTATCTCTATATCTGTATGAAGCATTGACTTTTAACGAGGTTAAGTTACATTGGAAGTGGCAAGTCTATGTTCGTTCCTCTGAGTCAGTGTTTCCTATGGTTTGTACAAGGTGATTTTAGGCAATACTAGGATGGACATGATATGTTTCAAATATTTATGTATTATTTTAGTGTGCATTAGAAATAATGTGACAGGCATACAAAATCTAAATATTCAGAGATATCATTTCTTACAACAGGAATAAGGTATATATTTAAGTTTTCAAAAAGTGAGTAGAGTTAGATCATAAATATCTACTTATCAAAAATATCACATGTATAAATAAATTGAAGTGGTATGCAAGGATTGAAATTTGGGAAACTGTAGTATACTGGGATGTCTTCATATCATTGATTCATTATTTGAGCATCTCAAAAGAATTTTTTCAGACTTACTGACATTTAACACAAATGAGATCTGATTTTAAAGTGTATCAATAGTTTTGGGTTACAGTATACTCTTAAAGAAAAAGTGTCATTCCTTTCAAATGTGTCTAATTTGGTAGGAATGTTAGTCTCATGTATTCATCAAGTGTTGTTCACAGATGAGAACACCATCCTTTTATTCATTCATTCATTCATCTAGGCAATGAAATTTATTGAGTGCCTGAAACGTCGTAGAAATTGATTAATTAATGTACATTCCCTGTTTTGTAGGAGATCATGTTTACCGGAGGTCACAGTCTCTAAACATTTATTCATGACATATTTATTTGTGGACAAAATTCTATAGTATCAACCAAGGAGGTAATCACTCTCTGACTCTCCAGGAGTGGGGCCACTGGGAAAACCTCACAGCACAGAGAATTCTATAGATAGTAAGCTGGCACTAAATTCAGTGCAGATAATGGCTGCAGCCGCGTGATGAAGAGGCAGAAGGAGTAACATATCCTTGCAACAAATGCAAGTAGTGGAAAATGCAAGTAGTGGAAAACCTGTTACCTGAATCTGATAAATGATGAGAATCTAGTTTGGGGTTAAAGTAGTACTTTACAATATGAAAGATCTAGCATAATTGATACCCAGAGCTGATCTTATCTTACTTAACATTACCCTTCTTTATTTCCAGTAGTAACCTTGAAGTAAAAGGATTGATATTATAATAAAAATGGCCAAAAAAGAAATGCAACATAATGGATTAATACTTTTTTTTTTTTTGAGACAGAGTCCTGTAATCCTAGCACTCTGGGAGGCCGAGGTGGGTGGATTAATACTTTTTAATTACATTAATATATTTCTTGAACACGGTAATATGTATTCCATCATATTGATCACTCATAATAATGAATAATAACGTTTGTTTTTGAGGCTTAATTTCTGTCAATTTGTCAACAACTTCATCAAAATTAATTTTCTTCACAATTATGAATAAAAGTGTAGCTAGATTTTTCAATCTATTTTACTGACATTTGGTTAAAGAAAATACTTTATTAATTTTAATTTCAAAAAGTTTCTATCACATGAAGTCACATACATAGAAGTAGTTATGAAAAATCTTAAACATAAGGACAAATTTGGCACAGATTATAAAAATTCCGTTTTGTAACAAATCTCAGAAAATGCAACTATCCATGTCTTTGTTTCTTCAAGACAGTATGATTGATTCTAGAGGCTTTAAATGCCTCTGCAGTTGAAGAACTGGAAACAGAAATTAAAGCACCATAGAATGACAGAATTACAGTCATTCAAGTTCTGTTCCTGTCTTTGCAATCTCTGTGCTATTATTGTTTGTGTTGAAGCTACTGCTTAAACACAGGGGCATGTAGTCAGCAGGAGTTAGAAACAGGGCCGTAGCCTGAAACAAGCTCAGAGGATTTTGAACTGTTGCAGACTTCCTCTCAAAGTCAATGAGTTCAGTTGTACTAGGTCAGGCTGTCTAACTGGGGATTCTCTCAGTTAATTTTCATGTGGAATACAAAACTGAAGTAGAAATAATAAAATGTGCTAATTTGCTAATTACATATTGTGATGGTTTGAATGTGTCCCCCAAAAAGTGTGTATTGGAAACTTAATCCCCAATGCAACAGTGTTGGGAGGTGAGGCCTAATGAGAGGTGATGAGGCCACGAAGGTGGATGAATGGATTAATGTCCTTATTATGGGAGTGGGTATCTTACCTTGGGGGTGTGTTCATTATAAAAAGGGGAGTTTAGCTTCCTTTTATGCTCTCTCTCTCCCTCTCTTTGCCCTTCTGCCATGAGATGACATAGAAAAAAGGCTCTTGCAAGATTCTGGCTCCTCGATCTTGGAGTTCCCAGCCTTCAGAGATGTGAGCCAATAAATTTCTGTTCATTCTAAATTACTCAGTCTGTGGTCTTCTGTTATAGTGGCACAAAGGACTAAGACATTAATATTATTAAAATTAACTATAACCACAGCAATTGTTTAGAGCTTAAACCAACAATACATTTCAATTTTTATTGAGAAATATCTCTATATAATTGAAATTACTCAGATTTGCTAGGGCATGTTATTCATAAAAGTAGACTGGCTTGTAGTCAGTTTTACTATTGTTTTATTAGTAATATTTTCTTTATGTACTACATCTGGCTGCACCTGTGGCTGACCATTCTCAGGGTCCCAGGCCCGGTATGCCGCTGCTCTGGGGAATCTGAGCTAGAGGGTAGCCAGGCCTACGGCAGGTCCACTCAGGCACTTGGAAATTGGCCTTGTCTTTCCATTGAGGTTAATAATGTTGTTAATAATAGTAACAATAAACCTCAAATGCCTAGTAGGAGACTCTAAGTTTATTGGGAGAAAGCAGAAGGAATTCTGCCTATACATCCTGTCCTCTGGGATTCTCACTCATTGTGCCCAGAAGGTCACTGCATTGTCTTTTCAGCAAAGAGGAGTCTGACTCACCGTGCTCTCCTCCCTTTCCCCACTGAGTGATCAGCTGGCTCCAGCTGATGACTCGCAACTTCAGTTGAGGCTGGCATTTCATACAACTGTGTCTCTTCATCTGGAAAGATGCAGATGTGGGACTACACCAGGAAACACACAGAGAAGTTGACCGAGGCCAGACAAGCAAAAGCTGTGAGGGACGAGGGCAAAGGATGAGCAAAGGGAGGGGAGGAGGCAGTGAGACCAGAGAGCCCTGTTCTGTCCAAGGCAGGCAGCGTCTGCTCCATTCACCAGTCACTGCCTCATGCATGCAGGCTTCGCACTGCCAGATAGTTTTATTTATCTAGAGAGATAAAGTATCTTGATTCTTTATGTTAAATCTCATGCTTTTGAATGTTGGGAATGAATTTTAAAAAGTTAAAACCTACTTGAGCCAAACAACACATGTCTACAGGCCAGTTTATGGTCTCTGAATGTTGTGGGGTTACTTATCCTTGGGTGTCGTTGGTGATTGTCTCATGCTAGGAAAGGGGGAGCCGGACTTCCTTGGGGAGAGCATCCAAAACATGGTTTCTGGGCTGAAGCCAAGCTCACAGCTTGGCTTTTTATAAACCATTGTTAGTTTGGTCCAAATCTCTTTAATCCATCCAGATCTCATCCACTAGGCTGGGAGAAAAGGGGGATTATCTTTAATCAATGGTTTCCATTCTACATCATGACTTTGAGGTCCATTTGGAATTAGGTTGGCTTTTCCCTATTAAGACATAAATACAAATGGAAATGGAAAGGAAACAAATGAAAATTCCCAAACAGGACAGACAAAATGAAAATACAGAATAGTCACATGTTAATGAGTCTCTGTTATTTTTATAGTGAAAGAGTGAATTAAGGTAAGAACTATCTTCACTGTCTGCTTTTTATGTGCTTTTTTTTGATGCAAACATTTCCAGATTAATTGGTTTAACCAGTTAGTGATTAGGGACACATATTTTATTGTTGTCTTGCTCATGATAGACTGCAGCTCACTGCCCACTGCAGTTCTTCTTCTTTCCTTTTGTCTTGATATTTTTCTAAGATACACAAAATATTATTTTAGGGAAGCCCTCAAAGGACTTTTAGGAATTAATAAGAGATAAAAGTAATTAAAATTAAGGAGGAAGAAAGGGAAGCAGGGCCTAGGAGAAGACAAGGGCTGAGGAAGGAAGCCTGATCAGAATTATTATTCATTTCAGTCGTTAATCAAAACTATTGCTCTTGATTGTCATGTTGGGTCCTGGTGGAATTTTCTCTGTGACAGGGATCCATGCTCTCATTCTTTTGTTCAATGCTCCTATTGTAATGGAAGATGGTACTTATTCAAATATAATACCATTTCAAGAAAAATTATAAAAACATATAGAAAGTCAATGTGTGAGAATTCTCTCAGTCCCAATTTTCCATTTAATAAAGGACATTTTTGAATCATAACATAGGCATGTGCATCATTTGCTATGAGCAATTAAAGCGGAAGAGAGAATACATGCAATTATATATTAAACCTTTTCAGAAGAGGATTAGAAACTATCTTATAAACAGGTTTTTCAGTATGAGAGGCTAAGCTTTAACTCTAAATTGAAAATCAATACCCTATAAAAACTAATCCAAGAGAGTTTAATTAATCTACACTTTATTTTCTAGTATAGTGAGAAACAAAAATAAACTATAATATACTTAGGACCTTTCCATTTAATTTCTAGAACAATTGCATTAACTGAGAGAGTAATTATTAGTGCAAAGGAATGCCTCTGGATGCTTTGCAATCATAAGAACAATGTTGAAAGTCTCCATGCTTGAAATTTAATCTGTCTCACACTGCTGTGATCTAATATAAGAGTACCTGAATTCCAGCCATTTACAATGTACTTGTATTTGTTTGTGCTTGCCTGTTTTTCTTTAATTCCTGGGGAAAAAAAGCCTGGGTCAGGGATTTAAAACAATTATTATAAAATATTGCCTCATTGATGAAAGGAATAAAACATTGCTGGCAGGGGCGAAGAAGTCATTTATATATAACACTTTCAATGAATATTTTGTCCTTTACTTTGCATACATAGACACACACCAAGAGAAACCAGAAATGTACTCTCAGAGTCTGTATGAGAATTTCAAGGCCAAATGTCAAACACAAGAATTTAAGGAAGAAGAATAAGAAAAAAACCATCACCAAAGACAGCCAAAAGCAATCATGCTTGTTCCTTAATCTTTGTTCACATCCCTAATTATTGAAATAGATGTCTTTTCAGGGCAGTATGGTTTATAAGGAATCTTTTAATTTTAGATTTTTCTTAAAATACAGAAACTTGGGCCCTACTGTAAATCTAGGAATCAGAATACCTAATTTATGGGTCTGTTATAGGATCTAGGAAACTGAATTTTAGGAGATTTTGATGCAGATCACACTTTGGGAAACACTGCACTACAGCTGCAGCAAATTACTCATGTTTGTCAGACATTTTGCTAGCAGCTAAATGTTTTTTAACCCAGGATAGAAAGAAAACAAACACAGAGCTGCTCTGACAAAGGCAGGTGGTCATTCTAAAGACCCCCGTCTCTTTGGTCTGCCCTTTAATCTCATGAGTTTACCCAGGAAGCATCGCCATGGACTGTTGACAACCAGTCCTCTGTCCTCAAAACCTGATTAAACAAAAGTTTTTGTATCTCTTCTTGGGAAGAACTAAAAAGTTAACATGAACATTCTTGTGAGAATTTTGCTAACATTTTTGGGGACTTGATTTCTAACCAAGACTAACATATAACAGGCCAGCCCTAGTACAGTCTAACCAGCTGTTCAAGGTTATCCCTGTTCTGATTGATTATTTCCTAGGCCATACCTATTGTTAAATATCAATATTTTATATCACCTGTGTTTTGGATTGAATTTGTGCAACGGAAAGCAATATTTGGCTGCCTGACAACCGTTCTTATCCCCATTTCTGCTTTTTGCTTTCTCCTATAAAGAATTAAAAAGCCCTATGTTCCCAGCTTCCCTTGTAGCCAAGAGTGGCCATGCAACACAGTTTTGAACAAAGATATGCAAGAGGCAGTCTTCTGGAGTCTGTCTAAGAAGGATTTTTCCTCTGTGATAAAAGCAGAAGGGTTGTGCCTAAACTATCAACACTGTTTTGCCATCTTAACAGTAGTTTGCTCATGCCAGCTGAGAAGAAGCCTGGAGAGCAAGTGGCAATAAAATCGCAAAAGGCATGTTCCACAGCCTGTTGAAAATTGAATATTTATTTTTCTTTGTAAGTAGTGGTCCAAAGCTTGGAAGAAGTAGTAGTCAGCTGATACAAGTTCTGGTGAATACAGTAGATGACAGAGTTTCCAAGTCCAGCTTCTGTAGTTTGAGCAGTGTTGTTTGAGTGACATGTGGCTGACCATTGTCTTGCAAGAGGATTGGCCTGTCTCTATTGACCAATCTTGGCTGCTTAATTGCAAGCATCCTCATCATTTCATCCAATTGGTTGCAATAGACACCTGCTGTAATCGACTGACCAGGTTTCATGAAGCTGTAGTGGATAATACCAGTGCTGCACCACCAAACAGACACCATTAGCTTTTTTTGATGAATATTCAGCTTTAGACTGTGTTTTGACACTTCATCTTTATGCCACCATTGTGCTCAATGCTTTTAATTGTCAAAAATAATCTATTTTTCATTACATGTAACAATACGGTGTAGAAATGGTTTGCCTTTATGTAGTGACAGCAACAATTTCTTTTCTGGTGCTCATTAATTCATGCAGTACCGATCTATTCAGCTTCTTTACCTTGCAGATTTGTTTCAAATGGTTGAATATTGTTGGAATTGCAATGTCAAACCTTGCTGCTAATTCACACATAGGTTTAGATGGATTTGCTTCCCCTACAGCTTTCAGCTCATCATTATCCACCTTGGTCTCAGGTTGCCCACGTGGCTTATTTTCAAGACGAAAATCACCAGAATGGAACTTCACCATTGACTACTGTGTGTTCATTAACTACATCTTTCCCAAATACTTTGTTGACATTTTAAGCTGTCTGTGTAGCACTGGTTCCATGATGGAACTCATATCTGAAAATAACACAAATGTTTTTACTTTTTCATGGTTTTACAAAAATTGCTCTAAAAAAATTTTGAAAGATAATCATTAGCCAAAGTGCGCATTTGAAAGAATGAGGATGTACCTTCACAATAAAAATAAAACAAGAAATGTCAAAGTGAAATGTTAGAGATAGCAACTGTCAAACTTAGTACTTAAGGAAATAGAGCATTTCATACTTAATAACCTAATACTTGGACTGGGGTCATTTCCCCCAGAGTCTGAGCAGCCTATTGTTGATTATGTTAGCAGAATTTGTAGTAGACTCATCAATAAGTAATAGTTGTAGGGAGGACAGGACAAATCTTAAATAAGCTATTAGAATATCATAAGATTGCCTTTGTTAGTCACCAATCAATCAAATCAGATCAAGCTTTTTCTTGTTCTGACAGAGCAAAAGCATTTAAGCTAAGTGCACTTAATAAATGACCTTATTTTCTTATAAACATTTGTACCTTCTGGAAGATATATTTTTCCCCACTATGATTACAAACATTCTTTCTATGTACCTTCATATTCATTTCCTCTCATTATTGGCACTTTTAGAACTTTCTTGTTAGACAACAAGATGGACTGTTCCTCAGGTCCCATAGTAAGCAAACTGCTGGATGCCGTTCAGGCAATTCTGGAACTGGATTACAAATAATGGCTGGCCCTCTAGTTAAGAGGTCATTCTTGCCCCCAACCCCCTGTCCAAACACAATGTAATGTGAGATCCTCTGGGTTTTCCATTTTTCTATACTTGTTGCCTTTTGGTCCTGTGTCAAGGAATTATTCTCATTAGAACAATAACAACAAAAACCCTTTGTTCTTTCATTGGTCTCTTGGGTGTTTTTAGTGGTATTGAACTCAGACATATATTTGCTGTTTCTTGAAATCTTGAATTCCATATCTCAATGGGATCATTACAGCCTTACAGCATGAGATAAATCAAATGGTATGGCATTTGTTTGAGGGATTTCTAAAGAACAAAAGGAACATATGTGTCAGGAGGAAGAATGGGGGTGGATGGACTCTATTCATACATCATGGAAAACTCCTTTTCTTAAAAATAGCTGCCCTTTGTGGCAGGCACTGCTTTTAGTCTACCCCAAATCCATTCCTCCTTCTTCCTTCCTAACAGGATCTCTGATTTTGTTCAGGGCTACAATGTATGTAGTTAAAAGACCCAGCTCTTGGAGTTCCTTTGTGGTAATATAACTGTTTTGTACCTTGATGGTGGCCATAGTTATGTGAATCCATATAAGCAATAAAATGTCACAGAACTATATACACAGACATAAAAATCTGAAAACTGAGTGCCAGTAAAGCTGGTAAAATTTTCAGGAGGTCTGTAGTCCAGGCTAGCGAATTGCAATCTGTCAATGTAAATTTCTGAATTTTGATAATGTATGTTAGTCATGTAAGATGTTACCATTGGGGGATGTAGCATAATGACTACATTGAACTTCTTAGTATGATTTTGCAACTTCTTTTGACTTGTAATTATTTCAACATAAAAAAATTAAAAGAAATAAAGATTATTGACCTCTGGCTGGAAATACAGATGCCCCAGTAAACCAATATTGACCAGTCAGATACAGGTAGAATTGCACAGGTGGTGATCTTGGGTAAGCTATTTTACCATGCTTAAAAGGGGCAAACTACTTCATATACTTTCACCCTTTGTGCTTTTACCTTTCTTCTTGTGTAGAACACAGACATGAGTATAGAGATGCAGCTCCTTTCCTGCAAGTATGACGTGGAAATTTGCATAAGTAGGTAAAGTAGAAAATTAGAAGGAACTTGGGTTCTTGACTATACTAGTTTAGATGTTAAGGCCATGAAGTAGGACTTATGTTCTTTGTTTTGCAAAAAATTCCAAATAATACTTGCTTCTTTTTCTTTGTTGCAAATGTAACCTTGGTTGCCAAAGCTCTGGGTGCCAGTGGACTGTTAGTTAACTGTCTTGAGGAGACCCATGGGGAGTGTACTGGGTGACACTTTAGGAGACTTGTGTCCTTGTAACAAGAATGGACAAGAATTTTACTATTCTCTAGGAGGAAACGGTTGGACTTATGAACCCTAAAGGCTTTTATGTATATGATTTGGGGAAAACTTTGAAAGAGGGAAGGGATAATGGTGGAATCTAGGGGCATGCTAAATCAGTACCTAATGATCAAAGAGCATTGGTGGAATAAATCATGTGAAACACAGAGGATTGTTGGAGAGAGGTTGTTAGATTAAATCACTTTTCATAATTATTTACTCTGCTTTTCCTTCTAAGAGAATAATGACTCTTGCCTATTCCCATATGCCTTACCTTCCGTGAGAATAGTAAACATCTTGCCTCACCCACTTTGGGCTTGGCCATGTGATATGCTTTGGCCAATGCAATGTGAGTTTCACACTGAAACATTAAGAAGCATCACAGATTTTCATCAGAGCCCTTGCTCTTTTGTGCCGGGAAGCTTCTTTTGTCTATGTTGCTGAATGAGAAGAAACGTGGAACAGACCTAGAGCCTGGCTGCACAGTCAGTCCTCAGTCGAAACATAACATGAGCAAGAAATAAACCTTTGTTGCTGTCAGCAAACAAGAATTTAGAGTTTTTATCACTGCAGCAAAACTTACTAGTACATAGGGGAACCAACAACCCATTGATAAGAAGCAGTCCATGGAGAAAGTTGCAAAAGTGCAAAAACAATAATCCAAGGAGGGAGTAGTGATTAGAAAGTGGGAAGTAGGGTTAGGCACTGAAGATGGGAACATGGACGTGGCTTGGTAAATTCTTTAAATTCTGCCAAAATGTTTTCATTTATATGATATGGCATAGCGGTTATAAGTAGGGGCTCTGAGACCAGATGCTTGGGTTTTAATTCCAGCTCCCCTATGTGCAAACTGCATATCTTTGGTCAAACTATTAGGTTAGTGCAAAAGTAATTGCGGTTTCAGACCCTGAATTTTAAATCATAACTAGGCTCAAACACATCTTTATTAATCAAAATAGGAACCATTACAATCAACACATTGTTGTCAATGATAAATAAGTTCATTTATTCCTGTAGCATAAAAATCTGTGCTTCAGGATTTGATGAACTCTTGGAAAGCATTTTCTGCATCCTGCTGGTTGTGGAAGCGTTTTCCCTGCAAAAAGTTGTCGAGATGCTTGAAGAAGTGGTAGTCGGTTGGTGAGAGATAAGGTGAACATGGTGGATGAGGCAAAACTTCTTAGCCCAATTGGTTCAATTTTGGAAGCGTTGGTTGTGCAGCTTGCAGTCAGGCATTGTTGTGGAGAAGAATTGGGTCCTTTTTGTTGACCAATGCCGGCTGCAGGCATTGCAGTTTTTGGTGCATTTCATTGATTTGCTGAGCTTACTTCCTAGATGTAATGGTTTCACCTAGATTCAGAAAGCTGTAGTGGATCAGACCGGCAGCAGACCACCAAACAGTGACCATGACCCTTTTTTGGTGCAAGTTTGGCTTTGGGAAGTGCTTTGGAGCTTCTTCTCAGTCCAACCACTGAGCTGGTCATCGCCGGTTGTATAAAATCCAGTCTTTGTCACACATCACAATTTAATCAAGAAATGGTTTCGTTGTCGTTGCATGCAATAACAGAAAAACGACACTTCAAAATGACAATTTTTGTGATTTTTGGTCAGCTCATGAGGCACCTATTTATCAAGCTATTTCACCTTTCTAATTTGCTTCAAATGCCAAACAATTGTAGAATGGTTGACGTTAAGTTCTTCAGCAACTTGTTTTGTAGTCGTAAGAGGATCAGCTTCGGTAATGATTGCTCTCAACTGGTCGTTGTCAAATTCTGATGGCTGGCCACTGTGCTCCTCATCTTCAAGGTTCTCATCTCCTTAGCGAAACTTCTTGAACCACACTGTACGTACGTTCCTTAGCAGTTCCTGGGCCCAATGCACTGTTGATGTTGTGAGTTGTATGACCCATTTTGAACTCGAATAAGAAAATCATTTGAATTTGCTTTTTTTCTGACGTCATTTCCATGCTCTAAAATGCATATAAAATAAACAGCAAGTAATAAATCATTAGCAAAAATACATAAAGCTAGAAATGAGTATTAAAATGATGTATGACATAATCACATTTAAGAATGTATTCCAATATCAAATGGCAAATTTCGACAATGCTAAAACTGCAATTACTTTTGTTCCAACCTATACATAAAATCTTCTCTAAAATAGAGTCATAAATAGGATTTTACCCTCATTGGCTGTTGTACAAGGTGGATTAATTGTATTAATACATAGTATTCCAAAAGGTGTTTGGACTCTATTATGCAATCAACAAATGCTAGCTACTATTAATGTTAGAGGTCTTTTTTCACCCCCAGTATTCCACAATACCATGCTTTGGGCTTTCTCTAGACAATAAGAAAATTACCAGAGCTGTGAACATTAGCCCTGACCAATGGATGAATGTCTAGAAAGAATTAGGGCAAGACAAATGAAAGTCAAAAAAAACAAATGGTTCTAATGAAAAATTCTTTATCTATCTATCTATCCCTCCCTCCATCCTACCTTTCTTTCTCTGTGGATTGGCCTGTAAAGAAAAATATATTTACCAAAGGCAAAGGCAGAAATCAAAATAGTTTCACTTTTTAGCTGAATAGCTATTGTTAATTTTTTACTGGAAAATTTTAAACATACACAAAACTGGAGGGAATTATAAAATAAGCCCTCATGTATCCAGAATCTAAGCATAGCAGTCATCAGCTCATGACTACTCTTGTTTCATCTATGCTCCCTCTTCCCCTTCCCCACTAGATTATTAGGAAGAAAATTCAAGATGTCTTAGCATTTGGTTGATTAACTTTGAAAAACAGTTTGAAATTAATCCTTTTCTAATAAAGGATAGCACTCTTAGAGTTTCTCATTATGAGTTACATAGCATCAAAAAATTAGAGTATAATCATTAACTGGTGGGTGGTATATCAGCTTGTTAAAATATAAAGTGTGGACTGTAATCATGGTCTAGAGCCAAGCGTCTGCCACACATGCTTCCCACATGGCTTCAGGGCACTTCTTTTGGAGTGCAGCAGTGTGAGCAAAACTTTTAAGACTGGCACCTTATAAAACCTAAAGAATAAATCAGTGCCAAAAAAAATCAATTCAATTTATTTCAATATACATTTAAAGACCATCAAGAATGCAGTATACTTCATTATTTGAAAAAAATAGGCGGGTTCAAGGTGGCCCTGCCCTTAGAATCTAGTTAAGGAGAGAGACACGTGCGTAGTTAATTATAACCCAAGACAATGTGAAGACTTTTAGCATAGAATTCCAAACCAAAGGCTGTACCATCACAGTAGAAATGTGAGTCCTTTTGTGGTTGGAGAGATGAGGCAAAGAGAGACAGTTTCATAGAGGAAGAAATTTTTATATTTAAATTTAATGTTTTTAAAGAATGAGTACCATTTTTGACAGGTGAACTAGGAAGTAGGTGGGTGAGAGTGGAAAAAAAATTTTAAGAAGTGCAAATGTATACATATGGCTTATCAAAGGAATCAATTACATTTTGGATCCCAATTCTAGAACCTTCTTTTCAGTGTTATGTAAGTCCAAGCAGTGTTCTAGAAACTTTTTTTTTTTGAGACATTATTTGCTGGCATAACAAAAACACTTTCTACATATTGATAAAATTTTATGTACAAATCAAATAATAAAACATTTATATTTATTTTACACATTCCCATAAAACTAGGGCCAGCAAACAATGGCCCTCTGGCCAAATTAGGACCACTGCCTATTTTTGTAAATAAAGTTTTATTGGAACAGAGCCTCACCCATTCAGTTGATATTGTCTCTCACTGTTTTAGTGCTACAATGGTTGAGTTGAGTGGGTGCAAGACACCAACTGGCCTGCAAAGCCTAAAGCTGTGGTCCCCAAACCTCAGGCCACAGTTCAATACTGGGTGGGCCACAGCCTGTTAGGAATTGGGCCAGCAGCCCATCACTGCCTGAGCTCAGCACCCGCTCCCCCCAAGAATTGTCTTCCATGAAACTTAGGAACCAGGCCACACAGCAGGATGTGACTAGCATGCAGGTGAGTGAGGGAAGCCTCATCTGTATTTACAGCCACTCCCCGTTGCTGGCATCACTGTCTGAGTTCCACCTTCCCCCGCAGCCCCTCCCCACCATCTGTGGAAAAATTGTCTTCCATGAAACTGGTCTCTGATGCAAAAAGGTTGGTGACTGCTTGCCTAAAGTATTTACTTACAGCCAGGACTAGGGTGAGGTAAAAACACTCACTCCCAGTGGCATTTGCATAACTCTGAGAGTAAGAGCTTTATTAAATTTTATGTCTTAGAAGCCTCACTTGCCTTACTCAACCTGTAGTCCTGACCCTGTATTTACTATCTGGCTTTTTATGGAAATTTTTTTCTCCCCTTTTAGGCAATAAAAGGCATTGTAGCAGATTATAGTCTTAAATTACTTAGCATTTTTCCTGAGATGAGGTGAAGTCTGTTCTTTCTCCAGTGGACTAGAATAGTTGGAAGTGGTGGATTGTGAACATTCATTAGTTTATGGGAATATATCCCTGAATGGGAAATCTACTCCACCTTTTCTGCAATGCATCCTGCAAAGTCTTAGGGACCAGGACTGTTCATTGATTGCAACACAGAATAATTAAGTAGGATTAATTTGTTTGCCTTTTCCCTTTCTTGTTTATCCCATGTGATGCAATTATCTTTTCTTTTCCAGATATTTTCCCTATTTTACACTATTTTGAACTGCAGGATATATGGCCAGATTACTTTGTATTTTATGCTTTTTGAGTCAGTACATGCATTAAGTTCAGTGAAATTACTCTCTTACAATATAAATAATAGAAAATGTTTTTTTTTAAAATGTACAGAACCAGACAGCAGATTAGGCAAAATAAATGAAAGCTGAAATGGAATGTGAATGACTCTAGCCCCTTCATCTTCTGCTGGGTTTTTATCCACTCCTTCAGGTTACTCTGAAGAACACTCCAAATGCTCCTGGCTTCTTGTGTTTCTAATGAAGTGTTTTTCTGTATGAATTTCATTGTCACTTTTGTCAGGGCGTTCCTTTCAGAGACAATTGTCTTGGAACAATATTTTATGTGAGCTTTTATCCATCTCATGGCTCTTACCATATAAAAGATTTCAAGTTGTACAGTTTGAGGGCATCACATCACTAGCGTGACAAACAATAGACAGAACCAGGGACCAAGACATAATGTGACTATACCATAAGACTTTTAAATTTCTTTTTATGAGAATATACAGTGTAGAGGAGGAAAAGTAATTTTCTTCCTACTTTTTATAATTCTTAACTGAGACTCCTTCTAACAAAAAATAGATTAAAAGAAAAAAAAACAGACGTTAATTAACACGTGTACATATACATGGGAGAAAACCCAGAGAAATAAGTAAATCTCTAGAGTAGATCTCAAAGAAAGCATTTAAACTTCAGTTTTAAATATCATCATTTTTCTGAAACACAGAAAGAAGGGTATGGGGAAAGGCCCAGGGAAGAGGAGACTAGCAGGAAAAGCACTGTAAACAAACACATGGTTTGTTACACAGATTTAAGTCCTTGTCTCCTCCATTGATTATGGTGTCTCTAGTGATTTAGTTATCCTTCTCTTCTTGGTGCAGAAAGGAGGATTCCCTTACAAATGAAGACTTCCTTTACAGATGTAAATTTCTCTTACAAAAAGATAACTTTTCAGAGCTATTCCTGTCTCTGCAGTTTCTGAAAATAATAAACTCAAAATAATTCTTATTCCAAGAGGTGTAGGGACCAAGGGAAAACTTCCCCTTTGCCCTTTGAAGATTTGCTGAAAATCACAGACAAGAAGCAGATTAATAGGAAAAAAGGAATACTTTTTTTTTTTGGAGACAGGGTCTTGCTCTGTTGTCTGGGCTAGAGTGCAGTGGTGTCATCATAGTTCACTGCAACCTCAAACTCCTGGGCTCAAGCAATCCTCCTGCCTACTTTAGCCTCCTGAGTATCTGGGACTACAGGCGCATGCCACCATGCCTGGCTAATTTTTCTATTTTTAGCAGAGACAGGGTCTCACTATGTTGCTCAGGCCGGTCTTGAACTACTGGCCTCAAGTGATCCTCCTGCTTCAGCCTTCCAAAATGCTAGGATTATAAGTGTGAGCCACCATGCCAGCATCAAATTTATTGACGTGTACACAGGAGTCTTTGGAATGAAGACCCAAAGATACAGGGGAAATTGTTCATTTTTATGCTTAGGTTCAACAAAGTGTGGACAGCCGTGTTAAAATGTGGTTGGACAAAAAGGGTGTGATATAATGTTGATATACTGAGTGGGGAAACCCACAAAGCCTGTCTGTCTAGACTCTTCCTGGCCTCTCTGAGAATGCATTCTGTCCTTCTGGGTATGGGGTAGGACCCTCTCCAAAATGGAGGTCTTAACAAGATAGGTCAGATCATTTTTTTTTATGGCCAGTTTTGACACAGAAAGGTGAAGGAAAGATTAATGTTTTTAGATTTTACGACTGGCTTTGGTGAAACGGGTTCTGCTTTGCATGACTTGCCTTGGGGAAGAAGGGCTTTCAGTAGCTATGACTGGCCCCGGGGGAGAACGGGACTGAAAGACAGGAGGGCAGAAGAAGGTCAGAGAAAAACTTTTGCCTCTGAGGCCTTTATTTTGAGGTATTTCTTTCTAAGTCCCAACAGAGGTATATTCTGGGGTGGCCTATTCTGATTTCCTATAGTCATATTTGCAAAAGGTAATAACTGATTGGGTAAACGTTAGATATCTAACGAAATAATGCAAGTAGTAAGAAATATTAATACAAGGATGCATTTAAGGTTTCTAAAGCATTCCAGAGTGAAAATTGTTTTTTTCATTGTTGTTTTGTTTGTTTACAACTGTGTGAAAAAGGTATATCAAAGAGAAATGATAAAATAACTGTCCTGATACTCCAGCTAAAGTTAGAGATCATAAATTGTTAATGGATCTAGATTAAAAATGGATCAGTATGGATTACTAGAAATTATTAGTATTCTGTATATGGGAGTAGGAAATTGAACACATGAGATTTACTCAAGGTCGAGAAAGCAAGAAATAGAGAAACCAAAGGGTGGTTGATAATAGTAAAGTAATAAAATACATAGCAGTGTGTGTGCTGTCACCATTGACAGCATACATATTTCAGCTCAGAAATCCTGCTAACTAAGGTCCCTAGATATTCAAATTAGGGGGAAAAAAATGACTGGATAATGTTTACACATCCCACATGTTTCAATAAGAAAACCACCCTTCCCATACTCTCCGAAGTCCCCCAATTCCATGCTCAATCAAGTGGTACACAATAGTGTGCTTATGTGGTGTTTAGCCCTTCCTCAAAAGAACCTGGCATAAGTCTCAGTAGGAGACAGGATATCAGAATAAATAGGTCATTGTTCCTTTCCACTAGGGCGACTTTGGTGTTCCTGTTGCTCGACAAAGACACAAGTGCCAGGAAGTGGGATTGATTGTTTCACAGAGCTCACATTTTAACGTGGGTGCTCCTCGGTGGCTTCTTTTCAGAGTGGCTCCTTTGCTGCAGGCCCAGCAGGGAAAAGGGTCTTGAGAACAATGCCATGGAGAGATAGCTTTTTCTTTCATTCTGTTTCTCCTGTTGATCATATATTATCAATTACTTAGCAGTTTCATATGCTAAGCATTTTTAAAGTGGAAAAGTGAGCAGGCAGTCTTGGACCTGGCTTAGGGAAAATCTTGTGTTTAAAAGTGGATTGAGAAAGTCTTGCTGCAGTCAGACCATGGGTTTATGCCATTTCTTCTTTTCATAGCAATGAGGGCACATTTTAACCACTCTTCTATGTAAGACTTGATCTAAGAAACAACTGGATTTAGAAATTTTGGAAAGGTGCCTGTATTAGGTTGCCAGGGCTGCCAGAAGAAAGAACCACAGACCGAATACTTAAACAGCTGGTAGTTATTTTCTTACCATTCTGAAGGCTAATAGTCCAAGATCAAGGTGCCGGTATGATTGGTTTCTCCCATGACTTCTCTCCTTGGCTTGTAGAGGACCACCTTTTGGTATCTTCAATTGTCTTCCTTCTCTGTGTGTCTGTGACCTTCTCTGCTTATAAGGACACCAGTCATTAGATTAGGGCCCACCTATATGACCTCGTTTTACCATAATTACTCTTTAAAGACTCTGTCTCCAAATATGGTCCTATTCCGAGGTTCTACAGGTTAGCTTTAACACATGAATTTTGCGGGGACACAGCTCAGCCCATAACAATGCCTTTTTCACTTCTTATTGGCAGAAACTCCCTTTTTGGTTCATGATTGGACAAATATATTGAAAAAAAATGTATCTGGTTTATAAATCTCACCTGTGCTACTAATGGCCCACTTGATGTAACAAGAGAAAGTCTTTTGACCATCCACCTTAATGTGGAAGTCACAGATGTTTGTCTTCCTGATCTCTGGGCTCTAAAATGGAACTTTTCCTAGTTTCCCAGTCACTGTATCACGTGCTGGTAAGAATTGACAATTTTAATATTGAATATTGAAAAAGTTGGCAGATAATTTGCAGTGTTATGTGTACCATTTTGACAATTTCTTCTACTTCCACCTTCCAATGTAACTTTTCCCCTTTTGTTTTTCTTTTGTCAGCAATTAAAACAGAAAGTTTAACCGGATACTTCTGTCTTTTATTGTGTCACCTCAAAGAGTCTGTGAAAGAGTATGAGCTCTGATTAAGGCACCAACTTTTATCAAAATTTATTTCTCTGTTGACATTAAGTTTATTAAAACTGACCTTCATCTTAATTATCACTATTGGTCTCTCCTAAACACTAAAAGTGATTTAAAAGGTCTTTCTCCTGTGTACATGCCAAACAATTTAATTTTTCATATACCTTAAGAATTTTATATAAAAATTTTAAGTATATAAATTTGGAATATAAACAACTGAAAATATAACATTATAACAAATGAACAGCAACAAGGTAGTTAGGGAAAATATCTGGGGATGAAGCAGGGTTAGGTAGAACCCAGATAAAGTGAGGAGTCAGACTTATTTTTTTGTGAAAGTATACAACTTTCTTTCTCCCAAGGTTAGACTTCGTGGCTGGAGAGGTCATTCTCTGTTATCAGACTGAGATGGCTCCACACAGGAAGCATAACAATGATATAGCTAAGCAGTGAGTGGAGAAATGTGAACCGGTTCTTTTTAATTATTTGTTGAAATGTGGTGAGCTCTCTAAAATATAAATGTGGTAACTGGGTAAAAATTAATGCTATGTAGTAGAAAGCACATTCTACTCTTTAAAACTCTTTTAAAGATACAATCATCCCTTACTGACAAGTGCCTGGTGGGAGCCGGCAGTTCGTCCCCACATAGTTCTAAATCATAGGGAGGTTGAGTAGGTGTTCATTTTTATTTTTATTTTTTTTTTACAATCAAAATACCTTTTATTGACTGCTTATTGACAAAAGATTACAAGATTTCAGAATTCACAGGATACCACTACAGGGGAAAAGTCTTATTTTATAGTTTTTTTAAAAAATGTGTTCTTATGAATTTACTCATTACACAGTTATTGCAAGCCTGCCCCATGGTGTACAAATTCTAGAGATACAATGATAAAGGCATAATCCTTGCTCTCAAGGATAATGCATGTTAGGGGCTGTTGGGCCAGAAAAAAAGAAAAAGATGATAAACCATGGTATAAACTATAAAATGCTAAGAACTATTCTTTTCTCATATTATAATTCCTAATAGTGACTTTCAGCTAGCTTCTAATTGCGATCTAATTACTCACAGTTCATGTCTCACACAAATCAGAATTTGAGGGCTAAGGTAGAAAGTGTTCTTTAAAGAGAAAAAATAAGTGTTATCTTCTTCATGGCTCCAGTGGAGAAATAGGCTTAAAAACTCTTTACATCTAATAGAAGAGCTTTTTTCTTTATTCCTTTTTTAATTCTTTTCAACTTAAGTCCTGAAATGGTTCATGTGCATCCTTGACCCTTTATAAGCTTTTGTGAGAATATAGGGCTCAATTCCACTTTATTTCCTAAAATCCAAAGACTCAAGAGTTTAAATGCTATAAGGAGACTTATAAACATTCTTCTAAGAAAAATCTAAAATAAAATAGCTTCATTTCATTCCTCGTTCTGCTTTACCTCTCTGCAGTAATTAGAGGGCATTTTCTCCCTCACTTAGCTGTTGTCTTTATCTACTCTTTTCTCTCTTTTCCATTCTCCCATTTCCTCTGTTCCCTTTTTTCTTTTCTTTTTTTCTCTAATCTCTTCCTCTACTTTTTTCCTTTTCTAAAAAAATTGTTTTATTTAATTTTTTTAATTTTTTAAATTTATTTCAGGATATTACAGAGCTATAAATGATTTGGTTACATGAATTGCTTTTGTACTGTGCCCATCCCCCAGATAATGTGAATTGTACCCGTTAGGTGTGATTTTACCCATCCCCTCTACCCGCCTCCCACTTGCTTGATTTCCAGTGAATGTTATTGCCATATATGCACATAGGTATTGATCAATTAGTTCCAATTTAATAGTGAATGCATATGATATTTGTTTTTCCATTCTTGTGATTCTTCACTTAGAAGAATGGTCTCCAGTTCTATCCAGGTTAATACAAGAGGTATTAGTTCACCTTTTTATGGCTGAGTAGTACTCCATGGTATACATATACCACATCTTATTAATCCACTCATTTGTTGATGGGCACTTGGGTTGTTTCCAGATCTTTGCAATTGTTAATTGTGCTGCTATAAACATTCGAGTACAGGTGTCTCTTTTTCCTCTGGGTAAATACGCAATGGTGGAATTGCTAGATTAAATGGTAGCTCTACTTTTAGTTCTTTGAGGCATCTCCATACTACTTTCCATAGAGGTTGTACTAATTTACAATCCTACCAGCAGTGTAAGAGTGTTCCTATTTCTCCACATCCACGCCAGTATCTGTTATTTTGGGACTTTTTGATAAAAGCCATTCTCACTGGAGTTAAGTGATATTTCATTGTGGTTTTGATTTGCATTTCCCTGATGATTACAGATATTGAGCATTTTTTCATATGTTTCTTGGCCATTAGTCTATCTTCTTTTGAAAAGTTTCTGTTCATGCCTTTTGCCCACTTTTTAAAAGGGTTTGATTTTTTTGTTGTTGATTTGCTTGAGTTCTTTATAGATTCTAGTTATCAGCCTTTTATCAGATGTGTAGCATGCAAATATTTTCTCCCATTTTGTAGGTTGTCTATTTGGACTATTGATTGTTTTCTTGGCTGTGCAGAAGCTTTTTTTGCTCAGGTGTTTGATTTCCATTTGTGATGAGGAAACTGAAACTAGGAGAAAAGGCAAATAATTTCCTCATCTATTAGTCAGTAAGCTCATTGAAAAGATTATGTTTTGGTGGCAGATTTGTGGAACATTCTTACTTTAGTCACAGATGGAGCTGACATAATTTTTTTTTTTTTTTTTTTTTTTTTTTTGAGACAGAGTGTCACTGTGTTGCCCGGGCTAGAGTGAGTGCCGTGGCGTCAGCCTAGCTCACAGCAACCTCAAACTCCTGGGCTTAAGCGATCCTACTGCCTCAGCCTCCCAAGTAGCTGGGACTACAGGCATGCGCCATCATGCCCGGCTAATTTTTTCTGTATATATTTTTAGTTGTCCAGATAGTTTATTTCTATTTTTAGTAGAGACGGGGTCTCGCTCTTGCTCAGGCTGGTCTCGAACTCCTGACCTCGAGCGATCCACCCGCCTCGGCCTCCCAGAGGGCTAGGATTACAGGCGTGAGCCACCGCGCCCGGCCTAATTTTTTTAATTGCATTACCACAGTAGACAGATTAAATAATAAATAAATCCAGGGTTATGTAAGTCCTCCTTCCATTTTATGGATTTTTCAGGAAGTTCTTTTATTAAATAATAAATTTTTCCTTACTACTGTTTTGTCTACTTTTATAAAGTTATAATACCTTCATCATGTCCAATGATTTGGACACCAAAGGATTGCACAAATATATAAACAAAATTGGAATTATATACATTTTCTCACAAATATTATATTATAAGGATTTTTCACAATTTCTAAAAGCATTTTTTCTATCCTGATTAATTCATTAATTAATTCTACAAGAGCAGGTTCTTTTCGGCAGGTTTAAATTCACAGCAAAATTGGATGGAAGGTACAGAGATTTCCCAAATGTCTTTTGTCCCCCTACCCCCATGTATAGATTTATTTTTTCTTATAAATTTGTGATGTTTATCTTTAGACCAAACTGACTAAAAAAAGCCTTTGGGGGAAGACACTATCTCTTGACATTTTCTGCTCTTACATTGGCTACTTTTTACTGGGTTAATTTATCAGATAGGTGACTGGAGTTTCAGATACTGGACACAGGATAAGTACATTTTGAAGAATGAGAAAGTAGTGAGAAGTACAGAGTGTAGTGGGTCAAATCTGGTGACTCTCTTACATAGTTAGGAGACATCTACAAATGATAATTAATGTCGTTTGTGGAAAAAATCCCCAGCATTTTTTTTTTGTTTGCTCTGAAGGTAACCTAAAACCTATTCAATTTAAAAACTGTGACATCCAATATGGTAGCTGCTAGCCACATGTGGCTATTTAAATATAAATTTAA